>NW_026000048.1:11771340-12011746 GCF_001458135.2 Marmota marmota marmota | reverse complement strand
TTTGCTGAATAAGCAGTGTTACCCTCCGTGCGACAAACCTCTCGCGTTTGAGTCCCCGTAGCCGATCCTCGTGCGATGGAAATCCTTCCTCCAGGTTCCGGAGCACCCCACTATTGCTGGAAATTCCTAACAAGATATCCTTTAGCCGTCCTGACTTGTCATACTCCCACACAGTGAAGCAGCACACGGGGGCAATGCACTCCCCTCGCCGCCATCTTCCTTCCCCCTTAAACTTAGTTCTTTTGTGCCATATTTCTGAGCACTGTAAGAGTGGCCGAGCTGTCCTGAGAGCACTTTCCCAGAGGCATAATATAAGCCTTCATTGAGAAGGCTTATACGCAATAGGCTGAGGTGCCCCAAATGACTGAAACAAGTCAGTCCTGTTTATATTGCAAACTTGATAAGCTACATAAGGCCAGCGCAAACCCAGTGGGTATCTAAAAAGCACTAGCAAAATTAACCACATCTGGGCATCCTTCCTTGGAACACTCAAGTACCTGATGTGCAGGGGCCATTGAGAGGAATTCAATGAGTGTTCATTGAGTGATTGTCTGGGACATGCACTAAGGAGTCTGAGTTTCATTCATCTTACTCTGGATAATATGTCTGATTTTTAAAAAATAATAAAATAAATCAGAGCTTTTAAAGGTGACATATCTGTTGCATTTATGTACAAAGCCCCTTTAGTGAGCAAAACAGGTTTCAGTACATTATTTAGCTTTATAGAATAGAATGACCAAAGAGATCTGAGTCGTTACAAAAATGCAATCTGATAATTTTGCTGAGCCTCTGTTTGATCATGTGTGTTCCCAGGGCTTTCTTATTGTAAACTTAGAAGAGAACCAGAGAAACTAGGAATGGTTCACAAAACCACTGGCAGGGTGACTCCAGGTTCTGTGCTTTTGATGCAAATTCAACAGATAGATGTCCCCATCATCCCCTCAGGGTGGATAATGCCCTGAAAGCTGAGGATGGGTAAGCAGATTAGGGAAAGTGGTTTTGTGTGTGTGTGTGAGGGGGGTGTTGGGGGGGCCACATTCCTTAAAGAACATCACAAATGGAACAGAGAGGCTTGGGAATGGAGGAAGGAGAAAAAGAGGAACAAAACACTTCCCCTCAGGTGAGAAGTGCACTGCCCAATCCATCAGGAGTCAACTTTTTGATTCTTGCATCAGCCAAACAGATACCACCCCCAGGAATTTCCAGGGCATTAGCAAAGGGGCACTGGGACTCCTCCTTACAGGGCCAGGCACATCACTCAGCTCTTGTTCACCCTGAAACTGAGGACACAAGGCAGACCAAGAGGAGGGGTGAGGAGAGCTTCCCACAGCCTGGAATGCTGAGTTAGGAAACCCAGTGAAACTTTCAGCAGTGAAAATTAGTTTTTACGGGTAATGAACTTCAGACCAAAGCACCAAGGGGTGCAGACGTCCAATCTGGAGGTGATCAACACCAAGCACAAACCGAGCATGCTACAACCAGGGAGGGTTCCAAAGAGATTTCTGCATCTAGGCTTTGCCTTCTCTGTAGTTAGGTTCCTTCTCCTTCCTGAGCTTCCTTCCTTCTTTATCTCTTTCTTTTCCATCCTTTCCTCCCCTCCTCCCTCCCTCCCTTCCTTTCCAGGTCTGATGCACGGGCAGCCAGCCACCGGCATGCACTAGCAATCCAGCTGGGAGATGCCTCAGGCCCTGCATCCCATGGCTGGGGCCTCTTGCTGCACCTCGTGGTGACCTCTGGCTTTCCTTCTCAATCTCACAGAGCACTTTGGAGACCAGCTTGAACGCAAGCCTGGGATGCAGCGAGGAGAGGAGAAGCCAGAAAGAGCTCACAGGGCACCACAATATTTGGAGTTGCAGCATGGGCTTTCTCCCACCCACCTCCACCAGGGCTTTCTGGGTGCAGGTGCGGACTCTCTCCCCTTGCCACTTCCACGTCCACTCTGTTGAGCACAGAGCCTGCTCAGCACCTGCTACAGGGCTGCCTCGTGGAGGGCTGGCCCTTCTCCTTTCCGTGCCCTTGTTCGTTCTTTTCTCTGTCTGTGCACGGTCTCTTCCCTGCTGTTGCTGATTCTCCACAGCAAATATTTAAAAGCACAACAAAAACCTCTTTTGATTCATCCATGTGCTCAGTACAGCGCTAAAAAAACCCATCATATTGCCTGACATACATTAGGCTCAATAAAAGAATTAAAAATCCCGATAATTCTAAGATTATATTTTTCTGATCCTCGTGTTTTATATATCGATAGTTTGAAGCTGGTTCAACTCTTTCAAGCTGTATTTTTTAAAATTATGTTCCCAAATGAAAGGGGCATCTTCTCTCACACACAGGAAGCATATCTTATCCACAGATAATTGGGTCGTGAGGAATAAACCGTCACTCTGGCTATGTGATGGTCTTGCAGGGACTATTTGGGGAGGGAGACTTTCCCTCCGTCTGGCTGGCTCTCTCCTGGCAGATTCCTTCGTGTCTTTCCAAATCCAGATGGCTGTCACCTGTCCTGTGAAGTCTTCCTCAGGCCCCAGGCAGTTCCTGGCTCTGTCCCAGGAGATACCACAGTGGTCCCCTCTCCTTTCATGACACCAGCAAGACTGGATTGTAATTTATGTTTACTGTCAGTCGCCTCTGAGATCGGGGCAGGGATGGATCCATTTCTACAAACCCATCATATTGCCTGACATACATTAGGCTCAATAAATGTTAATTAAGGGCCTGCATGTCAATCCCCTGCCTTCCATTCTCCAGGCTGAATAGCCCAAAGCATTTAGCTGCTACGTAAATGACAGTTTCCAGGAGATGATGCTGAGATGGAAATAACAGAACAGAGGAAGTAAAATGTTTTTCCAATGGACACAAAGCCATACCATCTAGGGTCAGAAATTAATATATTTGAACCACTCTCTTCCATCTTCTTTGTCCATGATACCCTTTCAACCCCAGGGCCTTTGCAAGGCAATGTCACAGATATTGAAGGCTGCCACTCTTCCTGAAGTCACTGGCAGGGAGTTGTTCCCACTATCTTGGGAATGCAGAATTTCTGTACTTCAACTGCACTGTGGTCAAACGTCTCCCTCACTCCTGTGCATACTTTGCACCCCCCATTTGAAACTGGAGTATTTTGAGGAGATGGATGTAAAGCAATTGGCACAGACAACGAATTAAGTCCCTTCTCTGAAGCAGTGGAGTCGAGATCATGGCCCCCAAAACAAAGCTGAAATATGGCCAAGGAGGACTTGCATCTAGACTAAAGCTACAGGGACTCACAATCCACAGGAGGAGTTTGGCATCCTTAGGGCCCACTCTGTATAGAGGACAGAGGGAAGCTGGGGATCTTTCAGAAAAATCCTTGCAAAGAAGACAAATTGGAATCTAATGAATGACCATGATTACTAAACCTGGGAGTTATAATCACCCACCCCTGCGCAACTACAGAGGGTTAGGCTAGGACAGAAGGGAGGGGCAGAGTGGTCTTTACGGCAAGATAGAGGAGGGGTGGGGGAAGCTGGTCAGCCTCAGCCCCTCCAACCAGACAAGAGGAAGAGATTCCCTGCTGGAGAGAAATTGCCCTTGGCTGAGAAGGGCGGGCTAGAAACTAATCCAGCCTTTCTGAACACACCAAGGCTACCAACTCCATCTCTCTGACTACTTGTCTAGGAAGAAAACTTGTGGTGTTAACTGGTTTCTCCTGGACTAGTCCCCAGGCGGGGAGTGGACATGCTTGTCTGTTGACATGCATATCAAATTACCTTGCTGGGCACAAACTTCATGGTGATTTAGTAATGAATACTCCAGTTTTTTTTTTTTAAACCTCTTTTGTGTCTAGTTGCTCACAAGGAGTATCTGAGCAAGATGAATAAACAGATCTATTTAGTTTCTAAATTTCTAAAGCCAAAGTCCAGACAGTAGGCCCAGGGTGGGCTGAATGGGACAATGTGACTCACCTGGCATAGCTCACTCACATAACAAGATGAGTGCTACCTGCAGGCAATGTCCGTGGATCTTTCTTATTCTTATTAACACTCCTTGTACTGAAGTGGGGAATGGCCCGTGCATGCTACAGGCTTGGGCTGGGGCCTGGTGGTTACAATGCATTCTGTTCCATGGATGCTTGCTTTCTTATTTCCTCCTAGGACATATGTATTCCATAAAGAGCCAGCTGTCAACTGCTTAAAGGGATGGGGACTGCCTTAGTGAGGATCATCCTTTGTCTCAGAAAATGGCCCCAGCATGCAGATTAGGCATTTCCAGCTCCACTCTTAGGAAGCTAATGAAACTATCTACATGGGCAAAGCAACATTTATGTGACCTAGTTTCAAAAAGTGAACAATCTAAGAGCCCAGTGAGAAAGTAAGGGCATTGCTGTAAGTGTTCTGCCTAGAGTTTCTTCTAGGCAGAGAGGTCAGAAGTCTCATGGCCAAGTCCACTTGAGCCTGCCCAGCCTGCCTTCATGCCAGATTCAGTTGGGGAGTGGGAACCTCCTTAGGATCTTACTCTGTTTTCATATCAGCCAAGAGTCCCTGTGCATTTCTGCAGCATGTTGTAGCCCCAAGCATAATTTAGGGAAATGATCATTAAAGAATCTCCTTGAGGTTGTGAGAAGAGAGGCAGACTATTTGTTATCACAAAATCAAATTTGGCCTGGGAGCTGCTGATTCGAGTTTTGAGTATAGAAAATTATTTCTCTGGAACTTGTGCTGCTCTGGCTAAGCCGGGTCCATTACACTGCGTCCTCTATTTCTCCTAGTAGCTGAAGCTATGTGGGAAAAGATTTTTATTTTTTTGGCAATTCCTAATCCCCAAAGGAAGATCCCTGGCAGGATAAGGACCCCTCCAGTGATTTTTCATAAAGGCACATCCTTGATAGGAAAAACTATTTCTCCTTCCAAATGACAGATAATAGAGAAATGAGTGTGGAGGCTGAGGGAGCCAATTTAGCTGTGTCTGCCCTGGCCAAGGGAGCAATGTTTACATAGAATGTGGAAAGGTAAAAGAATCGGTGCTAGGGCCTGTCTCAGCCACTTTTGCTGCAGTCTGATATCTCAGTGTGACAGGCCTATCAGATGAAAATAATAGTGCTGCGCTCCAAAAATCTACAGAGGCTAACCACTTTTCCATTCCAGTTCAGAGGAAGAATGAGGAGCTTGATGTGATCCCCTGGGCATTGAGGGCTCCCCTGGGAGCTGCCTGTTGGTCTTGGCATGCTCAGCAATTTTGCTCACAGCCTTCAGTCAATAGATAGGAATGTGAGACTGGGCATGGTGCATGGAGAAGTAGCAAGAGCCTGAGACTGTGACCCATAGTTCTACCTTTTAATTCTGGTTCAACCTGGTGCCAACTCTGTGCCGAACACCAACCCCAGGCACAGCACTGCCCCACAAAGTCTTCATGAGCCCTCCAAGTGCCATAGCACCCCTGCCCCTGTGCCTGCAACCCTCTCCTGCTCAGATGCTCCATCTTGCCTCTCAGCTTCTATGAGTTTTATCCAACCTTCTAGATAGACCTCCCCACCCAGAACACCACCTGCCATGATGGGTAAACTCCGTGAACTCTTGCAGCTTGCTGTGCATGTCAGATCACCAGCCTCAAATTAATCATTCTCAGTGCCAACAAGTAGCATTTCTAGAGAACCTTCTCTGCTTCAGGCTCTGTGCTAGGTCCTAAAGATGGCAAAGATGCCTCTCATCAGAGTACCAGTAACATATGGCCAGACACGCTGGACTCACAAGCCGGTTAACATATTGATGATGCTAAATTTGTGATTGGTGGTTCTCCATGCGCAGCGTGTTATATAGTAAAGTAAACCCAGGATTTGGCCTGTCACTCAGAGGAGTCTGAGCATCTTATAGGATATAACTGATGCCCAAAGTTCATTCACTCGCAGCTTGGGGCCCTTAGAGCTTTGCAAGGAGTCAAGAAAATCAGCTTTCCATGCTGGAGCCTGACAGTCATGAAACTGATGTGAAGGTTTTTCTGGGACCAAGTTGGTGGTGCCCAGGAAGTGAACTTATCAAGTTGTTACTTAAAGACAAAGAAATATGGTCTTTGCTTACTACTATACTTGAACCCTGTTATGGTTTGCATATGAGATGTCTCCCAAAAGTTCCTGTGTTGATTCAGGAATATTCAGAGGTAGAAGGATGAGACTATGAGAGGGGTGACCTGTTCAGTGTCCCCTTGTTTGAACAGACAGACTGGGTGATAACTGGAGGCAGGTGGGGCATGGTGAGAGGAGGCGGGTCACTGCGGCTGTGCCCGGGAAGGGTGCATCTTCCTCGAGGCCCCTTGCCCTTTCTCTGCTTCCCAGATGCCCTGTCCTGAGCAGTTTCTCTCTCTCATGCCCTTCTGCCATGAGGTGCCACCTTGCCTGAGGCCCAGAGCAATGCAGTCAGCCTATGATGGGCTAAATCTCTGAAACTGTGAGCCAAAATAAACTTTCCCTCCTCTAAATTGTTTTTGTCAGGTTTTTTTTTTTTGATCATAGCAACCCAAAGATGACTAACACAAACCCTGAAAAATATAGCACTGTATACTACAATTTAAGTGGAGGTGCCACTGTTGAAGTCATACCCAAGTCCATGTGCCGTCCCTCCACCTCAATGTCTTCTAAACCCCATGTGTGCACGTGCTCCTCAGTGGGTACCTCTGACCACGGTGGCCCTCTTTCCACATTTTCGTGCCAATGGGTAGGTACCTGCTGCCACTCCATTCCCTGCCTGCTTCTTCGCTGGCAGAACGGTGATTTCACTCTGGGTTTTCCCTCCTCCACTCTCACTGCTTCACTTGCCAATCAGGAGGATCCCATTTACTTTGCCAGTAACTGGTTTAGAAAAGGAACCAGTTAGTTCACTCTGGCACTTGCTCTATCTGCCTCGTGAGAACACAGCCAGAAGGCAGTAGTCTGCAAGCCCAGGGGAAGGTGCTCACTAGGAACTAATCTGGCCCAGTCCCCTTGGACTTCCCAGACCCCAGAATGGTGAGAAATGAATGTCTGTTGTTTAAACTACCACTTTATGGTACTTTGTTATAACAGCCTGAGGATGGAGACCTCATGACTTAGTTTTAAGTTTCCACTCCCAGTAATTCTAAGAAACATCAGTCAACATGCATCTCTAATAGCTGTAATAAATCTCGCCCTTAATGCCAAGAATTCAGGGAAATAATTGTGTGTGTGTGTGTGTGTGTGCATGCACATGCGTGTATCTCTCCAAGGTGAGTCTAGAGACATGGATGCTGACCTAACTAGTGGTTCAAGGTTCAACCAGATACAAAGAAACAACCTGCAGGCCAGAAAAAGGGGCTATTCCCCCCTCCCCAGTTTCAGGGAAGATTTCTCTGGACTATCAATATCAGTTTTGCTCCTTGGTGGGAAGGGGACCAACCTACCTATTTCCTTAAGTCATGTACAGGGAAATTGGGAGAGGCAGGACCTCTGATCAGAATTTTGGTTGAGAAATTATGGAGCCAGGGTGAATAACACAGAATGTCCAAGTCTGCTTACACAGAAACCCCCCTGCCCTCGCTCCAAAATGACATGCCAAACTGTGTGCACATGAGATCTGATTCAGAGTCAGGGTTTGTGACTTATCAGATTCCCAAGAAGGTCTGTAACCCACAAAAGGAAGAAATCCCTGCAGAAGATGCCGGCATGCTTTGAAAGTGCTGTGGAAGCGTAATATCTTAATTTTAGAGCTCAAAGGAAGCTGCCTTCATCTATTTCCATAAATGGGAGCCCTAGAGGCCAAGTATCATAATAGATAAAATTCTCCTGCAATAATGGCAAGAATGTACAGGAACCGTCACCTGAGTCCACAGTAAACTACAAAAGCTACCCAGTGGAATGCTGTTATAGAAAGACCATTTGCTTCCCAGATAATGAGGCATGGCCAATGGGCAGGGGGTTGTTCCTATCATTCCAGAAGGAGAATAGGACATTACATACTGTCAGAACCTTCTCCAGTCCCAATCTCCTACAGTCCTTCATTGTGTGTAGGGTGCTCTGTTTGTCCTTCTTTGGGGATGATGAGGAGGGGGATTAATTTCTATTCAATTTCAGAAACTAGTTGGCCTAAATCCACCCTAAAAGTTTGTCACAAAGTAAGCATTTGAAAGTACAAATTGCAAAAAGAAATTGCAATTAAAAATAGCTTTATGGTAGACTTCAGCAAAACAAAATATAATGATAAGAAGCAAATACCTAATCCTAAAATAATTACAAGTATATCATTTAGGACTCCATTTCCTGGGTATGGAGATAAGGTATCTAAGAAGAATTGAGGAATCCAAAGGTAAAATTCTAAATTTTCATCATGATTTTTCCTAATTGCAATTTCTTTGGAATATGTCCTATTATCTTCATAGTGATTGGTATTCTACCTGCCCCCCCCCCAAAAAAAAAAAAACTAACAGGGCATATGAAAAGATTTTCAATGTTATTAATTACTGGGGAAATAGAAATCAAAACCAAAATGAGATACTAGTTCCTACTCACCAGGATAGCTATAATAGAAAAACTGGAAAGTGTCAGCATTGGCATGGACCTGGAGAAATTGGAACCTTGTACACTGCTGGTGGGAAGGTAAGCAGATGCTGTTGCTATAGAAACTACTAGTGGTTTCCTTGAGAGCTAGACATAGAATTATCATATAATTATATTATCATATAATTCTATGACCCAGCAATTCCATTTCTAGATTTATAATGCCCCAAAGAATTGAAAGCAGGGAATTGAACAGATATTTGTATAGCCATAATCACAACATAATTCCCAAGGGTCAAAAGACAGAAGCACAAATAAAAACTTTTTTAAAAAGAAGAAACTCAAATGTCCATTGATGGATAAATGGATAAACCAAGGGCGGTAGATAGATATAGTCAAATATTAGCCTCAAAAAGGAAGGGAATCTAAAATGCTACAACATGGATGAGCCTCAAGAACTTTAGGATAAGTGAAATAAGCCAGCCACAGAAGGACAAATACTGAATGATTCCACTTCTACGAGGTCCACAGAATAGTACAATTCATAGAGACAGAAGGTAGAGGGCAGTGGCCCAGGGAGGAGAAGCCCGGGCAGCAATCAATACTTACAAGATGTAGGCGATGACTCCGATGGACCAGCAGTCAACGGCTTTGCTGTAAGGTTTCTGGGCCAGAACTTCAGGAGCTGTGGGATGATAAAGAAGAGACACAGGCCTGATCATTTAAATGTCTGGGACTGAAGATGCTTATTAGGACTCTTTCCCCCCTGTATGTTATTCACACTGAACTCGCCATGAGTTTGAAAACTGCGTTGAGGGCTGAGGTGTAGCTCAGAGGTAGAGTATGTAGGGGCTTAGCATAAACAAGGCCCTGGCTTTGACTCCCAGCATCAAAAAAAAAAAAAAGATACTAAATATAAAAATTGAGTAGAGAGATAGGACCCATTTTATTTGTTGACTTTTCTAACTAGAAAAACAATTGAAGATGTGTGTGTGTGGTGTGTGTGTGTGTGTGTGTGTGTGTGTGTTTGACTAGAGATGATCAATCCATCAGCAAATCTTTCCTAGATGGCTATTTCATGATAGTGCCAGGCTCAGCACTAAAGCTCAGCCCAGCCTGCCATGAGAAGTTACCCTCAGTGTGGGGTCTGGAGGATGTGACTGCACCTCAAATTGACTCAAGGCAAATTTCTGGCCCTGAGTAGGTGCCCCGGGGACACAAAGGCAAAGGACCCTGCCTCTGCCTTCATGGACTCTCAATGAGATTTGAGGTTTGGGGTGAGCTACTCATCAGTACCCTCATTTTGTTTGCTCACTTTTGAAGCAGGAAAAATGTGACTGAATCTCACTTTTCTTGAACCTAAACCAGCATCCCCGCAAAAGCCACCCCTCCTCAAGGCTTGGGCTCACTTGTACTATTCCTGCCCTCCCTGTTCCAGGCTGTGGGCTCCAGCCCAGAGTCAGAGAAACCACCCAGTGTTTAGTGACCAGCGGCATCTGGTATGGTTGGCGCTCCACGCAGGCTTATGCTGAGTAAATACATAGGAGACAGTGAGTCTTACGGGCAAGTCAAAATCTCCTCTCTCCCCAAAGGTGTCTTTGGTACACACTTCCCAGAACAATTAAAAGGATAAAGAAAATAAAAACCGTGTTGCCCTTGTTTGGAATTGTGTGTTCTCTGAGCTTTGGCTGCATGAACCCACTAACATCCTGACCATCATTATTCTCAAATTATAGGTGATGACACAGAGACACTGAGAAGTCAAGTAACTTGGCCAACGTAATATGGCTGGAAAGTGGCCTCTACATCCATTTCCTCAGAAGGTACCTAACCCCTATTAAGTGCCTGCCATCAGCTGGGGCCTGTGTTAATCATTCATAAATATTTTCTACTTGAATCCTTTCAAGAAGTCTGAGGATCACCATGATCTGCACTTCAGAGATAAGGAAACTGAGCCACAGAGAAGCTAAGTAATTTGTCCCACGTCAAACAGCTATACACAGAAGAGCTAGAATTTGAAACCAGGTCAATCTGACCCTTGACCTGGCTCTTTTACTAGAACATACAGTTTGAGAAGAAAAGAGCTGCTTCAGCCTCTAAGAAAAGTCCTCTTGCAGAAAAATCAACAGGGAAATCCTCTCTTTTATTCTGTTGAAAATAAAAACCTTCCTAAGCAAGAATAGGGAGGTATATAAACTATTGTTTAGTGTCTCTGTTCATGAGAGGCAAATAACATCCATAGATCATTCCCAAATCTAATTTTAGGTTTGAGTCCTAAATTCCTCCAAACCTCTTATCTGATTTTTTAAAAATGAGAGCGTAAGAAATATAGTTGCATACCCTTTCTTGGCTATGCTCACTCTCAATTCACTAGTAAAAGGAGGGACAGAGCCATATAGTCACCAACTGGAGAAGTAGTCCCTGGACAATTGTCCAAATTGAGGCTCCTTTATCCTCCAACTGCTAAGAGCATATTTCTCAGACTCTTCAGTTATGGGAATTGACAAAGAGAAGTGGCCACACTGGCATAGATGGTCCAAGAAGTGACTGAACTCTCAAGGACTTTCCAGGGCCATCCTGTGGCACAATGGAAAGGAGGCCATAAAGCACCCACTGGCCACTTTCCCCTCCCTCAGAGCTGCTGTAGATCTCGGGAGAGCAGAGCCACGCTGGTGGGGCAGAGGCCCTGAGCCCATCACAGGAATCCACAGGGCCAGCCAACCTGCTTTAGCTACTCCACTGACCCAGGTGTCAAATGGCACAGAGTTACAGGGAGTCAGCCCAAGGTGCAAAGCACAAAATGTCATACACCAGGTACCCAATGGTGACAGACACACAAGGGAGCAGTGCAGAAAGGGAAGCCATGGACACTTCTGACAGCTGCTACCAGGGTATGAGCATGGATTGGGCCCATGTCCTGAGCCTCAATGTACTGAGAGAGGACAAAAACCATAGTCCCTGAAAAACAGGCATCTCTCCTAGGATCAGTTCATTCTGGCTTCCCTATCTCCACCCTCATGCATGGGGGGAGGGAGAAGGCTTTAAAAGAAGATCCTCCTCCTGCTTGTCTATTGAAAAAAGGACTGTACTGGCCACCATCCACACATTGGGGAAAATGTTTGTACATCAAACATTTCACCTGGGGTTGGAGCTCAGTGGCAGAGCACTTGTCTAGCATGTGTGAGGCACTGGGTTTGATTCTCAGCACTGCATATAAATAAATAAAATAACGGTCAATTCATATAAATCATTTCACCTTCAGTCCAGCAAATTCACCAACATACTGGGCAGTTGTGCAAGACATGGCCAAGACTTGAAAAGCAAGTGGCTGACTTTTATGTAGCTTGGAGCTTGGATGTTACATGAGATGTTAAATAGATCCTTGCAGCCACAGACTACACTTAAGTAAGTCCTAAATTGTGAGATTCTGCTTAAATGATGAAGTTCATAACATCAAATATGTGGTTAAAAACAATTTCTGGTTTGGATCAGTAACATGGATGTTAGGGGGAAAGTTCTGAGTTATAAATAAATATTAGGATAATAATATTGTGTGCAGAAATCCATGTATTTGTGCCAAACTTTTCTTGTTCTCTTTGTTGTGTTGTATCTGGGTTATGTCTACAACATAATTTAAAAAAATATATTGTTTTGATTTTTTGTTTGTTTGGGTTTTTAAGGTTTTTGAGACATGACCTTGCTAAATTTCAGAGGCTGGCCTTAAACTTGCGATCCTCCTGCCTCAGTCTTCCAAGCCGCTGGGATTCTAGGTGTGTGCCACAAGCCTGGCTAACATACAATTACTTTTTAACCAACTGGCTGTGAGCAAAGCGTCTGCATTCTGGTGAGGATCTTAACTGTACTTGGAAACAAACGCAGGGGCGAAGATACAAGTGTAATGTCATGATAAAAGATAAAGCAAATAGCTTCAGAAGTAACAATCCCATCACCTTCAAATACTCTGAAAACTGAATAATGACCCATATGCCAATGGCCTGAATTCTAATTTGACTGTAATGTGATTGCAGGAACCAAGTATCCTTTGGAACCCTGTTTGAGAAAGCCTACCTGGATCATTTCCAAGAGCTGCTTTTCATCTCATAAGAATTCTTGAAAAAAGATAAATTCTCAGACAATCTTTAAAACCCTGGCGATGTAATGTGCCGACCAAATCATGGTGAACTCCCAGACCTGGAGGATAGTTTTGCTTGCTCTCCTCCTGTGTTCTGGAATTGGCTCTGCTGTTTCATCCATCTGCTGAATTGGCTGGGCTGTTTTGGGCTGACTGACTCCCATTTTCCTGGTTCCTTTCAGCTCTGGGGAGTTCACGTCTCCCTCTGATCTTTTCAGAGGTCAGTTTTCATGGTGAGAACCAGTTAAACTCCTTGGTATTGTGATATTGGTCTCACGCTGCTTGACAAGAATTCCTCGGAAATTCTAAAATATGGCAAGCATCCTCTTTGACAAACTTTGAGAAGACAAATGAATTCCCAGGCCCACGAGGGGCAGAACACAGTCTATCCAGCCTTGGAAAATGACAAGGCTCTCTGGGCCACGCCCTCTCAAGGCTGCCTGGAGATGCTGACAAACTGCTTCATAAAGGAGAAATAATGTTTTCCTTTAAGAATCCCAATGTGGCAGGAGGCCCTGGCAAGGACTCCCTACCAAAAGAGGGAGACTTTCAATTGGAATAACTTCACTGGAGCTCTTGACCAAGACAGTAGCTATTAAAAGGCTCCTGGTTAGTGGAGAGGCCATCAGCCGCCAGGCAAAGCAGGAAAGGGTTTATTTTCCTGGCACAGCCACAGTTGAAGGGACAGCCACACCAGTGGAGAGGGGCACATGCATCCCTCCTTATGCGGATGATGTAACCAAGTCCCTGGGGGCTGTCGGCCTGTAAAGAGACTCATCCACTTGGAGTTGTTGAAATGGGCATATGCAAAGTAAATGGCAGGTCTAACCTAATCATCTCTTAGGCTTGGCCAAAGCCAGCCCTTTAGACTTAGAGAGAGGGAGGCTGGGCTCTGAGTGTCATACAGGGCATGATGGTCGGGTTCCCAAGTCCATTCGCTCAAATCCTACAATACGCTAGCCACCTGTGATTCCCAATGTGTCTTAAACACCCTTTACTGCTGTGTGTGACTCACACTGTCAAACAGCAGACTTGAAGGTACTGGAGAACAGGGCCATGCTCTAATCACTGATGTTGAGGGCTAAGCACATTCCAGTGGTTAACATGTGGTTATCAACTGAACCCAATCAAGTCACCACACATGCCATTATTTCTACGCAAAGATGTTTTCCAAATTCCATACATCAGAGCTACCAATAAATTTAACTGTACCAAATATTTTTTGGCGAGTAGGTACAGGAAAAACAAAATAGAGAAAAAAAAGACAAATTGATTTTTGGAAAGCCAGCCATGATCTATTGGGATATCCCTATATTAAGTAAAGACTAAATTGACCTCTAAATATATTTGCATGACCGATGAGTTCTGACAGGAATTTGGGGCCTTAAAAAAACAGAACTCTCCTAATTCTCTACAAATGGATATGTTGGTCGATCAGGCTACTCTTCTTTTAAAACTCTTAAAGGGATTTCAGAATTATTAGGTTTAAAACTAATAGGCCAAGCTATTCTGTTCTATGAGTGCCCAGAACCACCGTCCTGTTTGGATCTCAGGTGCTATTCCTGTTGGAAACTTCCTTAGTTGACATCTATAAATCCAAGCTCATCTCCATGTGAACCCTGCAGCCTCAGCAGAGCATCCCCTGAGCCCTCAGAGATCTCTGTGGACAGATGTGGTACCCTGAATCCCCGGGCCTAACTCGGGCAATTTAGAAAACAGTAGGTTTAGAATTTTAAATAACTGGATTTACTACTGTGAGATCTGCCTCCAACCCACTTATGGAAAATTCCAATTCGTGGGCAATGTCTTCTATAAACCAAGCTATTTTATGTGGATTTACAGGAAGTATTCTTGGTAAAGGGAAGGACTCCAGAGATTTGGGGAAGGGAAAAAAAAAGAATTTCCGGAAGCTTTCATTTTGTCAAAAAAAAAAAAACAACTTAATTGCTGATTTTCCTTACCAAAGGGGAGAGAAGAAAACAGAGAAGGCAGAGAGCCTTCTGGGGGTGGGGCACTGTAAGCAATCTTCCTGAATTCATAAAGTAGAAAAAGAAGTTTCCCTTTTCCTGAGCACCCAAGCACATGTCACAGAGTAGTTTCTGATGGGAGGGTGCAGGAAACCGAGAAGGCCTCACCCTGTTACTAAATTCATGGTCAAGGTGATTCATTTTCCTCTTTGGATATTTGATCTATGTTTCCTCTCAGGACTTCAAAGATGACTGGGCTGGAACACAATGAGGAGGGAGCAGCCCCAACAGGACCTGGAAAATATTTCTCCCTTTATTCAATCATTTAACCAATAGCTAGCGAAGGGCCTGGTCCCCTCCCTGGAGTGGAGCAGCAGACCCTGGCTCCAGTCTTACAGGGAGCTCAGACACAAACCACAGAAGTAACCAGGGACCAGCTGTAGCTGCAGCCAGGGAAGAGGCTGAGGCCAAGAGAGAGGAGCCCAGCAGGCAAGATGGGAGAGGTGTTTTTGATTTTTAAGTCAAATTATTCTGAATGAAACTCTAAAAGTACTGATTTTACTCTAAATAAAAACCTATGATTTCAGTCCCTGGATTGAATCAGAGGACCGAATTAAGACAAGGCTCTGTGCCAGTATATCTTAAAAAATTATCTGTTCATGCCTCAGTTTCCCCTCTTCAGGGGCACCTACATTCTGTCCTAGAGTACCTTCATGGGAATGAACTTGAGCTCAGCTGGAGAGCTGCCTGTGAGGCCTCCTCTTAAGAAATACCATTAGATACAACTTCAGAGCTAGACACTTGGGTCACAGTGGCCTGCCAGACCTTCAGGAAGAGGTGAGAAGAAACACAGCCCCCAGACAGATGTTGTGGCACACAACACCTATAATCCCAGCTACTTGGGAGGCTGATGCAGGAGGATTGCAAGTTTGAGATCAGCCTGGACAATTTGGTGAGACCCTGTCTCAAAGAAAAAAAGAAAAAGAAAGAAGGAAAGAAACACAGTTCCCCTTGCTGGTGATGAGAGACAATTGTCTAAATCCAATTTCAAAAAAAGTAGTGACACTGCAGGTCAGAGTGGTGCTTTCTTTTAAACAATGGGAGAGAAAGATGACAGTGGCCTGCTCCGAGAAGGTGATTAACAATTTTAGAGATCAAGGAGAACCAACACTAGCTTTTGTCTTGTTAGAACGCAGACATACATTTCTGGGGAGAATTTGGCTCCAGTAAGAATTTCACCATCACAGGATGCGATGTTGGAAGTGCCTGGTCAGGTTTGCTTCCTGGCAGTAGAACTGTCCAAAGCAGGGATATTAGAGAGAAGGAAAAAATTTCACATAAAGAGGGGCTTTCCTGTGAATGACGTAGTAAACAGCTATTGCTTCCTCCACATTTAGAGTTTTGTGATGTGGATTGGGGGCAAATTGGATACAGCTGAAATACAGAGTCATTCATTCCTTGCCCGTGGCCTCTCCTCCACCCAGAGTCTCAGAAGAGGAGTGGAAGTTTCTTGGGACAGCTCTGATCTCTTCCTGCAGGTATAGATTCCTTTGCCGTTTTTCATTCTTCACCGACAGCTGTAATTTACTACAACTGTCTTGCTAAGGAGCAGTACTCTGATTTTCCTAGTAGCTTCTTAAATTTTACCACAGGCCTGGAAAGTCCCCATGAAAGCACTCTTCTGGTTTTGTAATTACCATGCTGATCTGAGCTGGGATTACTGTCGAATGCTACCCAAGCCAAGACGCAGCAAGGCTGAGGACTGGGAAGGGAGTGGTGGGGTTTGGGGGGAAGCTGGGATTTTGAAATGTGGGAGAGACTTGGAATCCAGTGGGCTGGAGGACATAAATGTCTAAGTAAGGCATTTCAGGGCGACATGGCAACAGATAACTCTTCTGCACGATCCTTGCAGGTGCTCCAAGAATTTAGCCTCCCACCTGTCTGGTTTGTGACCATTAGTGATGGCTACTTTGCACTTAGGTCAGTCCCGACTTTTGAAACCTGACAAGAAGCAACAATTAAAAATTAAGAAGACTCCTATAGTCATCCCAATGTTTTGGGTGCAGAGGGAGAAGGAGGAGAAGAAAAAGAAGAAGGAAGGAAGGAGGAGGAGGAGGAGGAGCAGAAAGAGGAGCCACAAAATGCTGCTGACCCTCCTTCCCATCACAACAAAACGGTACCAGTTCAGAAACTGTGAACTCCATCCCAACATCAAGTGTTTCGAGGAGAATCACTAGAATAATTCCAGCAGGATAGATGGTGCTTTAGAAATACTGCATTGAGAGGGAAAAAGGAGGGGATAAAAAGGGATATTCGTAGGACTGGGGATATAGCTCAGTTGGTAGGGTGCTTGCCTTGCATGCACAAGGCCTTGGGTTCAATTCCCAGCCATACACACACATACAGAGTGATTTAGAGGTAAGGGTGTAGCTCATGGTGGAGTCCTGGGTTTGACTGCCGGCCGCACCTCCCCCTTCCAAAAAAGATTTATCATAATTGTACATGTTGAAGGGGCTCCTCAAAGGCAGGTTTTATCTTAATGATGAACTTTTGGTGCCTATCCATGTTTGCTTGTGTCCAGGAAGAGACCCCACAAGTCTCTCCAGGCAGGGAGCCCTCTCCTCTGTAAAAATGGGGTGGAAGCAGCACCTGGTGTTGCATCTCACACATGTTATGGTGTGAGATGCTCCCTGTGGGCTGTCACCAAGTGGCTGCTGACAAGGAAGGAAAGAGAACATTCTTATCTGGATCCTCCGCCTACTCCTCTGCCCCTAGGACAATTTATCAGTTTCAACACTAACAGTCTGAGAGGAGGACAGCAATGATGTAATGCTTCCAATCAGGACTAAAATATGGCACTTAGGGGGGAAACGGTGAAAGCTCTGCCAGGGGTGGGGACACCACCACATTGAAGATGAGCTTTAAAGGGCTGGGGCAGAGAAGCTATGAGGATTATGAAAAGAACAGAGATTATCAGGCTGTCGAGGACAGAAATGGGTGACGGCCATCAGCTTAATTCAGTTTTTTCTCGTCTGTTCTGAGTGAAGATAAGAAAATGACCGCCATTCTCCTTGACATGTGGATACTTACATACTTCAAAGACACAAAGTCACATATCTATAGAAACACATAATATTAGAACAGAGGAAAAAAAATCACAAGGGGACACATAGTTCAGCTTGTTTACTTTACATAAGAGAAACTGAGAGCCCAGGTGTTTAAGTCAAGAACCTCGACCTCTCTCGGGCCAAACCAATGGCAGGGAGACTCACATTCAGGTCCTCTGCTGTGACGGCCACCAACTACACTTTGCCACCTGGAGGCTGGAGGTCCCCATTCCCATGCCGTGGTTTTCAAAAGCGCATCCTAATCTCAAGTCTCACATCAAGTTCTAAAAATGCAGCGGTCCCTGCATTAAGGGCATTCCTCTAACTGGACGAAAATACACTCTGAGCACGCTGACCAACTGTTCTCCATCTCCAATTAGAGAAGAGCAAGACAAAACGTGCTTAAACTATTTTAGACAAGTTCAGTCAGAGACAGACTAAAGAGGGCCACCATGGTGTGCCCTGCCCTGACAGCCCCAGTAACTTAGCCATCAGCCACCATCTCCAGAACCAAGGTAGAGTTCTCCTACTTCCAGGTAACGTCCAATCCCAGTTGCTCTGCCCTCCAAAGGAAATACTGATCAGTCAGCACTCAACAAGGCTTCAGGGAAAAAAAAATTCACTTAGTTCAGAAACATCACAAAGCTGTTAAAAACCTCCATCACCAGCCTCCTCTCTCTAAAGTGAAGATGGGGAAATCACCCTGGTAGGAGAGCAACATGGTGCCTTTCTCTTGAAGACACTTTGACACTGGATCTATAGACAAAGATTTGAAGTTCTGTTGAAAGAGTTTAGTTTTCTTTCTGGTTTCAGAGGATCCGAGCAATCCTATCAGTGTGCAAATTGCAACATTAAGGAAAAAACCCATCAGGCTCTTCTCTACCAAACCTGAGTACATTTGTCATCTCTGATCTCTTTTATCAATTACATGATTGAAACACATGCATTCTGTCATTTACTATTGATGTTCAGTGAGTCAAGAGAATACATTTGGATATTTTAATTAATGTAATTGAGCAGGCAATGTAAATAATTTACTAAATTTCTTAGCTCTGAATTTTGCTTCTTATTGATGTCAACAAAGGGAATGTTATTCTTGACTTCAATTAAATGGATTCCATAACCAGGTCAATATTATATTGACAGCTAGCATGTTGTTCTGAGAAGCTAATTTCCACCAGATGGGTCCATCGCTTCTCCTAAATTATCAGCAATTACTAATCTGTACCAGCTTTATCTCCAAGTCTGCTCATTTCTCCAGATCCTACAAGTAGCAGATGGTGACTCTGAGCCTCTGTTCCCCTGCTTCTTCACATTGCTAACTGTCCATATCTTTCTATCCTTCCTTCAAATTCCATTTTCTCCACGAGTTTTTCCCCTGGTTATTCCAGCCCTTGGCAATCCCTCTTATACCTGCATTTTCAAGTTGCTTCTGAAGTACGTGAGTCAGATCATATTTGAAACATGCTACCATACAAGTATCTGTACTGCACACTTGCCACGTTCTATTGGGGAACCTCTAGATAGAGCCAGCCCTCCAAGTGGCCTGCAGCAGGAACACAGTGACCTGGCTGGAGGGATGTCTCAATCCCCTATCAGTGAAATGACTTTTGTCTCCACGGGCCAAGGCTCCCCATAAAATCCTAGCAGCTGCTACACATAAAAGGGCAAAGTTCAAAGTGCTTAGATTCCTGTTACCTTCTCCTAGAGCACCGAGTGCTTGAAGGTCACTGGGGGAAAACAGTTCTGCTTCATTGTCTCTTCATTATTGTTAGAGAGTTCCTTTAAATTAAAGTAATAACTTGATATTATAGTAATAACTATTAAGCTGAAGAGTCATTTAGATAATAGCAATAATAAAACAAGGTTTCACAAATTGAAACCAACACTTCTAACTATAATGAGTTTGAACTAAAGCTGTAAAGCTGTAGAAGCCATGGTGGGTGGGGGGTGCGTTTTTCGTACCACATACACAAATTTGTTTTTAAATCTGAATGTGCCAGGCTGGGAGCAGACAGAAACCCCCAGGGCACACAGCTGAAGAACTGTCTGGCATTTCTGAGAACAAGAGGGCTGTGCTGTGCCTTCTGGAGAATATTCCTCCATTGGACAAACTTAGTTCAGGCATGAGTGATAGTGCTGTCAGCTCTGCCTCCAGTGTTAATGAATCAACAATGTGTGTTTAAAAAGTGATTTTAACAGAAACATACATAAAACAAGGTCATGTGCTGACCAGTTGACGAAAATGTTGTGACCAGAATGTTGTGACCCAGCAATCTGCACAACTCAGAAGCAAACTCATTTGCAAACTTCTGCTCAATTCTCAGGCTCTTCCCCTGAAATTGAAGTCAACAGCCTCTTTCTGGATGTTTAGGCTGGAAAACCTCGAATTATCCTTGACTTTTCTCACCAAAACCCCACTTCCAATATCTCAGAAAATCTTCATGACCTTGACTTGGGAATATATTTGGAATCAGACAGCGTTTCATCACTTCTGTTGTTACCAACTTGGTCCAGGCCCATATTATTTCAGCCCTTCTAACTGGTCTCTCTTCTCCCACCCTGGCCCCTCCCCACTGTCATCTATCCTGATCCCAGGCTCCATCCCAGGAGGATCCTGTTAAAAATCAGATCATGTCCTCCCTTAACTTAGCGCCTCCAATGGCTGGGCATCATCCTGAGCAAAAGACAAAGTCTCTACAGTAATTTCCAAGTCCTGGTTTGTACACCTGCTGCACCTGACTTCTCTGGTCTTCTATTCCTCACCCCCTAGTCCTTGCTCTTTTCTCACATACTTCTGCTTTAGGGCCTTGACACTGTGCTTGGGTGTGTTCCCTCCAATATCAACATGGTCAGCTCCTTCAATTTTTTTTTTTTGGTACTAGGGATTAAACTTAGGGGCTTTAACCACTGAGCAACATTTCCAGCCTTTTTTATATTTTATTTAGAGACAGGGTCTTGCTGAGTTGCTTAGGGCCTTGCTAAGTTAGTGAGGCTGGGTTTGAACTCAAGATCCTTCTGCCTCAGCCTCCTGAGCTGCTAGGATTATAGGTATGTGCCACCGTGCCTAGCTAGCTCCTTCACTTCTGTCAAATCTTTCCTTGTGTCACCTTAATGACGGCTGCCTGATCACACCCCTATACAGGCACGTGGACACATGCACACCCTTATCCTCTCCACCACTTTATCTCTCCAGGTAGCGCTTACTGCCATCTAACAGATACATTAATTTACTCAGCTTTTGGCATATAGCCTGTCTCCCTCCCCCTGGAAGGCAAGGGCCAGAAAGGTGAGGATTTTTGTCTGGTTTTCTCTTTTTTCTTTCTACTGATGCATTTCCAATGCCTCAAAGAGAAGGAAGGCACGAAATCAATAATTCTCCCATGGAGGATGAATGTCACACTCAACGTACACTGTCAAGGTTCACCTGACTGCCTGTCTCTCACAACACTGAACATTTTGAAGGCAAAGCGGGTACCTTACTCGGATTTGCATCCAAATCCCATCATTGGGATTTAGTGCACAGTAGGAACTAAATAAAGGCATGTTGCATGAATAGAAGGAAAGGAGACAAAGAAAATATGCTAATATTTATGAATTTTGTGCTTTGCTTCAAAAAAATCAACAAGTGTCCATTCAAAGATGAATAAGAGTCAATCAATGATTGAGAAAAACCCGTGGTGTGGTGGAGAGAGACACAGATAAACATAAACTCTAAGGCAAGGTAAGCAGAGCTACCATACTGCAAAGGACCAAGGAAAATAATTAGGACAAGATGGGAAAGGCTGTGGATTGAAGGAAGCAGCTAAAAGGAGGTTGCATTTCAGCTGGGTTTTGATGGTTGAATAGGAGCTTGCCATGCAGATTATGGGGGCTAGAAATGACTCCAGCTCAGGTTATGACTGCCCAAGGGATATTGGTGAGGATATGAGCTCTTCCGACAGCTCTGCTCTGAAGTTGAGTCCCCTCCACAGGTTCACTATAAAGTCAGACTCTCCAAGGAGTCTCAATGCTCAGTAAATATGAACAAACTGGAAAGCTACTATATCCCCACAGTCTTCCTCTCCCTCATCTCCTCAAACAAAACTCTGTAGCTGATGACAGAATCACCCAATGGCTTGCCCAGCTGCCCTTTAAAGCAGGGGACCCTTCTAAACATTGTTCCTGGATTACTAGTGCCTGACACAGCATCAGATAGAACCAGCAAATAGATCTTCAGGTGACAGTCACTTAGAGACACATGGAAACCTCCATTCTGTGGGTTTTGCCAATAGGCAGAGGAGCGAAAATCAATCTAGAAAGTGCTAGAGCTTTCCAACATCAGAGCCCAAAATGAGAACAGTGAGATGCACGTGTAAACACACACACTCCTGGTCAGAGCATTTAAATCATAGCCCAGGAGCCAAGTCCCTGGAGTGGAAAGTGGACATCAGGAGCTCCACAGCCTGGGGAAGGTAGCCTGGCCTGGGGACCTTGCTGAAAAGAACACAGCCTCGGGACCAGGAGATGCCCCCGCCCCCCCATGACCTAACAGACCTCCTCATTTCCTAATGGCGACAATTCTCTGTGGTTGGAACAGGATCCCCGCCCATCTTTTTCCGAAGCTGGAGGGTAGGCTTGTCTCATTCATTTTTATCTGCTGCTTGCACACCACACACGCCCACATTTCTGCCCAGCCCCTGGCATACACGTCTCGTTCACAATCCAAACCCAGCACCTCTCTTCTGTCCTATCCTGGGAGAGAAGATCGCTGACTGTGTGCTGCTCTCCCTCAAGGCTGCACTGGCCTCTTAAAAATGTTTAGAGCTGCACCAGGTGTGGTGGCGCATGGGCCTGTAATCCCAGCTACTTGGAGGCCAAGGCAGGAGGATCCCAAGTTCAAGGCCAGGCTAGGCAACTTAGGGTGACTCCATCTCAAAATAAAAATACAAAGATCTTGGGATGCAGCTCAGGAGTAGAGTGCCCCTAGGTTCAATCTCCAGGCCCAGAAAAACAACAAAAACTGGCCCGAGCACCTCCCGCTCTTGCTCCTGTGCACAGTCACCAGCCAGGGACATGAGCCTCCCGTGGGAGAGCTCCCCACAGCTTCTCCTCTCTGCCACTTTTATGTCATGTGCCTTCCTCCTTCTCCATCTGCTCCCTTCCCTTCTCTTGTTTTACTACCTATTCCCCTCCCCCTTCTCAGTTCTTCCTTTCTTTGATTTTACTCTGAGAATCAAACAGTTGCCAGTTTGACGTGACACCCTAATTTCGCCAGGCCTTAAAGGGCCATGAAGGGGCTGCAAGTTCGCTGGGAATTTCCCACAATGCTCTGGTGCCTCTGGACCCAGAGTTTGAGGCTAACTCTTCTTAGGTCCCTGGGATGGTTCTATGGTTGGTGCCAAAGATGCACAGGAAGGATGCAAGCCAGGCGGTACTATCTCCTCTTCCTGGGGCTCACCCACTGTCCTCATAGAGAAAGGCCATCAGGGTTGACGTGACAAGAATTCAGCCTTGTTCTCCGTTTTCCAATCTCCTTTCCCCCTTGCTCTCAGATATGGGTGGCTGAGACATACACCCTGTCTTTGGGTGTTTGCACAAGTGCATCTTCTGCCTGGAACCTCACCTTCCTACCTCACCTGTGGCTGGCCTATTCCTGTCACCTACATAAGTGCCCATGTCTCCTCCTAGTCCTAAAGTCAGTCCTATCTCCTTCTGGCCCTGAGTTACTCTACCGGGTGCCCTCAGTTTTATTTTCCTCCTAGCACTCATGATCTGAAATGGTCCCATTTATTTGTTTCTCTCTGTCACTCCAACTATAAAGCAAGCTCCGGGAGGGTAGGCTCTGTGTCCACCTTGTTCACAACCTCACCCTTGGGTTCAGAATGAAGTGGGGTTCCCAGTAGGCATTGTGCTGAGTGAGTGAACACATGGATATAAACAAAGGTCTCAACATGTTCACCAAGAGTTCTTGCTATGGCGTGGAGAAGTGTTCCCCAATGGCCTTTGTATTAAAGATCTGGTCGCTAGCCTGTGGTGCTTTTGGGAGGTAATAGAGCATTTACAAGGTGGGGCCTAGCAGGAGGTGTTCTGGTCATTGGTCATGTGCCCTTGAAGGGGATATTCAGACCCCAGTCTCTTCCTCTTTCATGTGTCAGCCATGAGGTGAATGGTTTTGCCACAGGCTCCCCCATGAGGTGCTGCTTCACCACTGCCCCAAAAAGCAACAGGACCAACTGATTATGGACTGCAGCTTCCAAAACTCTAAGTCAAAACAGATCTTTTCCCTTTAGAATCTGACTCTCTTAGACGTTGGTTCCAGTAACGAAAAGCTGACCAGTAGTTCCAATGGCCTCCCTCCAGGTCCCAGAAGACAGAGGATGAAGCTCAGCATTCAAGCGTTGAGATCTGTCAGTACGTTCTCTGCATTTTTATGTGTGGCACAGGATCTGCAGTTCTGATTTTAGGAAAAGCTTGAATAATTCCTGGCGTGGCCAGTACAGATCAGGATTGGCTTTTTCGAGAGAATGACTTTATCACAGTTTGAACCAGGTTCCTCATATCAATATTTCCTCTCTGGCTGCATCTATCTCAACATTTTGAATGTTTTATTGTGTCTGCACCTCATTGTCATCTCAATGTTTCACAGTAAATCACTCAAAAAATAGATACATGCAATATTTCTGGTATTAGAATCCGGGAATTCATCCAAATTAACTGCAGGCCTCCAGTTGGGCTCCCAATCAAATCAAATAGGATTTATACTCGACTGTTAAAAGGTTTCAGGGGAAATCACTTCCCTGCTAACTTGTTCCAGTGATTTTATTCTTCCCTCAAGAGAAATGAAGGCCAGTGTGATCACATGCCAGACTCGAATGACTAAAAAGACCCAAGGAGTTGACGTGGGGACACACACATACGTGCCCATACTCTGCTTACCCACATAGCCGGGGGTTCCACAGGCAGTGGACATCACATCTCCTTTGCCCTCCATTTTTGACAATCCAAAGTCACTGATCATTATTTTGGATTCTTCATCTTGACTGTAGTACAACAGATTTTCAGGCTAGAAAAAAAGGAAAAGATGAAAATTATTATTATTATTTTTACAAATCATGTTTAAAGCTGGGTTAAATATGGGAAACTCCTCACCAAACCGCAAAGCCTGTTCACACTTAAGAAAGTCCTTGACCTTTAGGCACAGCAGGTGCACCAATGAAAGCAGCATTGGTAGGCATGGTCCAGAGGGTGGCAGGGAATCTGGCCCAGGGTGTTGAGTGTTTTGCCGACTCATGAAGATTAACCATATTTTAAGGCCATCTAAAAAGCCGATGCTTCTTGGACTTGAGGATTCAGTTCTTGGTTAAGGAAGGGGGCTTCACAGTAAATAAAATCACTTTTGCGGGTGGGTGCTCATCTGTTCCTTTCTTATTAGCAGCCCTTGCCCGCTACTTTTCTCGAATCCCAGGGCCTCTCTCCCTGTCCTCAGCATCCTCCCATGGTGTCCTGTAGTTGTGGCAGATGGGCTGCGTCAGTGCCTGCTGAGACTGTCAGGCACCTGCTCGCTTCCCTCCCTGGGAAGCAGAAGGATGGCATCTCTGACAAATCTGGAGTTGGAAGATGCAGTACTTTCCAGCCCAGTGTCCTTAAAGACTCTGAGATGCTGTGTGCATTTCTACAAAGCATGGGTTGCTTGTTGCTCCTCTGAAGCACACAGGACAGAGCTCAGACAGCAGGCGTGCAGAGCAGAGGGCTTTTGACATTTCTTACAGTTTCTGTGTTCCTTTCTTCACCGCAGTTCCCTAATGCCTGAGTACCTCGGAAGGGCTGAGGGGAGGCAGCCGAGGGATTGAGAGGGGAGACAATGAAGCATCCTTGTCCACTGTATGTCAAGCTGGGGAATCTCATTGCTCAGTGTGTAGGGCTCACAGAGACTGAGTTGCTACAGCCTTGGAGCTTGTCCTATGTCACTGAGCTGACCACCTGAACACAGAGGACGGACTTGCTTTTTTTTTTTTTTTTTTAATTTTGGAAAGAGTGGCTTCAGCCAGATGCAATGGCATAGGCCTATAATCCCAGCAGCTCGGGAGGCTGAGGCAGGAGGATCGCAAGTTCGAAGCCAGCCTCAGCAATTTAAAGCCCTAAATAACACAGTGAGACCCTGTCTCTAAATAAAACATTAAAAAGGGCTGGGGATATGGCTCAGTGATTCAATGATTAAGCACCCTTGGATTCAATTCCTGGCACCAAAAAAAAAAAAAAAAAAAGAGGGGCTTCAGTTAATGATGCTGTCCCTGTGATAACATCAAGGACTGTGGACTTGGCTGTTGTCCAGGAACATCCACCCTACAGGATGTTTATGAAGATTTACTGAGTGAATAATCATGGCTCTCATTTACATGAAACCTAAAGGAAACACAGCGTGAGGAATCTGAGGAGGAAAATCCTTTCCCCACACATTTCCCATCCGGCTTCCTCCACAGCCTGAGGGTGAAGCGGTTGCTTCTCCTATCAGAGGTTCCTAGTGAATCTTTGGTTCTTAAGTATCCAATTTTAGGAACTATTCTATTGTTTAGAGTTTAGAAAAGTGGTTCTTTGCACTGTCTCGAGGCAGAATCACCTGAGAATGTTATTAATGACATTATGAATGTATCCTATGGCACATCTGAGATGGGGCTCAGACAGCTGGATTTCAGAGCTCCAGGATGGTGGTAGGAGGGTTGTATTGTGCAGCCACTGCTGTTAAGAGGTTCTGAGAACTGGCCAAGGCTCTGTTCTGGACCAAACTTGAGTCAGGCTCCTCTGATACCTCTTCTCCAAGCCTTGACCTTGGCCTCCTGTGGCTCCCTCCCCTGCTCACCCTGCACAGCCCAGTCTTAGTAAGACTCATCCAGCATAGAGAATTCCACCCCTGGAATCTGATCATGTTCTTCATCCTCCACTTGTGATGTTGTTAAAGAGAAAAATTATTCAGACACTTGTGAAAGATGGTAAGCACTCTTTACCACTACACTGGGGATTTGCAGTAGGGCGAGATCAAACTCAACCCCAAATACTACAAGTGGAGATTTATAGCCCAGGAGGAGGGTGGGGTCAGTGGAAGAAACAGCAATGTGAGGAAACCTTGGAACTAAGGGAGATTCTGGCTAAACTGAGATTTTGCAAAAGGTGGGCCAGAGGACATATATTGTGGGTGGGGGTTAAGGAATTTGGTCAGATATGATATCAGGTATATGATTTTTGCTAAACTGATTCAGAGGATTCTTGCTAACCCTGGACTAAGTTTAAGGCCAGAGCCCAAGTCAGGGACTGTTTAAAGAAAGCACTAGGGAGCCTGGATGATGTTGGGCCAAGTTAAAGTTTAGCCAAGGAGAGTCTTGGCCAGTTCTCAGAATTTCTTCACAGCAATGGCTGCACATCAGAATCCCAGTCACCCAACCACTCAGAGCTCTAAATTCCAGATACCTGGGCCCATCTCAGATCTAAAATCCAGATGCCCAGGTCCCATCTCAGAGTTGCTGTCCATTTCTAAGTCCTTGGCTTGTCTAAGCAAAGATCTTGTTATTTACTTTTGGCAAAAGTCACCCTACCCCCAATGTCCCCTCTTAGTAATTTTTTCATCTAGGAGCCCACCCACAACTGTTTCTAGATTCTAAGCAAGGAAGAACAACCCCTGTTCTTGCTGTGTCTGGAGCTGAGCTCTGTCTCTCTTCTCAACTATGCCAAGTCTTGAATAAGGGCTACCTTACCACTTTAACAAGTGTCGACTGAATTTTGTTCTTTAACAACCCAAAGGAAAAAAAAAACTATCCTTCATCCCTAATAATAACAACATAAAAAGCAACAGGATTCAATAGTCACAGTGACAGGCCTGAAGCCTGAGATGAGATCAAGTTTGCAGAAGGATGCTTTCAAATCAGTTTTAAAAGAAAATAAAATGGGAGAATCAGAAGCTGAAATAGGAATAAGGCTTAGGAAATGGGGGGAGGGGGATGGTCTCAACCTAAAAGTGTATGTTGCTCATGCTCTTTTCTGAAACACAGATTGGGGATTATCCGTTGATGGACAGCATGGATCTGCTGATACATGCATAAAGTGGACTTTTCCTATTTCTGATTTTTAATCTTCCTCACCCCAGGATGTCTACAGCTGTAGAGGTGAGCAGGAAGGAACGGAAGGCAAATCATCTCAGGCTGCTAAACAACACTTAAGACAGGCACAGGGCTGCCAAACAGCCAAGAGGCCCTCCCCACACATTCCCCCTAGAGGAGACTCTTTTGGGTCAATAGAAACTTCTTTTGAAGAACGACTGCACCTGAGGATGGTCAATCAACTAGTCTTTCCCAGTCTGGATGGATAATTTGAATTGGCTCAAGTCTAGGGAAAGATAATAAGACTTTTCCTGCAGGGTGGAGGTAGGGGAGCAGGGTTGGAAGGCCTAGAGACATTCTGGATGGGAGGCCCCAGGGTTTGTGGGAGGACTGTCGGGGTGGGTGGCATGGGGAGGGGACCTTGTCACACTGTATTATAATTCTGCCCAGAGTCCTAGAATAGCCTGGACTCACCTGTAAGATTATTTTGCTGCTTATTACAGCATCTTTGCAAGACAACTAGTGGCCAATACTCAAGGTACAATATCAGTCTCCACCCTATATAACGATTCCAGTAACAGTCTTTAAAAAGATCTGAATCAACATACTTTGGATAAAGCTAATGTCCTATAGAATCACACTCTTAAACCAGTAATCGTCAACTGGGGGCAGCTGTGTTCCCCAGGGGACATTTAGCAATGCTTGGAGATGTTTTCAGTTGTCAGGACTCCAAGAATGGTGCTGGAACTCATTGGGTAGAAGCCAGGGATGCAGCTAAACATGAGGGACAGGATGGTCTCCCGTACAAAGGACGGACTAGCTCCAAATGTCAGTAGTGCAGGGGCTGAGAAACCCCAGTCTAAACCAAGGTGGCAGCTGTGGGTACTTCCTGTCTCAGTCCGTTCATTTTGAAAAAAAGATCAGATGATTGGCCCTGGTAGATTCCAGGGGCAAGGAGACACAAGAACACCTTTCTAGAAAGGAGGAGGAAGTTTATTTGCACATGGGGGTAGTGTCCAAGTTGGGCACTAATTTTTCATTAACATCATCAAGCTCTCTACTGCTCCGGCTTGGACCACAAAGGTGATTTTAATTTTCTCAGATGTTAATGAAAATATAATGTTGCAATCCCCACTTCCTCTACATAGATCAAACCTATCTGTACTTCTGAAAAGAGATCCCAAAAAATGTACTAAAAATGCTTATGTTCTTTCCACAGTGATATGCATAGTGGGGTTTTTTTTTTTTTTTTTGGTACTGGAGTGGAGGTTGAGAACCCAGGGGGTGATTTACCACTGAGAAGCCAGCCCAGCTGTTTTTATTTTGAGACAGCATCTCACAAAGTTGCTTAGGGCCTCCCTAAGTTGCTGAAGCTGCCCTCAAACTTGCGATCCTCCTACCTCAGCCTCCTAAGTCACAGATTACAGGTGTGCTCCTGTTGCCCACAAGCCTGGTGTTCTTAAAGCGCCACAGGCTGGGAGCACCAAATACGTCTCCAAAAGCATTACATGGAAGCAAAGAGCAGAATCTCCCACTCAGCCCATCTGCCTTTCTAGGAGGTAAATAAAACTGCTCTTCCTGGATGTAGCTTATCTGCTTAGAAATTGTTTTTCTAGTAAGCACAGAAAATCAGACCCTCACACCACATCCCTGCAGTCACAATACTAACTTATACGGCTACAGCTGCCTGCTGTGTTCTGGAAGCACAGAATGGGCACTTGGTGGAGCTGCAGGAGAGCAATGAAGCTCCCCCCAACTCCCCCGGCCTGAGGGCACCAGGCCAGCTCATCTAGACTGGCCTTGGCTCTCTGCAAAGCTTCCAGGCCCTGAAAATTAGCTCATCGTGCTCATGCCCATTTCACCCATCAAGAGATCTGCAAAGGGCAAAGGCTGAGAGGACTCAACTGACATCTCCATATCCCCTCATCCAGTGGTTCTCCAACAGAGATTCCTACACCAGCATGAGCATCACCTGCAACCCCTTTAGGTATGAAAGCCCTCCAGCCCCTGGGAGCCTGGCAGAATCAGGACTTCTGGGCCAGGCCAGCAAGCTATGGTTTCACTACCTCCTAGCCAGTTCTGACGCATGCTAACATTCTGCTTATCTGAAAAGAGATCAATAAAATAAAATAAAACAAAAGGTCCTAAAATCGCCTTTGGCAAGGAAAAATGGAAAAAATGAGAGAGAGAAATTGATACCTGGAGAGAAGAAAACTCCACAATGAGTCAGTGTGTGTGTGTGTGTGTGTGTGTGTGAGTGAATCCAGGGCCTTACACATGCCAGACAGGTGCTCTACCACTGAGCATTATACCCCCACCCATCCCAAGTGTGAGTTTTTATAAAAAGAAAAGCTATACCATTTTATCTCATTTTATCTCTTGACATCCAGAAACAGATAAATGGGCAGATGCTGAAGTTCCATTTAACAAATATTTATTTATGATTGATTCCTGACATGGATTCAGATTCCCCGCAGTTGGTGTACAGTGTGGCTTCGCTACAACGCGGTCCTTTTATTCATGCTATGGGTGGTGGGTGTGCAGGCTGGGGTGCATTTCTCTCTGGCCTGGTGCGTTTAGCTCTGGGGCCTGGACCTGTAACTATGGTAGCTTGGATCTACTTAGAGCACGGCGACTGGGCTGCTGCTTTTCAGTGTTCTGAGAGGTTCATCTGGGTGACATCTATGCTTTGTTACCTACATGGACCTGGGTCGGGGGAGAGGAATGTGATGGGAAGGTGCCCACATGCAGGCCTGGATCCTTCAGCACTAATGGATGAAGGGTCAACATGTCAAAGCCTCAAAAGAAATGATGAGGAAGGAAGCCGCAGGACACTGGCAGAAGGCTGTGCCTATAGCTCATTTAGCCGACCTTCCCGAAAACCTTCCATGTCCCCTCTCTCTCCTCTCCTGGTGCCTGCCTCTTGCTCCCTCTCTTTCATGTGCCGTGCTGTGCTGAAATGGGAACTGAACTTGGGCGAAGGGCTTTGATGGTGTTTATGTCTCGAACAGAACGATATTTCCGATGGGCTTGAAGTAATACACACCCCAGTTCTCTGTGGCCCTCTGGTTTCATCGTGGTGATAAGATCTCCCCAAACAAAGATCAGCCACATTGAACTTCATCTTGTTCCAAGCTCCTTCTAGGCTCCCAAAGCAATGACAACCAAAAATACACTGATACCCGCAGTGTGTCCCACTCCTCTCTACTCAAAGCATCATTCCTCTCTCAGAATCAGTTCTCTTGGACAGGTGCACTGGGGGTTGAGGAGTAACTGGGGGGGTGTTGCTAAGCAACGGCCTCACCTTGAGGTCCCTGTGGACGATGCCCATTCTGTGCAGATAGTACACAGCATCCAGGACCTGGCGGATCAGAGTGCTGGCATCCTTCTCTGTGTAGAATCCCTTCTCCACTATCCGATCAAACAACTCACCACCGGATACGCTGTTTTTTAAAAAAAGAAGAAATTAAGAGTTTGAGAGGAGCTGTCATAATTACTCAGGGAAAACCATCAATAAGGTGATAAAAGACCCAGACTGCATTTCAAAAAGGAATCCATTTTCAGGTTTAGATTTTGCCCCACCTCTTTCCCAGAAGTGTCCTCAGGAAGTGTTCCACTGTCACGACAGTAGAAATGTTCAGAACACAATAAAAGGAATAAAGCCAAACCAGGATCCATGTACTCATCAGGCTTTAAGAAATCTCTCCTGACCTTGGCCTCTGTTCTGCTGTGATGATATAAGGTCAAAATACCCTTCCTAAATGTTGGCACCAGATAAGGGGAGGGGGCAATCCTGTCTAGAAGTTTCCTTTGTGTGAGAAAGGACCCTTACACAAGGGGGGATGCTGTGGGCAAAGCCTTGGCCTCCCAGCAGGACATCTGGGTTCTTGATCAAGTTCTGCTTTTAATATACTGAGTGGCTAAGCACTCCTTGTCTCCTGGGACCTCAGTTTTTGCCTCTGTAAAGTGAGAGCGTTAATCTAGTCAGCCATTTCAACAGAGAGCAGGCACATGCCCTTGGAGGTATCACCACGTCCATCAAAGTCATTTGAGATTTACAGAAGAGAAAGAAATAAATAAAGACACTGTATCATATTATCACATCGCTTTGCTTTGGTGTTTATGGCATAATTTCATTTTAATTTGTTTTGAAATTCAGAATGTCTTTAATGGTTGGTTGGTTTGTTTGTTTGCTTATTTGTTCGCATTTATCAAAATGGGGACAAAGGTCAAGGCCTGGGGGACAAGCTCCACAGCCCCTTTCGTCTCTGAGATTTCATGCTTCTCTGGGTCTAATGAAGTAATGGAATGGTACAGTCCAGAAAAGACTCAACTAACTGCCTTCACATTTTTTAGAGTATACACTTCTCTAAGAAAAGCAGTGCTTTGTTCAAATCATCAAGCCTTTCTAGAAATAAACTTCAGGGACACATTAACACTATTACAAAGAAAAAAGAAGAAACAGATTTTTCAAGAACAACATAAAACAGTTTGTTTGAAATATTAAAATCATAAACCAGTTTTGAAACAACTCTACAGCTTTAATGCAACAGAAGATGCATCCTGGTAGAAACACACACACATACACAAAGGTATTAATTTCTACAAGTCATATAGCAATTAATGTGCAAGAACTGATCCACTGAAAACTTCTTTGTAAAAAGTTAATAAAGAAATAAAAAAAACCCAATTGCAGCTATAAAAGGCTTATGTGTTAGTTTTTTCTATTACCTAGAGTCATTCCAAGTAATATTGTGCTTGGATGTTTCATTTCCAAAGCAAACTGACAAGCTAGATCAGAAAGGAAAGGCACTCAGGAGAAATAAAAAGCAATTCAAAGAGTGAAAAGAAATGGAAACAACTGAAAAGACACTACTTTTTGACAGCTATGTTGTTGAAAGAATCCATCCTTAGGTAATCCAAGGTATCAAGACATATTCTCCTGGTAACTGAGACCAAGCTTGCTCCATTCCTTGTTTTTCTAGAACTTTTCCCAGTGAGTTTCAAGGTCTGAACCTTTGCAGAACTCAAGGATGTACTACAGGAAATAGATGTCTGCCAAGGGCAAGGTGAGCCCGAATGCCTGGAGGCTTACACCTTGTTATTTATTGAACACTCATTTGACATTTATGGGGTGCCCACTATGTGCCAGCACAATGACTATGCACACTTGGTGGCAATAAGGCAGCATTAACGCCAAGGGGGAAAGTTTGTTGTGTTCCTGACCTTGTACCCATCTACCATTGGTCCACCTTCCAATGATGGCACAGCTAGCTAATGTTCCAGTACTTTCTCTCTAATGGCCTGCCTGCTACCACCGCCTCTCCTCTGCAGCTGTTGTTGGAGCTGGGGAAGGAATGCTTACCCCTCCTAGCAACCTCGCCTCCTCCTCTGAGCACTCCACCTCCCAAGTCTTGCCCAGTCCTCTGTCTCCCTCAAAGCTTATCTGCCAAGTTCCCCACTCTCTCAAGGTCCCTTTTTTTCTGCTACAGGATATATATGGTATTGATGAATTCTGTTCAATTTAAATATGTGCACTACCAAAAGGGCCACAATCCAGTGAAAACTAAAGAATCAGTATGGAAAGATATGTAACATCACTATATTCTGTGCATTTAATATTCTGCTTCTTAAAACTGCAAATTGCACCAAGGCTCTGTTTTTGAACATTACTCAGAAATAATTTGGTTTCCTTGGAAACCAAGGCACAGGGGAAATGTTTAGAAACTTGACAATAAAAAAAATATGTAACAATACTAATTAAAAAGTCTAACTTTGCAAATCATTTTAGACTTTTCAACTATCTCATTAAGTGTGCTTTTTAAAAGTCCGCTGTTAGGGAATGAATGTTCCCCTTCATTCTTACTTGGAAGCTGTAAGCCTAATGTGATGGTATTTGGAGGTGGAGCCTTGGAGAAGTAATTAGGTGTCAATGAGGTGATGAGAGTGGACCCTGGGGTTGGAATTTGGGCCCTTATAAGAGGAAGAGAAACCACTGCTCTCTCCCTCCACCATGGGAGGACACAGTGAGAGGGCAGCCATCTGTGAGTCAAGAATCTCACCAGAATCAGACCTTGTTGGCACCCTGAGGCCGAACTTCCAACCCCCAGAATTGTGAGAAAATAAATTCTGCAGCCTATGGTATTTTACTATGAAGCCTGAACTGAGACACCCACTTATTCTCAAAAGCACTTGAGAGGTAGGCAGGGCTAGTATGATGGTCCAAGAATCACTGCTGAGGAAATAAGTTTAGCTTCATGGTGAGGCACAGGTGTCACTCTCCAGTTGGGAGGCCAGGCTTTGCTTGGCTGCTGTTTGGCTGCAGAGCTGACTGATAGGTCATTTTCCTGAGTCAATAACCTTCCCTGGGAAACCTCCTATGCATGTGGTTTAAAGCTCCTTGTTAGACATGGAATCCTCCAATTACAGCATCCAAAAAATGTTGGAAAGGACTAGGGTCAGGAGATTAGGAGAAAAAGAGTAGAATCATAACAGATCAAGAGATAAAATGGAATCAATGGTAGCTGTCTTAGTCTATTTTCTGTTGCTAAGAACACAATACAATAGACTTGGAATGTTATAAAGAATAAAGGTTTATGTTTCTAGTCCAAGGTCAAGGGGCTGCATCTGCAAAGCCTTCTTGCTGGCAGAATCCTGAGGTGGTGTGGGTCTTCATGTGGAGAGTTGGGGAGTTTATAAGAGGCCCAGCCAAACTGCTTTTTATAACAGACCCACCCTTGAGATGACCCATTAACCCAGTGATTTTCTTATCACATGAATGCATTAATCCTTTATTGAAGGCAGAGCCCTAATCACCTCTTAAAGGTCCTACCTGTTCCATTTATTAATATCTCATACTAAATATGACATTTCAATATATATTTCAGAAGGGAAAAACCATTTTCCAATCATAGTAGTGGCTATTGGGAGAGAGACTCAGCTTCAAGGGTGCAAAGGTGGAAAGATGAATGGAATGCCAAACATTAAGGAAGCAGAAGAAAGAAGAGATGGTCAAAAATTTGCTGCTCTTCTGAATTCCATCTTTGAATTTTATTTAGAACAACCTGTCTTGGCATGGAACTTGGGTTCACTCAGTCTCTGATCTTCCTCACTCATTAGAATGTACTGCTATCATATTGTATGTGGATTTGAAATATGCAAATGTGAAATAATTCGATATAATAGTCTCAGCAAAATTTCAACTTATTTGCAAATTTATCAGTAATACAAATCCCTTCAAAATGAAAAAAAATTAATTGTCAAGAAACATAAAAGTTGCTGGGTTGAATAAAGAGTAGCTCTTTGTCAGTATACCATGCATTTTTTTTTTTATGATTCTGGGAAAACCAGTTATTGTTTATATGCACTTGAACTTCACCTGATTTTAGGAGATATTATCATTTTATCTTAAAATTAATTGCTTATTACAATTGAAAATGTCTGTGGCTTCCTAACATTACCAACCACACATTTGCTATAAGGAAATACGGGCGTTATTGCTGTAAAGTGGGCTCCATCAATCTATTCCTCTAGAACAAAGTCAGATGTAATAAAACAACATGCAGAAGGCCAAATGGTACAGGGCTTCGAGTACTCTGAGAAATATTTGCAGCAGTGCTGGGTCATAAAAAGCAGTGGCACAGAAAATATGCCTTGAAATTCACGAAAGCAGAGACAGTGGAGAGGACACAGGTGACATGCTACAAGAACAGTGTGGTCTGGATGTGCCCCAGAGCTAGGCTGGTTACAAATATGTTTTCTAAGAACCATCTGCCCCTTTACATTTAGTCCCAGGGGAAGTGCTCTTGAAATATACAGGCTGTAGTTAAGAAACCATTTTTCAATCAAGAAACCCCAAGGTCCAGAGGACGGATAGGTACATTTTAACCCAGTTAAGTGAAAGGAAGTTTCCCTTCTCCATCTTTTCCTCAGTCAAACCCCAACCTGGCACTGTCTGGGATTCCCCTCCTCCCCGGCACCATCATCGGGGCTGGTGCCTAAAATCCCCACGGCTGTATCTAGCTTTGGTCCCTGCATACCCTGCTCCTGGGGGATCAGGGTACCCTCTCCAGGGAGATCCAGGCTTAATCTCACACAACCTTGCCCTCAATATGTCCCTCCTTCAACAAATCCTACTTTATTAATTTAAAAAAACACCTTTATTCTTAAGAATTCCATTTCATAATATCTGCCAGGTCTTGATCTGTTCAGAAATTTCCAAAATATAAATTCATGCCTCTCTATCTAGTAAGCCAGATAGATTCAACCCCTTCTATTCCTTATACTCTGATTTTGACCATTTTGCCTTCCTGGTTTTGGGGTGTAACAGACTGATTTGTGTCCCCCTAAAATCCCTATGAAGTCAATCCCCAGTACACCTTAGAATGTGTGCACATTTGGAGATAAGGCCTTTGGAGAGGCAATTAAGGTTAAAGAAGGTCACAGAGGTGGGCCCTAATTCAACTGGACTGGTGTCGTTATAAATAAAGGAAGAACGATCGGTGGTAGAGCGGGTACTTAGCAGGCTTGAGGACCTGGATTCAATCCCCCAGCACCCCCAAAACAAGAGGCACCAGGGGTACTGTGGATACAGGAGGGACCATATGAGGACAAGGTAGTCATTCACAAGACAAGCAGATATTCTCAAGAGGCACCAAACTGCTGACATCCTGATTTTAGACTTCCAGGCTCTAGAACTGTACCAATAAAATCCCATTGCTTAAGCCACTCCATGGTGTACAGTCATGGCGCCCATAGCAAACCCCTGATGGGCATCAAAAGGGTGTTCCATATTCACACTGTGTATCTTTTATTTAAGAATTGTATGCATCTTTCCTCAGCATGCTGTGTATCTTTGTACAGTCTCTTTTTATTATTTTTTTCAAAGTTTAGGTTCAGGGGGTGGGGGCTCAATGTTTGCTACTTTATTTGTATTGCATGCTTTGTTTATTCACCAGATCATTGACCAATCCTATATGGAGCCAGTCAGTATGTTGTCCCTAGTCAAGTGGGGTTGTCATACACAGCCAAGTGAAGCATAAAATCAGTGTTCCGATTGTGGTAGGAAGAGGAGTGGTGAAGGTGTTTGACTATAAAGGTCGCTGAAAGGGACCTTGGGTACAGGGCGGAAGGATGGGACAAGAGGAAGTGAATCTGTCCTAAAAGAAGGAGCCATATTTAACTAAGTGGAGAAAAGCCAATGGGCAGGCAGAGCCCAGAATTTGAATTATCAGGACACAGGGGAGTTAGTGGAAGGAGAATTTGCTGAGCTGATATCTACAGGGAAATTGTCCATGAAAGAATGTTATTTCAGCACCTAGAGCACACCAACCATTTGGTGCGCAGTGCAGGTTTGTGATGGGGGAGCTACAAAAGAAGCTCCAGTTGATGGTCAAGACTACCGGGACTAATGACAAAATTGCCCAGCAGGACATCACAGAAGGGAGAAACCAGATAGTAACAAGGCTTCCTGGAGGACATGCCTGAACTACCTCTGTGTCCTGCAGCCTGGCATAGTACTCAGTGAACTTCAGAGAAACTGAAGCTGGACCTTGAAGGGAGGGAGCCTCTGAGACCTTTGCTTGGGTGGGACCTCAGTGACAGCATCACCTGCCTTCCATCTACACCTTCAGTTCCCAGCTAGCTGCCCCTGAGGCTGACCAGGAAGAGTGTGGCTATGGGTGAGAAAGAACTAAAGGCATCTGGATTTTGTTTGGGAAATCTACTTGTGGAGACGATAGAGAAACTGTACTTTTGTATTACTTAGGGGAAAGAGGGTTAAAAGATATGTGAAGAAACTATTTGCATGATCAAGAGTTTGAGAGAAAAAATAGCTAATCTCATCTAAACCCAAAGCACCTGTTCACATTCCAAAAAAAGATCATCACAAATCATTTTTTAAATTTTTTTGTGCCCCAAGAGGGCATGCTATTCATATTGAATCCCCAGCACATATGACTTTTCAAGTGGGAGAAGAGAAGAAAAATAAGTAAATATGTGAAAAAATAGATAATGTGAAAAAGTGCCAGAGGATTGGAAATGCTGTGAGAGTTAGACCCAATGGCATGAGTACCTGGTACAGCCACTTTTAAATGGGTTGGGAAACAGTCCTTCTCAACGACAGATCACAAGGAACCAGTAAGGATTGGGGGGAGAACACTCCAGGCAGAGGGATAAGCCTGTCCTAAGACCCCAAGTGGGGCAGAAGTCTGGAGTGACTATAGCTTGATGGGAAACAGGGAGAGTGTTTTCAAAAACAAGTTTATGGGAAAGGAAAGCCGAGGTTGCAGAGGAACATGTAAGCCGAGGGTCAAGCAGGGTAGGTCTATTCTCCATTTGATAAGAAGTCACTGGAGCGTTTTTCAGTCTGGTGGGAGGCAGGTGAAGTGATTTACCCTTTTAAAAGATCACTCTGGTGGCTGCTGGAGGTGGGCTGTAGATGCATGAGAGGAAGCTGGCAGATCAGAAGGGGGTCAGGTGAAGGCTCTCACTGGGGAACACAGGAGTCAGCAGTGGACAGAGGCAGGGTACGTGTTAGAAACACAGTAGGCAAGGCTCATGGAGGAAGTTGGTAGGGGACCCCAAGAAGGAGAGGATCCCATTTATTTTTTCTTGCACAAGTCGATGACGACACCACTATTTAAATGGGGGCCGTGATTATTAATTTTATGCATTAACTTGACTGGATGGGGGGGGTACCCAGGTTATTTGAATAACAATGATTTCTGGGTGTGTCTGTAAGGATGCTTCTGGATGAGATTACAATTTGGATTGGTGGGCTCAGTAAAGTAGATTGCCCTTCGCCACGTGGGTGGGCACATAATGCAATCTATTGAGGGCCTGAGCAGAAAAAAAGGTGGAGGAAGGAGAAATTGACTCCTTTTGCCTCCTGCCTGACTCTTCAGCTGAGGTATCACTTTTCATACTCTTGAACTTGAATTTATACCATTGGTTTCCCTGGTTCTTAGACCTTTGGATGCAGACTGAACAATACCACTGACTTTCCTGGGTCTCCAGCTTGTAGATGGCAAATTGTGGAATTTCTCAGACTCCATAATCACATGAACTTATTCCAACTAACCAGTCAACCAATCAATCAACTGATCAATCGATCAATACCTCCTATGGGATTTGTTTCTCTAGAGAACACTGACTACAACAGGGGCCCTGGATAAAGAAGAGATTTAGAGGAATAAAAATATCTAGAGCAGCCTTGACCAATAGAATTTCCTGAGATGATGAAAATGCTCTTTGTGGGTATTGCCCAGAATGGTAGCCACTAACCATGTGTGGCTAGTGTGCATTTGAAACATGGCTGGTACGACTGAATAACTAATTTACAAATTTTATTTATTTTAATTAATGTAAACAGTCACTTTGTTTTCAGTTACCACATAGGACAACGCAGATCTAGAGCCCTAGGTAGAATATGTGGAGTCTGCAATGCCTATTGGATGAAGCAATCAAGCAGGTAGCTATTTTTTTTTATAAGTCTGAAGTTCAGAGGACAGAGATTAAAATTAACAAGACATCACTATTTTGAAGCTCTTTAAAGCCAAAATGTGATCAAGCACTGAAAAAGTGTAACTCAGTTAGAGAAAGGGGTATCTAATGGCAGAACTCTGTTAAACTAGGAAGAGCTAGCAAAGTAACAAAGGTAGGAAGCAAAGAAGGAAATAGGGTATTATGGAAATCATGGCCAGTCCTACAAATGCTGCTGAGAGATCACGTAAGAAGGGGACAGAGAATGTCCATTTTGTTTGGCAAGATGAAGGCAAGGACTGGGGCGGAGATTCAGGAGTCCCCGGCATAGGAAATGGCTGTAGACCCTGGGACTGGAGAGTTTCTGGGTATGCAGAATACCCAGCTCTGAGCTCTCTGAGACTCATTTTTCTCATCTAGAAAAGGGCTGATTGTATCCATTTTAAGAATTAAGTAACACAATAAAAAGAAGATGCCTCTGTGAACTCATGGCTTGTTTTAGGTCCCTTGTGAATGATAATTCTCTCTGCCTTTCCATGGGGGAACTGGTACCACGAGCACTGATTGACAGGGAATTCTCATGAAGGAAACTTTGAGGATCAAAAGAGTTGCCTCTTGGGCAGGATGACTGAGGGGCTGCTGGTTATCCACATTGAAGAATCCCTACTTTTATATTTCTGTTTCCCACAGACAGGCAAGAGATTTTTTTTTTTTTAAATATAGCCAATCATTTGACTAGGGTAAAAATTTCTGTCTTACAACACAATCTCATAAGTGAATACTGTGACTTCTGCACCAACTAGATCTCTTTCTGTAACTTTATAAAATAGGACTTGCAGGTGAAGTTCAGAAGGTATGGACCCAGTCTGGCATATTCCTGGAGATGTTCTAGGTAAATGAAGTGCTCATTAACCCCAGATGGTGACCTTCTGGTGGAGCTTAAGCAGTATGAACTTTATGCCAACAGATGTTCCTGAATGTATTAAATATAATATTAGAAAAATTATAGTTCCAATTAGGAAGATTTTACTTGGCAGCACAATTATTTTTCTATTATAGTTTTTTTAGTTTTAAAGCAATTTTGCATCCCTTGAGTGGATAACAACTGAAAGAGATAGGAGACGGTTCTGGAATGGGTCTAGGAATACAATTTGGTTACAGATCGCCTGCAAAATTGACAGTTCCCGCATGGGGAATTGCCAGTTGGCTGTAAGCACATCTTGGTCTATCTTGGGTAAATGACTGCTCAAAACTGATGGAGAACAATTATGCAATTTCACATATGCTCAGAGAGTTGGAATCTGAAGGCAACTGATAGGGCCCTAATTTTATGACAAACCTAAAAGATGCATTTTTAATTTCATTATTCAGTTTTAATGGGAATTCATTATATGTGTTTATATTTGTTCTGGTGTTCCTAAGCCAACGTGGATTTCTACTGAAAAACCAGCACATGTGTGGGAGAGCACATGAATTTAGATGATTCAGGAAGGATTTAAGATGTCCTTTGAAACAGCAAGGATGAAACAAAAACTATCTGTCCAAGGGTCAGCCTTGCAAGATGTCCACTGCCTGTGCTGGTAAAGTCTCAGTGGCTCTCAAGTTCACCTTCCAGCAACAGCATTGAGAAAGGCACACAAGGACAGGTGCCCAGTTCTGTCCACTGCTGTGCCTCAGACCCTTTCCGCCTACTGAAGCTTCACCTGTTTTCATCTTTCTATTCCTACTCATCCTTGAAGCTCCTGCTTGAATGTCCCTACTTCAGAAGAGCCTTTTCCTAACCTCACACGAGATTAGGTTGCCCATTCCATCCTCTCTCGGCACCCTGTATTTCTAGAGCACACACCAGCTGTCAACAATCATTAGCATATTCATGTGTGAGGCCTGTCGTACTGTGCCACCCCAGCCCAGACTGAACTCTATGAGGGCAGGGCCCTGTCTACCTTGTTGGTTGCTTGTCCCCATCCCAGACTACTGAACTACCTGCCCCAGAGAAAAAGCAAATGAAATATTTGCCAAATAAAGACTTGGACAAAACTGCACAGTGAGTGGAGTGTGGGTCTAGCTGGGCGTGACCTTACATAGTCTGTGCCATGGGACACAGACAGAAATTTCCTGCAGCAACTGGATGCCAAGGTAATTCTTTCTCAACCTCCACCTCCTTAATTAATTAATTAATTAATTCTTGAGTCCCCCACCCACCTAAATTGGTTACTGGCTTGCATATTATAACTTTATCTCGCTAATCATCTCTCCCCTTTGTCTCTTCTGCTTTGAGTTTTGCTTGGAATGTGCACTGTACGTTCTGAATTATGTTCTAGAGCCCCTGACCCACCCACTAAATGGCTTTTCCACTTGGCTGTCCCTGGTTTTGCGCAGGGACCCTGAATATAAGGGTCCCTATGCCACAGAAGGTCACATCTTAAAGCATATAAACAACAAAACCCTTGAGCACATTTTTATAACCATCGATTTAAAAAATCATACCAAAAAATCATTTATAGCAATGCGGTAAAGATGAGTTAGTGATACAGGGTAGCCTGTGGGGACAGAGTGACCTCCCTCGGATGTCGATGACTAAATGGCAACGTCATGGTCCAATCCATGTCACGAGAACAGGGTGAGGCAATCAAAACTGACAGATCAGGCCACAGAACAAAAGCTGTCAAGTCATGGCCACTGGTTGTCACTTGTATACTTTGACAGATAACTGCCTTCCCTTGTAATTGCACAACTATGCATTATGCATGGGAATGCCTTTGTCAATTCTTGTGCTTATTTATAATTAAGCAGATGAAACAGACCAGGTGCCAGGTAGGCAGCCACTGCACCTGGTTCCTGCTCACTCGGCTCCAAGTGCTTGCAATCTGAGAAGAAAACCTCTCCTCCTGGCTGTGCAGCTTGAAAAACACATTGCCTGTGTATTCTAGTACTCACAGTAGGCAAAAGTACTTCTTACTGAAGGATTCCATTTTTTTTTTCTTCCTAGCACCCACACATTCATCCTTCACAGTTGGTGTAGAGGCAAAGAGATACCACATGACGTTGAATGAGACTACTACACATTCCAAAACAGCATTTTAAACGACCCATAAGATCACATTATGTTTGCATTATGTAGTAGCCTTAATGATACAAAAATGACAAAAGAAGTTTTTTTCCCCCAATATTTCTAAGAATGGATATTACTAACCTCAAAGAATGAACAGCAACTGTATGAAAATGATGGTCTTGACATTGGGGTTGTAATTTAAGATGAACAGCTCCTTTGCATTATGCCTGAAATTTAGGAGCTACTTCTGGCAAAGATTGTTAGTCAAGGTATATAGCCCTGGTTAGACCTATTCATGCTTTTACACTTGGATTCATTTCCCTATAAAGAGAAATTATCTACTAAACTATCTGCAGTTGCAATCAAATTTAATGGAGAAACAGAAACCACATAATGGATTAGCAGTCTTTGGGGCCACATTTTGTTATACTGTTGGTCATTACTGATCAAATAATCAATCACCATTGATTGACTAAAGAACATTTGGGGGCTGTGCTGCCTGGCACAGTAAAAAGGGTCTTCTGGTGGGCAATAGAACTAGCTATTGTCCTCATGGAGGAGTCACTCTGGCCACCAAGGACCCCACGACTCAAAGCTTATGGCGACTACCAGTGCTTTTTCAAAGCCTAAAGAGAAAGATCTTTCTAGGAGTCCTTTGCTTTATTTCTTCAGGTTTTATAACTATCCTAAAGGAAAACTCTACCAGTGTCTCCACCCTCCTCCTTGAGCCCCTCCTGACCCTTGGCATCCCTCCAGGCCAGAACCTAAGTCTCTGGCTCAAGCCTACAACCCTAAGAGCTTTCTGCAATCCTGTCCTTTATTCTCAATATTAGGACATATTGGCTCTTCCCCACTACAGTTTTACAAGAGACCCTTGACAAAATTACTTCTCACTCAGAGTATTCTGATGGCTACTAAGTATGGTTGCTTTTGAATAATTTTTATTTATTTTTTCTTATTTTTCAGGACTGGGTATTGAATCCAGGGCTATGTGCCTGCTAGGAAAATGCTCAACTGCTGACCTGCCTCCTTGGCCCTAGAAAAATCTTTAACAAATAAGAATAGGAAGAGTTTAGTTACCAAGAAGCATGAAGATTAAAGACAAAAATCTCATTGTTCTGGACTAGACCAGATGCTGGGGCAGATTCTTAATACCTCTTTGCTGCATCTCTGACTTGGGCTGTGATGGTTAATTTCATGCAACTTGATCAGGCCACAGTGGCCAGATTTTTGACCAAATATTTTTCTGAATGGTTGTGTCTGTGAGGGTCTTTTTGGATGAGATTAACATTTAATTTTGGTGGGTAGAATAGGGCTAACTGACCTGTCTAATGTGGGTATACCTTATTCAATCAGTTGAAGGCCTAAATAGATCAAAAAATGTTCTTTCTCCCCTGAATAAGAGGTAATTTCCTGCTTGACGACCTTAGCACAACCCCAGTGCTAAAGTAGTCAAGCACTGGCCTTTTCCTGCCTGTGGACTGAAACTGAAATAATAGCTCTTCCTGGGTCTCGAGTCTGCTGGCTTTTAGATTGGAACTTAGACCAACAGCTCTCCTGGGTCCTAATTTGCCAACTGCCAATCTTGGGACTGTTGGCTTCCGTAGCCATATGAGCCAAGCCTTTAACTTATCTGTCTATGTACATCCTGTTGGCTCTGTTTCTCTGGGGCACCCCAACACAGGTGCTTTCAGCTCCCAGGGATCCATTAGCCCCAATTCATGGCATTATGTATGGCATCAGACGGAAGAATGCCTAGGCTCTGTGGTACAGGGACTTTGGATGCCTTTTATTGATGTCCCTCCTTTCACTTGCAGGGAAAGCCACATTCTGAGCTTTAGGGGTGCTCATCTGCTGTCCCTCAGCTCTGCAGAGGCACAACTCCTTGGCCCTGCCCCAGGTTGTATCCTGGGTAAATCACCTTGTGTCAGTAACTCCAATCACAGCTATAGAAGGGAAAACATGGGCAGCACAGGGTCAAAGAAGAGTAGAACAGCAGGGGCGGTGAGGTTAGGGAAGCAAGACAGAGAAAGTACTTTCAGGCATTCTGGTCTGAATTATTGAGAGTCTCCACAAACATTTTCCTGGAATGGGAATGTTACTGCACAGAAAAATCACATTTATAAAGAATTCACCTACCACTGCAATGTCCCTCTCAATTTCTGGCAAGCTTTTCTAAGATGCACAAGCCCCAGGTGGAAACAGGTTTAAGATTCAGTAATGTATTCATAGCTACGCAGGTAACTCTAGGCATTGAGCCAAGTGGTAAATGTATTTCTGAAGGACAAAAACATAGCAGAGCCAATTAGAAGTCTGAGATGCTATCTAAGTAGGAAAGGGGCCCTGAAACACATCTTTAACAAAGTTACAATTCTTTTTTAAATTAGTTCATGTTTTTTTGTGGTGCTGAGGAAGGAACCCTGGGGTTTGTGCAGCCAGGCCCATGCTCCACCCCAATCCAAAGCTACTGTTCTCCATTCACAGTGTTCTGGACTAAATGTCTTTCTCAGACTTTCTTGTATTTGGAAAACCAAAAAATCCACATGGAGCAATTCTTTAAAACCTCACCTTAGGGAGAGAGACACCTTCTGCAGTGCTACCTGCATTATTTACCTTTCTTATTCTCTTTGGCACATTCCATTAGTAGTATCTTAGCTTGGTGTGTGTGTGGGTGCACGTGCATGTTTGTGGTTGTATGTTTATTTTGAATTAAGAGTTTTGGTTCATGTGGGTCTTAAAAAGAAGAGTAGGTCCGGGTGCAGTGGCGCATCCCTGTAATTCCAGCGGCTCTAGAGGCTGAGGCAGGAGGATCTTGAGTTCAAAGCCAGCCTTAGCAAAAACAAGGTGCTAAGCAACTTAGTGAGACTCTGTCTCTAAATAAAATACAAAATAGGGCTGGGGATGTGGCTCGGTAGTTGAGTGTCCCTGAGTTCAGTCCTTGGTAAAAGAGCCCTTATGAGCATCCTTTACATCCTGGGAGTACAATGGCTATCAGCAGCCATGACCACTGAGCACTGGTAGGAGGCTTTGTGTGCACAGAACTGAGAGCTTCAAGTACAGAACTGGACTTGTGTTTTGAACATTCACCTTCCTTTGCTACGTCTTTTTAAAAATATGCCTCTCTGCTTTGCACATGCTAGAATGGCTAGAATCTAAAAACAAAGCAAAAAAAAAAAAAAGGAAAACAAATGTTGGCAATAAACATGTAGAGAAATTGGAACCTCAGCCATTGCTGGTGGAAATAAATGAGAACTAAGGAAGCCACTCTGGAAAATAACTTCACAATTCCTCACAAAATTAAAGTGTAGAATTACAATATAACCTAGCAATTTCATTCCTAGGCATATACTCAGGAGAATTCAATACATATGTTCATATAAAAACTTAAATGTCAATGTTCATAACAGCTTTATTCTTAATAGTTGGAAAAGAGGAAAGTACCCAAATGACCATCGATGGAAAAATGGATAAATAAATGTGATCTACATAATCCATTTATGGAGTATTATTTTAACCACCAAAGGAATGCAGTACTGATAGATGCTGCAACATTTTAAGTACACTGAAAACGTGCTAAGTGACAAATCCAGACACCAAAGGCCACATGCTGCAGGACCCCATTTATATGAAACATCCAGAATAGGCAAATCTCTAGAGAGAGAGAGTAGATTAGTGATTATTCAGAGGAAAGGGGAACAAAGAGTGACTGCTAATGGGCACAGAAAGTTTAATTTGGGGGTGACGTGAATGTTCTGGAATTAGTGTGGATGGTCCCACAACTTTGTGAATGTACTAAAAACCACTGCATGGTACTTTACCAAGAAGTATCCGACTTACAGCCCTTTTTGACAAGGTACCCTCTTCTCTTTTCCTAGACCCATTATTTTATTAAAAGGATAACAAATAAGTCCACTGAGGGTGTACTCTTATGTCAACCTTGGAAATATTTTTGTCTTGCCCTGTCTTGACCCATCTCCTCTGTGTCTATTCTTTCATTTTTAGTGACATGGAAAGATGGTGTCTTGCTGGAGCGAATCTTTCTTTTTTTAGACAGCCTTTTCTCTTTTTCCACTTTCTGTCTGCACACACCTATCCTTACTTAAACAGCCCCCACCTGGAACCTGGGTTCTTATATTTGGAATAAAGTAGAAGAATTATAAAGCACAGAGCCCTTGTCAGAAGTGGTATTCTTAGACAGCCTCTGGGAGTGAAGAACTCCTTGGCACAGGCAGTTGAAGACATTTTCTCTGGAAATGGCTCTTCATTACATCTTCCAAGGTCTTAGGTGACCTCAACGAGCTGCTAAATGGCATCTCACTCACATATTATTCCTATCAATAGATCCTTTCATTTAAGAATTTAATTGCACTAAAATCTCACTAATGTAACTTGCTTCAAAATATACTAGGCCAATTTTTTTTTTTTTAAACGAGTGTGCTATTAACAAGATGAAAACATTCTAAAACTGGATCAGGGAGATGGTTTGCACAACTTGGTAAATTTACTAAAAATCATTGAATTCTATACTCAAAATGAAGGAAGATTATGGTAGAGGAATTTTTACACCGTGATAAAGTTGCTATAAAAACGAAAACAAGAAATAAAGAGCCCAGCACAGTTATACACACACCTGTAATCCCAGTGGCTGAGGCAGGAGGATCAGGAGTTCCAAGCCATCCTCAGCAACTTAGGGAGGCACTAAGCAACTCAGTGACACCCTGTTTTTAAATAAAATACAAAAAAGGGCTGGGGATGTGGTTCAGTGGTCCAGTGCTCCTGATTTCAATCCCTGGTACCCAATAAATAAATAAACAAACAAACCAGGGTTTGGGAGCTGGAGAAGTGGGTGGGTGCAAGTCAACAGCAGCTCAGTGGCAGAAGCTGGTGAAGGGTCACTGTAGTGGATGCTGTCGTGTCTGCTTAGCTCACTCCTTAAGGACAGTCTAGGTGCTGGAGTATTGGTTGATGATGGTTCCTGGCTGGGTCCTTCTGAAGGCCTCTCCTATTTAGCATAAGAGCTTGCTTGCTTGTCCTATGTCACCCTCGATTGGGGCAGCCTACATCTAGACAATGAGAAGATATAAACATCTATCCCTGCACCCTTGTTCCAAGTCAGGAGAAATAACTGAAGGGTCGCTTCAGCTCCAGAGTTCTGGGAAGTGGCTGAGGCCTTTGTCTGGGTGGATTTGCAGGGCAGCCCCCCCGAATTCCTGCTCTGCTTCCTTCCCTGCTTTCAGAAAACCACCTGCACCCAAACCTCTGCTTCAGAGGTTGTTTCTGGGAAAACTGACCCAAGACAGAGAGACTCATTATATATTATCTCCACATTTGTAAGTGTTGAACATTTTTCACCATAAGAAGCAAGAAAAACAAAAAGTTCCCCAAGAAAGAAAGATGGGTCTGATGTTTCACAGAGTAGCTGTTAGGGTTGAGATATGAGGTGTCCCTCAAAACTCATGTGTGAGAAAATGCAAGAAAGTATAGAGGTCAAATGATTGGGTTATGAGAGCCTTAACCTAATCAGTACATTAATCCCCTGATAGGAATTAACTGTGAGGTGACTGTAGGCAGGTAGGGTGCGGCTGGAGGAGGTGAGTCCCTGAGAGTGTGCCTTTGGGGTATATAATTTGCCCTTGTTGAGCAGAGTTCTCTCTCTCTCTCTCTCTCTCTCTCTCTCTCTCTCTCTCTCTCCTTCCTGGTGCAATGTCCTGAGCCACTTTCCACACTCTTCCACCATGTGCCTTACCTTGGGCCTAGAGCAATGGAGTCAGCCATCTATGGATTGAGACCTCTAAAACCATGAGCCCCCAAATAAGCTTTTCCTCTTCTAATTGTTCTTGCCACAGTTCTTGGTCACAGCAGTGGAAAAGCTGAATAAAACACTAGCTAATATGAAATCTGTTGTTCAAAGGTAAAAAGGAATAGAATAAGGAGGGCCAAGAGATGGCCCTATCTGCCGTGAACTAGATTGCTGGCTAAGCATTTGAGCAGTGCTCGGTGGGCACTGTGATAAGAACCATGAGATGTACTTGATGGGTTTGCTGAATTGATAAGTCCTCTTCTCAATCTGGCTGTCTGCCATAGTTCCAAGAGTGCACAGTCTCTGCTAAGCACAAAGAAAGCAATACAAGGAAATCAGAGAGAACTGAGATTCTCAGAAAGATGAGATGCCAGGAGAGTCTATATCCAATCATGAATTTAAAGTGCATTTGTTTCCTACACTTAATACAATTGCACCCTCTACTAGAGAGCCTGCAGGCCGGAGGATAATAAGATTTCAGTGATTCGATTGAAGTCACTGGTGGGAGCATTTTAGAACACACTCCACATATTCACTCTGTTACATCCAAAGCAGGGTCTGGATGATCCTATTCCTTTAGAGAGTCCAGGAGCCACTAATTATCTGAAATTGCTTTGCTTAAAAAAAAAATCCAATATCTTGTTAGAAATCTCTGGTTATCTGACCATTACTAACTCCCCGTGGCCTAATAGATGAAGGCCATTGTTATATTAAAAAGTCCCCAACCAAAGAGATGTAAATTGTCCCATGCAAAAAATAATCTCTTCAAAAGAGATGCAGGCCTTGGAAGTTGCTGAAATTTGCTCCTTGGCTCCCCTCCTTGTTTCTTGTTCAGTCTCAGCTTCTCCAGCTTGAAGCTCACCTGGCTTTGTCATTCTCCCCTGTCTGCCCTTCTGGCTGCATCTCTTGGTTTTGATCTTGCCCCTCTCCCTTGACATGAGACCGATAAGACGTGAATAATTAGTCAGCCTGCTGCATCTGAGGGCTTCCCATCCTTGGATTCAACTAACTTTGGATCAAAAATATTAGAAATCAAAATTGCATCTGTACTGAACATATCCAGAGTTTGGGGGGGGGTGTCATTATTTCCTAAATAATACAGTATATAATGACTATTTGTATAACATTCACACTATATTATGTATCACGTCATCCAGGGATGATTTAAAGTATATGAGAAGATGTGCAGAGGCTCTATGCAAATCCTATGCTGTTTTACACAAGAGACTTGAGCATCTGCAGATCTTGGTATCTCAATATCAGATACCAAAAGGGGATGGGTACGCCCCCCCCCCCCGTGGGGGTCCTGGAACCCATCCCCCACAGGTATCTGACATTGAGGAACCTCACTCACAACACCAGGTTCTCTCCTACCTGTGGATTTCCCTCACAGCCCAGCCTCTCTGTGGATCTTTCTCAGCAACCAGACCAGGGGTGTCAAGTAGCACTGCCCAGGAAGAGGGCAGAGGAGGGGCTTGGGACACTGTTGGGTACAGAAAAATGCAGAAGGGAAGCAGGAAAATGACCCCCCAAATGACGGGACAAAAGAGCATGAAGGATGGCTCTGTTGCCATGCTAGTTGTTACATAATGTTTTCACAAGTCAGAAAACACATTTGTCGTAAATAATACCACCTTTCAACCCATCACTGCCGAAAACTTTTCACTTCGCAAAAACATTTTATGCAATGGGGTGAATTCATTTGATTCTCACAGGCAAGCTATCGTTGGCCTTATCTTAAGGATAAGGTTACAGGAAGGAGAAGTGATTTGGTTGGAGAGAAGCAGAGATGAAATGAAAGAGAGAGTACCTTACACTTAGAGGCCTTTCAAATATTCTGATTACAAATAGTAAATGCTCAGGATAGACAATATGGAATATATGCAAAACACCTAGAATTTTAAAAGCCACCCCAAATTCTACCAGCTGAGGGCTCCCACAGTTAACATTTTAACTTTCTTTCTCTTTGTTTACATTTTGAATTATGCCTAGACAAAATACTGGGATGCAAGAATTACTCACTTTCGTTCCCATCAAAATTCGAATGTCCGGCTGGCTCCACTCTTGGCAGGATTAGCTTTACTTTAATCTTTACTCATTTCATAGTCTACACACACACAAACACTGCTTTAATTTGTATTCTTTAATATTGAACTTGAATGTTTTAAATTTTTGTTAGCCACTTCTAATTCATCTACTTGACTCCTTATATGAATTGGTTTTCTTATCCATTTTTCATGCATTTTTGGTTGGGTTTTATATTAATACAAATCCTTATTTAAAAAGTACCAGAAAACTTATAATGTTATACACTGCTTTGTGCTTCTAAAAATGCATTGCTTGAGAATCAATAAATTGTCGGTGCTACCTTTACTAGAAGTTGGCAGTTATATGAATAAATAAAATTATTCTGCTAAATACAATCATGATGTCTATCTCTCCTACAGTTTGAGAACTCATTCTCTTGAAAGTCTGATGCCACTTGCAAACCAGGCTCTTCTGACTTTCCTCCCTGGGGACACAGGAGGTGGTAGGAGAAGGGGTTGGGACAAGGCCTGGCCTGCAACAAGAGGCAGTGGGAGAGGAGAGGAAAGAGGGCACATGGTCCTCCCCATGGGGAAAAAAACCTCATGAGCTCTGTGGAACAAGAGAGGCTCCTTGGAATCCTGGCATTTGACATCATGATGAAAATCCCCGGATGAATAAGGAGGTTGTCCTCCATGTCAGTTCCCAGCCAGTGCCAAGACTCAACAAGGGGAACTCAGCATTCACTGGCTCAGTGCTACTGTACCGTAAAATGCTTCAAGGTGCCTGCAGTGGAATTTCAATCAAAATCAGCTTATCCTTCTGTTTCCCTTGTGATCAGATCATACTGCCAGCCATCTCTCAATCCCACTGCGATGGAAGACATGGGCGGGAAGCAGACATTGAAGAGTGCAGCTTTTTAATTTATCTCTCTAAAGAAGCAGGTGCCAACTAGGCTGCCCCATAACTCTTGGGATTAGGACCTGCCAGGCCGCCAGCCTCACATCTCAGTTTGCTGCTCCCAGCTGAGATCACAGCAGGGTCCTGGGGTTTGGCAACCAGGGCCAAATGGTCCAGAGAGAGGGCTGGTGCCCCCAAATGTCTACAAGCAACCAGCTCCTGCTGGGGATGCAGGCCTCTGCCAGCGCTGTCACTTGATGGGACAATGCAGGGTAGGGGTGAAGATGTTCCTCTGCTTCTTGCTTCCTGAGTCTGAATAAGTAACTTTCCTCTCTAGAGCTCAAATTTGTAAAATGAGATATTAATTGCACTTACGAACCTAAGTAACATGAAAAATAATTAGACAAAGCAAGCACTTGACATATGCTACCCATTATTATGTATTATGATGATTATGGTGCTGATGTTATTCTAAGGCACTCAAGCTAGGCAAATTCTTGGGATTTGCCATTTCACACATGGGACTGAGTAAATGTTTTCTGATTTAACGAATGTTATGAATGCTGTGTTGTGCCAGGTTCTCTGCTAGGTGTGGGGAGAGCCCTGATCCACTAGTAAAGAATTTTTTATGTTCAGTCCCATAACAGGCAGCTTAAAGGGATACAGACAACACAGAAAGATAAAGCATGCTTAATATTAGTAAAAAAAAAAAAAAAGACAGCTAAGGAAGGGAATAAAATCTAAGGTGAGCAGAAGGGAGAGCTTAGCACACAAAATTCAGGCAATGAAGTTGCCTGTGCTTGGTGACTCTAAGATGTTTCTCATAACTAAGAAGAAGATACAGGCAAGTCAAAGAGGTTTGTCTGTATAATTAACACAAACCAATCTTTCCAGGAAAGCACAGAGATCTAGGATTTAGCTCACACAGTCAGCTCCATCCACAGAGTATTTGAGATATATAAGATTGGATCGTCTCATCTTTAAATCTCTGATCTTTTGAAGTTTTTAAAAATAATTTAGAAAATGGACACAGATTCAATAATCATATATTTCATAGATATATATGGTTCTTGAAAGTCATAATGAAATAAATTTCTGGCCAAGGAAGCAAGTTCAATTCAGGAACCATTGAACCATGTGAGCTCAACGGCCCAAAGGAATTCTACTAATGTGTCGTTATCAGCAACAAAAATTGGATTGGGGTGTAAGGCACAACAAAAGTGAAAAGTACTGAATAAAGACCCAACTGGGTAGTGTTTTAATTTTGGTGCTTCTAGAATATTAGCTGGTGCTATAATTCTTCTATGGTTGAGACATTCTGGAATGGCTGGTTAACTGAATGTCATGGGGGATTGATGATATTTGCCACCATCTGACTATTGCCAAGCCAGATGGAAATCCAGTCAATTAACGAAGCGGTTCTTTGTCATGAAGTGTTAGAAGATTTCTGCTGTGTTTTTCAACTCCTCTGTCTGGTCACCAAAACCCCAAATCAGTAGATCATTTATGACTCCCACCTGATATTAATTAAAAGCTACTGCCATATAAGAATAGAAAAAAAAAAATACCACTCTCCTCCCAGCTGAAGGCATGGGGCCTCACATGAAGATTTGGGGTAACACCATGATATTTTAAGTAATTACTATATACCAGGAACAATGCTTGACATCTCACGGACATGATCTTATTTAGCCTTCAGAACTGCCCAGATATATACCACTATACCTCCACTCAGCAGGCAAGGAAACTGAGAATGTAAGGAGTTAGTGACCTGCAAGATGTAGGTGGTGTCGTTCAGGTCTGAAGTGAGGTCCTCTTTGGCTTCACTGTGCTGTCAATCATAAGATCTAGAGGGCCTGGCCAGATGCTGGCACCACTGCCCCTCATGAGTGCTGTCACCTATGGACTTCAGGTCACTCCTTTTTATTGATCAACAAGCCTGTCATATTCTCCAACACACTCCTGTCTTAACAGGCATGGAGATGCTCCTGCCCATCTCAGGTCCTTGAGTGCAAGTCCACAGATCTTCTAATGGTTTTTCCCACCACCTTCCTCCTCACCCACTCAGGCTCCTGATCACACCCTAGACCTCGTCATTACCAGTAACTGCAAGGCTTCCATGATCTTACTACCAGGCATCCTCTCTCTCATCTCCACCTTCCATCTTTCCAGCCTACTCCTTCCAGTATCTAGACTTCAATAATCCTTCAACCCCTTGGAGACCAGCACCCCACCTTTCCACCTGTCATCTTTATGCTGCCCCATGCCAACTCCACTCTCTGTCTTGCTCCCTTACCCAGCTTCGAATCCACGACCAATCCTTATAATTGCTCCTTTCAAAATACCCGAATTCTTCTCCCTGGCTTACTTACTTGGCAAAGCTGGGACCCTGGTTAGATCCAGCGTTACCTGCTCCACATCTGCACTGTGCAGCTGAATAGGAGGTGAAAGACGCAGGCTTGGTGACCAGTCTTACCGGCCTTATCTTGAGACTGAGTCTCCTATGTTGCTCATGCTGACCTTGAACTCTCGCCTCTTGCCTCAGCCTCCTGAAGGTCTTCAACTACACGTGGCCCACTGTGCCTGGATAGCCTCACTTCCAACTCCTGTTCGTGCTGACCCCTGATGGTGCCTGACCATCAAGGTCCATTTTCTTGTCCCTTCACTTTCTGACTCCTGCTGACAGTCATTTCACAACTTCCCTCCTCCATCTGTGTTTTGCAAGATTCTAAGCAGATGATCCAGTTTTCACCTTCACTAGGAAAATGGAAACATCAGAAGAGAATTTCCACAGGCGCCCACCACCTGAAGCATCTGCATCAAATTACCTGGCTTTCCTCCCCCTTATAGAGGATGATGCCTTCCAAAGCCAATCCTTCTGCATGGGCACTAGACCATATCCCTCTCCACCACTCAAGGACCCTGTTTGGGCAATTCTCCCCACTTTCTTCCCCAGTAACTTTCCTTGCTCTCTGCAGGATCACTTTTATTGGAACACAAATAGAAAGTACTTTTCCTCATGAAAACAAAGACATCACTTATCCTGATCTGACCTCACTTCCCCTTACAGGTGGGTTCACTAGACCATCCCTCTCCCACAGATGTCCCTCGTCTCTCTGTATACACTGGATTTTTCTACAGTACTCAGTCCCTTCACATAGACTACAGTATTTACTTATTTAATATGTTTTTGGCATTTTCTATGTTTGTAACCTATTGCAGGGGTATATTCAATCAAGATTTATTGAATGAAAGCACACATCAGAGAGGCCTTGTCCATGTTCCAGAGCTCCATTATTGTTGGAATTCTATTATTCTCGACTGTGATGGCATAAAAAATGGATCGGTCAGAATTTTAATAACTTTATTGAGGCAGTAAGGATCATTTCAATTACTTTCCAATTTTTTTTCACATCTTGGAGAATCTTCTTGAATTTTCCCCCCTCCTTACATAATCTGTAGTCATTATATAACTGCTTACTTTGGGGAGGGTTGCTGCACATGATCATCTCTAGTGATGGGGGTCTCCTTTAGAGATCTGTAGGCAGGTCCCTGCCCTAAGGTGAGCAAAGAGAGACAGACAGACAGACAGACACACACACACACACACAAAGGCAAAAATGCCAGAGCAACTTAAAAGGAGGCACTGATTTGGCAGCCCAGGCAAGCAGCTCTGCAGCATGGACAAGGTGGGGGAAGGGTGAGCAAGTAGTTTCAGGGCCAAGAAGCCAATCTGCTGCATCTGATGGAGCTGTCCGCAGCTCAGAATCATCTTCTAATGACATTAGAAGCAAAGTCTCTGTTTCAGGCTTATTACCACACCGATAATGCAATACTGATCCCTTTTTCCAACATGCTGACACTCACAGCCTGCAGTTCCAAAGCATGGATGGTGTCAGGCCACTTTAAACACTTCTGAGGCCAATTCACAATCATAGGCTATCTCAGCCCCGCAGTGGCTAACTATCCTCTGTCAGGGGGTCTGCTAATGGACTAAAATGACTAGGTAATTCAAATGCACAGACTGACATATCTAGTATGGCCCGAGGATCTGCACCAACCAGACTGCAAAAGCAAAGGGACTGACTGTCCTTGCATTTTTTAGAACCACATGGGCAGCTAGAAAAACATGCAGCATTCCCTTAAATCTTCAATTATACAAGAATGCAAATCTGCCGTATTTCTAAAGAAATACAGGGCTGTGACTGATCAGCATATGGCAAATCTGGACCTGCAACTCAGTGGGGTGGAGACAGCATCTCTGCCTCACTCACAGGGAGGCACTCGACACATTTTCTAGGCTAAATGGCTGTGATCCATTTAGAAATGTGCACATTTGAAAAAGTCTCTGGCTATTAGCTGCATCCTATGGTACATAACAATACCCTACAAACTGTCCTCAGAAAAATCAAATAAGAGAAAGAGCAAGCCTCACTGTGCGAGGTTGCCAGTTGTACTTAGGGCTGTGTGTGTTTATGAGAAACACAATGATGTACAAGATTGTGCCCCAAAGACACTCTCAGCTCAGTTACGAGATAACTTATGCCTCTGAATGTCTTATCATCCCGACAATTATGCTTGTTCTATGAAACATAATGGGACAGTACTCATGCACAATCCAGTACAAATGCTGTCAAAACACAAACTACTTAGGTATTCACATGCTCTTTCAGTAAAAATGCTACAGGAAGCCAGTTATTAAGAAATACTATTATATAAGCGCAGGCCAGGGATGCCTGCCTTGTCCTCAATGATGATTTGACCTCAGATCACAGAGACACTGTGACCTGATATTTTTAACATTTTTGGAAAGGGATTGTTTAAAAATGTCTTCAGAGGGCTTTAAGTGGTAGCCTAACATAGTCAAAATAAGCCCTGCTTCTCTTGCTCAAGTAATAATGAGGTTTTGTTTGTTTGTTTTTATTTTTACAAAATGGTAAAATCCTAGCTGCCGGCTATTTGCCCCATGATCCACAAGCCTCTCAGCACCAGCTGCCTGAATCTGAGCGCCTGGGCAGAGCAACTTGATGCAGAAGTGCCTGGATATTTGTCACAGGCACCGCTGGCCATAGACCTGGATTTCATACTATTGCTCCTCACTTTGGAGCTCTATGGCTGGAAACATGGCACAGAGAATAGTGGGCTCAAGTGAATTCTTACCCGGATGCATGAACATGTGGAAAGAGTTTTTGAAATGAGCTTTGAAAACCACAGTCAGAACAGGTGAGGTGGTGGGTCTGAGATTCTGGGAGATGTGGGTGCCAATCCAAGCTCTCTCACTTAGGCAAGTCACTTACGTCTCCATATCTCAGTTTCCTCAACCACCATAGAAGGTGGGTGACATTTTGATGATTAGAAGCTGAAACTGTTGAGCACAGCTTTGTATGGTATATAGGAAGTATAAAAAGAATGGCTAATAATGATAACACGTTCTGGCCGTGGCCTCTGTAGAATTGTTTTTGAGGACATGTCTCTCTTAATTCTGCTGCAGAAGTAGATCTAATTAAAGTTGACACTGTGTAAGTGTGTGTTCTACTTGACCACAGTATTCCATTTATATCATTAAAATGTCATCAATTCTAGTTTATAGGTTAAGTAAAAAATCTTGAGGAACTATTAGTAGAAAGAAGTATATGACATGTGCATATGGATGAGATATTGAAGGGTTCTGCCATAAGAATTCCTTTTCAATGTGTTTATGATGTGTGGGCAGAGTAGAAAAATGAGCATTTTTTATTTTGAAAAATTTAAGTGCTTCCTGCCTATAAATCTGTTTTGCAAACAATGAGATTTAATGAAAAACATTCTTGGTAGGGGAGGACCAATTTTAAATATATGCAACACCCAATATCCAAATTCACTTATGGCCAATGGCTGTGGAACAAAATTGGAAATCCTCATAGCAAATACTATTTTGAGTACATTTTTGATACTAAAAGTCAGCAGAATACAGTAAACGTTTTTGACCTTGGATAGATGTGAATTAGGAGTGTTTCTTTAAAAAGAGAAATTGTCTATACAATTTAAAAAACACATTATTCAGTAGTGTTCAACTGGAGAAAAATGACCAATTTTGGAATTCTTCATGTTTTTCCTCCTTCAGAAACAGGTGTAGACATGCCTTAAGGTCTTAGTCTAACCTGCTGGATTCCAAAATGAGAAAAGAAGTATTTTGAAAAAATTAAGTATTAATTGACATTATCAGTGGGTATTTATAATTGGTGTTTTGTTTTGTTTTTCCAGTGCTGGGGACAGAACCAAGGACCTTGCACATTGTAGGCAAGTGCTCCACTACTGAGTTACATCCGAAGTCCTAAGACTTTAAGAAAGTTGTTAAAAGTTATCTAATTACTAACTGTTCTAGCTAAATATTCCCTTAAAAGACCTTGAAATGTTACCCTTAATCTATCTAAGTTGAGGTTTCATTTTATTCTCTCTTTAAAATGACCACTTGCCTGTCCTTTAGGCCTAGGAAGAAAGAACCCTGATTTTTTTAGTTTAATGTAAAGGAGCTACAAATATATTCCCACACAGAAACATACGAATGCCTCGGGCTGGGGAAGCTTTGCCATGTGTGACAACATACTTTGGCTCTTGCATTTTGTTACTGAATCCTAGAGCATGTGGCAAGGAGCCAGGGCAGGGATCTGCAAGCTGATTTCACAGAGGACTGCAGATCTGAGGGGTTCTCCAACTGTGTCTCCAGTCCAAATGGCTCAACAAAAGCACGATGGGATTCTCACTTCTGCTGCCAAATATTGGACAAATGTGCTGAGTTATTATTTGTGAAGTTTAAATTGTTGAAAAGAATCATGGTGGAAAGAAACACATCTTTACTTCTTCTGCGATGATATCAAATAGCTCCAGTGCAGAAGCTGGGATCCATCCCATCTGGTCACCTGTTAGACTCCAGGGAAGATGCAGGCTGAGCTTCAAGGCAGACCACGCACTTCCTCACCTGTCAATCTCAGGCAGCTCATTGCCCTGGTGTCAAACTCTTTCACGGATTAATGCCTCCCCAAATAGCCTTTTAAATGCAAGGACTTCTCCCTTGACAACAGGAATGTATTTGCTTGCTTTCTTTCAAGTGGATTTACAAGGTTGTATTTTTGTGCAGTAATCACATTCCATTCTTACTGCAGAAGATGCTGAGTTATAGCTGTAATGATCTAAAGCAGATGAGAAGCAAGAACTCGGCAAAGCGATGGTCACCCAGAGTTACTCCAGAACCCATTTGGGACTCTGAAAGCCCCAGTGTGTATTGACCACATTTTCTTTATCCATTCACCTAGTGACTGGACACCTAGACTGGTTCCATAACTTGGCTACTATAAACACTGAACAGGCTGCATCGCTAGAGTACGCTGGTTTTAGTTCTTTTGGATCAATACCGAGGAGTGGGGTAGCTGGATCATGTGGTGTTTTAAGGAATCTCCTCACTGCTTTCCAAAGTGGATGCACTGATTTGCAGTCCCACCAACCAGGTGTGGGAATATCTCTCCCACTGTCACTGGCTGATAAATGGATGGAGTTGGAGAACATCATGCTAAGTGAAAGAAGTCAGGTTGAGAGAGAGAGAGAGAGACAGACAGACAGACACATGCATTCTCACAAAATAAAAGGAAGACAATAGAGTAGAGAAAGGAGATTAGGGGGAGGTAGGTGGGGGAGGGAAGGGAAAGGGGAAATAATGGGGAATGAAGGTGATCAAAGCTGTGTACATGTGCACACATGTATCACAATGAATCCCACTTTCATGTATCTATTAAATTAAAAATATAATATAGAAGGGAGACCAGTAGAGAAAACAAAGGGGTTCAGGGTAGGGAGAATGGGAGGTACTAGGCGGGGGAAAAAAAAGAGCATGTTTAGATGAAGATACCAGAGCCCCAGGGCTTTGTATTGTGGGTTTGTACATGTACAGACCCACACTTTCTTAATGAAGGCTGTCTTGGTGAGTCACACTTTAATTTAGAATTTATGATTAATGATTATTTGGAAAGAGACAGGCTACAGTTGGAAGAACAGAAGTTCATTAGGGGTTTTGACAATCTAAATAAGAAAATTATAGATTTTTTGCTCCAGAAGGAAAAGGCACTGTGCCTCTCTTCTATGGCAAAGGAGGGACCTGTGGCTCAGAGAGGTTAGGTAGCTTCCCTGATATCACACAGCTGGTTAATGACAGACACCGCCCCCCCGCCAAATAATTAACACCTATGTTTCCCAGTGTCATTTTCAGGGTATCTCAGAAAGTAAAGGAAATGGATTATTTGAAATAACACAGTGGCAGTCACATAAAAACATGCAGCAGTTGAAATATGGCTCAGATGAACATGTATCTTTTGCTGCTATATAAGCTTATCACTCATCTATATATTTATTAATGAGTGCGAAATTCCTAGTGGTAGAATCGTTATTATGTAAGCTGAAAGGATTTTTTTCCCATTAAAATATACCATCAATTACCATTTTTATGTCCTCACAGTGGTTTTAAACTCCATTAACAGGTTTTGTTTTGGTTTTGCGGTGCTAAGGATCAAACCCAGGGCTTTGCACATGCTGAACAAGTGCTGTGCTACTGAGCGGTATCTGCAGTCCATTGGTTTTTAAACTGCATTTCTGGATTCGTGTCTTTTTTTAATCTTTGGCTGCCTTTTATTAGAAAAGTGTAAGGAAGTTGGCTTCAGTGTGTGGAGAAGGAATCCAGTGTTCAGGATCTGTGTTCTGGGGATAAATGAAACCATACATTTATCCTCGTCTCCTCCCTGTGCTCAGGAGCTCTTCCTCCCTCTCCTCCTTTCTACCTTTTCTCCACCTACTACTGAAATCCCAGCTCACACACTCCCCACTTGCTTCAGGGACACGACTGCACTGCCACTAGAGAGCCTTCGTTATTCTTTACCAAATAATCCCACTGTCTGTTTCCTGTTTTCTCATGTTCCAAGCAGTTCTTAAGAAAGCTCAGGCTTTTCAACATCAAGGGCCCTGCATGACATTTCTTCTATTTCTGCCATGACACTGGACAGTCAGTGAGGACAGTTTTATATTGTAGTTTCAATATAAAGCCCTTTGACTTTACCTGGTCCAAATCCCTCTGTAGGCTGTGGAGGAGGGAACCAACCAAGTGCTTCACTAAGTACTCCTCAGAACACCCCAGAAGTATTCCTGTCTCCATTCCACAGATGAGGGTCCTGAAAGACATAATCCCACTACTCCCAGGAGATGACTTGATCATGTCTCCTGTCAAGCCTCTTTGGATCATTTACAGTGTTATAGACTGAATGCCTGTGTCCTCTCCCAGATCTGTATGTTGAAAGCTAAGCCCCAGGGTGGTGGCATCAGAAGGCAACTGGCTCATCAGAGTGGAGCCTCATGAACAGGATTATAAAGGAGGGCACAGAGGGCCGCCTCACCTCTCCCTCCATGTGAGGACCCAAGAGATGGCTGTCTGAGAACCAGGACGCTGGCCCTCTCCGTACACAGACTCTGTGGGTGCCTGGATCTTGGACTTTCAGCCTCCAGAACTGTGAGAAATAGATTCCTATTGGTTTTGTTTTGTTTTGTTTTTATACCAGGGATTGAACCCAGGGGCACTTAACCACTGAGCCACATCCCCAGTCCTTTTTTATATTTTATTTAGAGACACGGTCTCTTTGAGTTGCTTAGGGCCTTGCTCAGTTGCTGAGGCTGGCTTTGAACTCGTGATCCTCTTGCCTCAGCCTCCCAAGAGCCTCTGGGATTAAGGCATACACCACCACACCTGGCATTTCTGTTGTCTCTGGCATTCTGTGAGAACAGCCTGAACAGACTAGAACAAAGTCCAAGAGGATAGAGTGACAGAAAAGCATTCACGAGCAACACAAACCACCAGCTGAGGTTTTGAAGGAAATATCCAGGAGGGAGGGAGCCCTGAGATCTGCCCAGAAAACAATGCCTCCAGCATCTCTCCAAACCTCTCACCCGTCACTCCACCCTACAAGTCCTTCCCACTCACATTCCCTAATGCATCCCTGAACTCAGGAAGATGGGCCTCTGGTCACAGAGCCCATGCAATTAGAAAGCAAGAAGGATTTAGATAACTCCTATACAGACTTCTGCTACAGATTTTAGGTCTACACTGGTAATTCCCACAACTGGAGCCCAGGGCTGTGACCACTAGCACTCATCTGTAGAGAGGAGGCCCTAGGCTTACTCAACCCTAATCTCCCCCCAGTCATTTCCCATCTGGCCACAGGTCCCGTGAGTACTACCAGAAGCACCTTGCTTATGCATGTGTCTACCTATTAGTAAAGGGGTTCCCTCTACTAGACAGTGAGCTCTGGGAGTGTAAGATCTTTGTCTGCTTTGTTCCTGCTATCTACCTGATGCCTAAGGCCCTGGTACCTAGTAGATGCTAAAAAAAATATTTCTTGGATGAAAGAATAAATAGTAGCCAAAGAAGGCAACACTCTCAAGGGCAGCGCTTGGACCAGCAGGAGCCGTTAGAAATGCAAATTCATGACCCTTTCCTACCCAGAACATGGATCCCAGATTTTGATTTGCCACCAACAGGGCAAAACTGAGTGATAAGTGACCTCCTGACATATTCCCTCTGATTAAGTTCCTGTATGGGGTTCAAGAAGGTGTTTTCATAAGCTGGATGGGAAAGGAGTGAGAAAGCAGAGAAATTGCTAGCTCTTATCAAGGACATCTGTTCTGTGAGAAAATGCATCATGAGTCGTGTTACATTACTAGTTGATTAAAATGTGCTGGAACCAGGGCAAGCAAGGAGACTTGCACCACCGCCCGGCCCCTGGTCCTGTTGAGCTTTGAAAAGGCCATACGATTCCATATGCCCGTGTTCCAGACATTAGTCCCTGGCAATGAAGAGCCCGGTGATGCTTGCTAAGTTCACCCTCCTTTCTCCAGGTGTCTGCTCCTCCCTCGTCAGTAGCAGCCTCTCCACCATGGATACTTCTTAAGTACACAGGGATGGCTTAATGTCTGCCGTTCCTGTGGCATGATTTGGCCAGCCATGCCGGGCATCTTTATCTTGCCCAAAGACACAAGCAAGGCCTACCCTTTTAATCATCTCACATAGTGCCTCATCAAAGGTTTCTGTTGAATGAATTAATCAATTCCAGAACACAGCTGGCCCTACTCACATGGATCTTGCAATTACTTCTAAGGCTAAAAAGATTAAAGAATGATAGCACACACAATAGGTTTCTCAGCATGACTTGCCAAGAGCAACCACCTTTCAGGGGGGTTGTTGAAAAGCCATGGATATGAATACTTGTTGATTCCTCTGGGCCATTAAAAAAAAAAAATCTCACTGTAGCAGTTTCATTCTCAAAAAAAAAAAAAAGCTCCTATTTTCATATCAAACTTCTGCTAAGACAATCAGAGCATTGTGCCAGAGACTGGCTTAGGACAATGGAGCAGTGTTTGCTTGAGTTGAGATTAGAGAATTTGTCAACAGTCATCTTATCTGAGATGTCACCTCTGGCTCTCATTCCCCATAAGCAATGGTTGGGTTGAAAGATTAGTAGGAATGCCTGGAAGTGACTTGTTGGAGCAGCCTGGTCACAGATTTGTCAGCTTTCCATCACTTGATGTATATCTCTCCATGCCTGACACCAGTTCTTCTGGGTTGTTAATGGTCAATGTCTAGACTCTTGTCTTGATTGTGTTCCTCCAGATATACCTGGAGACCTGAAACCCGGAGGGCCGCACTCTGCATAATGCTCTGATGCCTGCCTCTTCCCTCACTGATGACCCAAGAGTTACTCCTTGCTACAAAGAGTACACCCTGACTGAAGTTCTGAGCCGCAGTCACATAAAATCACATGCAGTTCAAATGGAAAATACTTTGATGGACATTGCCCTGTTATTTGCCTCTAAGAGGTGATAACAGCTGAGTATTAGAAACATGTTCTCAAAATTCTGCGCTGCTCAAGGGGTAATCGCTGGACAAGTTGGATCCAAAAAGTCTGGGAGCTTGTTTGAAATGCAAACTTGTGGCTTGTCTCCTATCCAGACTTATTTATCAGAATCTCTGCAGGTGGGCCTGGAAGTCTGCTTTAACAAGAATTTCCGGGTGAGCCTTAGAGGTCCAAAAACTTGAGCTCTGTTCTAAAGCTCTCCCACCTTGAGTTCTCAGTCTAGAATCTAATGCTGGAATGAGCAATGATTATCTGCCTGTATAACTGCTAAAAGAGGGTTATCTGTGGGTTTACTCTGGGATAACTGCTCCGCAGAATTCAAGATGAAAAACTATTCACTGAAGGAGGTTAAGATGGGCAGGTGCATGGCCTGGGAAAAGTGGTTTTAACTCCCCAAAGAAACAAAGCTTGCTGGTGAAGGTCCACTTAATCTATGCTTCCTGATGCTGCCCACATCTCTGTGGTGAGAGGGACATAGGTGAATTTCTCCTTAGACTGTGTGCACCATGAGACCTACTGTGGGGCAGTTGTGAAGCCAGGGGAATGTTTAACAGTCCTACTGGGAACCTGCAAGGAGAATCCATGGTCAAACTCCAGTGTCTGTCTCACACATACCCTGCCCTCTGTTTCTTTTTGATGATATCAATCTACCCCACTGGGTTTCTGTGTATTTGCAAATGTGAAAGTACCCCCAAAGGACTATGGGAAAGAAAGAGGCAAGTTTAGCAGGTAATATTAAATCTGACGAGCCACCTGTGCTGCTCTAGGTATGGACCTCCAATGCTGTCCTTGGGGAGGGGAAGGCCCACTTATGAGCCACCTAAAAAGTACAATATATTTGGTAGAGAAACACAAGTGGAGAGAAGAAGAATCAAAAGATGAGACATTTCATCTTTGAAAAAACAAATTCATAAGCTAACAGAAATGACGAGTCATGGCACATAGTCATGCATCCTGAAGATCTTGTATCTTTAAACAAAGTGGCCAAACCCTCCAACCAGCAACTCTAAACCTATTAATTCAGCTTGAAGCTATGGAGGCCTGCTTGCATCATGATTTTAAGGCATCCTTTCAAATTCACTCAAGTAAATTTTTTAGGGTAAGACAATTTATTTCCCCCAAGCATAGATTTTAAAACCTAAGGGAGCCATCTGGTGGCTTAAGTGTCTGCTAATTAAAATCCTCTTGGGCACAAGATTCGCACCCCCTGGGCACTGTCACTGGGCATAAGATAAAACAGTGCTGAATAAAAGCATTTTAATAGTGTATAAAAATCCAATCTTGCCATTTGGACACAATCAAATCAAAATTAAGGATGAGTATATAGAAGAGTAATTCTGGTATTATTATTTTTTCTATCCCACTGAAAGAGAACCCAAATAATCAGTAATAAAAAGTTGCCTTTTGAACTCAATTTTAAAACCACATTTCAAATACAGTAGGAGAAAATTGATTCAATAATTCCAAAACTAGAAGTCAAACCAAAAACCATGCCCCATTGGCTGGCTGAAATAATGTGCAGATTTGCTTGGCTTTGGGTCCTGCTCCCACATTGCAAGGAATTCCATAAAGTGGGGTGGGGAGGTCAGCAGCAGCTCAGAAAAAGAAAGATTCAGCTCCCAAGCACTGTTCGTAAAACTGATTTGGTTAAACACACCTTTTCTTTCTGGTCTGCAGTGTCACGCTGCAATTATTAATGGCTTCAGTACAGCAGCTCTTTCTTCAGATGTTGACATTCCTTTCTCTGTAAGAGATCTTTTCTTTCCTCCTCATGAAGAAAAATGTCCACATATTACTCTCATCAGGAAGAAGCAAAGATCACTCCAAAACTTCAGACGGTGCCTTGAATAAGATGCGATTCTGCTCACAATGAACTTCATAAGCTTTTCCACTAAGGTCTCGCTTTTTCCAGCTTGCCCAGTGCCAACTGCATTACTGGGAAGGATTGTTATTGTATTTTTTATGAGGAAAACCCAGTTCCTTTCATGAAAGCCTAATTATACCAATTTCACCAGCAGCCATGAAGAACAAGCAGTTAGGAGGTCCTCATTATCTCCTTTATAGTTACTGTTAAAGTGTAACTTGGCTGTAAAAATGTGCCAGAAAGTTGGCGTAAATGTTGAAAATCGAAATGTAATTTTTCAAATTACTTACAAAACCAATACAAAGACTGTTATTAAAAAAAAAGATATTATGTCTCCTGAACTAGAATTCAAACCAAACATAATAAGACAAGACGATAAAATGTACATTTGGCTGGACTATTTCTAAATTTAAGGCATTCTGCTTTTAATGTTGACAACACATTCAAAATGAGAAAATATCACGGAGTGGGACAGCGCACCACACCTGCGCTAACACACATGGTTAGAAGCACTGCTGATGGCATCTGGGGTCTAGAAGGGACTGGGGAATGTGCCACACTACTCCTTCCTTTGTCCCTTGCTCCCTGAACGTGGACCTGACCGAATTCCAGACCAACCTGGTGTCGTGCCCCCGCATCCACTTCCCCCGTGGCCACCTATGCCCTGGTCATCTCGATGGAGAAAGCCTATCATGAGCAGCCCTCGATGGTCGAGATCACCAATGCTTGCTTTGAGCCGGCCAACCAGATGGTGAAGTGTGACCCTCACCATGGCAAGTACATGGCCTGCTGCATGTTGTACAGGAGGGACGTGGTCCCAAAAGACGTCAATGCGGCCATTGCCACCAGCAAGACGAAGCGCAAAATCCAGTTTGTGGATTGGTGCCCCACTGGGCTTAAGGTGGGTATTAACTACCAGCCCCCAACAGTGGTGCCCGGAGGAGACCTGGCCAAGGTGCAGCAGGCTGTGTGCATGCTGAGTACACCACTGCCATCGCAGAGGCCTGGCCCGCCTGGACTGTAAGTAAGTTCCATCTCACATATGCCAAGTGGGCCTTTGTGCACTGGTACGTGGACGAAGGCATGGAGGAAGGGGAATTCTCAGAGGCCTGAGAGGGCCTGGTAGCGCTGGAGGATTATGAAGAGGTGAGCGTGGATTCTGGGGAAGCAGAGGCTGAAGAAGGGGAAGGATACTGACTGGGAGGGTGTGACTGGCAACTCTCCCTTTCTCTCGCTCTCCTGGGCGCACACACTGTAACATTTATAGGATATATTTACCTATTAACTCTCTCTCAAGAGAGTTCCCATAGCTGGGTTGTGGCTGATGGCAGTGGCCTGGTGTCCAACCCAGTCTCGGATTGCAATGTCCTGTGCAGTGGGCCGAGACCCCAGTTCAATTTTAAAAATTTACTTACAATGCTACTTAGGCAACTGTCCAGGCGAAGTGTGTGAATGACCCCCGCTGATTTAGTTAGATTGTTCTAGTTCACATCCCACAGCACAGCTTTTGTCTCATAATGTGGGCAACAGGCACGAGCAGGGTGCTGGATATGCAGGATGTGGATGTGACAAGTTCCCATGAAGTGACACACGGTTATTGTTATGAACCAAGTGTGACATCTCTCCCAGAGCCCTTCTGTCTCCATGCACATCTGTAAGGCTTTGGGAACAAACTGGTTCAGCCCAACAGTAGATAATCCCATAGCCAATTCATCTACCAAAGTTGAGAAATACGGCAGGTCTAATGCCGTCAATGGTCTAATTTGGGGTGATCTTGCCCATCTTCCAGGGGACATATGGCAATATCTGGAGACATTTTTTATTTCATGACTACTAGGGTGCTGTTGGCATCTGTTGGAAGAATCCATGGATGCTGCTCAATATCCTAGAATACTCAACACATCCCTCCACAGCAAAAAAAATTATCCAGCCCAAAATGCATAGTGCTGAGGTTAAACATTCCTATCCTAAAGAATTTGAAAACTACTTCAGAAGGATGATTTGTTGGTACACATGAGGACAAGAGAGAGGTGTTTTTCCCGTTCTTCTCCTTGGAAACAGAAGCTTAGTACGCTGCCTGACATATAATAGTCATTCAATAATTATTTATTAAATTTATTTAAATAAGCAAAATGTCATCTCCCTGCCAGATCCAAGTATAATCTGATGGAAGGTATAAAGGTCCCTAAGTTTTGTACATTGAGCTTAAAAACGTAGCATATTATGGAAGATCACATGGTATTTTTGTCCTTTGCATGCAAAAATTGGATTTTCATAGAAGCAATTTGAGCTCTGCATTGTGGCAATGACTTCTTTCCATTAGTCAAGTCTGCAGACAATCACTGGGTCTGCACAGTGGTACTGGCTCCACTGTTTGACTACCTGGAGCATTTCCCGATTGTCATTTATGTTTTAGAAAGTGGAAAATGATAAAATGCAACTGAAATAAGTAGTAAGAAATGAAGATCTCATAATAGTTATGCAACTGAGATGGGACAAGATGGGAACTCATGAAATGGAGCAAAAGTGCCCAGGTGGATGCTCCATCATCTCTACCTAGGTAACCATTTGCATTTAGTTGAAAGAACCAAAAGCCAAGAACTATGTGGCATGCTGGTAATATATCATCAAAAACTGTGACTTTAAAGACTTGGGATAATTAGAGACTTTAAGTCTATTGCCATATACCTATGAAGATATATACAAATATATCTTAAACCTTCTGAGATAGGAATATTTAAGTATATGCATTGTTCAACTTTTGCACGGTGGTGCTTGCTTTGGAGACTACACTATGTGTGAAGATAGAGAGTTGTCTAGATTTATATTCTATAATACAGAATGTACCTATTGGGACAGGGAGGGATTGGGGGGAGTCAACAATGGGAGCATAAAGTGGGGAGATCATCCTCATGGTCAGCAGGGCCTCCCCAACATTGCTGGGGAAGACTGAGTCCTGGTCACTGGCTGTGATGAGCTCTGGCAGGGATGTTCCCACAGGGGAAGTGGAGATTTCAGAATATCTATGAAAGCCCGATTCCACCAGCCAGCAACGTACCCCCACGCCCCTCTCTTGCTCTGCTTCCACCCATCCAGGTAATCTTCTGATTATAGTTTCCCTTTGCAAGTATTTTTGCCTAAAGGGAAACGCTACATTGCTTAGCAAACACAAACCCACTTGATTACATTTCAGTATGAATTAATAAAATAGGCATTCTGTGTCTTTTGATTAGCGAGATTCTGTTCTAATGAAAAGATCCAAGCTTGGTATGTTGGCACACCAGCAGAGGTCTAGAAGTTGGGCTGCAGGTCCATCTGGGTCAATGCCACACCATGGGGCTCTGCTGACATGGCCAGCTACCTTTTCCCAGGTCTTACCCAATCCTCATGAACACCAACAACCAATCGAGTGACTAGCCAAGGATAGCCCACCATCCTTTCTTCCTTTCTCCCTATTCAGATTTCTGCAAACATTGATCAAAGTCTGCATTCCTTCCTTGGATTTTAGCAATGGGCACTCCTGGAATTCTGGGGAGCAAAGTTAACCTAAGACCATACTTCAGGGCTGGGGATGTGGCTTAAGCGGTAGCGAGCTCGCTTGGCATGTGCGGGGTGCTGAGTTCAATCTTCAGCACCACATTAAAAAAAATAAAATAAAGATGTTGTGTCCACTGAAAACTAAAAAATAAATATTAAAAAATTCTCTCTCTCTCTTAAAAAAAAAAGACCATACTTCAACCCCCAAATCAAAACAAGAACTATAATAAGCCTAAGTCTCCTCCACAAGCTTCCTGTCATTTGATTTCTTAAGAGGTGCCCACTTACAGAAGCCCTACAAGATATCTGAAATGGAAGCAGTATCTCCAGGAATGGCCAGAAGGGTCCTTGCCTCAGGAAATGCACTTGTTCACATGACTGCTCAGCTTTTTTCACAGTGACTTAGTCTTCTCATCAGTAAATGTGTGTGTGTGTGTGTGTGTTTTCAATCCTCAGCACCATATAAAAATAAATTAGTAAAATAAAGGTATTGTGTCCAACTACAACTAAAAATTAAAAAAAAACTTTTGTTGTTAAGTAGTAAGGTGAATGTTTGATCCCCAGCTCCCCACCCATAAATTCATATGTTCAAGTACCATGCTCCAATGTGATGGTATGAGGAGATGGAGCCTTGGGAGCTGAGTAGGGTTAGATGATGCCATGAGGGTGGGTCCCTATAATGGGATTAGTGTCTTTATAAGAAGAGACACTTGGGCCCTCTTTCTGCCCACCATTTGAGCACAATTGAGGAGGTCATCTGCAAACCAGAAAGAGAGCCCTCTGTAGGAATAATGAATCAGCCAGGTCCTTGATCTTGGACTGTGAGAAGCACACAGCCTCGGACAGGGTTTTGCTGTGGTGCTTTGCTATGGGAGTACCTCCCCCCTGGGTACCTCCACATGCAATTCTTGGGGTTGGCTTTGCATTGTCTTGCTGTGTGTGCCTGTTCTAGCACTTGCCCTTCCCATTACTGCAAGGACTCTCGATTCAAGGACTGCAGCTTAACATTTGTGAACCCGCCACAATGGCCCTGGCAGCAGGATGCTTTGAGAAATTCACTTCATGCCCACTCTGGGGAGCTCCCACCAAGGGAGAGGAGGGCTGTCCTTGGGAGGGCTCTTGAGCTTCTTGGTGAAATTCTGAGAATCATCTTCTACATCTGCTCTGTCTCTTATCCATTCACAGTAGCAGATGCTCCATAGACAGGCATGGATAAAATACACAGATCAGCAAGGAAACGAGCCTTTGCTCCTCAAAAGCAGCAATAAACCAAACCAAGGTGCACATGACAGGTTTGCCAAACACACTTTACAAACAAAAATTTGGGAAGAAAATTATCTAATGTAGGCACACAAAGCATCTGAAATTAAGCCTCCCTAAGAAAAAAGTGTTACCTTTATGAGAAGTATACAAACAGAATTTTGATCAACCTTTATTTTGGATCAAGTTATTTTTCAAGGAATATTTAAAAAGTAACATTTGATCATCTTGCTGCCAATGTTCCCTTAATTCTAGACTGGCACTGGTTTTCCTACAGGAATAGGTGGTGCAAGGGGAGCAGATACTTAGATCTGCTAGAAAGGACAGACACGCAACAGTGTGAGGACCCTGGCTCATGGCCACGTCCTTCCCTACCTCCTATCAACAAGGATTGCAATGACCTCCACTTCCTCTCAGGGAAGCAAAGAACACTCTGTATGGCATTGTTTTCTATGAAAACTCATCTAGCAGTATTAACAAACAGCAATACCTTAGAAACCATTTAGGGTCTCCACACTCAAAAAAGGATAAATACAAATGAAACATTTAAATGAAAATTAATTGTAAAATCCACAAAAGGTAGGAAGGAAGAGAACTTGTTAGTCGATGTGTTCTCGTGCTTATTAATCTAGACCGAGTTACAAGCCGAGTTCTTTGCTTTCCATCAGGTAAGGACAGTTTCTTTCCCCTTTGAATGCCTGTGAAACAGGGTCTGTGTTCATTGTGCTCTTTCCCCTCCTCCCTCCAGGTGGCGCCTCCGTCCCAGTCCACTTAGACTGCCCTGTTATAATTCCTCAGAAGCCATATCACCTTCTGTGACTTAAACAGCCAGTTTCTGGTTTGCTTTGTGCCAGAAACCAACTAACTGTTCCTGGAATCCCAGTGTGGGAACACTTTCTTACACTGAAATTAATACAAAAAGGCAGAGGGGTGGGGGTGAAAGGATAGATTTTCATATTTCACGTACTATACAATAGATTTATGTGGGAGATGGATTCTGTTGTGATCAAAGACTAGCAATGTCTACAAAAGCACAGTCCACCAGAAAAGTATCCATTTTATAGTCTAAACAAGATGGTTGTAAACTCCCCTCCTGATGGGTCAAATGCCAAACACAACGGAAATGCATCTATGCTCAGTTTGGACATATCTTAGTGTACATTTGGGGGGCACATGTCCCTGATAGGGTTTTGCTCATCTCAAGTATCTTTGTATGCTAAAAGCACTGCCGTGACATTAGTTCTTTGTTCTTAGTAGATTACAGTGTTTTTCTTTACAAGCTCCCTTCTGCCTGGGTCATGCTTCCAAGTAGTGCATTTCCACCGAGTAAGGCTGGATCAAGCCTAGGCAGCAGCTGGTGGGTTAATCCAAGCATTTCTGGCCACATATTATTTATTCCAGCTTCATAATTTGCAGGACCTGAGTCCTAAAGAAGCCTGTGGTGGTCTTCCTACTTGCTCTCCAGAGGCTAACAACTTTGATACACAAAGTCAACGGCTGTCACATTGTAGCAATATATCTATGGGCTCTTAATTTTTTGCCTTTATGTTTTACACAGCTGGTGTAGTTTCTATTATATTATAGATGTTCAATAAATGTGTATGGAATGAATGATGGGGTACAGCTCAACTTCTGAAAGTTATCTGTAGACTGTTTGAAATATTCTGGTGGATGCGGCATGATGTTACATAAAAATATTTGCAGCATAAACTATTTCCATTCCATCTGCAACCAGCTATGGTTTTTATTTGCAGAAACATACCTCGAGTTCTGAGCAGGAAAACAAAATGAGTGTCTGTCTTTGGATCAGTTGGCTACAAATAATAACAGATAATTTTCTTTTGAAAAACTGTATGATGTATACGGTTCTAAGTATACATATATGTAAAATTTATACATAATGAAGTTATATATACATATTTGATAGGTTTATATATACATATGTATAAAATTTAATCCTCACAACAATCTGTGAAATAAATACTATGATCATCATATTTTAAAGAGGAATCTGAAAAACAGAGAAATTAAGAGATCTGTTCAAAGCCACTCCATAAGCTGCAGTGTCAGGCTGTAAAAACTATACATTTGGACTCCGGAGCTGATGTGCTTATTCACTGTACTGTACAGCCCCCCATACCAGGTGGGTGTCTCTCATTCTCTTAGTGGCAAGATTTAAGTGGCACCCCCACTAAAACACTAATACCAGGAACCCTCGTGGGAGGTGGGGGTAGGAAGGTCTTTGCAAATCTGGCCTCACTCAGCTCCCCCAGTAGCTGGTCGTTGGTGATGGTCTAGCCCATATGTCATCATTCGCCACGGGAAGTTTTAAGTCCTTCAGTTGAGAATCTCTGCTGCTCTTGGAATTTCCAACTGCTTCTTAAAGCTCCCCTCTCTAATCATGATGAAATTATGATGACAACCTCTATTAGTCAGGAGATGCTAGCTGTAGGCACAGACAAAGCCCCCAAATGCATAATGGCTCAAATGTATTTCCTGCTTACTCAAAGCTCACCATCAGTGCCCCCTCCTAGAAGTGACCCAGGGATCCACTCTCCTTCCTTCTGGATGTTGAACCTTTTTTTCAACAGGAAGCTGATTTTTTCCATCGGTCCAGAAAGCACATAAAGGATTTTGCACTGGAGGTTTTGATGAGCCAGGCCTTGAAATTATACATATCATTTCCACTCACATTCCACTGGCCAAATGCAAGTCACTGGGCTGAATCTAACTGCAGAATTAACTAGGAAATGCAACCAGCTCTGTGCCCAGGAAGAAAAGTTAATGAGTTTGATGAAAAGCTAACAAGCCTCTGCCACAGAGGCTAATCTCAGAATTAACAAAGAAACAATCAATAAAAGAATGTCTAGCCCCTACATTACATCAGTACATCAGACATTCCTTTTCTCTTTTTTGTGTGTGTTTAAGAGAGAAAATGATGACATTAGAACTTATGAATTCTTCATTTTTCCTAGGTAGATCGATTTTGATTTCCAGCAACCTTTTCTAGAGAGGATCCATGCAGTAAAGGAGGAGCTCATACAAAATAAAGCCAAATAAGATCTTGGGGCTTCTTGATTAATAGGTTTCCTTCCAGGCAAGGAGACTACTGTGGATCTCCGTCCATGCCCACTGGTCATGGATGTGCTGGCAGGAGGATGCTTCCCCCAGCAATTAGGACTTCTGCTTCTACCTTGCCTTTACAGTGAATGTCACCAGTATTCCAAGTCATCCTCTGATGGGACTGAAGCCACATGTGATGGGTCACACAGAGGCAATGGCTGCCGATGCTTTTAGAAAATGTAACAAGTGAAACTGCTGTGGAGGAGACAGGGATGAGGACTGGAACCCACTCCCCCTATCGTGATTCTGAGCTCCCTGACTTACCTGAGGACCCCAAGGGGGATGAATTTGAAAGCCACTGTTCAGGAGGAGCAGCAGCAGCCACAGCAGAGAGCTGTGGACAGCTGGGGATGTGGCGCATTGGCAGAGCACAAACAGCAGGCGTGAGACCCTGGGTTCAGTCCCCAGGACTCCCCCCTGCCCCAATAAAAAAAGATAAACTGACAAGTAACTCTGTGCTGTTACTCCAGGAGTCAGTATTTCTATGGCCACCTCCACAGCTGTTTCCCCAAGTACAGCAACTACATGCCATGGAAGCATATTTACTGGATGAATGAAAAAATGATGAATTCATCTGCCATTCACCTGTCAGCAGATCACCTTTCTGAGCCAACACTGGGAACACATTTAGAAAAGCTTACATGCCTAGGGTCCAGCCACCACATGCTGCTAGCTCCCCATGCCACCTTCTGCTGCCAAGAACGCACGTGATCATACCACCGCTACCAGAAATCCCAAAATTAGGACTATATCTTTGTTTCTCCCCAGTTCCATTTTAACCCATCAAACCAAAGGACTGTGTAGGATCCCAGATTAACTCAAGACTTAGAATGAATACAGAGTGACTGACAGCACATTGCAGTAAGAATCAAGCTGGGTGAGATGGTGCACTCCTGTAATTCCAGTGACTCAGGAGGCTGAGGCAGGAGGATCATAAGTTCCAGACCAGCCTGGAAAAGTAGCTCAGTGGTGGAGAGCTTCTGGATTCAATGTCTAGTAGCACCAAACAAACAAACCCCACCCCCCAAAATAGGCATTCCAATTATTCCTAAGCCTTTATAATGAATTAACGGCCCCTTAAAGGACTTGTCTTTTGGAAGATACAAATATTCGAATTCCAGAAGACAGAACTTCACTGAACACAGTTGTTTTAATCCCCGCCCCTCTACACACACACACACACACACACACACACACACGTACTTCAGATTATAAGCAGGGCCATGAGGTATCATATCCATATTATCATTGGCACCATCCACGGTGGTTGGCAGGGGCAGATAATAAATAGTGGTGAAAGGAACCAACCAAGAAAGCAATGAACAGAGAGGAAGGCACGGGGTAGGAGGCCATTTTGTAACACAATCTGAAATACTCTTAAAGCCATGCTGGATTTTCACAAGAAGAAACTGAAGTCAGACAAGGGGCTACCCTTTGTCCTAGGCCCACGGATAAAGGGAGAGTGAATCCAAGTCCCACAGATGGTGGGCTGCGTAGGCCTGGTCTGGTTGTACGGGTCCTTGATCTGGAGCCCAGAGATCTGGAGACTGGCAACTTGTCTTTGCTAGACAGCTGGAGAGCTGCTGGTCTTCATGGTTTACGTTTCTTCTGGGGCTGATTTTCAGTGTTTTAGAGTAAGCATGGTACTTTGTGTTCTATGTCACAGGGAACGGGGAAGAGAGCCGGGAGCAGGAGAGGCTGTGACCAGTCAGTACACGAGGCAGAAGAACAAGCAGCTTGGGACCAGGAAAGGACCCCCCAAGTGCATGTGCTCCTGTAAATTCAAAATATAGAAGACACTGCAGATTACTTTTTCACTTTCAAAATGCACTATCCTGTGTTTTCCAAATTTTATGAAGCTAGGTAGTAACAGTGTTTCTATCCTGGGTTGAGATCTCAGAGATAACCATTGCGAGCACCCTGTGGGAGGGGTTCACGGAACAAGGACCAAAAACAATAGGCCAGTTACTCTGCTGGGCTGGCCTCCAATCGAGGTAACAGACCAAGAAAATGACCCAAATTCCAGCTACATTCACCTATCCATCATGTAACTTTTTTTTTTTTTTGGGGGGGAGGGGAGGGTTACCAGGGATTGAACTCAGGAGCACTTGGCCACTGAGCCACATCCCCAGCCCTATTTTGTATTTCACTTAGAGACAGGGTCTCACTTAGTGTCTCACTTTTGCTGAGGCTGGCTTTGAACCCGTTATCCTCCTGCCTCAGCCTCCCAAGCCGCTGGGTTTACAGCCATGTGCCACCACACCTGGCTCAACTTTTCTTTTTTTATTAGGTAATGAGGAAAATCATGTATGTATCCAAAATGATGAATTAATGAACAGACCTTAAAAAACAGGGCATCTACCTTATGCTCTTTATGGCACCTTCCTGAACTCTTCCCCTTAAAACTAGCAGTGTTTTTATTTCATTGTTTGGAAGCATCTTAAGCAGTCCCCATATAAACATGACAAGCTTATAAACAAAGACGAATACACACATAAAAGAAAACATACACACTATCTACCACCACCACCACCACCATCATCAACAACAACAACAACAACAACAACAATAAAAAACAAACAGTAAATACAGTAGACAGAGCCTAAAACAAGAAGTGCCCGGCATCTGTTGTTCTTTCTTCGATTTCTTCATGGTAGCGCCTTAGCAAAGGTGATCCTTCCTTAGTAATCTTTCCTGCTAAATCTGCCTGCAGTCCACCAGCCACCAAACAATAAAAAAAAATTAAATTAAATGAAGCGACAAAGCTCAGCAGAAATATTTTCAAACTGATTAAATCATAAATTCAAATGTCTTCCCAAGGCATTAGGTAAATAGATATTTTCATGAATAGTGCCACAGGGAGGAAACTGAGTCACCCAACAAGGCTTTTGTTGACAGATGAAACCACACAGGCCCTTCACGGTCCCTCTTTGCACACCTCAAGAGCTATACTTCCTTTTGTTCTTGTGAAAAGGCTTCCTGCCATTTCTGAGTTAGCAGATTATTTGCTTTGGGCTATGAGTCTCAGTTCAAGATAATTTTATTCTCTTAAGATTTAAGAATGCATTGAATTCTTTATATTTCTCCTGTTTTCATTTCCTTCCCCACATTCTACTGCATTGCAAAGTCTTCTATCCTTAGGTTTGTTTTAACAATGCAAACGGGGTGGGGACAGTGGGTCCCCTCTATAGCCACTGTCTTCTCCTTTAAACAAACAAACAAAAAAAATCCAAATCCTCCAACAACTGTCTCAGCACTCCCCACATTTTCTCAGCCAAGAATTTTCTCAGCTACAAGTATTCCATCTTTACAAACCCTCAACATCTTTTTTCTGTTGTTGCTGTTGTTGTTGGGTTTTTAAAAAGCTTTCCATTTCTATAATTGTGGAAGCTCCAGGCTCCACCTGGGCTTTCCCAGAGACTCCACAGTCAGGTTCTCACGGCCCCTAGACAGAGTGACTCACCCAGGGGGAAGGTCTCACAATGAGGGGAGATGCCACCTTCTCCCAATAGACCTGTGCTCTCCCCTCCTCTGCCACAGCTCAGGCTGTGTCCTTGCTCTCTTGGCAACAGCTCCAACCAGATTCTGCTAAGAGGGGCCGCCTCCTCCCCACCTTCTTCCAGCTCCCAGTTTCCTGTCCAAGGTCAGGCAAGCTTCCAGCACCATCTCAGCTGTCTCTTTAACCCTTCCAGCCTTTAGTCCTTTGAGGCTCCTTGTGGTTTTTCGAATATTTTGATGATTTAGACCTGCCTGGTTCAGTTTGAATCTCCAGGACAACCATGAGTTGTCCCTACACAGCACACTGGGTTAGGCACTGTGGAAAACAAAAGTCATCTTCGTCCCCAAAGCACATTAACCGTGGAGCCTGCAGAGCCTCTATCCCTGCCCCATGTCACCTTATTGTTTTATTATTGCCTTGTACATGGGAGGCTATCAGCATCTGCCACCAGGGATTGAACCCAGGGGTGCTTAACCACGGAGCCACATCCCCAGCCCTTTCTATGTTTTATTTACAGAGAAGGTCTTGCTAAGTCACTTAGGGCATCGCTAAGTTGCTGAGGCTGGCTTTGAACTCACGATCCTCCTGCCTCAGGCTCTGGAGCCGCTGGGATTACAGACATGTGCCACCATGCCCAGCTCACTTCACTGTTTCTTTTGAATCCCGTGCCACACAAGCAAGGCAAGGCAGATGCTTTCCCAGCTCACAGAAGCTCAAAACTAAGCTCAGAGGATTTGGATCTGCCTCCAGGGGCCACAGTTAGTTTGAAAAAAAAAAAAATGAAGCTTTTTCTTACTTCTAAAGTTCAGTCTTCATACTGCCTTGGGTTTTGGACAATTTTTACAAAATTGCAAGTAAGTTTCAAAATCAATCATGGCACAGTTCATTAGAACTCACTATAGTTATTATTGGCAATAAAGGAAATGTTCCAGATTAGCCCAGGAGGTGACTTCCTTTTGGGAAGCGACTGCAGTGGCCTGGACGGGTTGTAGGTAAGGCCCCGACCAAGATGGGGCAATAATGTTTTAAACTGATACGGATAGAGGTCAATCCTCCCCTTCTACCTGTGGACATTCAGTTCATTCTAGGACTTAAGGTGGGGGAGGGACTCACTCTAAGAACTTCATAGAATCAACCAATGAGGCTTGAGCTGGACTCTTCCTCATGTGATAAAACAGGCCTGCCCCACAACCTTCCCTCCTAGACACTGAGTCTCAAATCTCTTCAATTTTACAATATGCAGCTTTGAGAGAATTCATATCTGAATGTAGAATGTAGATGTCTATGTGTAATGTAACATGCTTCCAAAAACCAAAATATTGGGGAAGTTAACACTGCATAAGAAATTCCCACAAGAATGAAAGGGAACAGGAGAAATACATTTTGAAGGATGGAGTGTAGATTCCAGCTAAGGCTTTTACTATATGACATAAAAACTTCAAGACCCTCACATATAATTGGAGTCATTTAAAACAAGCAAGTTGTCCCTATTTAAAACTCAATAATATCTTGGTTAAGGAGTTCATACTACCTGAAAGTCAGTATCTAACCATCTCAAAATGAAGAGACGTAAACCACCCATGTATCCAAAAGGCTGGGAACGTAAACTCTTCTGGAAGTTAATATCTATAAAATGATTCCAGGAAATGAGTGCTCTTAAAGAGAAAAGAGACATGCAAATTATTTTAAATTAGAGGCAAAGAAAAACATCAGCTCTTTTGCTGAGGTCATCTAAAGATCATGGGAAGAAGTAGCAAGAAGTATATTACAAACTTGGGCCCCCAGAGGCATACCTGTAATCCCAGCTCTCAGAAGGCTGAAGCAGGAAGGTCACAGGTTCAAGGTCAGCCTTAGCAAATTAGCGAGGCCCTAAGTAATTTAGCAAGACTCTGTCTCAAAATAAAATAAATAAATAGATAAATAAAGGGCTACCCAGGGTTCAATCTCAAGTATACACACACACACACACACACACACACACACACACACACATAACAGAGTTGAACAAAAAAACCAAGTTGCATTTATGTTATCTTGAGTATAGTTTTATTATCCCAAGTTGAGGTCCAACTAGGATCAGAGATAAGACAGGAAAAACATAGAGCATATTTGTTACCTTTCCTATGCTTTTCTGATCATCAGATCCTGTTAAGTTTCTTCATCTTCTTCTCACCTCCTACACTCTCACCACCACCCAAAGCCTGTGTTTTTTACAGAGAAGGTAAACATGTTCGGTTGCCACCAGGACTTTTGGAACCTCCAGGAATAATCTGGGAGTGCCCTGTCAGCATGGTACATCACCCCTGTACCACAGGTGGCAGAATCCCAGTTGCACTCACACATCTGCTGAGAGGGGCATGAAGGACAAGGCTAAAATGATGAGACATTGAACTTTACTGTGTTGCAGGAATACATTCTGACTTCTAGAGAGGGAGGGTCAAACAAGATATAATGTACGTCCAGCACTGCAATGACAAAGCCACCCTGATGATTCCTCATCAAAGAGTAACCCAGGATCACATGTGGGGCTAGAGGTCAGGAGGGAGAAAATCCATTCACAGAGCACATCCTTTGGCTGGACTCTGTGCTAAGCATATGTAAATCCTTAGGAACCCTCACCACAAAAAAATATGACTTCAAGAGAGTATGTTTGGGGCTGATTTTGTAGCTATGGAAGTCGACTCAAAGAGGCTCTTGCCTGATGCATTGGAGCTAGAGGGGGGCTGGACTTGAAGGGCAGGACTGAATTTGTTCTGGAATTCCCCCATATCAGTGCCAGTGCCAGCCGTTGCTCCATCTTTATTCCACGTCTGCCGTATAACGACCTCCAGGAGACAGTCCCTGTCCTTCCTCCCCAGGTTTGCCCACCTGCCCTGCCACGAAAGCTTTATTTGACCCTCTAACTCTCTTCTCCTTTTCAATAAACACTCGCAACTCTTGTGGAAAATAAGGTATTGAGATGCCTAACCGGATTAGTAAATTGGAATTCAAAATCAAAATTACACAGAACGAATTCTACCCCAGTCACAACAAACAAAACAAAACTAAACAACAGCAAAAACAACAACAAAAAACCATTCACTTCATATTAAAACACATTACTTATTGCTGCTTTCTGATAAACTGAATTTACAGAAAACGTAATTATCCAAGTCTCCAAATTTTTTTTCTAAATTCTCTCTCTCTCTCTCTCTCTTTTTTTTTTTGGTACCAGGGATTGAACTCAGGGGCACTTAACCAAACCACTGGGCCACATTCCCAGCCCATTTTTGTATTTTATTTAGAGACAGGCTTAGCAAGGCTTGCTTTTTGCTGAGGCAGGCTTTGAACTCATGACCCTCCTGCCTCAGCCTCCCGAGCCACTGGGATCATAGGTGGGCATCACTGTGCCTGGCTAAATTCTGTTTTTAAGAGAAAGAAGCAATTGACACTTGAAGTAGATCAATTGCTAAGTGAACAAAGTAAATTCCAAGCTGTGTTCTGGAGTCGGGATGTGTCCCTCAACACCTCTCCTTCTCTAGCTGGAAAACTCTTATTTGCCCGGCAAGTTTTCCTTCAGGGATCTTTGTGATGGGTGATGTCTTCCCAAACTGCAGTTAGTCCAACTTCCACTAAAATCCCAGACAACTTTATGCATACCTTTCTCCATTCTCAACCTTCTCATCCCATTACAGTTTGGAGGTTGAATGACCAGAAAGACCCATGTGTTAAAGCTTTGATCCCTCACCATTGGGCGGTGAGGCCGACTAGAAAGTCTTTAGGTCATTGGGATGTGTCTCTGAAGGGGACTGTGCATCCAGCCTCTTCCTCTCCTGTTTCCTGGACATGAGGTGAGTGGTTTTCTCCATCACATGCTCCCCACCATTGCCAGTGGGTACCCCCACCAGAAACCTAAAAACAACAGGTCCACCTGATCATGGACTGGAATCTTTAAAACCATCAGCCCAAACAAACCTTTTCTATCTATAATTATCTCAGGCATCTTGTTACAGTGATGGAAAGTTGACTAACAAAGACCCTAAATAGCCATCAAGTATCTACAGGTCCATTTCTGCCTCTGGGCAGATGAGTAGCTGCTCAAAATTTGCTCAAAAATTGCTTAGACAATAAATGAGACAACCATGGAAACTCTATCTTTTCTACATAATATCTACATATATTTTTGTTGCACCACCATTCTTAATTTTGGCATACTGTAATTTCCTAAATTAATAAAAAATGAAATGATTTTAGTATAACTAACTACTGAATAAGGATGTTACAGTATTACGCATCTTGTAAAGATGTCCAATTACTGCTACCATGAAGCCACCTGTTTCTAGTTAGTATTACCTTTAGTTAATCTATTATGCAATTAATAAAAACATTCCTGTTCCCTAGGCATTCCAGCTAAATGAGATATTGCCTATTTTTGAGTAGCACAGCCCAAATATCCTATTTTGATGAGACTGAGAGAAAGTCTATATCCTCTGTAAGTATGCTGAAGACCTTCATTCTGGCCTAAGTCCTGGTTGCACAATAATGCACTTTATTCCTGGTTCCACTTACCTTGAACAGGAGTAGCTCTCTGTCTGGAAAAGCATACAGTACACACACACACACACACACACACTCTCTCTCTCTCTCTCTCTCTTCCGTAACAAAAGCATAAAACATTTTATTATCCTTACTATGGGTACTTTATAATTTTCTATTCTGTTTGATTTTCTTCTTTTTAAACCTGGACAAAATGCACTGAACTGATCTCAGTGTTCAATAGTTCAAGACCTGGGTGTGACAAAACCTAACCTGTGATCTGAAACCATTCATTAAGTGAGCTCATTAATTTATCCCCGATCCCTGCTGAGCAGTAACACTGGACCATGAGAGACAGCATACCCACTGCCCCTACAGTCTGATTCTGCCCAACAACCTTTTTTTTTTTCTTTTTGGTACTAGGAATTGAATCCCAGGGACCCTCAACCACTGAAGCAAATCCCCAGTCCTTTGTATTCTTTGAGACAGGGTCTCACTAAGTTGCTTAGGGCCTTACTAAGTTGCTGAGGCTGGCTCTGAACATGGGATCCTCCTGCCTCAGCCTCCTGAACCATTGGGATTACAAGCATGTGCCACTGCACCCCATCGATTCTGGCCAACAACTTTTACCAGTTTTTAGTTCATTTTCCTAGGATCAAAATTACTACCAACACCACTACTGCAAATAATAATAATAATAATAATAATAATAATAATAATAATTTAGAACAAAAATAAATTATATTTAATTCATATTACATAACAGAAAATAGGCTTTTATGGGAGATATATGAAATGATTGCTGTCACACATTGAAGGGAGTAACATGGACAACATTGCCTACTGTCTAAAGTCTCAACGGCTGTGCCACCTTGCACTCACAAAGTTTGATGCAACTCATTTTATTGTCAGTTGTCACATTATAAGCTGTCAATCATCCAGAACACACACTGCACTTGACTTCTAATACTTGATGGGTCATTCAAAGAAAATCTTTTTGAGGGTTATCACTTTAAAGAAGAAAACATAAGACTCTTGAAAATACGACATCTTCTGGAAGATGGCTGTGGCAGATGAAGGTCTCAGTGTGTCCACATTTCCATTGTCCCTAGCCATTTTCACCAAATGTCTCATACAAAACTAAGATAATAATTCTAATGATGACACTGAACTTTTATTTATAGTCCTGCAATGATGGGAATTGCTGACTGTAATTAGCCACACTTACACTGAATGCTGGGTAACAGCAAGGGGCTTTACATAAATAACATTGCATTTTTTAACTTTGCCCTGATGAGGATTCTTCTTAAAATTATATTTACGAGGGTAAGAAGAGGGGCCGGATAGAGCACAGTTCTGGGCATACCTGCGGTGAGTGTTAATTAAGACCACTAATTGGAGGGTCAGTTGAACACATTTCAAAAAAGCTGGGAAATAATTCAAAGAACAACACCGAGTTATTTTTTGACTCACCATAAAGAGAATCAAGTATCAAAGCACACAGGATCCATCTGTGGAATTCATGCTTTTGAATAAGCAGCAGCATTTACTTTATGATGGCTTTTCACCTTTTTATTGAAGCCAGATCTGTCTCTCACCATATTTAGGCATCACAGGGATGGGTGCTGTTGGACAGGTGTCACTTGCAGGTTGGCCTCTCCTGGTGTGTTATCACTTGGCCTGTCATTCTGGCGGCTTCCATATTGGCTGTCCTGAGGAGCCCTGCCAGCAAGGCTTATTTGACAAGTAGTTATCTTCTTCATGGTGACCAGCCACTTGCTTAGAATGAAGCCTACTTGGAAATGACTCTGAACTATTATGGGACCTTAGCTGTGCCATTTATTTGCTAAGCCTCAGTTTCTCTGTCCGTAAAAATGCATGTGTGCATTTCTCAGTAGCCCTAGCCTGGGCATCACCATCTGAAGGGAATATGCTCTCTAGCAGGTAACTAAGATAATGCACAGTCCCAGTGACCTTCAGCCACTGTGATGCACAGTATCTGAGATCTTCTGGAAGCACAAAGTGGGACTAAAAAACGCTCTCAATGGTAACCTCTGAAATCCTAGCTTGGCTGATCAGGCTATGAGACTGTAAGCAAGGTATGTATCTTTGTGTACATGGTTTCCTCACCTCTAAAATAGGGATCTCAATAATACAACCTACCTCAAAACGGGGATTTAGGGATTAAGTGAGATAATTTAAGCCAAGTGTTTGCCAGTCAAGGCCCCACTACATGCACAAGCCGTTGTCAAGACACAAGCATTTTTGCACTGATGTTTGTTCAAGTTGCCCTTATTGGGTGTCTTTGCTGCATGAGGCACAGATGGAGCCTGTCATCGAGTAGCTCCTGTGAATGTCAGAAACAGATGCCCAAAGGGCTGGGGGTGTAGTTCACTGGTAAAGTGCTAGCCTAGCATGCACAAGGCCCTGGGACTGATCTCCAGCACCAGGAGAAAAGAAAAAAGAGAAAGAAAAGAGAGAAACAGACACCCATGCCTGGTCATCTGGATGACTGATCAAGGGCTCCTATGCCTCCAAGACAGACCAGGTTTAGCAGGGGTTTAACTTGGAAACAAGGACAATCTGACAGAAAAACTTCCAACAACCTCATTCCCTTGACGTTGACCTCAGTTCGTATGTAATTTTGTATGTAATGCAGTACTTTCTGTGCTGTGTCGGGGACAGCTGGCTGTCTGGGAAGAACACACATGCTCCCCTGTCATAGAACAGAATGCTGCTTCTAGAACGTGGTTCCCAACAAGGGAGCCCCCATTTCCAGCCCCCATGCATCTAAAGAGGAGCCACATATATGAATTCTGGCCCAAGAATGTGGGAAGAGTGTGCACTGCTTCTGGGGCCTTCATAAACACGCCCACCCGACCCCCTACACGTTTCCTCTTCCCTTCTGCCAGCCAGACATCTATACCCATGTGCGGAACAGAAGACTCTGCCTGCCTGGTCTCTGAATGGACAGTTGGAGAAGCAGCGCTGGTCTCCAGCCAGGCTCCCAGATGGATAGCCCATGGATGGGAAATATGCCTCTCATGTTAATCCCCTCTGATTTGGGATTCATCCACCCTAGGGGGAAAGAACTAGAGATTTCCTTTCTAGGAATAAGTGGATATGTTTGGAGAAAAATAAAACTTATTTTATAGCAGACTCTTAAAGTGGATACCAGGAAATGATGCAAAGGCCATTGGAAAATGGATATTGAGAGAACATTTTGAAGTGGAAGGCATAGTCTGCAGAAGAAGCTACACTAACTGAAACGAAATTGAATCCAGGAGAGGAAACAATTGAGCTGACCAGAGGGAGTCATCTCCACTCCTTGCCCCTTCTGTACTGGAAGAAGTCTGAAGTCTGATCAGTAAGGAAGCCTTAACATTCATCATCATTATCTCATTAATTAAAATCTTTGTGCAGGCTTTTCATTTTGGCATTTTTTTCTTTTCTTCTTTTTTTTTTTTTGGTGAGTTTTTGCTTGCAAATCACTTTTTCATTTTGGTGATCAAGCCATAGGAAGTGAAAACCCTTTGGACACTAAACAATCTATGTGCAACTAAAAAGTAGAAAAGTCAACTTTAAAATAGCGGTAAATATTCAATAATCCCCAAAAGGCAGGGGGAAATTTTGTGCTTCATATATCTGTAGAAAAGAAAATTAAAATATAAGCACTATCAATCCTCATGACTGGTGAATTCTATATTTGCAAATTCATACTCTTTGCTATGATTCCTTGGTAACTACAAAATCAGTACTTGTAGTTTTGAGGCAGTTTTGTGGTCTTTCTTGAAAAGGAGCAGAGGAGAGAAAATTTGAGTCACCAGATGCACATGGTCCCAGCTGAGGTCAAACAAAATCCATACCTGTCACACTGGTTCCTCTCACAGGTGTCCGTTTTTACATCGATTTAGTGCCAGATTTTTCACATTTTTGTGCTTTTTGTTTAAAACAACAGCACTCACACATAGTGCTTAAGTGCTATCTTGGTTTCCTGAGCTCAGGAAAGCTGTGAGAGGCCTTATGTATTCCACAGCTTTGTTCAGGTCTGAGTTCTAGTGCTGCTGGTTGCAAGTTCAATGTCAATGAATCAGCTACATGTATTAAATGAGGTGTCTTTAAACAGAGGCATACATAAAACAAGGTTATGAAAATTTGCGACAGCAAGCTCAAAGGAACCTAATCCTGTGACTTACCCTGGTTCAGTGTTTGCTAATCCAAGGTACATTCTTGGGTACACCTAAGAATCTCAGTGAATTTTAGAATTTCATGAGCAACTATTAAGCATCAAACATCGTGCTGAACTCTTGTGCCAGCATTATGTGTCTGCAATTTAGGTGGAAAGAAAACCGTATCCAGTCTGACAATAGACTGCTATTCATAAAGTCCCTATTTTTAGAAAATTTGGCCCAATTAGTCACTATTTCAGTAAGTAGCAGCTACTCCAAGGCCACACAAGCTTTCCTGTCAAAGTTGCAATTCATGCCAAGGGAACTGAATGCACTTCATGAGATTTAGTAGCTGACTTCTGGAAACCGCAAAGGTCATTTCCTATAGAAGACACCACCCAAAAGGCCTCCTGACCTTCCACGTCACGTGGCCACAGAATGGACACAGCCCACAGCCCACACCCAAGCCATGCTTGGCCAGATTCCAGACCAGAGGCAGAGGGTCAGGCCCATGGGTAGAAACACTGGAAGAGCCCCCGTTTCCAGGGTCTTCCACTGATTCTCGATTGTACAAAACATCTTTGCCTTCTCAGACACCCAGTGATGCTGCTGCAGTTCAGCCAGTTTCCTATTCTTATTCTTGGTTGTTTTATATTTAACACAAAGTAATAATCCAGGAGGTCAAAGCCTGAGCAGCTTTCTCTAGTTTCTAGGGACTCTCTAGACAAAATCTAGACTCATTCTAGATCTTGAACATATGAAAGGTAGCTTGAGCATCCCTGATCTGAAAATCCAAAATCCCAAATGCTCCAAAACCAGAAGCTTTTTGAGCCTTAACATGATGCCACCGGTGGAAAATTCTACGCCTGACCTCATGCAACAGGTCTTGGTAAAAACATGGGTACACTAAAAATATTGTGTAAAATACCTTGAACGTATGTTTATAAGGAGAAGATGAAACATAGATAAATTTCCTGTTTAGACTTGGATTCTGTCCTCAAAATATCTCCTTAAATGCAAACGCAAATATTTTAAAATCTGGAAAAAACTCAAAATCAGGAGACTTCTGGTTCTACATATTTTGGATAAGGTATACTCAATCTGTATTTAACTCAGAGTTGCTTCCACAGTTTCTTTTAAATTCTAGGTGTATTATCAATATACCCTGTTTTGGCTTGCATTTTATACTGCCCCTAAGAGAAGTTAATTATTTAATAGAAATCATATTAAACTTATTGTCATTTTTTTTAACTTCAGTGAAAAGTAACACACATATTGACAGCAAATAAAACTGCCTAGCTGTGAACTCTGATCCACTTTGAAAGGATCCAGGCAGCTATATGTTCTGGAATATTCCATGATACTGCCAAGATGGAGACACTTCCAATCCTGAACTATTTTGTATTCATACAAAACTGACACATCTTCATAAGCTATTATCTTTGAAGATTCCATTTTCCTATCAAAGGAGGAATTTACTAGGACTACTTGTTCTACCGCATAGAAAATTCTTATGTTTCCAAATACAGGAAGAAGCACATCAAGAATTACAGGTAGAATTGAGCCAGTAAGTGACAGCTTTCAGAGAATGACATCTTCATCCATTAAGGCAATTATTGTTGAACACGAATATGAACATGTAACTCGAGGAGATGGATATATTTTAAGAAGCTCAGACTCCTAGGACAATTTGAAAGCAGCAATTTCCAAGCCTTTCACTCTAGAAAAATTATTGAATAATCCAGGAAACACTGAAGCACCACATGATTCTTTAATAAGTTATTTTCAAAAAGTTATCATGGTCCTTTATTTTTTAACAGGCTACCTTTTGAATTGACTATTCTTGAGTCATTTGGTAGCTCTGTGGATCATATCACAGAATTGTTGAATTTTGGAGCCAGGTATGACATAGCAAGGAGTCATCTAAACAAGGTCCTAAGTAACCAAAAGGAAGAAGCATGAAGGACCCCTGTGGGGGCAGGAGGCGCTTCTGCATGTCATTCTACTCCGCCATACACTGAAGAACTACGCCCTATAATCTACTGTCAACTATTATTTAAAATAATCATCAATGCTGGGCATTATCTCACTGTCAGATTTCGGTGACCACAGGGCCAGTGGGGACAGAGAGGAAGTTGGGCCTGGGTGAGGCTGAAGCTAAAGGAATCAGGCTATTCTGAGAATAGAAGCTGAGGGAGGCAGAAACCATGGGTCCCAACGATGTCCCAGGCCTAATCCCAGAAACCTGTGAGTATGTGAGGTGATGTGGCAATCAGGACTTTGTACACGTGGAGATGGGGAGATTAGCCTGGACCCTCCGGGTGGGCCCAGTGTAACCCAAAGGTGTTTACAGGAGCCAAGAAGGAGATGTGGTGACGGAAGCAGAGCAGCAGGGCAGGGGAGAGAGAGACTTGAAGATGTTTTGCTGCTGGCTTTGAAGAGGGAGGCCAGGAACCCAGGAAAGCAGGCGGCCCCCAGGAGGCAGGACAGGCAGGGCTCTCCCCAGAGCCGCCAGGAGGAAGACAGCCTTGAGGACACCTAGACATAAACATCTCCATAACATAATGAATGTGTGCTGTTTTCAGCCACTAATTGTGTGGTGATCTGGTACAATGAAGTAATATGCAGGCCAACACTTTGTAGGCCACTGCCGTAGGGGTGAGATGGTGAGATGGGGTAGGGTCAGGCTGTGGTCAGCACTACAGGGTTCAGTGCACTAAGCTGGGGAGCCCATCCAGCTAGAAAGAGAACCTTGGCCAGTGACTAGAGGAGGCAGGCTAGAGGAGTTCAGGGCCCTAGTCCCAACAAGGACACCATAGCACCAGTCATACTGTGCTGAATGCTAAGCCCTGGAACTTGGGTGAGCTGACTGGAGGTCCCAAGATCAGCTAAGGGACTTCAGGCCTGCAGGCACCCAAGAAATTACCCCTAGGCATGCCTTAGGGCAAGAAAGCACATTCCAGGTCCTATTCAACAGAGTGGGAAGAGTGGGTAGTATCTTGCCTGAGGGACTGGGGTTGTGGCTCAGCAATTGAGCTCTCACCTAGGACATGGGAGGTGCTGGGTCCTATCCTCAGCACCACATAAAAACAAAGAAATCAAATAAAGGTATTATGTCCAACTACAACTAAAAAAATATTTCTTTGAAAAAACAAATCTTGCCTGATTAATCAGGGAAGTCCCCCAAAAAGAAACCCAGGATCTGGTCAGACAGACTGAGGATGATGAGGCCTGAAATAGTAGTACCTGGGGTTACTATGCAATAATGAGATAACAAAATACTAAAGATAATACTACTTTTTTAATCATATAGAGTTGTAAAACATCTGCCTATGCGTGATATAAACTCAGAAGTAATAATATCAATAATCTTGACTTCATGAAAATAAAAGATAAAAACTTGGTTGCGGCCAAAAACAATTTAAAAAGTAAAGAGAAACTGGAAAAATGTTGGTAAAACATTTAACTGACCCAAGAGTAATTTTTATATTAACCAAAGTGGTCTTATAAATCAATAAGAAAAGCACAAACAATTTAAATAGAAAAGTGGGCAAAAACATAAGCAAGCAATTTCCAGAAAAATAAATTCACTGATTGTCTCAACACACATGGATTGAACATCATCTCTGAGCTAGACTGAGCATCTTCTACTGCTGAAGTTACTAGAAATGAGCAGTAGCAAGACAGGCCAGGAGCCTGCTGTAAGGAGCAGCAATGGTAAATTTTAAGTGTCAACCTGGCTAGACCAGGCATCCAGTTCTTTGGTCAAAAACCAATGTAGATATTGCTGTAAGGCTGAAAATTGGGAACCCTCCCTACTCTACCAAGTTCAAACTCAGCAGCAACATAAACTCTTGCCTAACTTGAGGTTGCTGACTTGTCTTACAGGTCTGAAACTTTAAGCTGATTTTCTCAAGTATTTTGTCACAGTGTGTGAACTTTCTGATCAAATGTTAAACTCCCAAGTCAAAATGAACCACAGGAATAAATTTACCAACTGCAAACATCGGTTTGTTTTCCGCTTAGTAATAAACTGAATACGAGGACATTTTAAATTGTAAATTACAACCTTGGTTCAAACCCATTCTTAATATCTACTCTTTTGTGAAAAAAAAAAAAACTTCCTTTATATGTGCTTTTAGATGCATTCTCTGTTCAAACATACTTTTAATTTGGGGTGAGCAGTGATAGAGAGGCACAAACTCCTCACAAAACAATGTCAAACCAACACAAGGAGAAATAGGTTATTAGAGCAATACTTTGTTTGGTGAATGAGAATACTTAACCAATTAATAGAGATTAAGCTTAGTCTGAAAGAGGTGGTGGTGGGTGGGAGGAGAGAATTAGAGCTGGTTGCTGGGAAACCTTTAAGTCAACAAATACAGTCACCCCCTGGGTGACAATAATGGTCATAATCTCTCTTAGTTTACTCTGCATTGCACAAGGCAGGCGCAGGAGGCTGTGGGATGCAATCTGCTTCTTCTATGCCGCTGAAAGGCAACTTAAAGCTTCCTTTCTCTGAAGCATAAACAGCCTCTGAAACTCTGAAAAAACAGGGCTCATTACCAAAACACCGAGGGTGAGCTCGAGCTATAAAGGTTTTAGAATTTAAAGGAACTTTATGCTCCTGAAGGATCAGTACAGCCATGCCACCTCCTTCATAGGAATAAAGACTTGAGAGGAGTTCTGTCCTCCCAAGGCAGGAAAAAGCTTGTGAAATTCAGCCTTCAAATTTCATTGAGCTGTTAGTAATTTCTGTAATCTCTTCTTTATGCATCTTCCTTTATAAGCTAACTAGAGATTAGTAACTACTACTGGGTTTGTATTTGTTCTTATTTCAATCAGTAATTTTTGTTTTTACTTTTTTTAGGATAAAAGCAGAACTGCATTCTGGATGTTCTTCTAGGAAAGCCACTGACACCAGGTGGAGCTTTGCCCCTTGAGCCACACGGGCATAATCATAAGCACCCGTTCTGGTGGACAAGAAGGAGTTCAGACCAGGAACAAATGAGCCCCTTAAAAGCCACTCTCGAGGGCTGGGGATGTAGCTCAAGCGGTAGCACGCTCGCCTGGCATGCGTGCGGCCTGGGTTCGATCCTCAGCACCACATACAAACAAAGATGTTGTGTCCTCCGAAAACTAAAAAATAATAAATATTCAAATTTAAAAAAAAAAAAAAAGCCACTCTCGAAAATGCAGTGACATGTGTCACAGTGAAATGTCCTGCTCTTGCGAAACAAAATGGGATCAGAAAATACTCTGTAGGCAGAGCCTGAATAAAATTGGTATTTCATTTACCTCCATGCCCAACTCTCATGTCCATTTCCTATGAGCAGGGATTATTTATAAGAATCAGTTTTCAACTGATTTTAACACTTAGATCGAATATAGGTCTAACCTGCAAATGCATGTCTCTATTCAGTTGTAAGTCTTTTGATCATAGAAACCAAAATACACATGGGCTTATGAGTTGAGAAGTTCCCAAGATGTTTTGAGGGAAGATCAGGAGGTCTATTGACAAGAAGGCACAATTGTTTTGAGCCACATAGTGGGAGAGAGAATTCCTGATATTGCAACTCTTCACAGCTATTAACTTCTAGCATTTTCTCATTTGTATTCAGCTCCAGAATTGAGAGAAATGGCCTCTGGGTTTGGCTCTCTGACTTGCACTGTGGAAAATGATGTCTCCCATCCTATCACCGCGTGACATCCTTTGGTTTGGGAACTCTCAGCAGCACATGCACATATGCTCTTTGGTTTCATCTGGTGATCGGTTTTTCATGAGATGATATAACTTAGTTAGGATTTAGGAGCCATCCGTGACCATCCATCAACAATTACATCACATTACAACAATATCAGGAGCTCAGGAACTCACCAAGAGTCCACGATCATATATTAAAGTAACAGTAGGAATTAAATAGCATCTTTAATCTTACTATGAATGTAAAACTCAGTAGAGAGAGGGGGGTGGGGAGAGAGAGAAAGAGAAAGGAGAGAGAGAGAAAGAGAAGTAAACATTTCTGGCACATGAATTTTGGAGCACAACACAGTAGGCATTGTGTTAAAAGACAATTTGTCAAAACATACTGTGTCATTTTTTTTTCTGAGCACAGAATCAATAAATCCAAGAGAATGGCTTATCTTCAATCAACATAAATTGCTCAGTGAGATAATTAAAGACCCAAGTCATTAAGGGCTCAGTACGAAGGCTGATATTAAAAATGAATCTGTTCTGAAAATGAGCCACATCGGGTCTCTTCCTAGTTAGAATATGATATTACACATCAACGAAACCACCTGCCTCCCTCAATCGCAATCTCTATAGAGAAGGATTTAGGTTCTGATTATGCCAGTAAAATGAATTTTTTTTTGTCACAGTGATAATTGATTCTCACAGCTGTAAGAATTATTGGTGGTAGCAAAATAATTACTATTGGAGGTTGGTGGTGACAGCTCCAGTCACCACCAACTAGAGAGAACCAAAGGTTCTTACAGATCTGGCAAGAGATATGGCTTTACAATGAAGCCATAAAGTCCTGTGGATGAACATAAATGGGGCCTCATTAACTTTTTTAAAAATATGGCAAATAAAGAAAAAAATTCAAATGGTATAAAATGGTATACCGTAAAAAATCATTTTTCCTGCTCTTTCCTCTAAGAATCAACCCCTAGCAGTTTTCTGTATATTCCTCCACGCACTTCTGCACATAGAATCATAGGTGTCCACATGCAACACTGCTTAAAGACATAAATAAAAGTATACACTACAATGTCAAGCTGCTGCTTATTCCTTCACATCTTATCTTTGCAATTATGCTGTATCAGCACATGCAAAGTAACCTCCTTCAGATATACAGTTAGTAAGTACTTATATGATACAAATGAGATCACTTCAAATGTACAAACAATCTTAACTTCCAGATAGGCTAATGAGCATCAAAGAACCTTGGAAACTAATTGTGCCCATGGAACTCCTTCTGGCTATTGCCACTGGGACTCAAATCCAGAAAACTCAAATTCTTTACGTGCACAGCAAAATGCATCAGCTCCCTGGCCATAAACAGACGGGGAGCTGTAGTTGGGAGATGATGGAAGAAAATAAGGTGCACTTGAAGCTAAGAAGCAGGTAAGGCAGAGTCCCACCTAATCCTCCTAATCTCCAGCAAAACTACTGAGAGTCCAAATTCCTCATTACTGTCCACTCGTCTGTTCCCAAAGCAAGAGTCAATTTTCCTCGGAGCCCTCGCCTATCCTTATTCTTCCATGACTTGGTTTCCGCTCAAAAATGCCATCCACTCTCTCCATCAAGCCCAGATGATTGAGAACAGGGAAGACAGTAAATCATCACCGAGAAGGCCCGGGGTGGATTTTCTGAATAAAAATATGCATAATTCAGGAGTCTGAAGAACTATTCCTGGAAACAGATGATGAAGAACTCAGGCTCTTTCCAAGGGTCCGGCTCAATTCACTATCAGTTAACAAGCTGTACATCCCGGGAAAGCAGATATTTGATTAAACTTAGCAGGCAAGAAAGGCACCTATTGTTGGGTCCTGGTGGCTCCTCCAGATGTTAGAGGGAGTCACTCAGCACTGAATCCTGTACCAGATGCTAAAATGCAGGCACACTTGGTGTCCCCAGAGAGTTCTACCATGTAAAGGTCACAGTTCTGGTACAGTGGAGTTGGTAGTGACTAATGCTGCATACCTCTTGGGAGACAAGGCTTAATCCCCAGGGGCCCTCCAGAAACACATTAACTTGCTACTGTCCTGCCTCAGCCTCTAGATTAGCTGGGATTGCAGGCACATGCCACCATGCCCTGCTCTTCTCACCCCTCCAGTAACCATTTATTCAGAGCCCCTAGTGACTAAGCAAATGAGAAAGTGTTTGGGGGCAACCAAAAAACATGGTATTTTCACTCATAACAGATGCATAAGTACACTTTAAAAGTGATGAGGTTAATTGCATACAGATGTGATCTTTAATATCTCTGACACACAAAAAATTAAGCTATAAGACAGACCAAAGACTAAGGATAGGGAATTTATTTTATTTTGCCTTTGAAGGAGTAATGCATATGCACACTGCAGAGCCTGTTGGCCACTTTGGGCTAAGTAGGGCAAATCAGAGAGGCCCATGTGCAGGGACTTGGTGGCAGCTCTATATATTTTCTAACATCTCAATGTTTTAAGGACCCAGCAGTCTCCCTGGAAGTGTCAGGTTTACCTGATGATAGAGGTGTTGGGTAGACCCATAACATATGATGGCATCTCTGTAGAGTCAGATATGATAGGAAAAGAAAAAGAAAACTATTGTTGGATCAGACATTAGAGAACAGAGTGTCTGAGAAGGCTTCCCACCCAGGATATTTTCTACTGATTTATGCCAAGTTCTTTGGAACTTTTATATCAAGAGCCCTTGGTAAGGATCACCAGAGGAGGTAGCTAATTGTTAAGACGTTCTTAGGTAGAGTAGAAAATTATTGATTTATGGGTCTAAATACTAAAAAACATGCAAATGAGATGGTTCTAAAATAATTTTCAAAAAATTATTTAAAAAAATATGAATTGAACAAATTACTATAGCCACGGTATGCAAAAACGATATAATTGGTCAGGTTCTTGTGTAAATATCATACATTCCGATTTGTGATTCTTATAATGAAAAGAAGAAACTATAAGAAAATGTTCAGAAGATGTTCAGGATTGAGCCAGATTTTTTTTCAATTGTTGCACTAATTTATCTATTTATTAGACCTCCTAGTGACTAAGCTAAGCTAAGATCTCTAAACTCTGGAAATACAGTTCATCTGGAATAGGTCATCTTGTATTGTATACAGCAGGTAAACATGTGCCTCAGGTGGTTGGTATATAATACTCCAGATAGAAATGGAAGCCAAGGAGCTGCCTCCTGAGACTCCACCAAGATCTGTAACTGAATAATGTGTTTCCAGGACCCCCCTGGGAATTAAGCCTTGCCTCCCAAGAGGTATGCAGCAATAGTTACTACCAGCTCCACTGCACCAGAACTGTGACCTCTGCTAGGCCTTAAGGAAGCAAAAATGCTAAGAGAGTGATCCTATTTTCCAGGAGTGTAAATTAGAAAAGGCAACCATGTAAACAAATAAGAGCAAAATAAATAAATAAATAATAAAACCACAGTATGAGGCACAGTTGAAAGAAAGAAAGAAAGAAAGAGAGAGAGAGAGAGAAAGAAATCAGGAAGGACTATCTTAATTCTTACAGGGAAGGGAGGTTAAGAAGAATATTAGAGGGCAGAGGATAGCTCAGTGATAGAGTGATTGCCAAAGCCCTGGGTTTGATTCCTAACTCCAGAATTAAAAAAAAAAAAATTATGTTTTAACTTCTTTCTGTTAATTATCTAATTATTAGAAAATAACATGTAGAATAATTATTCAGCACAAATTCACATGAATTAATAACTTTTTAAAATTTTATGTTTCTCAATCCGTATCTGAAGAATTCATTTTTTTATCCAAATTGGATTTATTCTTTTTGTTGTAGAAATCATACCCAGCAAGGCACCAGGTGCCACAGGGAGGGATGGAGAACTCAGGTTTATTGATGCCAGAAGACCCAAATGAGTTAGTACTCTGAAGTTCTGAGCTGAGGTTACACAGGGCGTTTATAGGAAATCTGACATTATTTCTTAACCATTACAACATTGGTGGGTTTGAATTCTTGGCCTCCATGGCCAAAGACTATGGGCACAGGGAATTTACGATAAGTAGTTCACAGGTGTAGAACAAAGACAGTAAAATATATGTGATGTTATTGAGAAGTGGCCTTCACCACAGGCGCAGTAACTTCAGATGACTTGAGTTTACCTCCTTAAGAACTATAGTTCTAAGAACTAAGCCAACAAGGTTATAGTTAAGATAGCAGTTAATTGGCCTAGCAATTAAGTGATATAGATACATTTCTATGGAGTTCAGGAAGTTACAAAGTATAGGAAAATTAACCCTTTCCCCAGGCATTGGTTCTCATCATTATGTTCATATAACTCATTTTATATTCAGATTTGGTGTCTCTGTCACATTTTAATTTTTCATAAAATTGTCTATAATTCACTATGAAGTTGCATTTTATGATTACTAAGTTTTAAGCTGCCCACAACTTCAATTTTTTCTTCTCTACTGACCATAATATTTTTAACTTGGAAAATACTCTTTCTGTACATGCTAAAACACCTAGTAAGTTCACCACAAATCCTGATAAATGTGCAGATTCTGAATTGTGAATTTTTAATCAAAATATATAAATGGTTCAGCCTAAACATTTTTTTATAGGTATGGTTATTTTGCTACTTTTCTTTAAAAAATATGAACTTTCTTTGAAAAAAATACTTTTTTTAAAAGGATACAACTGCGAAATAAATTATCCCTACTAATGATTTTTAAATTTTTCTCCCAAATTGGATGCTGCAATCTATTCAGACTTCTCAATTTCTTCCCATTGCTGTACAGATATAAAATTATCCAAATAAAAATAGAAGCTTCACTAAGATGCTTTCCACAGCCTAAATTATTTCAAAGCACAATTATAGATTTTGAAAACTAACTCATACACTATTTAAGCTTTCATCATTTAATTGGTTCAGTTTCTTTTGTAGGGATTTGCTTCAAGATTTATTTTCAATCAATGATTGCAATTACCTATGAACTTCAAACATTACTGTTTGGGGCACTTAATACATTAGTACATTGATTATAGATTTCCAACTTTTTAAAAAATTTTCAAATTTGTTTTAATTAGTTATATGTGACAGTAGAATGCACTTTGATACATCATATATAATACAGTATAATTTCTCATTCTTCAGGTTCTACATGATGTAGAATCCCACCAGTCATATAGTTATATATGTACACAGGGTAATAATTACTGATTCATTCTATTATCCTTCCTACCTCCCTACCCACTCCCCCTCTTCACTCCCCTCTACCTAATCTAAAGTAACTCTATTCTTTCCTAATCGCCCACCCATTGTGAGTTAACATCTGAATATCAGAGAAAACATTTGGCTTTTGGCTTGGGGGGACTGGCTTATTGCGCTTAGTATGATATTCTCCAGCTCCATCCATTACTGATAAATGCCATAATTTCATTCTTCTCTAAGGTTGCGTTTTTTTAACCAATGCAACCAAAATATGGGGAGTTTGTTCACAAAGAAGTTTGATACCAGTTTGGTACATTTAAATCAATTTCCAAAGTACTCTCTTCAAAGGCCATGGAGCAGATAGCTTAGGAAGGATAATACGTGCCTAGAATAAACAGGAGAACAGAAGAATCTAACCAGAATTGCAGGAAAGGAGATCAGACCCGTGCAGAGAGCTGGGCTCAGGCTGGAAACCTGCCTAACTCTATGGTTTCCTGCCCAGGCCCTGCAGCCCAGATGCAGATGCAGAGGACGCAGGCTGCTGCACTGGCGCTGGGTTCTGCATTGCAAGGTGGCTGCCTCAAGCAAAGAGGGAAAGATGCTGTCAAGAGAGTGACCATGGGGATGAAACTGGAAGCTTGTTAGGCAGGATAGGGAAGCCCTGGGGGTTGGGGAGACACTGAGGGGTCCTCAGCAATGTCAAATGACAGACATCAAAAAAAAAAAGAAAAAAAGAAATTGAATTGCCTCAGCTAGCCTGAAGGCAGTGAGAGAACCTAAGATTTCGGAGCTGGGCAGTCTTGCAGAAGACAGTTCTAGAGAGTGGCCACAGTGTTGTGTTATTTTTTACTGCAGATGTAAGACAGGAGCCAGTTGGTCATGGAGCGCGGTAGGTCACAGTGTGGGTTGTCCACATCGACACTGAAAGCACCACACTGGTCACCCTGGTCACAGAAGCTGGGGAAGGGGGTAAAACTCTATGAGTCAGTCACCAAAGTCAACATATGAAAGAGCCTGGCCAGACATACAGGAAGGAGGAAGGCTGGCTGGGGACAAGTTGAGACCTGAGCCACAAAGGAACAAGGGTTTTTCACTTCAAGATGTAAAATTAATCCCGGGGATGTGGCCAAGGGGATCTAACAGAACTCTACACACCTGTTTCCACACCAGAACCAAAGCCTCTCCACAATCTAAGCTTTGTTCCCTTCCCCCATGCATTCCAGGGGCTGCCACACCCCAGCATCACCAAAAGGCACTGTTCATAAGGTTCCACAGATTCAAGGAGATGAGATTTTGAAAATCTCATCTCAGGAGCTGAAAAGACTTCCCTAGCAAATGCAGAAAACCCACCAACTGGATTTCTAACAACTATACTTGTTTCATGCAGATTTAGGCTGAGAACACGGGGACAGCAAAAAACACATGAGATCATAGTATTTTAAACCTGGGACCTCAAGCTTGTCTCATAACAAACAAACAGAACAACAACAATAAAACCCCCCTCGGTTTCCCAGATCGACTCGAGAGGCCAGGCACTGAATAAGAGATCTCATCAAAGACAGAAGAGAGTCCGGAGTCAGTGGCTTCCTCCTTTGATCCGGTGCTCTTTCCACTTACAACATTAGTAAATCAATTTCTTAAATAAACCTTGTAAGATTTCCCCCCAATATCTTTCCAGATGGCTGATAAAATCTCTCAAGTGAGAAATGTTTGAGATAATGGACATGCCAAATACCCTGATCTGATTGTGACACTGGATGCATATGTGGTGCTCATGGCAGAAGGGCATTAAGAAGTCAGGGCAAGCTGTACCTGCAATGCTTGCCCTGAGAGGGTCTGGATGCTTGAGAGGAGTCAAGGGGCATTACAGAAATTAGAGAAAGTCCAAGGCAGGAATTCACACATGGTATTTGTAGGGCATGGTTTCTTTGGAGAAGAGCACTGTTTCTTTGATTAAGTCATCAAACAGAATTGCAGTCTGGGAATACATCAAACTAGAATGTCTAATCAGGTATATTCTGCAATTTTTTTTTTTAACTGTGTAGGTGTTCTTTCCACAAGCTCCAAGTTTTTATCTACTAGGAAAAGAGAAGCAATGAAGACTCATAATAATAGGTTCTTTATTTTTATCTAACAGTCTGAGCTTGCTGACTTTCAAATATTAAATCTAAATCTAGTAAATATCTGTACAATCCATAAATTAGGAAATGGATAATTTCTGTAATTGATGCTTTATATTCTAAGCCTGGTTCTTCTCCTTAATGTACTTTTATGGATTCTCAAAATCGAGTGTTGGTGACCAGAAATTACTTTTCTTTAAACTTTAAACTTTAAAGATTGTTCATAGAATGTATGGAAATTGGGGAGGGGGTGTAGCTTAGTGGTAGAATGCTTGCCTAGCATACATGAGGTCACAGGTTTAATTCCCAGCTCAGGAAAAAAAAATTATAGAATTTAAAAGTTATACATACTTTCAAGAACTCACTAGATGTTTAATGAAAGAGGTTCTGTGCCATTCAAACTGGATTAAATTTGGTAATTGGATGTTTAGAAAAATGTCGTGAAAAAAATTTTTTAAAATATTTATTTTATTTCTTAATTTTAGGTGGACACAATATCTTTATTTTACATGTAATGTGGTTCTGAGGATCAAACCCAGTGCCTCATGCATGCTTGTCGAGCCACAATACCAGCTGTGAAAATTTTTAAGCAAAAAATGTACTAAAAACATGATTATAAAACCTCTAGACAAAGAAGGACTATGTGTCTCTGTGAAAGGGCTAATTCACCAAGAAGAGATATAATAATTATAAACATACAAGCAACAGACATCAGAGCCACCAAATATATGAAACAAGCATTGACAGAATTGAAGGGAGAAATACAGACAGCTCGAATAGTAGGTGACCTCAATACACCAGTTTCAATGACAGGACAACCCAAGAAAAGATCACACAAGAAATAGAGGACTTGAACAACGCTATGGGCCAAGACACAGAGAGAGCTCTCACTCCACCAGCAACAGAGAAACACGTCTTTCTCAAGTTCACATGAGACATTCTCTAGGAGAAACCACACGTTAGGTCACAAGACAAGTTTTAAGGAACTTAAAAAGACTGAAGTCACACAAAGCGTATTTTCAGATCACAATGAAAGGAAACCAGAAATCAGTAGCAGGAGGAAAATAAAAATTCACAAATATGAAGAAATTTAATCAGCACAATCTTAAACACCAGTGGGCCTAAGAAGAAGTCCAAAGGAAATTGGTAAATATTTTGAGACAAATGACACACCAAAACCTTTAAAGTACAGCAAAAGCAGGACTCAGAGGAAATTCGTAACTGTAAAAGCTTACACTGAAAGAGATGAAGGCTCTCCATTCAAAAGCATGACTATATGGGCAGCTTCATGAAGCTGACCCTGCTAACACTGGTTCGTGATTGCACTGAGCCTCAGTTTTCTTTCTTAATCTGTTTACTTCTCAGCCCTTTATGTCTCAGTAGGATTTCCAGTGGACAAAATAAATAAATAAATAACAAAGCATATTCAATATTTAGCCAGGAGAGTGAAAGAGCAGCAGCATTAGCCAGAAGCACTGGGTTGGCTTCTGCCAGTGTCTCCAGATATGTCTCCTGCCAGGATGTCACACCGCCAAACTGAACCCAAAAGCCCTTCATGGATTAATCCTTCACCGACTGAGTCCTCCCGGATGGAGACTCTCCTAGATGGAGACCTTCACAGAAGAAGACCTTTCCAAATAGAAACTTCACAAAGACCCTCCCAGATGGAACCCTCATAGTTGGGGTCCCTCCCAGACTGTGCTCTTTGTCCCATCCCAGCTCCTCAATGCCTCTTAGAACCAGTCCTTTGGTCAGGAGTCCCTCACCTCACCAGCATGTCCATCTGGCTAACTGAATAGCCTCTGTTTCAGGGTGCCTCCTTTTAGAGGACCCTGAAGAATCCTCCTTCCCACCCACTTAATACTGTCCGGAAACCACGGGAATTCCATTGGTGTCCATGGTCAACAATGATAAGATTTTGTTAATTTACATGTAAATACATTAAGGTGTTACATTCAGAAACTTCTGTCTTCATGATTACGCTTGGTTACTTGGCTTTCTATTGACAGTAATAATTTGTGTTCTAATTAAAAATGTTTCTGGGAACACAGTGTATAAATTGTGAATACAATATCCCCATGAAAGCTAATACCAGAGACCTCCCAACCAGGGAACTGTTCAAACAGCATCTTGCGCAAGCCAACAGAGAACATAAACCATATTTCTTCTTGGAGCTGCATATATTTTTATGTCTTGGGTTACTTGGGAACGAAATTGAGATTCTTTAAACAACATGAGTTTAATTCTTCATTTTTCAAGCTCAGCAGGTAATTGGTTATACGTATTTGAATGCTATCATGGAAGCAATGAAATATTTAAAATATTTGTATCTCACATGGAATAAGCACAATGTAACAAATCACAATGATAAAAGGCACCCATCCATTCATTCATTAATGGAAAATATTATTTAAGTAAAAATTTAATAACTCTTGTTAATGGAGTGAAACTGAGCTAGTGAATTCCTATGTTGTTAATGAGAAAATTATTTTTCCTCACAAATCACTATGAACTAGAATATTTTCTAGTTATCTTTGCTTTTAGAATACTTACTAAATCACAATTAATCAAGTTTTCCAGGTAAACTGAACTGTTCACATTAATAATACCTACAAGCCAGGTACAATGGCATGAGCCTATAATCCCACCAGCTTGGGAGGCTGAGGCAGGAAGATCACAAATTGAAGTCCAGTTTGGACAACTCAACAAAGACCATCTAAAAATAAAAAGGGCTAGGGATGTAGCTCAATAGTAAAATGCCCCTAGGTTCAACCCCTAGCAGCCACCCACCCACACCCACAAAAAAATTTCCTGTAAGAATTTTCTTCCTGGAAAGGGCTATCTGGGATTATATCACAGACTGGTCAAGAGTGTGCACTGGGCAGAATGGATGCCCCAACCTCTGTGATCAGGTTCTTCATGTAAAATTAGGATAATACAGACTCCTAGGTGTGTTGTAAAGATACATGAGGAAACAAATATGTACTAGCCATTATTACTTTCTATGTGATCTTATTAATGGAGCAAATAGTTATCAAGTACATACTGTACGGTGTGAACAGTTATCTAGCAGACAACAAAGCCCGGGTTACCTTTTCTAAGATGGCGACAGTACGGGGATGGGGACAGGGAATGGAGGTGCGTGTGGCGGGAAATGGAGGAAGCAGTTGCTCTTTTATTCAGGAGGGCTGGGGGTATATCTCAATGACAAGGTGACATCTGGCAGAAATTCCAGCATTTCCTTCACTCGGAGAGCACTAAGATTTGTAAGGGGCAGTGTTCCAGGCAGAGGGAAGAGCAGGAATAGAGGCTCCATGGGGGCGCAAACCCAGCATTCTTGAGGAACAGCAAGGAAGCCGTTCAGGCTGCAGCTGGATGAAAGAGAGAGAGAGAGAGAAGTAGGACAGAAGGTTTGAAGGGTTCCCAGGAGCCAGGACAGAGGGAGCCCTGGAGCCCAGTGAGGACTAGTTGTTGGCTGAGATGGGCTGCCAATGAGAGAGTTCAACAAAGGCAGAGCAAGGTCTGGCTAATACACCAGAAGAGAAAGCACAGTGGGGAGGGTTTGGGGGAGGAGCAGGTCTTCTACATGATGAAGGCTTGGGTGAGGGTGGTAGCTGTGGAGAAGATGAGAAGCGATGGGATTTGCTCTAAATCATAAAGTTGGTGACCACTAGATTTGCCAATGGGTTTGTTGGTTGTAAGAGAAAAGGATAAGTTAAGAATTGACTCCAGGTTTTTGGCTCAAGAACCAGAAGAACAGAGCTGTCACTTGCTAAGATGAGATAGACATCAGGAGAAGCAGATTTTGTAAAAAAAAAAAAAAAAAAAAAAAAAAAAATTCAAATTTACTTTGGATATGATAAGTGAGTGATGCTTCTTACACAGCCAAGTAGAACCACCCAGTAGACAGTTGGATATAACAGCCTGGAGTTCCAGAGAGAAGACAGATATTCAAGTTAACCACATATAAAAATTAGTTCAATAGCAATGTAATCTATCATTTTTAAGAAAAAAGAATATATTTCTGATGCATCTTTTCAATTATTTCAACTTTGTTTATTTTCCTGCTCAAGCTATTATAGATATGAAAGGGCAGGAGTTAAGGGGTGTCCTTCATTATCTCTAAATACATGGACTGATATTCCACAAGCAATGTAAGATTTGAAATAAACTCAAAACAAACTGACTTTTCATCTATAACTGATCTCAGTGTCATACTGACCCTCCTACTGTCTAAAGGAGAATGTTCAAAAAAAATAGCATTTTGAAAAAAAAGGTAGTCTTTGAAAAAAGGTAGTTGTTGAAAACCCCAAATAAAATTTGAGTGTAGACCTCTATAAACAGTCAAGTCTCTTTTTCCTCATAGAGACAAATATGCTGCAATACTCAGAATCAAAACAGCAATTTAAAAAGTAATAAAATTAGGGTGCTGAGCATCCTCTATTATATTTGAGCTTCAGTGTTCAAATTAACGTTTCCTAGGAAACCCAAAACCTGCCAGGCACAAATATTGCAAAATACACTCCCCTAAAATGTTACATCCTAAGTATTTAGAAATCAAAGACTTTCTAAGCTCTCCAAAAACAAAAACAAGAGCAAACACAAATAAGCAACCAAAACAACAAAAAACATTTTCCATTGACCCCAACTCCCCACCCCCACCACCAGAAAAATGGATTCTTAGGAACAAAAACTATTGAGTCTTGCCAAACAAAAACCAAAATATAATAACAAAAACAATTACACAGCCCACAAAACCTTCAAACCAAACCAATGATTTCCCCAATAGTAGTAGATTTTGATACATCAGGGTTTTCTCTCATTGTTTTTTTCTTTTAATTTCTTTTCTTTATTTCTTCTTCTTTTTTTATCATTTCTTTTTACAAATCTCACTAATTTAGATCATTAATGAAAAAGAGAAAGAAATAAGAGAAGTTCATTTCAATTTATTTCTGAACTGACAAAATATTTTATTTTATTTTTTTAAATATGTATTTTTTAGTTGTAGTTGGACACAATACCTTTATTTTGTTTACTTTTTTTTTTATGTGGTACTGAGAATTGAACCCAGGGCCTTGCAAATGCTAGGTGAGCACGCTACTGCTGAGCCACAACCCCAGTCACTGACAAAATATTTTAAAGACGTAACTATGACATTAAGATACACTTAATATTTTAAACTAAACTGTTAAAGTTTTACCAGTTCTGCTGGGGACTAACTAGAATTCATTGTGATGACATGATTGTTTAGATAGAAAATAAATACACAAAACAACTACTAGAACTCATAAGTGAATTTAGCACAAAAAATATAGCATTTTGAAAAAAAAGCATTTTAAATAATAGCAGCAAGCAACTAGAAAAATGAAATAGAATCCACTTAAAATAGGATCAACAAAATGAAATATTGAATACAAATATTGAAATACAAAATATTGAATCAACAAATTAAAATATTGAACTTAATAAACTGAATATTTCAGAATAAACTGAACAAAGATATGGAAGGCCTTCTTGCTGAAAATTATAAAACATGATGGAGAGTAATAAAAGATCTAAATAAATCGAGATTTGATGTTTATTAACAGGAAGCTTAATTTTTTAAAGCTTTCAATTGTCCCCAAACTGAAATATAGATTCAGTGTAATCCCAAATGAAATTCCAACAAGCATTTTTTAAAAGTTGATTGTAAAAATCTATATGAAAATAGAGACAACCTATTTTAAGAATGCTAAAGCTATTTTAAGAAAGAATAATAAGGTTGGAGGACATACACTACCTGATTTCAAGATTTACCATTAAGCTACTATAAACAAGAAAGTGTGGTAATGAAAAATGGACAGATATATAGAGTAATGGACCAGAATAACTATAGAAATTAACCCAGCCATATGTGGTCAGCTGATTTCTTCCAAAGGTTCCAAGGCAATTAACCAGGAAAATAAAGTCTTTGCAATAGATAACTCTGAAAATTGGACTTCCCTACAGAAAAAAAAAAAAATCAACATCATCCTTATCTCACTATAAAAATTAACCAGAAATTGATCTTGTAATATATCTAAATGGAAAAGCTAAAACTATAAACTTCTAAAAGAAACAAAATTTGTAACTTGGGTTAGGTAAAGATCTCATACAGTCCCCAAAAGAAATCATTAGAAAAAACAAATTGAGCTTTATCATGACTAAAACTTTCCCTATTCAAAAGGTACCATTAAGAATTAGGCAACAGATCCTCATCATTATACAAAATACATGTATGAAGATGTGAACTTGGTGTCAACATACCTTATATAATCATAGATATGATAAATTATGGTATAATGGTGTATTAAGAATTGTAATGCAAAAATAAATAAATAAATGAAGAAAGAGAGAAAGAAAGAGAGAGAGAGAGAAAGAAAGAAAGAAAGAAAGAAAGAAAGAAAGAAAGAAAGAAAGAATGAATGAATTAGGCAACAGTTTCTTAGGTATGACAGCAAAGAGCATAAGCAACGAAAGAAAAAATAGACAATGTCAAAAATTAAAAATTTTGGTGCTGCAAATGATACTATCAAAAAGTAAAAAGACAACTCAAAGAATAAGAGAAAATCTCTATACATCACATATCTGATAAAGGATTTATAGACACTCTAAAGAAGTCTTAGAACACAACAATAAAAAGTTACTTAATTTAAAAATGGATAAAGAATCTAAGTAGGAATTTCTGTAAGAAAGGCACACTAGCAGCCAATAAGAACACACAAAAAATGGTAGTCATCAGTTAAATCAAACCAAGAGATACTAGTTCACACCCATAGATGGCTAATGTCAAAGACAGACAATAGCAAGTCTGGTGTGGCTGGAGAAAGGTTGGATCCTCATCCAAGGCCCAGGGCTTGTAAAACAGTACAGTCGTTTTGGAAAATAGCCCTTAAAATGTTAAACACATATTTACCATTTAATCCAGCAATGCCATACCTAAGCATGTGCCCAAAGAAAATGAAAATAATGTACACGAACAGGCCTCACATCATTATTTCTAACAGTCAAATAAACTAAATCTTTACTAACCAATGAGCTGATACACAAAATGCAGTGTATTTATATAATGAGATATTATTTGGCAATAAAAAGGAATATTGCCCTGATATATGCTACATGGATGAACCTTGAAAACGTTTAAGTTAATTCAAAGAAGCAGGTCACAAAAGACGGTATATTGTATGATTCCAATCAAGCTACAAGATGGGAGGAAACATTTATACTACATATATCTGACAAAGGTTAGAATATATAAAGAACACCTATAGCCCAATAATATAATGATAATCCAATATAGACTGGGGGAAAGTTTTGAAATAATTTTCTATTTAAAAAGATGTACAAATGACCAATCAAGGCATAAAACGCTAATCATCATAATTAATCACCAGGGAAAGACAAATTAAAACCATTCTGAGATTCTGAGATACCATGACACACCCATCAAAATGGATAAAATAGAACACTAAAAACTTCAAAAGTTAGCAAGAATGTAAGCAACAGAAATCTACATACACCTCTCGCCAAAAAACTAAAGTGGCATTTCTTAAAAAGTTAAACACAATACTTACCTTGTAACTAACTCATTCTACCCAAACATACATCCACTACACAAAAATTTGTGCATAAATGTTCATAGTAGCTTTATTCATAATAGTCCCCAAACTGAAAACCATCCAAATGGCTACTTTAGAAAAGTGAATAAAATAGGAAGTATCTATACCAGAATATTACTCAGCGATAAAAAGGAATGAGGTACCGCAGACATGCTACTACACAAATGATTGTCAAAGTCATGAGTGAAATAAGCCAGACACAAACAGGGACATACTATACGACTTGATTTCTAGTCATTTCTAGTGAGTGGAAGGTGGTCATTGATTGGATTATGACAAAGGAAGGAAAACTTCAAAGACCACAAGTAATCTTTTGAAGGTAACAGAAATTTTCTGTATCTTGATTATGATAGTGGGTTTATGGACCTGAGTTTATCTCTTAATTCCTGAACTGTCCAATTTAAATGGATGCAGAATATTGAATATAAATTATACCTGTATAAAGCTGATCTTTTAAAAAGTAGTGGAAACCAAAGAAATATGCATCAATACAAGTTATCATTTTGTAATTAGCATATCCAGTGTTTGTGTAAATAGTGCTTCTAGTTGCTTATTTGTGTATATACATAATTTTTTTTCCTTAGGTGGTTCAAACATTCATTGCTGCTAGGTCAGGATTTTGTGATTGATTTACCTAACAAATCTCATCCAGTGCCCCCCAAACGATAGTTCCAGCCTAACTGCTCTCTGGATTCCCAAAAATTCTGAGTGTGGTTCATATTAACCAGGTCTTCTCTAACTCCAAAAGAGGGATGATGATGTCCTTGGTAGAAATTCAGGAGGTGGGGGTGGGGACAGCTGTGCCACCAATACGGTTTCCAAGTTTTGAGCTAAGGTTGGCTACATTCCACACACTCTGATGCTCTTGTGGGTTGCTTCTTTACATAAGCTTCTGCTGGTAAGCGTACGACCAAGTTGCTTAGACAGGCAAATTTAAATCTACTTGGACTTGATCTCATAAAATTAAAGACCATCTGCAGAGACATCCGGACAAAATGATACAGATGTCCATAAAGAAACCAGCATGTGCTGAGGACCTACTCTTTGTGACAGTTTTCCACACATTTTCACATTCACTACTCACTACAGTTCTCTAATGTAAATATTATTATTATCTCCACTTTTTCCCACAATGGAAACTGATATGCAGACAGACCCCAGCCATTTGCCCAAATTCACCCAGTTAGTAAGAGGCAGAGCTGAGATTTTTGTATTTGGGGTATTTTAACTGATATTCAGTATATTTCCATACACTCAAAAGTAAAGCAAGTAAATGTATTTAACTTTGGATTCAAGTTACTTTATGCATTACCAATAAAAAAGTACCCACTTAAATACACAGGTTTTTGTGGCATTTTTACTTATCACTGAAAGGTCATATTCTTCTTATTAGGTGAGATATATTTGTGTGTGTGTGTGTGTGTGTGTGTGTTTTAGGGTGCTAGGGATTGACAATGGAGTTCTACCCTAACCCTTTTATTTTGAGACAGGGTCTCCCTAAGTTGTCCAGGCTGGCCTCAAACTTGTGATCCTCCTGCCTCAGTCTCCTGAGCTGATTACAGGCAATCATGCCCAGCTCACTTGAATCTTTAAAGAGTAGACTCTATAATAAAATAAAGTCATATGAGCTTCCAGGATGTGTTCCCAAGTTTGGAAAAAAATTACTGGAAATTGCTCTTGGGGAAAAAACAGGAATGTGGCAAATCATAAAACAAAAAACATGGGATTAGGAAAAATTATACTTAGGTAATCAGAGGGTTAACATTGAACCCATCAGTTAACTGCTTAATAGTCTCCAGAGAAAAATTAAACATATGCTTCCCAATTGGACATTTAAAAAATATTTACACAAAATGTCATGACCTACTAAAATATTTTGCAGATAATAAATGGAGTGATTAACTGAGTGTGGTGGCATAGGCCCATAATCCCAGCGACTGGGGAGGCTGAGGCAGGAAGATTGAATGTTCAAGGCCAGCTTGGGTAACTTAGTGAGATCATGTCTCAAAATTTAAAAATAAAATAAAAAGAAGTTGGGCACAGTAGCGCATACTGGTAATCCCAGTTATTCTGGAGGATGAGGCAGAGGGATTACAAATTCAAGGCTAGTCTCGGCAATTTAGCAAGGCTTTAAGCAACTTGGCAAGAACTTGCCTCAAAATAAAAAGGATTGGGGATGTAGCTCAGTGGTAAAACACACCAGAGTTCAAACTCCAGTATCAAAAACTAAATAAAATAAATAAAAGGGCTGGGGATGTAGCTTAGTGATAGAGCACTTACCTAGCATGTGCTAGATCTTGGGTTCAATCCCCAGCACCACCAAAATAATAGCAGTAAAATAATGCGGCAATGAGCACTTATTTGTATCCCAACATGATCCCAATTTAACACGTTGTTTAAACATTCATAAGGAAGAGAAGAATACATGAAAACTAAACTGTCAGCTTAAACATCAATTCTTATGCATACCTTTGGCAATTCAATGTCTGAAAATCATTAATAAATTAATTAAATTAAGTATATATTTTGATCTTCATTAAAAAAAAATCCTCTTCAGTCATAGAGCTCAATAAGGCAGTGTTCCAAAATTTATTTTCTCATATACTGGCTAAAGCATAACATCCTGTTGCACTTTCCATCACTTAATTCTAGTAAATGTCCCTGGATAGTCCCAGATCATAACACTTAAAAGTGTTTATGTGAGTGAAGAGGCCAGTTTCATCTTAAATTAAAAAAAAAATACACATTCAAGTAAAGTTTCTTTCTGAATATTCTGTTGATTACTTCCTCCCTCCCGGTCATCTCCAGTTTTCCTGGAATGCAGAGGTAATCGAATGTGGGCGATAGTGCCCTATTTGACTCCAGTGAGACTCGTCTTGTGCCTGGCATGGAGCCCCATTTCAACCTCATGTACATGTATCTGCCAGCGGAAGAGAAGGGACAGAGTACACAGCTGCCATCTGCATCCCTCCCCCCGCATCCTGGGGAATGAAGACAAGGGTGGGAGTTTCTCCTAGAGACAGGAGCAAAGTGTACCCCACAGTGGAGTGTCTTCAGGCAGCAGCTCTCGGACCTGGCACATTAGAAAGCAATGGAGAGACCCAGCAATGGTAACCTGGGACCCCACAGCAGGGTCTCCACTCTAACCTACCAGAGGCAGAGGCCTGTGGACCTCCGTGTGCAGAACACAGTCTCCAGACATGTTCAGGCTTCTCTGGTGCCCCACAGGCCTCACCACTCCCTCCTGTCTCTCCCAGTCTACTGCATCCATTTATTTCAACACTGGTGTTTACAATCCTGTTTGCACTCATCAATTAAACAAGGTACTTACAGCTGCATGACCAAGTACAGGTGATTTGGGCTTTCATAAATGTCTTCCAGGGCAACTATGTTTTCATGCTTAATCCTAGAAGAAAAAAGAAAGCACACTGGTAAATACAGTTGGACATGAAATCTTTTAAACACAGGTGCCATTATAGCAAAAAGTTCTAAGACAGAATCAAAGTCCTGAATGACACATGTAAGACTTCTCCCCAAATTTTTTTCAGACTCTTTCTCTCAACAGTCCTCCTTTAATCTCTGCTCCTCTTCATTCCTGAGACTCTAGATACTAAAGTTTAGCAATAATTTAACTATTCCTGCTCCCTGTGTATCGCCATAGGCCAAATATCTCAACACCCTGTTATCTTGCAGGACCCAGCTTAAACGGCTGAGCTCCTGACCGTGTAATCTGACTGCTCCATCTTCTGCTATCTCACAAAGCCATCCATCACAGACCAATTTGAACTGTCAATTGTATGCATATCCATCTCCCATAATAGCCTATGTGTTCCAGGGAACAGTTTCAAGGTCAGGTTCATGGATCTAGTGTAGACAAAAGAAAACCAGCTTGATCTTTTCATTGGGGTTCATGTTTACCACAACACCACATGTCAATTCAGTTCCCAGGTGAAGTAGACCAGTACCATACAAAATATGGTTGCCAACAAGCAGTCCCAGAATCTCCTGGGAACTGGGTAGAAATCCAAATTGTCAGCCCCACCTGGGTGATACAGAATCAGAATCTCCGAAGGTATAGCCCAGGAATCTGTGTTTTAATAAGATCCTCAGACCACATGTATGCACAAAATAGAGCTTGAAAATACTGTATCAGACCAGTATTTCTCAAACTTCAGTGTACCAAGGAGCTTCCTGTGGGTTACAATGTAGATACTAATTCAGTGGGTCTAGATTGGGGCCTCGGCATTTGCATTTCTCACCAGTTCCCCCAAGAGATGCAGGTGAGGATGCTGCCGGACTGAGGACCACCCTCTAAGCAGCAAAGTCCTACCTGAAGAACCCAGGAGAAGGAAAGATCCTTAATCCTACCCCCTAGAACTATGCATCAAGAGTAGTTTCTACTCAGAACAGAAGGTGCCATATTTATTTAATGCATTTGAAAGAAGAATCATTTCATTACCCACTGAGCTAATGAGTTCTTACCATGAACCAGCCCATCACTGAAATGACTGCTGAACCATTTAAAATCAAGCATGTAACACGCAGAATCTCATGAACCCCTTGAAAGCAGAGACTACATTATTCAGGCTGTTTCCCCTTTGCACCTAGCACAGACCTGCGTAATCAACATTTACAGAATGAATGAATGATATTTAAAGGTTGTTGCCACTAAATAGCAAGGAACAACATTAGGTATCTCATCACAGAAAATGGAAGCAGTTTTCCCAAGTGTGAGATGTCTTCCTCTGAAAAAGAAGTTTATAAACTAGAATAAAAAAATACCCATATGGGGCTGGGGCTGTAGCTCAGTGGTAGAGCATTTGCCTCGCAGGTGTGAGGCCCTGGGTTTGATCCTCAGCGCTACATAAAATTAAATAATAAAGATATTGTGTCTAACTACAACTAAAAAAAATTTAAAAATACACATATTAGCTTGCCTTTGAGTTGAAAGAAGAGAACAAGATAATGAACTAAAAGTGGCAATGCGTTGCTTTGATTTCTTATTAATTAATGCAGTTGTTTTGTCGGAGCTGAAATAATTACACTAAATTCACATTTCATCTGATTGTCAAGCAGAGCACATAGTTCTTTATTTGTCAGTGGTAGTTACTGTATGACCTGAGTAAAATACTATCAGCAATGAATTATGGCAATATATCAAATAAACTGTCATTAAGGAAACCAAGAGAGTTTAACTGGGGACCTCCAAGATCCTAGACATTCGTGGCATTACCATCATCAGATATACCCGAAAGAATCTGACCACAAAAAGTAAAACACATCATGTGGATTTTCCCGTTTTTGGAAATTTAAAATACCTGCCACGAGAATTGTCACATGGGCACAAGTACTTTTATTCAGTCAAATTAATTTGGGAGCTAATTAAGAGTATATTTTCAGAAATTGGGAGGAATGGGATTACACAGAGGATTGCTAGATAAAATACAAAGCACATAGTTACATTTGAATTCTAAATAAACAACAAATATTTTTAGTATAAGCATGTCCCAAATATTGCATTGTTTTTACCTGAATTTCAAATATCGGGGCATCCTCTATTTTCATGTGCTAAATCTGATCACCTTAGTTACACAAGGCTCTCAGTGATCCTCTAAACTGGGCTAGAGATTGGCACCTGCAACTCTGGCTCTTCTTGGAGGTTGAGTCAAGAAGGTGGCTGTTTGAAACCCAGAGTTCAGCCATTGAATAGTTAACACAGATTCAACTCCACACAACCAACTGTGCACAAACCACTTGCCTATTTTTTTTTTTTTTTTGGTGGGGGTACCAGAGATTAACTGAGGCTCTCAGTCACTGAGCCACATGCCCAGCCTTAATTTTGTGTTTTATTTAGAGACAGGGTCTCGCTGAGTTGCTTAGCACCTCACTTTTGCTGAGGCTGGCCTTGTCTCGAGATCCTCCTGCTTCGGCTCCTGCCTAGCCAAAATAGCAGACTAACAAAATCAGGCCACAGTCCCCTCATGGGATGCACAGGATAGATAAAGCCAAGCCTATTCAACCTGACAGGACTTATGTGAGTGCTACCTTGAAATTAATTTTAATCCATGGGAGCATTCCAGAGAGGAATTACAGATAGGAGGGACCATCTCAAATAGAAGTCTTGCACTGGTTACAAAGATGCTATCTTAGTATGTATCCCTCTAACTCATGTATCAATCAATCAGGCAATCAAGCAATCACTGAGTTTCTGTTATGTGTCTGGCAGCGCACAAGAAAATTATAAAATAAGGTTTTGCCTTCAAAAAGATTATCATCCAGATGGAGAGAAGCAGGAAGCAACGAGAAAAGGATTAATGCTGAGTTCTGCAGAATTGCCTTTAAGGTCAGAGAAAGCAGAGTCCTTATAGGTCAGTATTATGGAGAAGGTCTCAGGAGAATTACAGGGCTTGAGCCAAGATGGGTAACATTTAAGGAAGCACATTTGAGAAATTTCAAATAAATGCTAAAATGGCCTCTAAACTATTTCTTAAGAAAAGTGTTTTAATTAGCTTGGAGGTGTTAGAACATGACAAAAGAAAACATTCTAGGGCCAGGGTTGTAGCTCAGTGGTAGAGAACTTGCCTAGCACATATGAGCCACTGGTTTGATCCTCAATACCACATAAAAATAAATAAATAAAATAAAGGCATTATGTCCATCTACAACATATATATATATATATATATATATATATATATATATATATATATATATATATTAAAGAAAACATTATAGCCTCTCACATCTGTTTTCAGTTACCTTGTTCCACCCACAGGACCCTTTATGGTATACAAAAACAGAACTTAAAACTCAAAAATTATTTTAGTACATAGATTGTCTTAACAAAATGCCACATGAACATTCGTACATTTCTAAGACTGGGGCAGAATCTATCCTACAGAAATGCTTTCCCCTGGTTGAATTCCCTCATTTCATTATTCATTCAACAAATATGCATTGGGTGCCCACCAGGAGCCAGGCACAGTCCCATATGTTATGAATCTAGGTGGCCAAGACATAAAGGGAGACAGTATTAGCCCCCATGAGCTCACACAGGTGACAGCTAGAAGACTGTCTCATATTCACCAGAAATTGACCTCCTGGTAATTAGTAGTTACTCTTAGAAGCAACAGAGAATAAGTTTATATTGTCTTTCTGCAAATATTTGAGGGTTATAATAGCTCCTCTGACTCTCCTTATCATTGACCCATGTTGCAATATGGTTGATCCTCCCCCTCAGTCCCCTATTGTCACTCCTTTGTTCAGACTATGGTATTCAGAACTGAAAGGAATGATCCCCATGGAAAGTATGGCAAGAAAAGGGCATGGCAGAGAGTGTGTTTGATACCTTTTTATTAAATGAATGGATAATCTTAAGCCAGAATCAATTAAACCACCAGATCATTTTTCCTTGAACTTCTAACCAAGATTTGCTTTCTGACTCAGACTTTAGAGTTTTAAAGTTTTCACCATTAGCACTGTTATATTCAATCCTTTTGTGTCCCATGCAGTATTCCAGGTGTCCAGCAGTATGGTGAATCTTTAGCCATTCATTTATTGTATTTATTTCCCTCCCAACGTTGGACCATCTGCCTATTTGGTACACATCCATCCCATATATGTTCCTCCAAATTCCTAATCAAAATCATAAGTGGGAAGGTTATATGAAAGAGCTCCATGGTATTCCACCAGAGACCCCAACAAGATAACTGACATCAATCAGCTGGCTTTGATTGCTCTAGTGGCAAATCCAACAGGGCCATTATCCAGCCCATATTTTACCATCCTATCCATAAGGAGACAATTATATTTTTTGCTGAAGTGGCTTTCCTCAGCTCTACACATCACATAAGACTATTTAAAATGGAAATGGGATGTTCGGGAAGATTTGTTCTCAGTAAACCCATGTTAGCTCCTAGCAAATACTATGGTCTTTACTAAACGATCACAAGCCATCTGCTTAATTTTGTATTCCAGAATTTAACCGTGCATTGAATTCAAGCTTCTCAGTCTACAGATCTCATATCCTTCCATTTTATGTTTGGAAAACTTGACGACATCTCTGGTATTGTTTTCTCAAACATCTCAAATGTGACTCCTCTGTGATAAATGCAATTTCCTCAGTCTCCTAGGGTATAACATATCTCAACTTTGTGATGAATAAATTTTATAACTTTCTTTAGATGCTACTTACCATTTTATATATACCGTTTGTTGAGTGTTAATCATGTGCAAGATTTGCTGAGTTTTTGTTTGGTGCTCGATACTGAACCCAGGGTCTCAACCATGCTAAGCACATGCTCTACCATTGATTTATAGCCCAGCCCCTCATGACTTAACTATTTCATTTAATATCAACAACAACCCTACAAAATAGTCATTATTTTCCCCATTTTTGAAAAAGAAGGGAGAAATGGGAGGCCAAGATCCCAAGAAGGTAAGTAAGGGTTCCAGGTTTCTGTAACTCATTAATTGGCCCTGCTGAGATTGGATTTCAGTCTGTCCTGACCCCCAAACCCTTGTTAAAGCTATTATAACTCCATAGTAACTAAGTTATAATGAGAATATCCAAGAGCTCATGTAAATTCAGGTGCTATAATCTAAAATTATAGAACCTAAAGTCAAAGTTTCCATTTTATCACTAACAATACAGTATCCACTCCTGGTGGTGCAGAGATTTGTTGAACCACTGATTCTTGTGGATGCTCTCAAGACACCCTGGTTGTAAACAACCAAACAGGTGAGATCCTAATAGGTCAAAGCAAACCACAGAAGAGATGTTCAGATGCAGAAGAGTGCAGAAATAATAATTAGAAAGAGCCTCTCATTAGCCCATAACTGCTAGTGCCATCATCAAAATGGAGAAAAAGTGGGCAGAGAAGAAGTGGAAATGTAGGTTATAAGAAAATCAAGACTGAAGTTCTGTCAACTTGCATAGCTCAACCCCTATGTCAACATTCAGTCCTCCCAAAGCATGGCCAAGAGGATTTTCGTACATGAGGAATGCTCATCCACAAACAGCAAGCCCTTGTAAAACACATGAAATTTAAGATAAAAATAATTTCACTGGAAGCAACTCGAGGCATTAAAAAGAACTTCATTTAATTTTCATCACCTATCATTTACCAGGCCTGAGGTATACATTAGCTGACACATCTATGAATACAGGGTAAATGGTTTATGTGACAATCTGCACTCGAGTTGCCGTAGTCCCCATAATGGACAGAAGACATGGATAAAGGGAAGTGAGCCTAGGCAGAGAGAGAAAAGCTGAATGGGCATTGATACAGATGTCTCTGCCTGCATGATAACTGATAGCCAAGCAAGAAAACACTATACAGAGCCAGGAAAACATTTTTAAATTAATTCATGCAGAAAGAAAAAAAATCAGTGCCAAACGGACAAGTAGGCCCCATTCCAAAGCCCCTAAGCTGAAGGGAACATCAGGACGAGAAGATGGACATGCTACTGAATACACCCGCTTCTACGAACTGATAGCAACATCATCTTCCCCTCCAGCCTAATTTTCCACAGTTCATGATCCACAAGTTTTGAACCCTGTGTCAAATAAGAGGGAAAAAATGCACAAAAAAAAGAAAAGAAAAGAAAGGGAAATCGTAGTTCAGCATTTCTTGTTTTTGTTTTATTTTTCTTTCTTCCTTCCATCATAGTTCATTGATCTGGAGGGAGAAGATTGTGGAAGCAATTATGAGATATTCAGAGAAAGAAAAGGGCAACAAAATACTTTTTCTTGGTATCATCATTTTCTGGAAATGGGAATGCATCTACTCAGCTACTCAGGTTAGAGAGGCCATGTGAGGATACGAGATGGAAGGAAATAAAATCAGAAGGGATAGACAGGAGGCAAGCATACTACCAGGAAGGATAGGGCAGGGGTGGTGGGACCGGATCTCCCTGCAGAGCTGCAAGGGCGCAAAACCTCAAGGCAGAGGTCAGGTCGACGAGCCAGCTTCCGGTCCTCCTCTCTCAGATGCTTCCGGTTCACAGTACCTTGGGAAAGGCCTCTCTCAAGGGAAAAGCATGGGTCATCTCAGGCAAAGACTGTAGTCAGTCACCACATCTCACTCTGGTATTTCCCAAGCAATGCAGAAAGTTTGAATTTTACACACACACACACACACACACACACACACAAATAAATTCAAATAAATTACAGTTCCCTGGCTTGGAATGGCCTCAAAAATAGCTGAACAATATTTTTGTTTTGGCAAACTCTCCTGTTTAAAAGTAAATGCTTATGGTTTTCTCAAAATTAAATATATGTATATATAGATATAGATATAGGTAGATATATATAGATATACAGATAGGTATATAGATACATTGGCTCCTTTCAGGGGTCAGAATTTTTTCCCTCACATCATACACAGTATAGGAAATAATGCTGAGAAAATTTGGGTTAGTGTCAGTCACAAGAGAAAGTGATAGCAAATATCTGCCAGATGGTTATTTAAAAATACCTTTCATTTGTGTAACATAGGCACATTCACAGATGTTATTTCACATAACAATAATCTTATACTGTAGGCATTATTACCCCTATCTCATAATGATCACATCCAACTTGGAGTCAATGGTTCTCCTCCCTACTTCCCTTTGGTCTCACTCTCCTCCTAACCCATCTCTCTGCCGTCTCCTGAGCTATTACTCCAAATAGAGAGTTGATCAAACTTCTCAGCTTGAACCCTGGCACTAACTCCCTGTCGTCCAGAATAGAGTTCAAACAGCTGGCGTGACTGAGAAGTCATTAGTTACTTGGTCTTCCTTTGACCATCCCATCTCGAGAACTTCTGCTCCCACCCAAAGACCAAAGCTTCGCTGGACAAAGGTGGGCAGCTCTTCCACACCCTGCCCTTCCCAGCTGTGCATACCCTTTTCTCTGGCCAAACTGGAGGGCTCTTCCTGCATGTTCTTACTAACCTACTCATCCCTTAAGACTCAGTTCTAGATCTCCTCTACAGAGAACCATTTGCTAATTTCTCATGGCTCACATGACCTATCACCTCTCCTTTGGACCACACTGGTTCTTTCTTCCTTACACATACTGCATGATATCCCAAGTATCTGTATGCATGTGTGTATATACATTTAAATGATTTTATATGCAGAGAACAAAGTCTAGAAGGATACATATCAAACCATTAACTAATTACCTTGGAAAAATGCTAGAATAGGAAGTGAATTTCACTTTTCAGTTTTTTCTCGCCTGGGGTTCTTTATCTGAACACTAAAAGAACACAGAAAAGGTGAGTTGAGAGATTGGTTTCTTTAATTCTCCCCAGGACAGTACCATTCTAACTGCATATGAGAAAACTTATTCAATATATATCATGAATGCCATAGATATTAGGGCTCCATTCTCTTGTTGAACACAAGGAGTGACAGTTGCTAGACTGTTGTATTGCCCAACTTTTACAAAGAGGTGTTTTTTAAAAGTTCTTGATCAAAATCATTAACATCTAGTCCACCAAGATATATTCATGATTATGCAAACAAGGAATCACGTGCAGATTAGAAGAACTGCAGTCAGGAAATCACAGTGGGTCTCAGCTCTGATGCATATAACTGCAAGATTTTTGACAAGGTATTAATTATGTTCCAACTTGATTTCTTCATTTGTTAAATGTACAGAAAATATGTGATCTCCATATCTACCTATCTACCCACATAAACATATATGTTTATATACAATATATATACACACACTTACATATCATATTATATATAGACATCTTATCTTTTAAGAACATAGGCCACTCCACCAACCACCAGAATTCAAAATCCAAATCTTCAAATCACCTCTCTTTGCTGCCAGCAGAGGGAGCTATAACCAATGGGAGACTAAGGAGCACAGACTATGATACCTAAACCAATTAACATCTTAACACCTGCCAGTTTTGTTGTTGTTGTTTAAGAATTAAGGCTGCTTGGAAATATATTTTGGTTCAGTGATTTTTAACATTGGGAAGGTAGGTTCATTAAAAATCAGTCCAAAGAATTTGCACAAAAATAAAAAATAAAAAAGAATCAAGTACCATGTATTGATATTCCCTCACTGTAAAATGAGTTTTGTTTGGAATCCTTAAAAACAAACAAACAAACAATAAGAGCCCTTCTGCACTGCTGACTATAGTTTCTTAAGGCATCGAAGGCATCCTAAATACAATACAGTGTCCACAGAGGGAGGCACAGCCAGCCAGTTTTTATATGAAGATACCACTAGAGCTAGCAATTGTGGTACTCTCAATTGGCATTTATGGGCTGGTTCTGTCTGTGTTTAACCATGTTCTGGTCACCTCACTTTTCCAGAATCTTCCAGCCAAACAGGATACTTTTCTCCAAGGTTTTTTCCAACTTTACTAATCAATGAATCTAAAATTATAATGAGGCAAAGTACATTAAGGTATATGTGAGATCCACAAAGCTTGACTGTGAGCCAAGAGTTGGTGTTCCCTCAATAGCCTTGCTGGGTCATGCTCTTGTTTCAGCAGGAGCTCTCCTGCATGGGTAAACTGTCAGCTCGATATGGAGTAGAATTTCCTGAAATATGAAGTTATTTACACAGAACCCCCCCCCACACACACACACACAGAGCCTCTACAATGCCTAGGACTCGTTAAGAAATGCCTGAGTGATGCTTTGTGTCTAGAATAGCTCCAGAAGGTCCAGCTTGGCCTGGTTGTCTTTAGTCCAAAGCAGAAATAAATTAGGTCCAATTCAGTGTGAAAAATCCACTGCCTGGCACATACCACTCAATGAATACGTGTGGAAAAATGACTTTAGGCTTTCTTAAAGTCTTACAGATTTCACATGCTCCAAGGCTCATTGACTGAAAAAGATTAGAATATTTGACGATATATTTCTTTCCTACTTCTGTTACTACCATTGATAAGTTATCAGGGCATCCCAAGATGTGCTGCATGTTAAAATTACCTGAGGAGTTTTAAAATATGCTGACACCTGGTTGGGGTGTAGCTCAGGCTTAGCTTGTGCAAGGCCCTGGGTTCCATTCCCATCACAAAGAAAACAAAACTTATACCTGGTTTTACTCCTGGAAATTATGACTTAATTGGCCTGGGGTGTGGCCTAGGTGTAATGATTTTTTTAAAGCTTCCCAAGTTATCCAAATGTGCAGCAAAATTTGAAACCATTGGTAAATTACTGAGAAAGGATTTGCCTGTAGATACTTGGGAGCTGGTACTTCCACAGTTTCAGTGTCTACTTTAAATTTATCTTGGCTGAATATATTTATTTGATAATAGGTCTGATACGAAAAGTAAGATTCGGGGTGTCCAGAGGACGAATGTTCAAGACAACATGGCTAATGCTTTCCTCCTTTCAGAAAAAGAAAAATGGACAAATTCATGAAAAATAGTCAAATTCTAACGAGCTCCTCACAACATTATCTTGTAATATTTCTTAGTAAGTCTTGGAAACACTAACACATTCAGGAGAACTCTGTCATTTCCTTCTTTGGGTTTTTGTAGCTTTGCTGAAGGGTAATACCTGAATAGATGCCTGCAGCCTTGGAGAACATTAAAGTGTATGCAAAGCTCTTCTGAAGGAGCCCAACTCTTGTAACCTGGATGACTAGTTTCACTGATGGGAGGCTACAGCACTCAGAGGCACCTTAGAAAGGGAAATCTCAGAAAAATTCATTCTAGCTTCACTGTGGATGCTTGCGACGTGAGCCAGAGGCCACCCCTGCATGAAAGACAGTTGAGGGCATGCAGCCAGCTGCCCACTGCCTGGGCTGCTCCCTGTAGCTTAGTCACACCCACACTGTGCCCTTAAAGAAGACACTGCACTTGAGTTCATCAAGTTTCTTTGAGGCTTCTAGCTTAGGACACTCACATTTCCATAAGCCTAAGTGAAAGAGGGTCAAAAGGATGTCACCGGAATCTTGGGGAAAGACACCATTGCCCTTTTCTTTCCTATGTCTCATGCCTTGAGCTTTCTCTGACCCATGCTGAAGGCCCTGAGGTCAACAACTCCAGGACTGTGCTGATCCAATAGGTGGCTGGAAGGACAGCTCGGCTGTCAACTTGGCAGAAGGCCCAGTCTTGACAGCGCCAGAGAGTCCCAGGCCCACAGGGAAGGAAAGAGGAGGCCCCGGGGCAGCTGCCTCTGCTCACACAGGACAGGAAGCTTCTAAGACACAGGCGAATGTGATCCTGGACATCTCACTACAGCTGCTGAAATATGGTGACATTTATTTAGAAAGTAGGAAGCGAACTGTGAAAGCAAAAGATAGGGTCAAAAATAGGAAAAAGAAAAATAGAAAAAGAGAAAAGACCATTTGGGACAGCTGTCTAGTATCTGTTCCTTGTCAGACTTAGGGGACCAAGCTGAACACCGTGAGATGGGCCCCGATGCTCTGGGAGAATGCTCACATTCAGAGAGAACAGGGCAGAATTAAGTACTCTTTAATTTTTGCACTTCAGTAATCAATGCTGCCACAGTCTGTTCAGGGCAGACCAGACTTCAGAAAATCAGGCATGTTCAAATGGCAGAAAAGATCTTTCAAGTGCTTACATGTTGGGAATTCAGGAGGATGTTTGCGGTTAGCTGGAGGTGTGTTTGTTAAAACAATATCTTACTTTCTGATTATCTTCATCAGTGTGAATAATAAGGGCCAATTCTGTATTTTTTTTTCCTTGAGAAAATAAGAGCAAGTTTCATCATCCCTGAGATTAGAGTCATGATTAGAAAGAACAGCACATTTGGCTTTGTCTATGAGTTTTTAAAAGGAGGAGTGTGTGTGCTACACCTATCCCCTCTCTGAATCACAGATTTATGGTAGGCAGGTGTTAAGTTCTGGGTTTACAGTTTGATGATATCCTGCTAATAAAAGATAAAAGATAATCCAAAGGATGTCGACTCTTTAGAAAGTTCTAAGAGTGAGTTCCAGGGCTGGGTGCAAACTGCACAGGCCATTAGGTTGTGGTTAATTGGCCAGCTGCATTCACCTAGCTTTCTATTTCAGGGTTTAATAAGGAATTAGGACTGCAGTCATGCCTTGAGGGGTAAGGGGGACAGAGAAAACCAGTCAATGGAATGTCCCTGACAATGACACTGGGGGCAGGGGTGGGGGCGGGGAAGGGGAGGTTGGCTCTCACTGTTCTCCTGTTCAGCAGAACAGCTGATGTGCCCAGGTGGCAGCCACGGTCTGCAAGTCCAAAGGCAGGGAGGGCTGGGCCAGGCTGAGGTCACACACAGGCCACTGGGTATATTTTAGGCAACATTGCCTTTTCAGAGCCAGGCATAAAGACTCTTTCCTTGGAGCATCAGGGCATATTAGACCCATGACCGGACTCCATGAAGGTCACTGTTGACCAGTGCTTTTCAATCTGCCCTGCTCCCACCACATCCTTTGGTTTCTCAAATATTTTAGAAAATGCAAATGAATAAAACCTACCCAGGTCCAGCCCCAACAGACACCAAATGGGAACAACATGGAGATTTCTACCATGTTTGTTTATGTACCACTGACAGAGCTTATGACAAGCCAATGGAATAAAATGATACCACTCTACATTTCTTCCCTGTTTATGCACTGGAGTTCTATACAACATGTTTTTTAAAAATCTGGCTACTGGGACTGAGGTGCAGCTCAGTGGTAGAGCACTTGCCTAGCATGCGTGAGGTCCTGGGGGTTGGATCCCCAGTTCAAAAACAAAAAATTCTGCTATTAAAAAAAAATGCAGGGCTGGGGTTGTGGCTCAGTGATGGAGCACTCGTCTAGCACGTGCGGGGCCCTGGGTTCGATCCTCAGCACCACATAAAAATAAATAAGTAAAATAAAGGTATTGTGTCAACTACAACTAAAAAGTAGTTTTTAAGAAATGCAAAAAAGACAACAAACAGGGCTAGGATGTGGCTCAGTGGTAGAGCTCTTGTCTGGCATACATGAGAAACCCTGGGTTCAATCTCCAATATCACCCAAAATAACACAAACACACACACACACACACACACACAGTAAACAAACAAAAACAAGGTGCCCTAGTGCATGCTTGTAATCCCAGTGACTCGGGAGGCTGAGGCAGGAGGATCACAAGTTCAAGGCCAGCCTCGGTGACTTAGTGAGGCCCTAAGCAACTCAGTGAGACCATGTCTCAAAATAAAAAAATAAAAAGGGCAGGGAAGATGGCCCTGGGTTCAATCTGGGTATTCCCCCCACCCCCGGAAACACACACACACACACACACACACAAATGCAGGGGGGAAGGGAGCCAGTAACCAGTACAACCTAATGAAAACTATTAGACTATTTTTATTAACATATTTTGAGCACAAAGGGAAGATCTGCCCTCAAAAAGTTATTTCCAAAGATAGGCTCATGGTGCTTCTTCCTAAATCTTTCACCTCTTTAGAGATCTAAAAAACAAACAAAAAAACACACAACAACAACAAAAACAAGAGATCCTACCTTAAGCATGAATAGTGTAGAGTCATTGCAAATGGCAATTTGATATCATCAAAAGGGCATAATCTATCACATTTATGTTGTTAATTTGAATTTCTTTCATTTTATGCATAAGATATTTGCAGCTTGTTTTAAGATTTTGCAAATTTAAGAAACAGTAAACACAAATTAGGGCAAAAAAAAAAAAACCCACAAAAGTGCTAACACAGGAAGAAGCTGGAAATACTATGGAGGGGGGAGGTGAGGGAGGAGGAGATAGATGCATGCGCACATCTCCACACTTGTGCACACGTGTCATTTTTGCCCACTTGAGCCCAGTCTGAAGTCCCACGGTGGCTGGGTCCAAAGAGCCGGAGCCGCTGTTGTGCTGGAGGCTGAGGGAGCAGCCAGCATTGCTTAATCCACTCTGTGGGCCGAGAACCTGCTGGAATGATTGATTTCAGAGAAAGGACGCCAAGAACACGGGAGGAGTGAGAAGCAGAAAGTGTAGGGGGGGAAGAAGCAAAGGGGGGGGCGGGGGCTCCTGAAAAGCTCATGTGTGGGGACTGTTTCCCAGGCTCAGTGTGCAAAATCAGAGGGCAGCAGAAACCCCGTGAGCATGTGGGATGGTGACCTGAGGGAGCCATGGAGTGGGGGGAGCAGATCTGGGGATGAAGACTGGCAGCCGTGGGATCCTGCAGTAGGGTGTGGAGTTAGATGAGCCACCTGGGTTTTTTTTTTTTTTTTCCTGTTTATCTTTTTATCTTTGGAGCAAAAAGGATCCGTACTCCTGGTGGACTTAGCAACAGGAGATCAAATGTTTATCGATAATGAATAAATACATATAAGTTGTGCTTAATAAGACAGCGCTCTGATGTCGCAAGGTAAGAGGGAACAGAGCACAGGGAGGCACTGCAGCCTGGAGAAGGTGGCAGGGCAGGGAAGGGGCAGGAGAAAGCGGTCCTGTTACGATCACCATCTCCCTTTCTTAAAGTTCACTGCTTGGAGCAGCATCATGGCACCTTATTTGCAGAGAGCTTACATAAAACCCACAGACCCAGACTTCCTAAAACATCCAGAGAGTACACAGGAGTGCCCGACACGAGGCCAAGCAGTGGAGATGGAAAGATAAATAAAACAGAGTCCCTGAAGCCAGGTGGCTCCCAGGCCTGGGCTGGAAGACAGATGTGCATGTAAATATCACAAAACAGCCCAAACACTGTCCTGCCAGAGCCGGATGCAGGGAGACAGAAGCACAGCCGGCTCCAATGTCTTAATCTGCATCCTGGGGCGACCTGTGTTCTGGGCCTTGGCCAGTGAGTCAGGCACAGAGAGAGAAGGGAAAAGAGCTTGTCTGAGGGGGAAATGTCTGCAAAGACACAGAAATGCAAGGCCTGCTGTGACTGCGACAGAATCAGGCAGCCTGCTCTGTGGACTGGGGAGGATCATGAAGAGCCTTCACGGCCAAGTTCACCTTTGGGGTCGATGTTAAAGAAACTGAGAAGCAATATGCTCCTGTAAAAATCCAGCTCTAAAAAAGGAAAGGTAGGCTAGTGTCTTCTGTGGCAGGGAAATGTCACTGGGCAATGAGGAGCCGCTCCCCACCAACTGTGCCCTCTCCTCCCTCTGGCGTGACTTTACACATGGAATTTCACTCTACTTTTAATTTCCCAAGCGGACAGTTCATTTGCACGTTTCTCTTTCATCAAGAACAAGTGGAGAAAGTCAATTTGACTGCAGTGTAAACACCTAGATTTCCTTGGAGAATGAGACCAACTCTGGCAAGGACGGACGGAGAAGCTGACGTCCTGCAAAATGTCAAGTTCACAATTCTTTTTCTTCATTCTGTTTTTTCCTCTAAAGGAAAGGGGGATCGTGAAAATGAAAACGCTATCTGTCATTCCTGGAGTGTCTTTCATCAGAGTTTTCCTACATCTCCAGAATCAGAATATTGTTGGCTGATTATTTATGGCAACCTTCAGAAAATATGGGTAAGATCTCCTCACCTTCAGCAATGAGAGACTCTGTTTTTTTGTTTTGTTTTGTTTTTTGGGGGGAGAAATAATATTTGTTGAATGAGGAAAACTTTCATGACTAAAGAAGCAAATTAGTTTGCAAAAAGCCTATTAACTGCAATCCTAATTTTATTTATTTTTTCCACTTTAGTTTCTTTTCTTTTCCACTTCAGTTTCTTTTTTTATTAATTTATTTTACAATACAATGCATTTTGACATATTGTACACAAATGTAGCACAATTTCTCATTCCTCTGGCCATACATGGTGCAGAGTCACTCCAGTAGTGTAATCATACATGCATATAGGGTAATAATGTCTGTCTTATTCTACAGTCCTTCCCATACCTGCAACCCAACCCCTTCCCTCACTCCCCTCTACACAAACCAAAGTTCCTTCTTTCTTCCCCATCCCTTGCCCCATTATGGATCAGCATCTGCTTATCAGAGAAAACATTTGGCCTTTGGTTGTTTGGGATTGGCTTTTTCACTTAGCATGATATTCTCTAGTTCCATCCATTGACTTCCAAATGCCACAGTTTCATTCTTCTTTAAGGCATTGTGTATATGTACCACATTTTCTTTATCCATTCATCTGTTGAAGGGCATCTAGGTTGGCCACCACTCCAGGTCACTTCTGACAGTTAGGGATGCCCTCAACCCACCAAGAGCCTCCAGGCTTCCTCCAGCACAAAGCCCTGGCCCTTCATCAGAGGGGCCTCTCAGTCCTTCAAAATGTCAAGTTCATAAAGAGTTAGGAAGTAATGAAGTAATAACCATCTCTCTGCTCTCTTATCTGCTTAACTGACTTCAAACTCGGAACCTAATGATAGCCATCAAAGTCAAGGGGATAACTCTGTACTAGAATGCACTCAAACTTGGCAAAGCATGGATCTCAAAAAACACCTGCTACCCAATGAACATGAGCCCCTCTCACCAGATCTACCAAAAAAGAATTTTTTTTTTGCAGTGCTGGGGATAAAACCAGGGCCTCACGCATATTAGGCAAGTGTACCTCTCAGGTACACACCCGGCCCCAAGAAACAACTTAATAAATAAAATTGGAAATCAAAGTAACAAACTATTATACAAAACATGTTCTGCCTCCTACAGGGTTTGAGTTTTGAATTCTCATAATCCTCAAAAGATGGTAGCACAAGGACAGTGGGCTCAGCTATATACTTCATGTCCCATTTCTGACCGTCCAGAACCTTGACCTATACATCCACATTCCCTGCATCCACACACCTGCACAGAAACTTACCTAGGACATTCCACCATGGTGTTGCCAAATCTTAGGAGGAACCCCCCACCCCCCGCCCAGCAAAAAAAATAGTCCTTGTGGACCCTGGTAGTATTAGAGGACATTTGAGGGGTGTTTGGGGTGCAGGGCAAAGAGGAGGACACAAGCATGGGGGGAAGGTCTCCTTGGTCTGTGTCCTTGACCTTGCAGACGTCTCCATTCCAAGGGAAGGCATGGCCAACACCAGGTAAGCACAGATCTAAGAATGGGACACAGAGCTGTTCCTGCCCCACTGAGAGTCAGCCTTCCTTCTCCTCAAACGTTTATATGCAAATACATATAGAACATAATACCTATATAATGAATATATAACTGCCTTCTACAAAGCTTTGGTATATAGAACATTGCAAAGGAAAAGAATCCACAGGGCAATTCAATCATAGAGAGTTATGAAGTAATGAAGTAACATCTACAATTCAGTTGGATTTTATACATCTTTTCTGTTTCAATCCCCCTTTTGGGGGGGGGATAATAATTATCATGTACATCAAGCTTAGTATGTGTGGAAGACAGGGCTAATCACATTTCATTTTGATATCTAATTTGAACAACTGAAAACCCTAGCAGAGAGGCCTCGGATTTCTATTTTACAAGGAAGATGACTGAGATTCAAGGGGGCAGGTAATCTGTCCGAGGTCTCAGAAATCAAAATATGGATACATTTCTCCGTATTTTTGTTTTTGTTTTGTACTAGGGATTTAACCCAGCATGTTTCCACTGAGCTACACCCCAGCCCTTTTTATTTTTATTTTGAGACAGTTGCTGAGGCCCTCACTAAGTTGCTGAGGCTTGCTTCAAACTTGTGATCCTCCCGCCAAAGCCTCCTGAATAGCTGGGATTACGGGCATGAAGCAACTGTTTCCAGAGAAGAAGAAGCTTTACTATTTCTACATCATAACAATGTTAGTTACATAATAAGATTTTTTCCAAATTTCTACTTTCCTTGTAATTGTGGTCACAGAGGGCTCTTTGGAGTCACAAAAGTCAGAGAAGCTGTGAACTACTAAAATGAAAAAATATTAAAAATGGTCACTGGCATTTCAGAAAATTACTATTCTAATATGGCTTTCAAAGGGAAACAACTTTTAAAAACAATTATAAGAATGTTTTGCTTTAGAGTGACCTTGGTTGTAAAGTAAGACCTGAATTTTTATCCAGTTTCTGCATAAGAATATTAACAGTATTTCTTTAAGCAATTCTTCCCATGGAAATTTATTTTTTGTTTAGTGGAAGATACTAAACAGAAGCTTCTACTTACAATGTTTCAATAAACTAAGCAATGTGAGAAATTACAGAAAGTCTTCAAAGAGTCTGAAAAGAGTTTATATAAAGCCACATATATTCACGATAGAAATAGACAAATTAACTTTAACATTTCCTTAGGAATCTTCACGTCACAGGCAGCATTTTTAAATGAACTGCTTTTTTGTTATTTTTAAAAACTCAGATGGCAGGGTGGACACAGGATGGCCTTCCATTAACTATGAACCCCCCTTTCTTTAGTGGGCTCTTGATTTTTTTCCCTTGGTGGGCTACATCATGGTATTCAACCCAAGGCTATGAAGACCCTACTGTACAGTTTTCAAATCCCAAGGAGAGAACTTGGAGGACTCAACAGAAAGGTTTTGGACATCTTATTACTCACTCCTTGGTGGCTGTAGGCCTGGGTACAATGGAAGGTCCTGCCCACTAGGCAGGTGGACTGCCTCTGATGTTTTATGAGTACTTTACCACCAGGGTCACTCTGTTTAGAACCTTACCTAAAGGCTGCAGTTAAGGGAAGTGTCCAGCCCCCTCCCCCCTCTCCACTTCCTTCATTATCACATTCTTCTCTTTTCCTACTGTAAGCATTCCTAGGCTCTGATTAGTGTTTAACCCAACACACAACTGGCACTCTGGGGAAAGCTTACTCTACTCTAGGCAGGAAGACTAACGCATTTAGTTCAGGCCTTAAACAAGGAAGCAACTGGTGGAGGAGTTACTGGCAGCCATCCTGATTGTAGAGTGAGGTTGTGCAGAGCAGGGCAAAGAGAAGGGCAGAAACCAGGGTCTCAGCCTCTTTGTTCTTTTACTGAATCAAATCAAAGAAGTCCACTCTGTCTCTGGGCAACGAAACACACCAACCAGCGAATTCCACTTACTGTTGACACCAACGTGATCTTTGCCTTCTGTTGCTTACAATCAAATCATCCTAATTCATACAGATGGTTCAAAGAGTAAAGAAGTTCATATATTCCTTAGCTGTTCCATAAGTATAAACAAAAATAAGAGTCATATTTCATATCTGAGTTGAGAAAAATAATTGAAAGTGATAGCTCAGTAATGAATGTTATTATTAATCTTGACTAAAATCAAGAGCAGATAAATGGCTGCTCCTGTCAAACAGAAAGTGTGGGGAGATGTTAACGTTGCCTTATATATTTCATGAAAACATTCATCCACTTAAAAATGGAAAAAGAACAAGGAAAGCAGAGGAGGATTGTGAACTTTGGAGTGATTCTAAAAGATCTGAGGCAAATGGTAAAGATTATTAGATGCTAAAAAAAAAAAATGATAGCTTTACAGGGAAAAAAAGTTGTGCTTCAAGCCAGTTGTGAAGGTTATCTAACCTTCAAATGATTCCACTGGGATTCCTGCATATTAGAAAATGTATTCCTAACACAGGAAATTTCTATACAAGTGATTTGACACATCTTTACATTTTCTTCAGGGATAAAGGAGCAATCCTTTTAATGCAGCCTTATAGGGATATTAATATGAAATTAATATTAACTCGTAATGACTTATGAAAGAATAATGCCAAAAGTCATTTTCCATGTGGAGCTATACAAGATATGATTCAGAGCTTGCACTGCCAGGGAAGAAAATGTATAATTGAGTAGAAAAGCTGGGAGCCCCTTCAGAAACTGAGGGAAGCCTCCCACTCAAGATTTACTGAAGTTCTAGAAGCTTCCCAGTCCAAAATGACTAAGAGCCCAGAACCCTGCAGTTCAGCAGGTGCCCCCCCCATCCCCACCCCTGTGGAAAAGGTGAAAAGCTGACTTCTGGGGAGAAAAGTCATGGACATTTCCAGTGCCTGAGCCCAATACTTTGGGTAAGGAAATATCCATTTGGATGGCACATCAAGCTACTGAATTATTTGGCACCAAAATGAAAGGAACTTCTCTTGGTATAGTTCTTGAGTTTAGTTTGTGTATTTTTTTTTTTACTCACACTAATGGAAAAAGAGACATTTATTTTTGTTGAGACTTTCAAAAAAGAACTCTGCCCTATTCATTTTGCCCAGGTAGCCTGGTGGGAAGGACGACAGGGCAGGAAGTCTGGGGGCTCCTGCAACTCAAAGAACTCAAGTTCACACAGACTGCAGAAGAACAAAGTGTGGATGTAAATAAAGGCATTAACCCCAGGTTTTACAGTCATTTAAGAAAAAAAAATGTTATATAAGTCACTCTCCCAAAATTACTTTTGACTCATCATTGTTACATAGACTCTGGGAAAAGTCTTAAGGTTTTTTCACAGAATATTCCCCCCCCCACACTCATTGGAAATGACTCTAGAACATTCTTCTACATTGTCAAGGTCCAATCAGAACTAGAAACCTTAAAATAAACAAAAAAGGGTGGGTGGTAAAATTAAATGAAAAGAAAAAAAATCAGATGATTTAATTTATTGTGTCATTTGTTATTGGTAGAATTATTTTTGGATCTAGCTTCTGGCCATATGTAAATTTAATAAACAGGCCTTCCATGTCTTCATCCAAACTATTTTCTTTCAATATTGAAAACAACGTGTTCTGAGCCAACTCTGGGAGAAAAATTCTTAGAAATTTCTTTTCTGGTTTATACTGATTCACTCTTCAACGGGCTTTGGGTGTGGCTGCTTAGTTAATCATCTAGCCATTTAATTGTGGTGTTATTTAGTTCATATTTTCCCATTTTGTCTACAAGGGTATTAATTCATTCCACAATGATATATTAAACACTTCTTATGTGCCAGGCCCTGCAAGTACCAGAATAAATGACATCTGGCCCCAACTTCAAAAAAGTCTAATCCACAAACCACTAAATAATTCCAATACAGCGATGTAATAGGTACAGCTTCTCAGAGCCCACAAGATTTTATGTGTCAAAATTTTGCTGAAAACCCACCATAATAGAATGTCTATTATTTTTTCTAATAAACCATCTAATTTGTATGTTATAAAAAAAATAAAGCAAAAACGCTGGGTACAGTGAGAGGCCTGTAATCCCGGCAACTCAAGAAGCTGAGGCAGGATGATGGCAAATTCAAGGTCAGCCTGGGCAACTTAGTGAGACCCTGTCTCAAAATAAAACTATAAAAAAGGGCCAGAAGTTTTCAGTGGTAGGTCATTTGCCTAGCCTCCATAGGTCTTAGATTCAGTCCCCAGCACCATGCAACATGACAGGGCACAGCTCCTACAACAGCTTTGGTCAGGAACACTCAGGAACAATGTTCTTTTTACCCAGTGCAGGGAGATGCACATGCTACTCTGATTACAGATCATGAAAAACAAATTTTTTTTTTCATCTGCTTATCCATTTCTCTCAAGGTTACCAGAGAAAATAAAGTAGCTCTTCTGAAAATTTGTAGCTGTTGTTTGTTCAACAGACTTGCAGATAATAAAGTCCCCCAAATGATACTCAATTCCAGGCAGGCAACAGGTATCAAGTACCTGCCTGATTCGCTGGGAGCACTGTGCCAGCTCCCCGAGGTTCACCTGAGAGACAGACTCTGCAATTCCATTGCAGTGGGAGGACCTAGAACAGAGGAGTCCATCCGTCTGCTGAGGACCACAGAGCTAGGGTTTCTTGGATTCTAAATTCCTTTCCCTTTTCACCACCCCTGCTGGAAAAACATGCAACTTAGACAAAGCTTTGTCTAACTGGAAGGGGTGAGGTCAAGTAGACAGCAAACACAATCAGAGATTTGGAGAAACAGCCTCACAAGCAAAGCAAATGAGAAGAGTTTTCGAGGGGTAGAAGCTGCTGGTTCTGGGAATACAGATTCTTCTGTCAGGGGAAGGAGCTGTTCTGCAGAATAAAAATAAGGACATCTGTCGTTTTCGATCATCCAGAAGGGGAGCTTCGTAGAACATTACCTTAGAGAATCTTCCCCCCTCTCATTGAAGTCACAGAGTTTAAAGTTCCAGTGCTTTCGAAAAATCATCAATTGTGTGAATGAATCCACAAGAGCTTTCACACAGAATATCTGGTGCACAGAAGTCTCCAATTGAACTCCAGGAGAAACAGAATCCCCCCAAAGAAATACATATCTACTAGTCATTTGATTGTTAAATAAAAATTCTATTCCAGGAACATTATAATGAGAAATACCTAAGGGCTTAAATTATCTGGTAATTAGCACAATAGTATGCAAATTGGTGTAACTAAACAAATAATGAACAGATGGACACTGGAAAACAAAATAAAATGCTAACCATACAGTAAATAAACATCAGATCGCCTCTAAAACAAGCTTTCACATCATCATGTCCTAGAGAACATGCAGAAGAAAATTCTCCTGAGGACTTTTTGGCAGAGGGTGTGGGGGTCAACTTAAAGCCCTTTTGGATCTGATTATCTGAATCTCTCTTTTTTTTTTTTTAATTTTTTATTGTTGGCTGTTCAAAACATTACATAATTCTTGATATATCATATTTCACACTTTGATTCAAGTGGGTTATGAAAAGCCTTTTTTCCATATTTGCAAGGCAGAAAGAGAAAGAGGATTTTCTCTTTCTGTTGCTCAAAGTCCCATGTGTCGCTGCCAGCTGAACTTATTCCATTTAAACCTTCAACAAATAAATGCTGAGCACTTTCTACGCCCCAGGAATTAGAGAAGTATTAGAGGTAAACAGGCAACCGGGGGATGAGGTCCCAGCTTCAGTGAATACGACATTCCAAAGTGGGCAGACAGACAGCCACCAGGCAGGGCGGCTGGGACTGTAATAAGCAAGAGGAGGGCCGTGGGGGCCGGAGGGAGCGTAATGGAGATGTCGAGGTGGGTGGACGCCTTTCCACCTATCAGAGAAGAAAGCCAGCCTCGCCTCCCCGCCTCCCACTCTCCTTCATATTTATAGATTTGATGATACAAAATGATGGGGGATGCATGGCAAATGCTGGCTGGATCATCCATTTCTTTGGCAAACATGTATTGAGCTCTGAGGCTACAACTGCTAGGAAGACCCTCAGGCTGTCTGCGAAGACTCCAGCCACCAGGCTGTTCTGTGCCCAATCAAAGTCAAGACAGGACAGGAGGGAGCCCGGCCAGGGTTAGGGGCTCAGGGAAGACTTTCCATTGGAGGAGGAGAGTAGGATTTATTCAAGTAAAATGGGTGCCATGGTGGGGACAAAGGGGAAAGGGTCTTCTAGACAGGGAACAGCCTTTGCAAAACAAAGCTCAGAGTATTGGGAATAGCAGGTGGTTTAGTGGCTGGGTTATTAAAGGATGGGGGAGAGAAGATGCTGCTTGGATGTAGAGGGAGAAAACCAAGAACAAGAGCTAGATTATGAAAAGCATGAGACCAGGGGTACAGGCTTCGTCCAAATGGCAATGAGGAGACATGAAAGTATCCAAGGACACCAGATGATGAAAGCATTGAATTTGCACAGGGGAAGGACCCAAGGTCTGCTAGGAACTGGCCTTTCCCTACTTCACATTGTACTTTAGGACAAGGCTTAAGTTGTTACCAAGGCAGAGAGGTAGGGGGAGGAGAAGGACTTCAGCAGACCCAGAGGACTCCTTTCTTTCTCCCAAGACCCCTCTGTTGCTTCCCCACCCTGCTCTGCCTTGCTGGCTGATAGCACAGGTTGTGGGACAGGAGATGCTACTGGGCTGCGCTGGCCTTCCTCTACCCTTGAAGATCAGAAGCCAGCTGGTGCCTCTGCAGGGGTTCCCTCTTATTTGCATGTCAAACTAGAGAAAGAGCACTTCCCTCCCATCTAAGTGATAACACCTAGTCTGGTGCCAGGGCTCCAGAAGATTGCTCACACGTGCATGACCATACACACTTGACCCACCTGCCCCCCAAATGAGGGCACCTTTATGTAGCAGAGCCCTTCCTTAGACCTCTCACAGGACTAGCCTTTCTACACCTCTGTCCACACACCAGGCACAGCCAAAGATGAGGCTAAGAAAAAAAAAAAAACATGCAATATGTCCATGTGTTTGTGTGAGCTCATCGTCAGTGATGAGGTAGTAAATGTAACAGCAGATTCACTTCCTCCTACTAGACTTGAGAACCACAGCCTGACTTTCTGGAAGGGGAGAGAATTCTAGAAGTAGATACAGTAGTCACGTGGTAGGAATGTAGATTTCCAAATCCTCCAAATAAGAAATATGGGAATGCACTGGGGTGTAGCTCAGGGGAGAGAGAACTTACCAAGCATGTACAAGGCCCTGGGTTCAATCCCCAGTACCAGCAAAAAAGAAAAGAAAGTATGGTTTTAACTGTCAGCTGTTTTTATAGGTAACCTATCTTGGTGCTCAGTGGTTCCTCTGTTCACTAAGCAAGAAAAAATTAAGTACAAAGGAAACACAGCCAGAATTCTCAGAAAAGGTGAGAACGATTCTAATCCATGCTGAAGACAGTTATCCAACAGAAGGCCAGAGGCCACAATCAAAATTTCCAACTGAAATTCACCACAGAACAAGAGAAAAATCCTCTGGTTTGGAGGAAGTTGGTTTCCACTGGTTCCTGATAAAACCTAGTGTTTCACTTTGTACACTGGTTGGCTGGATACCTTGAAATAAGTTATTTAACCCCTTTACATCTGTTTTCTCATTGGTAAAAACTGTGTATATAATACACCCCTTTCAGGGTTCCAGCGAGAATTTAATCAGATATTGTTTATAAAATACCTGGGATGGTGTCCTAGCCAAATAAATGTGTCTATTAGAAGAGAAATTGTAAAAGTTCCAAGGATTCTGTAGGGTGAGAAAAGTTCTACAGGTGAATGGTGGTGATGATCACTAGACAAATTGGGAATGTACTCATGTCACTGAACTGGACCTTCAAAAATGGCTAACATGGTAGATTTTACGACAATTAAAACACACACACACACACACACACACACACTTCCAAGGACAATTTGGGAAGTGTTTGAAACGTCTGCATGAGGAAACTTGCAAAGTAATCAAGAAGGTTTCTTCTCCTTTGAACAGGATGGTTTCCTTTCAAGCCTAGTGAATTGCTTCTCATTACTGAAATATGCATTTTAAGTAGTGAATTGTTACTAATAAAATATTCCATGGAGTATCATTTAAGTGTACAAAATGAAACACTGGGTTTTTTTCAGGAAGCACATATTTTAGAAGGGAAGGAAGAAAAGAATTAATCATCATACGTTAAAGCCCCCTTCAGTTCCATAGATCATTGCTCCTATTCTCAACTTAGGTTTAACACAAATAAAATTGGTTTTGCCATTAAAATATGGCAGCCCCATTTTTACTGATTATTGACACCTATAGGACCATATTCCAATAGATCTTCAAGACAGTCTTCTGCCTTCCCTGGGACAGTGTCCAGGGACTCTCCTCACCGTTAATGCCCCAGATTGTGGTTCTGTGAGGACAGGATCTGCTCTGGGCCACAGGCTTACAATGCACTTAACAAATAATTGGTAAGTGAATAAGACTTTATATCTGACCTATTCCTAATGGTGATGTCTGAACAGTTTTGCCCTACCTTCAGATGCTTTATTGCTTACACTTGTTATAACAAACAAACAACTTAAAAGGATGCTGAGTTTCCCAAAAAAGGTAGAAAAGGAGCACTTCAGCAGGACTGGAAGTCCCAGGAGATGATAGCCCTCAGCAGTGCTATCCACCATAACCAGATTTCAGTCACATCTGCACAGTCATGGAGCTGGTACTGCTGGTCCTCTGTGTACAGCTCACAGACAGACCAACCCCCAAACCTGCCTTCTGCATCACATCCCATCTGATGTCTTCCATGGCTCCTATCAGTTCCTGAAATCTTCTTGTTTTTCATCCACTTCCCCCACCCCTCCAACCTCCAAAGGAAATCCCACCAAATGAGAGACTCGTCATCTCATCACTATCAAATCTAATTTTCCAGTACACAACAGAGCTCCTTACAAATGAATGAATGAATGGATGAACCAAGAAGTGAACAAAATAAATCCTCATCTCCTGCTTCTGCTGTCACCCAAGTCCCATCCAACATGGCCAGAGCCTTTGCTGCCATGATGAACTTAAAGCGCCCAGCTCCTGTGATGGTGAAGCCCTCCCTTTGGGGAACCTTGAGACCTTGCCTTTCAGAGGCAGGGACACCTGAAAGCCAGTAGGCAGGAGGAAGAAGAGCTGTGCTGGACCCTAGTTGCAAGGGTATAAAACACTGGTGTTACAGAAAAGTCAAGAATTACCATGACACTCACCCTGTGGATGAGAAGGTCAGTCTAAGTGATCTGAAGGGCAGGACAGATGGGCTACCTGAATGGACAGAATCTGACAGGAAAAAAGGAACATATGCTCCAATTAGACTGGGGACAGGAGTTCCTCTGTTCCTATGACACTGAGCAATACAATAAGCTGAGTAGCTCATACCCTGTGCTCTGTCCCCGTTGAACCACTGAGTAAAGAATAAGTGATGGGAGCACAGGATGGTCACCTGGGGTTTACTGTGTGGCCAAAGGATTATGGGGCACCAGTCTGTTTGGAGGTGTCCTCTGACTAAGCAGATGATCTTTCCCCCTTCTCTCAAATGAACCATCACACATTCCATTCTGTGCAGCTTGAGAAAGAGCAGGTCCAGGTGAGGAAGGGAGGTGTCAAGAACAAGGGCTATAAAGGAACTGGTTGGCCACAGGGGGGACAACTCTTCCCAACTGGGACGGGGTTGAAAATCTTAAAGAAACACACAGGAAATCCTTGGGAGTGGACTCCAGTGCACCCCCTGATCCTCACCAGCATGCGCATGTCACTCATGAGAGGCCCAGGGTGCTCCAGGGAGAATCCTCCAAGGGCAGGCTGTACCAAACCCAAGAAATATTCTGTGTGCGAGCTTTAAGCTTACCCAGACCACAGCCTCGGGGAACCAAGTGATTGCAAAAGGTCAGAACATCCCTGATGAACGCCGCAGTGCCTAACATTTTTAAGAAGAATAACTTTAATTTCCACACAGCCCTGGGGACCAAGTTTTTAGAACCACCATGAATGGTCTGCTTAGGGATCTAATGACCCTTATAATCAACAAGCCCATTCTGCCCTTCCACTCTGCACTGTATCAGTACACTTGAAGTTGACCTTCTCCAGCTCAATCTTCCATGGAGATGGAGAGTAACCAGCCAGAAACCTCAGCTATTTAAGGATCACCAATTACTGCTTCCCCAGGGAGAAGACACACGAACCCCTCCATTTAATCAACCCCCTTGCACAGGACCACTACTGCTCCCTTTCATCTCTCTCCTTGCCCCTCCCTGGTACACGTCCAATTTCTCCACGTGTTCCCCAAATGTGGTGGCCAAAACAAAATGTGACACTTCTGCGAGGGGACCCATTCCAGAAATGAAGAGACTCGGCTCGGCTCCTTTATTCCTCTCAGAGCAGGAACCACCGCTTGCCGGAAAATACTCCACTTCGCAGGCCAAGCATGGGTCAGTATGAAGAGAGAACACTCCGTGGGCCCCCAGAAGGCCAGAGGCCCAGCCTTCCAGCCTCTTGGAGTTTCATTTTTCTTCATCTCTAAAATGGGAATAACTACACGGGACCTATCTGTTCCAGGCTTCTGTTAGCTTCACATAGATGAGTAAATTCTTAAATCAGATGCTGGCCTCCAACAACTACCCCTGCAACTAGAGTATCCAACAGCCTCCTCACAATGGTCTGCAAAGCCCTGCGTGATCTGGCTTTGTCAGCTGTTCTGACCACTTACGCATTCCTCTGCTCCACCACAGGAGGCTTCTTGCTATTCTCCACTGTCTAAGGCTGCTCCCCTCTTGGGACCTTTCCACTCCTATCCCCTGCCTAGAACTCTCGTCCGCAGATCTGCATGGCTGTAACTTGGTTCCTCTAATTTCCAGTGTCTGCTCAAAAGCATTTTCAGAAGTCCTCATCCATCCTCATTTAAAATAAACCCACATTGAGCTGAGGAAAGAATTTAGGAGCAGGTATTTTGAGGAAGGAGATGAATCTCAGCTCCAAAGTTGGCCAACCACCTGGAAGCCTGTGATAGAGTTCAAGGGCACCATGATCAAGTACAGACTTTGTCCACCACCCAGAAGAGCAGGGGCATCACCCAGCACAGGAAGGATGCTTTGGCTACACTGGCAACAGCCCACCCTTACATGGTGCTTTAAGATCAAAGTCATTCACTCATTTGTCCAACAAATCCTTGCTGAGCACCTTCTCTTGCCAGGGTTGGAGACAGAGACAGGAAGGATAAACTTCCAGACAGTGGACATGTCTTCCAACCACTCCATCCTATCATATGACAGTTACATGACCCAAATGGCTGAATCCCTGAATGGTGGCCCCTGCACAATGGGGAAAAACGCCTCAACTTTTCAAGGCCACACTCAATAGTTTGAAACCTTCTTTTCCAAGATTCAACATCCTCCTTAAAGTCACCTACTCCCAATGCCCTTACCAGTTTGATGATATATGTGTATTTTGGAGGGGAGGGTTAACCAGGGATTGAAGTCAGGGGTACTCAACCACTGAGCCACATCCCCAGCCCTATTTTGTATTTTATTTAGAGACAGGGTCTCACTGAGTTGCTTAGTGCTTCACTTTTGCTGAGGCTGGCTTTAAACTCACAATCCTTCTGCCTCAGCCTCCCCAGACGCTGGGATTACAGGCATGTGCCATCATAACCTGGCTCCATGACAAATGTTTTACTCATGCAAAAACCGCTGTGAGGGCAGTCACAGAGGTGCTGATCTCTCAACACTGGAATCACTGCATACTTTCAAAGTAACACCTGGCATGTACCTTCAGAGCTGTTCTCTTCCCTCATTTTTATGCTGTAAGATAATGAATCATCCAGTACCGGGAAGGAACCCTGAAGATTACAAGACTTAGCTGTTTCTGTCAGGGAAATTCCACTGTCCTTCCCCAGGACTGCATCCTCCTGAGCCTCCCGCTCATTCACTGATCCTCAGGCAGACCCTTTGAACAGCACACCGTCTCTCATCCTAAAAACAGCATCTGCAAAGTGCTTTCTTATATAGTGCATGAAGTGGGTCCAGCAGGAATTTCAAGAAGGGAGACACAGAGAGATGTGAAGCCATCACAGAAAGCTTTGCAGGTGATATAAAGACAGCAAATCTCACCAGGAAGAATTTGGATGAGAAAAGAAGAAACCTTGGTATTTATAAGGGATGAGGGAAAAGGGGAAACGCAAGAGAGAAGGTTCAGAGGCAAACTTGAGGTCGCCAGTAAAGAAGAGGCATTAAAGTTACATGGGAAGTAACTAAGTTATAACTGGCTTCAAACATCCAAGTGAAGAATTTGAGCTGGATTTTCAGTGTTCTATATTCTTAGGATTGGAAGGAAATATAGAACTAAACACAAAGGCAAGATAAAGGGCCAGGGTATGAGAGCACAGGTGTCGCTTTGCCCTGAGGTCCCTCTGACCTCCCGCTCAGGAGCAGCCTTGGCCCCTGGACTCTTCGCCGTCGCCTCTTGCTGTCCATTCATGGCACTGGGAGGGATGAAACCCAAGGTTTGTGAATGCTAGGCAAGCACTCTACTGCTGAGCTACACCCTCAGCCCTTTCTTTTCTTTATGATAAATTTTGAGACAGGGTCTCACTGAGTTTCCCAGGCTGGCCTCAAACTTGGGATCCTCCTACCTCAGCCTCCACAGTAGCTTGGATTACAGGTGTGCACCAGCACATCCCACTTGCCCTTCACTTTTGATGAAGCCACCAATAAACACTGGCTTGAATCCAGAAAAAAAAAAAAAAGGCACATTGTAACCATATCTAGTATTAAAAGCACACAGCTCAAAAATTGTGAGAATTACTGTTTGGCACTTTTCTGCAAGACAGTGTGGAGGTTGAAACAAAACTAGAGGTAGAGAATGCGTCCTCATCTGTAATAACTATAATCAGGGCCTTCCCACATAAGCTCATCACTAACAGCCGTGCTGCCTCTCGCCCTGCTGAGTGACAGCTGACAACCTCCACAGGAGAACAACATGCCGGAGTCGAAAAGAAAGGACAGCTGTATCTTTCACTCTGTCTCTTCATCCGTTTTACCTTCTATTTATATGTAAATGGGTTTTTAAAATTTTTTATTGGTGCATTCTAATTATACATAATAGTGGGATTCATTATGCCATATTCACACAGAAACATAATCTGATCAGTCTCCTTCCCCAGCACCTTCCCTTTGCCTCCCCTCCCCCCTCCCCTGATCCTCTGGCTCTACTTCAATTATTATTAATTATTATTGCTACTACTCTTACTACTATTTTAATTTGTGCATTACGATTATATATATAATAAGCAGGATTCACTGTAGTATGTTCATACATGGATAGAGCATAATTTGATACATTTTGTTTCCCATACATACTTCATATGTAAATGTTTTTATTGTCATCTTGAGCTTTCAATGCTTTGGAACAAGATGTTTTCACTACATTAGGTACAAAGTTTATTACATAAAGTTATAGTGTTAGGAACCACAATAAAATAAATTTCCTGGTAAATTACACACAAGGGTAATATTTGCCTTTGTTTTTAATTAGGAAAACTCTAACAGAAATATCCCCTTTGTTTGAAGTAGAGACTGTTATTTCTGTTTGCTCCATAGATCCACAACACTTTCCAGAACAAACTGGAAGGTATGATGAGACCGGAAAAGTTCATTGCACTCCTAAACGCAATGCTTTAATGTCTTGCTTCTTCCAAGGGGGCAGCACTTCAACAAGTACTACCCTAGCAGCAGAATCAAGGAAAAGGTTGTGTTTTTTTTTAATATATATATATTTATTTATTTATTTATTTTTATGTGGTTCTGAGGATGGACTTGCATGTGCTAGGTGGGCGCTCTACTGCTGAGCCACAACCCCAGCCCAAGGAAAGAGTTTTTACAAGTACAAATTCTACCTATAATCCCAGACCCTCGGGAGGCTGAGGCAGGAGGATCACAAGTTCAGAGCCAGCTTCAGCAAAAGCGAGGTGCTATGCAACTCAGTGAGACCCCATCTCTAAATAAAATACAAATAGGGCTGGGGATGTAGCTCAGGGTTGAGTGCCCCTGACTTCAATCTCCAGTACCCTCCCTCTCCCAAAATACTCTAGGACATGATCCCAGGTATCATGAGTCAGAATCTCTGAAAGGAAGCTCATAGGTGTTCCTGAGTAACATCCTTGGTTAAGAAGGACTGGTTAAGACAGACAAATTATTTTCTTTCTTTTTGTAGACAGGGTCTCACTATGTTGCCCAGGCTAGCCCCTGACTCCTGGCCTCCAGAAATCTTCCTCCTCAGCCTCCTGAGTAGCAAGAATGACAGGCAAGCGCCTGGCCTAAAAAAATTATTTTTAACTGTGAATTTTGACCTTCAATAAACTCTCTAAAGAAAATTCAAGATGTGAAAAATTCTTTCTAGTATTCCTGGAAAGAAACAAGCATGGATCTTTTTTTTTTTTCATGTCAGTGCTCTCTCTTCAGAACAGAAAAGAGACCTTAATTCCCTGCAAAGGGCAGAAGAGGATACAGTCTCAGGATGACGGGTACAGGAAGGAACCTTTCTGTAAGCGTGTAGATGAGTTCACACTGTAGCCAAACTGCGTTCGCTCCATTTCCCCCAACAAAAGCCGCTCCAGGCTGGTACCTTTCAACAATGGGGTGGGTGAGAACATTCTAGTTACATGGCGAACAACCAGTGCTCTAAATCAAACAAGAGGAACACAGAGTGGCCAGGCCCCATGCAGTCATCAGGGCTAAAGGGGGAGGAGAGAGCCAAAGGGGCAGAGGTGCCGGATTAGATCATTTCCCTTGGTTCCTGGAAGTGAGGCAGGATAAAATAAGTTGGGGATCAATTCTGAAGGGCTCTGAGGGCCAGGGCAAAGGACAGGGTATCCTGTCATTAACACACACGTGGCTACTGAAGCTTTTTCATGCACAGGGGCTGACACAAAGCAGCCAAACACAATCATTAAGAGCGTGGCCTGCAGCCAGGCTACCCTGGATCTGAATCCAGGTCTTTCAACTTCAACTGTGGGATCCTGGGCAAGTGACTTACCCTCTCTGGGCCTCAGTTTCTCCCCCTACTAAATGGGGATAATAATAGTACCGACCCCATAGGGCTGTACTGAGGACCAAATGAGTTTGTCTTTATGAAGAACTAAGAACATAGAAAGTGTGTGCTCATCCTATTCACAAGTAATTCTGGGGTGAGTTTACAGGAGAAAAGACTGGATGGAGAGAGACCACAGGGAACATGTCACAGACAGAGTGTGTCAAGCTGCATCCACTGGATGAAGACACAGCTTCTGAGGGGCCCTCTGATGACACTAAAGAGAAGGCTAAGAGGGTAGAATTGGCCAAGAACGCAAGCAGGCAATTAGGCACGAAGGAGAAGAGAGTAGGCTACTGACCCAGGGACATGGGTTTGACTCAGCCAAGAGTCCCTGGGCCAATATTTAACCTAAGTCTTGCTCTCCTCAGCTGTAAAAGGAGTTGATTCTTGGGATGTGCCTTGTGGAGTTGCTGGCAAAGATTAAATAAACCAGTATAAAATGGTGTGATTTAATGATTCTTTAATAACATATTACTGCTATGGTTTGGATAAATGTGCCCTAAAGGATAATCTATTAAAGGTTTGGTGTCCAGTCCATGGTGCTACTGGGAGATGGTTAAGCCTTTAAGTTGTAGAGGCTATTTGAAAGTCTTCTAGTCACAGGGGGCTGTGACCTCCAAGGGGATACTGGAACATCAGCCCCTCCTCTTTCTCTCTTTGCTTTTCAGCTGTCGCAAAGTGAGCAGCTTGCTCCACCATGTGCTCCCTGCCTTGCTACAGGCCCAAAAAGCAAAAGGGCCAACAACCATGGACTGAAACTCCCAAAAAAGTGAGCCAAAACAAACCTTTCTTCCTTATAAGTTGATTTCTCGGGTATTTTTGTTACGGTCATAGAAAGCTGACTAACACAGTTCTATACCAGAAATATAATAATATAAATTGCTTAGCAGAGTTTCTGGCACAAAGTGAACAGTCAGTCACACTGAGGTCACTGTTCTTATTTTGAGAGTTAAATGCGCCTAAGAATTTTAAAAGTCTCACGAGGTGAGATGAAGTTAAATTACTCATATTTGCAGTTGCTCGTTCATTCATTTGTGAGCACCATGGTAGGTACTAGTGTCGTTGTGGTGTACAAGGAGACCTGGGCTTTGCATTGATGAGAGATGAGATTTCTCCATGAATCACATCTAGAAGATGGGAAGGAGACACAAAAGGAAGCTGAATGGAGAATGTTCAACACAGCCCTGACCCAGCTGATAGGTTTACCCTTATAGACATTACCTGGCTCCATCCCTATAGCCTGGTATCAGGAAAGACAAGGTGTCATTATCCAGGCCTCCGGGTGCAAAATCCTAGGAGAAGTTGGGCTGTCCCTGGCCACAGAGCTAGGACCATCTGAGCTGTTCTTGAATCCAGGGCTTCTGACTAGCACACCTGTTCTTCCCTCCCTGTACCAGCAGACTTATGAGGCCACCCAGCCCGGCTCCAAGCCCCTCTGTGTAATCCATGGCTCTGGACGTCGCTCTGAGCAGCCACGTCCCTTGACCTGGGAGCAGCCACCATGCAGATCCTGTGCTACAGGCTACAACCACAGGGCAACAGCTTCCCACAGAGGCAGAGGTTTCTACTGCCTACCAAGCTGTGGACTTCTTCCTAGTGGTAAGTGAAAATCAGAATACTGAACCAACAAGCTGAGGAGGTGGGTCACAGTGCTTCACAAAAGCCACTCTGGCCCTGTTCTTTGTGGTCCAGAGAAGAAGTACTCAGCCTCAAAAGGCCCCAGAACAGAACATTTCATTCCAGAAAGAAAAACCATCTCAGACCAGCCCCCTTTTCTCCCATGGGGATAAGCAGAGCCCCTGATGGAGATCCTGCAGGGCATGAGTGGATGTCCGCAGCCTTTTGTTGAGGAAATAATCACTTCTATTTCAAGGAGAAGGTTTCTGAGACTTATTCAAACAAACTCCAATCAAAGCCATTGTTGCCACATGGAAAAGCAGATGGGAAATGTTCCTTTGCCGACCTGAAGAGTCTGCAGCCGCCATCCTACCGTCCACCTCATTTTATAAATAATCCTCCATCATTGATCAAAATGTACTATTGAAAAAAGTAATCATCTGATAGCCAATCGATCGCTTAAAACAAAGCAACCGGTTCAGCCTCCTGGGATCCCAATTTTCTCAATTGGAAAACGAAAAAGATTTCAGTGTTTGGTCGGGGTGTAAATTGCAACAAACTTTTTGGAAAAATCAATTTGGCATTAGAATGTAAAACATGCATGCCTTTGATCCTACAATTCCACTTATGAGAATATTTCGATAGAAATAAAAGAACCCAGGATAAAAGGATACACACAGGGGGGTATATAATCCAAGAACTATACGTAGAGGCACAAGCAAACAAATATACAGAAACAACTGGAAAGTCTATCAACAGGGAAATGGCTTGTGAATAAATTACAATATTCATATCATAGTATACCAGGAAGATATGATTAAAACAGATGAGTTGGAGGCCTTTTATTAAATATAGCCGAAAAGACAAAGAGACCAGGAGAAGAAATGACTGTTACCAAGATAGGTAGAAATAACCGTGGAAGCAGAAGAGTGGATGGACATGATGTGACTGATTTGGGAGACCAGAAAATCGAAAATCCAAGCCCCAGGGAGCCATAGTGAAAAACAAACAAAAACGGCTGGTTTGCATCCCCAAGCCCCAAAAGGCTCTGGGAACTGAAGGTACCAGATATCACCGAGGGTTGGGCTAAAACCAGGACGACTGGATCCGTCTCTGCAGGACCATTTTGATGCCCAGACACTGCCCATATCCTGAAGCAAGCCCACGGGTGCTCTCTAGAGAGATCCACTGACAGGCTGCCATAGAGCTGGGGGGAGATGAAAGCACTTCAGAGGGACAGGTGGCTGAACAAAAGCCCGTCCCCAGCTCAGCCTCCGTCCCCACCAAACACACACGTACAAATGTCCAGAGCAGCTTAATTCACAGCTGCCCGAACCTGGAAGCAACTAAGGTGTCTTTCAATATGTGAGTAGACAAACTGTGGCACATGGGGACAAAGAATATTATTCAGCACCAAAAACAAATGAGCTGCTCAGCCTCAAAAAGACATGGAGGAGACTTACTTGCCTGTTACTAGGTGAATGAAGCCAATTTGAAAAGGCATGTAACAGAATGATTCCAACTGTCTGTGGAAAATGCAAAACCATGCACAGTAAAAAGATCAGTGGTGGCTAGGAAAGGGAGCGAGGACATAAACGATTGCCATATTCATTTAATATGATTAATATATATTAATATGATTAATATACATATTAATATGATTAATATATATATATTAATTTTTCCCATGGGGGGGAAACTCTGCCGCTCATGAAACAAGAAGGGGGGCTGCAGGTGTAGCTCAGTGGTGGAGCACCTGCCCAGCATGCACAAGGCCCTGGATTCCACCCCAGCATCCCCCAAAAGAGAAAAAGCCGGAACGGAAGATTTTGAATGTTTTCATCATGAAGAAAGGATAAATGTTGGAGGAGACAGGTATGTTTAACCTGATTTAAATATTACACATATATTAAAACATCAGATGATATCTCATAGATACATACTTATAATATTTGTATGTTTTTATGTAGCAGAAAATAAGTTTAAATTCTTTTTTTTTTTTTTGTACTGGGAATTGAACCCAAGGGTGCTTAAACACTGAGCCATATCCCCAGACCTTTTTTATATTTGATTTAGAGCCACTGAGTTGCTTAGGGCCTCGCTAAATTGACGAGGCTGGCTTTGAACTTATGATCCTCCTGCTTCAGCCTCCCCTGCCGCTGGGATTACAGGCATGCGCCACAGCACCTGCTTAATTTAAATTTTTTAAAAAGAAAAAAACCTCAGGCATGAGTCCCAACCCTGGATCTGCTCCCACAGAGGGCCTGGTCTTGACAGTGTCAGAGCAAGACTCTGAGCCCAGTGCTGGGCACACCACAAACAGAGGCTTACAGCAGCCGGCACACAAGGTTAAAAGTCTGGCACTGGATAAATGTCCAGGTCACCTTGCCATGTGCCAGCATCCAGAGATCTGATTTTTAAAAGCAATATGCTTAATGACTCAGGGAGAAATACATGTTTTTTATTCTTGGAACAGAAACTGAATGCACTCAATATTCTTAATTACTCTTTTATAAACACGAAGCATTAGTTTGATGAGTTTCTTTTTGTATAGTTTCCTATAATTTCAATAAAATGTAGAGAAATGACATCAACTTTTTTATTTAAAAAAAAACATCATACAAATGCTCACATAGACGCTGGCGCACACACACGCAAAAAAAAAAAATGACACAATGAAAAAACTTAGGAGAAGGCCTATGTATCCAAAGCCACATGTTAAGTCCTTTTTGGTGACTATCTGGAGTGGAGAGAGATGGGGTCAGGATGATGTGGATAAAAAGCAAAACGGAGCAGAACCTTGAATCTGCTTCTGGTCGCAGCCCATGCACCGGTGGCTGTAATGAAGTCCCCTCTCCACAACCTGGGACCAAAACCAATGAGGATGAATACAAAGTAAGTATGATGTTGACAGTGACAGCAGCCTACCCTAGGCCTTGTCCAAGAGGTAGAAATTTAAAAAGACAATTTTGAGTTGACATTTCAAAACAAGTACAGATGCCCTGCTCTAATCCAATTATTGATGTTATATAATAAAATTAATGATCTGAAAACACATGACTTCATGTTTCATTCTGAAAAGGCTCTATGGGGACTTCAAGGACCTCTCCAGTGGAAAACAGCACCTTAGCACCCACATTGTTTTTCTCATCTCTGCCTTTGGTGGCTGCTTCCATATTGTATCACCGGTGAATCAGAAATCTGCTGTCTGCAGAAAGAAAGATAACCTGTCAGGTACCTTGGTGACTAACAGGGCCAGGTAAGGGTCTATTTACCACTTCGGAACTTGACATTCGGGCCCAGAGTCAGAAAACAGATGCAGGCAAGATAGAAAATTATGTCTTTCCTCAAAGTTAATAAACAGCTCTCCCGGAAGCAGAAAATGGAAATTGTCATGCTCCGGGTCCCTCACTTTCTGGCTGTCACGACATCCACATCTGCCTATCACACAAGAGGCTTCTCCTGCTCCAAGGAAAAATTAATGTTAACTAATACATTTAGGGAAGGAAAAAAAGGATAAATGGTAAGAGTTAACATGAATGATGCCAAAGTTAACAGTGGGGGGTTCTGATCCATAGGATTCTGTATGCTTTTTTCTCTTTCTTGCTTATGTATTTTTTCCTCATTTGTCTTCTATGAAAAAAGCATTGCTTTGATGATTGTGAATAAAATTTTTTTAATAAAATAAGAGGATCCGATGATCAGTTAGAAGCCTTAAAGATCCCTGGATACACTAGTCATTTTACTGCAAAGCTTAAATGCATTTTCAACTAAGTTTATCCCTGATCAGATGGGCTGTGAGTGTGTCCTTGAGGAAAAAGATCTACCGCTTGCCTGGCTTAGAAGGTGCTCAAGGTGAAATGTAAGCTGATAAGGGCCTTGAACTCTAGTGACTCAACAGGGACAAACACTGAAAAGGCAACTCAAGGCTAGCCTCCCTGCCACCACATCCCCCAGCACGCCCCCCAAACACAGGCTATTTGCTTAACAAATGCTCCTGAGGTGGGTGCCACTTAACACAGGGCCACCTGTTGCAGGCTCAGGAGGTGGACCTGCCTGGTTCTACTCTTCACTCCCTAATGGCTGAGATGACCTTCGACCTCTGCCCTCTAGCTTTTTCTATAAAGGGTAGGTAAAAAGAGCAGCTAATGGGCAGGGGTCTTGCGGATTCAATGAGCTGATGCATGCAAAGGAACAGACATGAACAGACACTGCTGCACTACAGCTCTGGTGAGTGTGGGCTACTGAAATTCGGACGGAGATAATTCAAGTTTTTGTTTTTTCAATCAATTTTGAAACATTATATAAGAAGTTTTAAGTTTGCCCATTCTTCCCTAATAGGAAAACTAATCTCATTTCTTCATATTTCCTTACCAATTTGTAACTATATCTTCTTTTAACTATATCTTCATATTTCCTTATCAACTTGTAACACATAAACACTCTCTCTCTCTCTCTCTCTCTCTCTCTCTCTCTTTCACACACAGACACACACACACACACACACACACGCACACACACTCATGCACACCTACACTCCTTTAAGTTCCATTTCCAAAAAGAGGAAAGGACCTTAAATAATTCCCTTCCAGAAACTGTACTGGATGGAATTAGCTACTCAAATATATTTCTACACTTAGAATGAAATGGAATGCAAAACATGGAGAACCTCAATGGCAAATCCAAACCATTTCCTTCTGCTTAGAACTATCAATGGCTCCCACTCACCTCTACCCTCTGGGCCACATGTTCCGCCTCCTCCCTCTCATGTCTGTCACACAAACACCCTTTGGGGCCCTCTGACTTCTACATCTTCCCTTCTCAGAGTACCCTCCAGCTCAGTCACCAGGTGCAGCCATCAGACTCATCTCTAATGTTGCCTTTTTTGGGCACCCCTGGGTCTGAGCACCGCTGCATTGCTGAGTTGGGAATGTGCTTACCTCACCACCAGGTTCTGCAATTATTCACATACACCTTTCAGTGAAGGAAAGGTTGTGGCTGACCCTTCTGGGTGAGCAGTTTCTAACACAATATCTGGTGTGACTGCTGCTCAAAGAATCAAAGCACATGAGACACATCTGTCTTCCTGCATTACAACAGCGTGCAGCCCTAGAGCATGCTCGTGTGGGCTTCTTCATGGTTAATGAGCAATGTGGGGCAGAGGGGAGCATGCAGGGTAACCAGTCTCCCTGGGGAGGTGGGGTGGAGGGCTCCAGTGTTTTATCACAAACACGAACTCAGTCAAAACTTTAAAAGAGATCAGGCTATAAAGTCAACACGAACAGCAAAAATTACACAACATGGTAGTCAAAATTTCCCATGATTTTTTTTTGTGTGTGTATGTGTGTGTGTAGTATTGGGGATGGAACCCAGGGCCTCATGCATGCTAGGCAAGCATTCTACCACTGAGCTACATCTCCCACTCCCATGAACATTCTTTTAGTTGTCCACAAAATATAGTGTGCATACTTTTATGCATTCAATCTAATAAAGTAATCCCTATTTAGAACTTTGTAACATATAAAACTCTATGGATTTTGTATTTTGTCAAATACAGAAAACAGGCAAAATAAAACTTTATAGTATTTTTTCATTACAGAAAAAAAGAGAAAGACCATGATTGGATTGGCTTGATTTAAATGTGTATATAATATAAAGCCATGGCTTAATATTTTTGTCAGTGACCTAGATTCAATTGCATGTAATAATCACAACATTTATTAAACACTTGCTTCCTGTCAGGCCATGTTCTAAGAGCTTGTAAGTATTAATTAATTCCATTTTCATAACCCAATGAACTAAGTACAGTCATTGTGACCATTTTATGGAGGAGGCACTGAGGCATACAGAGGTCAAGTAAACTGTGCAAGGCGACCTGGCTACTCGCCCCAGAAGCTACTCTAAGAGCTGAGGCAGTCTGGTCCTCTTAACCACACCCTATGCTGCCTTCCTTCAGTCAAAAAATCATAATAATTCAGTAGGAAAGTATGAGTTGGGGCAGGTGTGAACTAACAGCAATTGTGTATGTGGAAAGGTAAAATCTTGGTAAGCACTGGTTAGAAAAAAAAAATCAACTCTGGCAAAACATGTGATGTGGACAACCCAAAAAGTCACTGTGATCCTTAGACCACTTTGAAACTTTGTCTAGAACTAGCTGGAAACAGTCCCCTTGTACATTTGCTGGGAAGGTCAGCTCACACCTGAAGCACAGGGGATTAGCTTTATTAATATTATAGAACTGAAAATACTTGAAAGAACCAAGCAGGAATGCAGAGGGAAAGGTGGGGCAGAACCCAGTGACAGACACCTCTGGAATGAGACTCCTACAGGCCAAGTGACATTCTCCTCTCCGCCTGTTTTCCTTTCTGTAAAGTAAGGACATTATGGCTTACCTTGAAAATTCTTGCAAAGAGAAATGAGGGGTTACATTATGTCCCAAGCAAAATATATAACCCACAGTAATCCCTCAATAAAATTTACCACTATCATTATCATTGTCACCAAGCACTAAGGGAAATATCTGAGAAAGCAAGAGAAGCTTAAGAATGAATTTCCTAATCATGACATTGTCCTGTCAAGACAGTAACCTCTCCTTCATTGACAGTCCTGTCTAGGAGTCAGGACTGTGACATCCCTTCATCCGTGGTCCCCAAGATGGTCGAGGCCCCTTTCATCTGACATTTTTATGAGTAAATGATTCCATGACCCAGCCAGCAGCACCGCAGATCCAAACCAAAAATAGAAATAACAGACACACAAAATAAGTAAAATTTATGCCTTTGGCTTCAGTTGAATTCAGGCGAAGCACACTTAAATCTTAGCATGCTTTTAATGGTCCTTCATTTAACTTGCTTCTGACTTCTATTTCTTACAAACATTCAAGACAGCCAACGTGGGAGAGCGAGCGTTAACAAAGCCAAGCAGCCACATCAACAAGAAAAACCGGCCCCGCCCTCAGCGGCTGCGTAATCAAAGTGAGATGAGGTCCTGAGTTTCAAAACAGAAAAAGCCCGCAGTTTCCAGGCCATTCCACATACTTCCCATGATGAAAATGTAATCAGATTTTCAATAACGCTGCCCTATTTTTTCAGTGGCTTCTCAGAGTTGCGTGTGATGCGATGGCTGTGATCTGAGCACTCCTGGCTTGTTGCCAGGGCCACCAGTTGCCCATGTTGGAGGGCCATCCATCACACCCAGGCGCCGATTTAGAAGGTGGCAATTCCGGATATGAGTCCCAGACTTTGTCTTAAAGTTTCCTGGGGCCTTGCGATTGCTAGGGGAAGAGTCTAAGGATGCATAGATTGAATCTTTGGTTTCAGTTGGGGTTGTCCCTAAACTATAGGGAGAAGTGGATTTCAGGATTTGGCCCTGCCTACCTTTCATCCTGCCATCCATCAAGGGACAGAGGCACCACCCCACATGCTGTCTACTCAGCTCTGGAGACATAGCAGGCACACTCTTCTATCGAGCTATCATATTCCCCAAAGATACAGTCCAAACATGGGTCCCTATCATGTCTTTCCCTTATAGGACCCCTGTGCCAAGACCAAACTAGCTGGGTTGATTTTTGTTTTGTTTTGTTTATTGATGAAAAAGTTCTATTTAGAATTAGCTTGCTGGACTCACTTTAGAAGATCCCAATTTTGTCAGCTACTCCAAAACATCACAATCAGGAGTCATTGGAATATACGCCTTCTTCTCTCTGTCAGGTCTGATCCAGGTGTTGACCTTGGCCACATCAATGTCACAGAGCTGCTTCAGAGCCGTCTGGTCTGGTGCTTGTTGGCCGTGACATCCACAGTGAACAGAATGTTGGTAGTCAGAGGAACGCCACAATCACACGCGGCCAAGCTGGTTTCTTCAGAGGGTACTGGGCTGCCTCAGGAGCATCAGTGTCTTGAGCTGCCAGGAGTTGGTGATGTGAAGATCTCCCCTTTGTGTAGCTGCAGATGCCCTTGGCACTGCCTTGCTGGCCTTTGAAGCCTTGACTTTGGCTTCAGCTTTGGGAGGGGGCAGGATCATCCTTCTTCACCTTCAGCACCATCTTGGTAAAAGGGGCTAAGGGTTTTTGTTTTGTTGTTGTTTGTTTGTTTTTAAGGCTACAATACTAACATACAGATGTTATGATGTCAACAAAATCATGGAAAGTTTAAGCTCCTGGGTGTTTTTGAAATCATATAGTTCCAGCATTTCGTGATACAGGTGACAGACCTGCCTCACCTGGAGAACATGCGTCCCACAGGCCCTCAGGGCAGAGCCCCCTCTTTATCTCTGAAAATGCCTGCTTCTTCCTCCACCAGGGAAAGTAGGGGGAACTCTCTTTCCCCTCATCCAGTCAATCACCTGGTGCAGCCAGGCCCCCATTAAACCTACAGTGTTAAAACTTAACCTGAGACAACTGGCATGTGGAGAATGTGCCACGGGATGTCAAGCCCTCCCTGCCTCAAAAGCTGGCTTTATCCTCCAGTGAGGTCTCTCCATGATCCTTAAAGGTTGCCATTTTTCCAGCTCAGAGATTTTGAAGTAGAAGCTCAGTACTTTGAAGCTCAGTATTTTGAAGTAGAACACCCAGTAGCATCCCCTGGAGGTCTCCAAGGAGGACGGCCAACTGGGCAAAAGCCTAGTCTGTCTTCTAGCAAAGCACTCCAGAGCCTATCTGGAGAGGGAGAGCTTTTAATTTTAACTACTGCTCCAGCAAGTTCCCATTTTATTAGCCCGTTGTTAATGGTCTCATCTCAGAAACAAAGTGCCCATTGAAGTGGAGTGATAAGGCCTTATCAATGAAACCTGGAGCAAGAGAAACCACAAGTGACAGGACTTGGTGCGCAGGCAGGCCGGTAGGCAAGTACCATCTACAGCAGCTCATGTGACCTCAGGCCTGGACTGAGCCTCCTCACCAAGAAGCAAATAACTGATGCCAGAATAAGCTCAGATGAGTCCCCAGAAACCAGGAGAGGGCACAGGAACTACAGGAATGAATATTTCAGAACATTAAAGACCCCAGATGGTCTCTCTTGTATCCTTCAGAGTTGGGCAAAGGCCCATGTTTAATGGTTTGGGTAGAGTTTTCCAGGTTCTTTATACTTTGATGGGGTCTTATTCTCACCTCTGGGAACTCACCAGTTAAGAAGCAGCACATGGTATCAGTTGGAAAACGGGCCCTGGAACCAAGGCCTAGATTCAAACCCTGATTCTGAGACTCATGCAAATTTAGACACATGACAAAGTTCTCTGTGCCTCATTCTCTTCATCAATAAAACGGAGACCAGCAGGGCTTGTTGTTTGGATTGATACGTACAGTGCTTACAAGAGGGCTTTATCAATGCCGAGGGCTTTGTAAAAGTGTTTGCTGTTGTTATCATTTCCTTTAGGGGTTCTCAGGTCCTGACTCCTACTAATCAAACTCAACAGGAAACAAATGTACTGGCCAGAAAGTCAAGGCATCATTTGGAATGGAGACTTATGGCCAACAGGAGGTGTGAGAAGTCAGGTTAGCTGGGTAGAGGATGTCCACATTTTTGTTTTCTTCCACACTTGCTGGTTCAGACTGCCCTTTGCCACCACTTTCAGTCAGTCATACTGGGAGTGCTGACACCATGGAAATGTATAAATGCTACAAATCAAGTCTTCTTCCTCCTCCCAACCCCTCCCTGGAACCAGTTGTTAAAATCTTACACTTGGCAGAATGGTCCTTGGGGAAGCATGAATGGCCTCCTCATCACACACACAAGGAACACTTTCTAGTCTATTTTTCTTGAATGCTCTGGGTGTTTGGGGGTTGATCATTTCCTCCCTCTCAGACCTGACGTCTCAGACTCTGACTTTCCTTCTGCTTCTCTCATATTTGTTCAGGGTCTACAAACTCCTCTTCTCCCATCAGGTCCTGATATGTTCATGTTCCCCACAGTTCTCTCCTGGTCATCTGTCCTTTAAGACATAGCCAGGTCATCATTTCCCCCTCGACATCCTGGGCCTGCCTGGAGTGAGTTCTTCCCATGGCTGGGAAGCACCTGGCTATATCTGCACCAGATATGAATGCCCATTTCCTTGCATGGCCTCTCTGCTAGAGGATAAGGACCTGGCAAGATGGACTTGGAATTGCAGCAACAATAAGAAAAACAATAATGACAAACAGCTGCTACTGGCACTTATGTCTGCCAGGCACAGCCCCAAGTGCTTTACATAGACAATTCCATTTTCTCCTTACACCAACCCTATGATTTCACCCATGAGACACTTGACACTTACACAGCTGAAATTATTTGCCCAACTCTACACAGACGAGCCTGACCCTGAAAGGCCAAAGCACTGAACCACTGTCCTACAAGGCCTTTCCTAGTTTGCTATCCCAAGAATCTCATCCAGCATATGTTTAAGGAAAAAAGAAAGTGAGAGATGGAGAGATTGTCCTGGGTTCAATTCCTACCACCAAACTAAATAAAATAATACAGTCTTTCTGATGTGCAGTGGAATTCTTTACGGTTGCCATTTCTCAGGCCTGTGGTGCTGCATTTTGTGTGGTAAAACGTAACCTGAGGTTCCTTCCTGCCACTGCCTGAGTGACAAATACTCATGTATTAAGGAAAAAGAAAAACTACTCCTTAAAACCTGACAGTCTTAAATCTATCCACACCAATAGCAAAACACATTAACCTGTGTAAGTCTGTTACTGTTGCCTTTGCTTTGTATATCTTATTTGGTTTGGTTTTGTTATTGAATTCCATTTATATATATATATATATATATATATTCTGATTTTGAGCTCCTGTTAGTGTTAAAGCAAAATTCATTTTGCATCTCAGTAGAAAAGTTCCCTGATACATGGGAAAGTACCCAAAGTTGTTTTCTTGCTTTAGATCCTCAGGGCCATTCTAGGGCACAGGTCCTGGATGGGAGGTTTAGACTTCTGCATCTGCAGCAGATGTCGGGCCTGCTCAGGGATGCTGAGCCCATGCGAACAGTGCAGAGAGATGTTCCCAGGAAACGAACACCCCACCAAATGTCCAAGAAGGTCTTCTAAATCCTCCTCATGACAAAGCCCATAGCACCTCTCAAGAGCAACTTCCCCTTGATGAGAGATGGTTTGCTAGAAGGTTCCCATACAGCTGGCCTGTATCATCCTTACTAAAATAGGGGGAATGAAACAGGGGTGATAAATTTTTACTTGGTTTTAAAGTCCAGGAGGGAAAGGGAAATAAATACAGTTGGAAACATTTGTTCTGCCCAGTCTGAAGATTTCACAACCAAGCCTGGAGCCAGAAGCCCAGAAAGGGGTCCCTGAAATGACCCCCAAGTAACTCACCAGGATTTGACTCGACTCTCTTCTAAGAAGAGAATGTCTGCGCTCACATTTTCTCACTGAATACCGCTGCACCACGGGAAGGCAAATTCATTCTCAGCACTTGCTGTGAGTTCAGCTTTGTCTGTTCTCCTAGCTAATTAGTAAGACAGCTCACAGGTCGTTAGATTTCCTGCATCATGTGGATGAGGAACATCGAATCTCAGCTGTCACGTCTGTGGCACAACCAAGGATACATCTTGTATGTGGCAATCTAAGAATCACCTTCCCTGGTCCCAAGTTCACTCCTCTGTGGGATGCCAAGAGCCCCTGGACAGCAGCCCCTTCACCCCCAGCCATGAAAATGAGTGTGTTCATCACCTTTTCGTCACTGTGACCAGAATACCTGACATGCAACTCAAAAAGAGAAAGATTTATTTTGGCTGATGGTTTCGGTCCACAGCCAGTTCCACTGCTCTAGACCGGAGGTGAGGCAGGGCTTCATGGTCCAAGGGCAAGGCAGGGGAAAGCTGTTCAACTCACGGAGGTCAGAAAGCAGGGAGAGAACAAGAGAAAAGGGTCAGGGATGGATGCAGTCCCCAAGGGGATAATGGCACCAGAGGGACTGCAGGCCAAGCCCTCCCTGAGCACTACTGGGCTTTAAGGAATCAATACATAAAGCTCCTTTCTTCTGCCAAGTTTAGAAAAACACAAAAAATAAAACAGAGAAGACCCTCCTAGGGGAAGGATATAAAAATAAATAACCCTATTCCTGATAAGGCAGTGGCAGACCTGGCTTTAGACCTGGGGTTGGCTAATACCTGTGCATTAGGAAGCTCAATTGTTAAGGTGTCCCCTGAGGAAGGGGATCAGAATGGGCTTCCTGCGCAGGCCACTTCCTCTGAGCAGACAGAGGCCCACAGGGCCGAGCTGCTCAAGCCTGCCCCCTTCTCCCAAGCTCTCCACTGAGCCTGGCAAGTTTTAGTTTATATTCTCTGATAGAATCCTTTCAACAACTCTAGGAAGTAGAACTTCCAACAATTCCATTTACAGATGAGACAGGAACACTCAGACCCGGGGTGGGGGGGACATTGTCCAAAGTCACCCAGGCAAGACAGGAGGTGGGATTTGCAGCAGCTGTGCCGTGCCTAGCTTCAAAGCCTGCACTCCAACTCTGCCCAGAGGCCAAATCCAGGCCACGCACGGTAAGTGCAGGATTTGGCCCAAACCCACACATTGCTAGTAGAAGGAAAAGACAAATTCAGGACTACTTAACTACTTTCTCATCATCCACACAGATCTTCTTGTTAGCGTAAAGAGCTTCAATTCTCCACCCCAGTATCAACAAGGAGAAAAATTAACCTTGATCATATTAAATATTTCATCTACAAAGTGATTTTGCTGCCATGAGAACCCATTCCACGGAGTTACTGATGACCTTGATGCATGTCCTCTACCCAGGAGGTCAGAAATTAGAGCCAGCTGTGACCTACTGCACAGACTAGTGGCAGCATTCACCCAGATCAGTCTCCTCTACCTTCCCTAAAGGGCAGAAACATACAGGATTTCAGGCAGATCCAATGCACATGTAATGGGGGCAGAAAGTTTGTTCTTTCATCTGTTTCTCCCTTACTTTTAATTGTGGTTCCCAGGGGCACTCTATCACTGAGCTACATTCTCAGCCTTTTTTTTTTTTTTCCCAATTTTGTGACAGGGTCTCGTTAAGTTACAAATTGCCCAGGCTGGCTGGCTGGCCTCAAACCTGTGATCCTCCCACCCCAGCCTCCCAGTTGCTGGGATAACAAGAGTGTACCACGGTACCTGGCTGAGCTAGTGACCTTCTAGAACTATTTGGAGAAGTACTGAAGGCTGGGAACAAAGAAAAATGAAAAATGCACAGAAAATCCCAACTAATACAAATAGGTAACGTTTATTGAACAAAAACCATGACCCAAGCACTATTCTTGTTTTTGATGAGTGTTGATTCATTTAACATCACACCAACTTTTAATACACCGTTAATACACCGTTCACTCCTTTGTACAGTCAGAGAAACAGAGAGTGGAGAAGGAATCTACCCAGTGGGTTTGTGGGTAGCTGAAGCTCAGGCCTTAGAACCCACTCGGGACCACCATGTTACAGACACTGACAATCAGACATGGAGACTAAAAGGCAAAGTTTACCTTCTTCCCTTCCCTCTTCCTTCCCCACTCCTTCAGGGGAAGGAGAAGGAATTAAATATACATTCCTGTCCTCTAGTCGGGGTGTGGACAGAGATTGGGACATCATAGTGAGATGCCACATAATTGCTGAATTTCAGATTCCTCTTCTTCCTTTGTCTGAGGTCAGCTGGATAATTAAGAAATGGCCTACTCTAAGAGTGAATGGGCATTCGCTCTCCTGGGAGATGGGGACAGGTGACTCAAGAGACAGAACTGGGCTTAAATTATTTGTCACTTCCTTGCTGGGGACCACAGGCATCATGAGCTTCAGGTTTCTCATCTACAAAATGCCTATGATAATGTCTAACCCCCAGCATCCTCTGAGGGAGCAAAAGAGCTCAGCCCAGTGATTGGCAGGTACAGAACAGCAGCACCTGGGGCTCCCGATTTCACAAACGGCAGGCAGTGACTCCTCAGCCCCTGCTCAGATCCTAACAGAACTGAACCTTGACAGAGAGAATGCACTCCATGGTCAAGATCATCAGGAAGCCACCAGCTGGATTCCTGCCCACCTTTCTAGCCCCACCCTAGGAGACTGGTCCATGATTCCCATAACTCTCTGGCAGATCTCAAAGCCAAAGCCTTATCTACTGAGATTTGTTCTCTTAAAAACCTCAGTTAAAAAGGGGGAGTAGTGGCACACACGTTAAGCAGGAGGATTGCCAGTTCAAGGCCAGCCTCAGCAACTTAGTCTGTCCCAAAATAAAATATTAAAAGGGCTGGGGATATAGTGCAGGGGTGTTCCTGGGTTCAATCCCCAGTGCCAAAATAAAAAACAAACAAAACCCTCGGTTAAAAGTCAACCAGACATGAACTGGGAAATGGGCAGGGTAGGACCATGTAGAAAATGAGCTGGGCCTAGCTTCTGAGAGCTGTCTGGCTTCCTAGACTCTCTGACCCTAGAGACGGCTCTGTTTGTGAGAAAGCATTGCCTGTGTGGGAGGGCCTGGGATCCCTCCCTGGTGGTCATGCTCCGCGGTCAAATGAGGAAAACGGCACCTGCTTTAGCTCAGAGAGCTGTTCTGGTTGCTATCAATTCCGCATTGCACAGCACATGGGCAATAAGGCTTACGTTTTGCCTTTTCTCCAACCCGGACCTGACAACGTGCCCCTAAAAGACAGGACTCCCATTATCTTTGCAGTGTCCCTCCCTGTCAAATTGAGCCTGGTGCCTCCCAGCCCCTACATGCCCCAGAAAGCTGCCGGACAGCCACTGGCAACAGCCCCTCCAGTCTCAGGCAAGAACCTGCCCAGGCCCCAAGGAGACGCTGAGCTGTTTACTTTGGGTTTCCCAATAACTCCCGCTTCCCAGAGCTCCCTGCCAGAGGGAGGGAGGGAAGCTGTCTCCAAGAGCCCATCCAAGGGCAGCACACAGCTGAGGCAGACTTGTGGGCCACACAGGCAGAGTGCTCTGATAGCTGGCGACAGCTCATTTGTCTTGAGGGCCTCTCCTCCTACACTCCTCACTTTCATGGGCGCTATCACTCTGTCTCCTCTTTTGAATCATTATTCTGAGGTCAACAGGCAGGAGTTATGCCACAGAAGTTCTATTTAACTCACAGAACAGAGGATGGAGAAGAATCACTGGGGGGTCAGAGTGGACCTCTGAGTGGCCTGGAATAACCAGGTGTTGGGAGGAGGTGGGTGGCCAGTGATAACATGAGCAGACATGCATTCAAACACTACCGACTTCCCATGCCCAGGTGTGTGTGTGTGTGTGTGTGTGTGTGTGTGTTTCTCTCATGTATGTGCATAGCTTCAAGCTTCTCTGTACTTTCTATCTATATATTATAAGTATATGGTTCACAGGGAGGAGCCCTGACCCAGGAGCTAGGAGATTTGGGTTCTCATCTCAGCTCTAACACTTCCTAGTCTCATGGCCTTCATCTGTCCAGGTCTCAGCTGTTTCCTCTGTAAAATAAAATATTACACTGTATCATTTCCCAAAATATCGTCCTACAGCAAGATGAGTTCTGTGATCAATTAAATGTGCAGATGCTTCACACTACCAAAAGAGTCATTCCCTTCTCCCTGTGTTGGAGAGTCCCAGTAACTACAGGAATCAGTCCCTTTGCTTTTTCTAATTACCCTAGACACATAGCAGATGAACAACAGACATTCTAGAAAGTTCGCTGAAATCAGAATCAGAACAATCCCTGCAAGTGCTCAAACACACGTGCAAGTTGCAGGTGGTATTTGCTACCTAAAACAAATCTTCTCAGGAATGAAGACTGGAGATAATTGAAAGTGATCCTCAAGTTCCTGAGACTCTATGATTAGCCTCAAATAGGCATTTCCAGAAAGTTCCTCAGAGAAGCTAAGCACAGTGCTCAGATCTTGAGTGAGGAGAAGTTTAGGATCCCATGTGCCAGTTTTGCTAGTGATCATGGCCATGGATTTTGGAGAATGAAGTGACACATTTCAGAGGCTGAAGCAAGATGATCTATTGATCAAGTGAGGGGTGCCCAGGCCCTGCTGGCATGGGATGACTTTCCCCATGAAAGGACTACCAGGTTTCTTGCACAACTGGTGTCCCCATTGAGACAAGGACATGGCTGGAAAAGCCAGTCAGGGTGGGGATGAGGAATGTGGAATGTGGACACACTGAGCTTGGGCTAAATGCAGGAAATGGTATTGGGAAATATCAAGTGTGCAGTTAGAAAGACATGTGTGATGATGAGAGGCAAGATTGGGACTCAGATACGACTGATCTGAGCTCCCGTGGCCTCATCTCCCCAATTCTGGCCCAGACATGCAGGTGTGACAGCCTTCAAGCATGCCTGCAGCCCAGTGCCTGTCAAAAAGCAAGACATGCAGATACTCCACAAATAAATGTTTACCAAGAGTTTAAAAGGTACCCACTGAATAATCCCAGCACTCCGGGAGGCTGAGGCAGGAGAATCACAAGTTCAGAGCCAGCCTCAACAACTTAGCGAGGCCCTAAGAAACTCAGTGAGACCCTGTCTCTAAATAAAATATTAAAAAGGCCCCGGGGATGTGACTCAGTGGTTAAGCACCCCTGGGTTCAATCCCTGGTTATCACCCTCCCTTAAAAAAGTACCCGTCAGGCCAGGCATGGTGGCACATACCTGTAAACCCAGCTCCTCAGGAGGCTGAGGCAAGAAGATTACAAGTTCAAAGCCAACCTCTGTAACTTAGTGAGACCCTGTCTCAAAATAAAAAAAAATAAGAGGGCTGGGGTATAGCTCAGTGGTGGATCACTTGCCTAGAACGCATGTGGCCCTGGACTCAATCCCTGACACTGAAACAAAACAAAACAAAACAAAACCTATTGCTTTTTTAAAATTTTTTTACTTAAACTCAAATCGAGGTGTTTCCAGTAGGCCAGAACTCATAACAGATAAACTGCACCTACTGAGCAGGAGGGTAAGGCGACCCACTCACCGCTCCTAATTCAGGATGCTCACATGGCCCTGTGCTCCATTAGAAATGTCACCTGCTCATTTGTAATATAGCTCCTGTCACTCAGGAATCTTTCTTACATTGGAATTGTTGCTCCCATCCTTTTGGGGTGAGATGTAATTGGCTTGAGGGATTTCCTGCTATCTGTAGCCTTCCTGTGAATGTAAGGTAAAGAGACTGTGGATGAGATGGCAAGTCACTTCATCCTGCATTTCCCTGGATTATTTTACTATAACTGAACTTGGCTCTGGATAGACTAAGAACTGATCATATAAAATAGGAGTCGTCTGGGGAGTAGAGGACCTCAGAGTGGACCACTGGGGGCGGAGTTTCACCTTCCCCTAGTTCTGGAAGAAGCTGCGGCCCCGCCTCCTGTGAGAGGTTGCAGAATGGATCCCCCCCCCACACACACACCAGATCCTTTCCTCTAGCAAAAAACACAGGCAGGGACTTCTGAACATTTTCCTCTAGAGCCAACTGTCCCTCCAGGGACCTAAGGACACCAGGTGAGCTGACACATGTGGACAAGGTCAGGCTGAGGCTGCTGGAGGGAATAATGCCCTGCTTTGGACTTGAAGTTGTGTTTGGAACCTGTCTCTTTGAGGACTGAATTGTGATTCCAGAAAAGAAGCCATACCCTGCCACACTCCTTCTTGTCAATCATGGCCACCCGGGAGATCCAGAGCTCAGACCACAAACTTTCCTCCAGGAATACGAATACTCAGCTATGACACAAGCAAGATAGAATGAAATGACATTTGTTATAAAGCAAAAACTTGCTCACGTTATTTACAGGACACTCAATGCTTTTGATTACAGGTTCACACCACGAAAGACTCATCAAGGATTTAAAGACTTCTGAGCAGACAGCTTGTTGGGTTAAGTCAGTCAAAGAGAAAGGTCTTTCATTATCAAACTTTAGGGTTGCTAAAAAGGAAAAATGTCAACATTTCACCCCATGATCCTGGCTAATCGAAGGATCCCAGAATGTCCTTGGAATGTTCATGGACATGTTCATATTTATTTTGTTAAAAAGAAACAAAGTGTGAATGAGTTCCAGAACAGGGACTCTTTCTAGGTTTTGCCTTGCAGCATGGAGTGGGAAAGCTGAGCTAAAATCCAGGGCTGTTGTTTGGGTCCACGGCTTCTGAAGCCACCTCTAAGTTGAGTTCTCAAGCAGAATGCTGCATCCGAAGCGGGGAACCCACCAGCTCTACAAGTTAAAGGAGGGTACCTGGAGTCAAATCTGCTCTAGAGAGTATTTCTCCTCCCTTTTTTCTTTTACATTGGGTATTCTGATTAACAGTTATCCTTCTTATTACAAAATAAAGCCACTTGTTACTATCAAAGTTTTTTTTTTTTTTTTTGCTTTAATGACACATAATGTCATTCGAGAATCCTCTGGTTGATAAGGGACTTTTACAACTTAAGCATTTAGTCTCCAGAAACTGAATCTAGGGAAGCCCCAGGCCTCCCCTTGAACCCATCTGGAAACTATCTCCATAGTTATGGGCAGAAGCCATGTGTCCCTAATGCCAGGAGCTCCCAAGTGCTTCCAACAACACAAGCATCTCTCACCTGCGGAGATAAAGGCCAGAGGGGCATGACTGTTCCTCCCGACTCTCCTGAGCCTGGTCATGTTCCTGGCATTTACCCTGTAACGGGTCTTCATGAAAGACACGATAGGGAGGGAACACTGGGGTGTGTGGAGGTGGGAGGAAATGGAGGCACATGTCTTGTTTGAGACGGTTTCTGCTTCCTGGTATTGCATTGCCTAATCCCTGATGCCAGCCAGACAATGCGAGATCACAGACCTTGCCAGGATCAGTGAGCCAGAGCTGACATAGTCTTTTCTGTCAACTCTCACCCTCAGCTGGGGGCATGGAGTCACCCAAACCCAAAAACATTGACCACAGTTTTACAGCTCAAGAAAACAGAGCGAGTGGTCCACCTAACTCCCCCCAAAATACTAAGTCATCAGTACTGCTTAGTAACTACTGATGATAATCGACACCACCAACCAGAAGACCACATGGACCCAGACAATCCCCAGAAACATCCCTCACCTGTCTGAATTTGCAGGGAGATTACAGCCTTTCCTCAAGCCTATGAATATCCGGGCAGTCTTTCGAATCGTTAGACAGTAATTGTGTGTTTTTGCTGACTCCGAAGTAGTGTCTTCTCTATGCTTTCCTTATTCAACTCCCACCCCAAATGCAACGATTACATCACATCACACATATTGAGATATTTTGGTCTCTGTAGACCCAATAAAAATAGATTTGCTATATCCAGGCATCGCACACAGAACCGATCGCATGTCTTTTACAAGCCACTTGTTAAAAGGTTAATCGGCCTTGGTTTCATTTATCTTCCTCCCAGGTTGCACAATCTCAATCAACCACCTTGAGGCCACCAGCACAGATCCCTTCTCCTCCCTTCAGACCTGTCTTCACCCTGCAGCCCAGACAATAACAGGAAGATCATTTGCCTTTGGCATCGCTCTATGACAAGCATTCTGTCTGTGGCGAATTCAAAAAGAGCACCCGGGGATTTAATCTCTCAGGAGGGCGTTCTGACTACGCAGGAAACAGAGTGGCCCAAAGCATATTCCACTTTCTTTTGAAAATGAGATTGCTTCCTGAGACATATAAAAAGGCACCCAGCACATAGTAAATACTCAATAAATATTAAACTACTCTGGATATAGCAGAAAGTGGTGTGTCTCAAGAGCCCTTCATGGGCAAAGGATCTGCATCATTCAGATTTTATCATGCTGGAGAACAGCTGTAGGGAATGAAACAAGCCCAGGCTGAAGTGGGGCCCACACGTAATCACATGCTTTGAGCAGATGCGCCACCATGATGTCTTGCCACCAATGTACATAAATAATGGAAAAGCAACGAAATATCCTCAAGTATTTTCATTTCCACAGCAGGGACCCAGGTTCAGCTATTGCTTTCATGTGGCGAAAGTGAAAATCAAGGCATGAATGAGGTCTTTCTGAAGCTATTACATGATTATCCTTCGCCAAGGAAATGTGGCTAGAGCGCTTGTGTAGAAAGACGTTGGTAACTTACAAAGCCATACGTTTAACAGTGTTGTCCATCTTAATGTCAGTTTTAAAGGCAGAAATCTGTGTATGTGTGTGTGTGTGTGTGTGTGTGTGTGAGATGCCCTCCCCCACCCCCATGGCACACAGCAAAGTAATACGCACACTTGGTGCTAAAAAATGTTTGCTGCTGTTTGATACATTATGTCCAGGTAATATCGAGGCATTCTGATGAAGAACACCTCCCAGAGATCTACTAAGAGCACAAAGCTACCCAGTGCCCATCAGCAAATAGCAAGCTCTTTTCATCTCTGGATAGAAAGTGAGCAGAGATGGTTAATGGGGAATACAGTCCTAAGGGTGGCCCAAGAGATGCAGCAAGTTGGTACAGAAGAGTTGCCCGAAGATCTATGGTTGGAATGGTTTCAATCCACAGGCTACAGGCTACAACCCTCAATCAGGGAACACCCTGGCTGTGGATGCACCTCTGTAAGATGAAAGGTACCTGTCTCCGTGTAGGGTTAGATGACAGCCATCTCTTTCCATGGCAAGTGCCATGCAGCCATCTGCTCATTTATTGAGGTCCCTCCCAGGAGGGGAAATCCTCTTGCCTCCAGATGGTAAATGCATCTGTGGGAGGAGACTACCAACTGGGGGGCCAACGATGGTAACTCTTGTTAGCAGTGCTGTAAACTGGAGGACACCGTGTGGAGAATGTCCTGGCCTCAATTCCTACAAGTTCAAAGTGAAGTCCCCAGAGGGGGGAACATGACAGCTGAGTTAAGTTCTCAAGAGAATGATGGATGCTTCCCCAACCATAAAGGGCATCACAGGTTCAACTAAGCACCTCCCATTCTGGAAGTCAAAAAGCAGTCACTTTCCAAACAGACACTGTCCCATCGGCTTGACCCTAGGGAAGGAGAAGTGCTAAGCTCCTCCGGGAGGCTCAGAACTTCTGCAGGGCAGAAGCTATGTACATATCACAGACTGTCACCACTGATGGGCACCCTGTAGGGACTCAATACATGGTGACTGAATTAAACCCCGAAATGCACAGAGAATAGCCTCATCTTAGCATTTGTCTGCAACATCCTAGGCTTCACCATGGTACTCACAGGGAAGAGAATACTGTGCTCCCCTTCTCTTCACCAGTGGGGGGCGCTAATAAAGATACAGGGAAGACCTGCAAGAAAAATACAGGAAATGAAAGGAAGAGAGAGAGAGAGAGAGAGAGAGAGAGAGAGAGAGAGAGAGAGAGAGACCAGGTGTGAAAAACTAGGCGGCATGGGCAGCTGGGAGGGCAGTATGGATGGCAGTGATAGACCAGAAATAAGCTGAGTGGCTCCAAAAGACCCCTGATTTCAATACTGGGCCTCACCATGGTTGCAGCTTCTAGGGAAAGGATTCAGAACTACTGCCAACATCTGAGCACCTCTAATCACATGCTGCAGCAGAAGCTGTACCTAGGAATAGGTACCTAGGAGCAGCTCAAACTGTTGACAGGGGCACGACCTAAATAAGCCCCCTGGCTTCACTTGCTCTTAGATAACTTAAAAGTCACTAATTTTGGAGCTCACATGGCTGCATGACCACCAGGTTAGCTGCAATACTAGTGATCTACATCACTAGTCCCCCGCCAGCTTTACTGTAAATCCACCTCTGCCGTGTGGGCTATGATGATACGCACAGGATATGACAGTCACCTGGGTCACTCTTCAGGTACCTGAAGGCCACTTTTGCTAAAATCAATGACTCATCACTTGGGCCTGCAGACCTCCAATGGGGGACTGGAACAGCATGAAAACGCCTGGCGTCTCTGCCTTCATATTGAATCTGCCTTTTTTGTTGCCTTAATCTTTGGGTCAGATTCTGCTCAACTCTGCATGTAGACATGTTGATCATCTGAGAAATGTTTTACCCAGACATATAATAATATAAGGTTAACTTGACCTGGACTTGCCTGGTCTCGCTCTCTCGCCCCACTTTAAGGCTAAAGCCACCTACCAGCCACCGTGACTGGAAACACCAGACAATGAAAGGAGTGAAAAGAGGTGGCACCCCAATTCCTCAAGGGAGATCTCCTGTTCCCAGAAAAGACATGAATACCCCTCCCCTTTATCAGCCTGCCCCCCCCTCATTATTCCTATTCTATTTCTGTCACCCCTCAGCCTCTGGAGATGAGAAGCTGATTTGTGAGCAAAGCCTTTCTTTCTACCCAACACTCGTCTCTTGGGCACTGGATTTTCTGTGGGATGAGCTTCCAAACCCCAATTCAGTAACAAAACCAGGAGCTCTGAGGCATTAACAAAAGAGTTAACTGGGAGGCCCTTAGGCTGAGGTGACTCCAGGAGCACACTGGGTCCTACTGATGCAAACGGAAGCCCAAGATCAAGTCAAATGAAACTTGAGCTGGACCAATCAGAAACCACCAACTAAACTCCTACTAGGGACATTCCACTAGACTGTACCCAAATAAGGCAAATCAGCTGTAGCCAATCAAGTAACAGCTTCACTTGGATTAGTCCACCTAGAAAAGCTCATGGTCCATGCTGCTGGAGCGGAGCTCTGTGAACCATCTCTGGCACTGCCCAACTCATGAGTCTTTAATGCTCAAATAAATTCTTAAATGTATTTTGTCTGAAGTTTTTATTTTAATGGGGGGGAGCGGGCAAATGCAACCCTCTTCTAATCCAGCCCCTCCCCAGGCTTTTCACTCCCTGGGTTATGTTCTTTTGGGGGACTGAAGTGCTCCCTTATCTCCCCCACTCCCTTTTCAGGGCATCTTAATGCCAAAGACTGTTCCCAGACTCCCACATGCAGGTTCCATGTGCAGCCTCTTCTCCCCCAAGCAGAGAGGTAGTCCTTTCAGAGGAGAGAAGACATACGAAGGCAGAGGCTGCCCCTCCTGTCACAGAGCTATGAGATTTGTCAAGGGTCACTACATGACCTGCACAGCCCAGTGCAAAATAAAAAATGCAGGGTGTCTTGTCCAAAAAAGTAGAGGGAAATGTTCCCCCTTCTTCCATAATCTCTTTTTCAACCTGTCATGGCATGTTTTTAATTTAACATTAACTCCTTCAGGTGGCAATGATCACTAGGCAGGGGCAGGAGAGTGAGTGGCTGTCAGGCCGTTGAGTGGGAACTCCTACAGGCAGCGACGCCACACCCCCAGAGCACACTCATCAGACTTGACTGAAAAAACACAAATGCAGAGATAAAATCAGGACTTTTAAGAGGGCGCTAGATGCATTAGCCAGCAAGGTTGCAAAGGTCCTGGGGAACAGGCACTGGTTCCCAGGTCTAGAATTAGAGGGAGGGTTTATTTCCTAAGCCACAGAATCTCTGTGACTCCTCGGATTCTGATAATCCCCCATATTCCCAACCCTTCCCCCTCCTCTTGACCTTAGCAAGAGGTAAACCTTCCTGGAATCATTTTGAGAATCATTACTGGAGGCTCAGCAGAGAGCCTGCTTCCCTAGCCTCCCACTGGCTATGTCAGCACCTGCCATATTAATCACCCTTTGCTTAAACCAAACAGAATCGCTCTGCTTGTTCCACGTGGACCCTGACCAGTGTTCTTGGCTCTTCTCCCATGTCCCTGGATGCAGCGTCCTGGGCACGGCTATCATGTGGCAACCCCGCCTAAGTCAACTACTTCTGGGACTCAGGCACCAGGCAGGTCCAGGCAGCTTCAACATGGGTTCAACCCCCTGGGAAAAGAGATATATTTTGTTTTTTGATTTTTTGGTAAACTAGCAAAAAAAAAAAAAATGAATCTGAAAACTGCCTATTTCTCAAGCAGACAAACTAAGTCTATCTATCATCTAAATTAGCCTTTAGCTTCCTGATCAGACCACACATTTCTACATCTGACAGAAATGCCCAAGTTCACAGGCTCCCTGAAAATTGACAGCAGGGAGAAAATGCACAGCCCGTGACACCAGCTCAGTGGGTGGGTGGCTCCACATGCTGTGGAGGCTGAGGAGCAAGGCATTCAGAAGGCAAGGGAAATACAACTGGGATCAGCATGTCCCAAAATGTCACTCTGAAATTAGTTGCCTGTAAAAATAAGGATCGCACCTTTAGAGTTAAGCGTGTTTGAGCAAACCAAACTTGTTTGGTATAAAAGAAATTACTACATCTTGAAATGCTTGAGGTAGGTTGTTAGGTGGTGGTTGGTTTTTTGTTTTTACTTCCGCCAAATCACATTAATGCCAATTCGACACGTCCCAGTGTTCCTCCTGGTAACAGGAATATTATCGCTCTTAAGATGAGCTCATCTCTGATGACACATAGAGAATTTCACTCCTGTGGTTTTTTTCTGTTTTATTTTGTTTGTGGTTTTCTTTTCTCTTTCTTCCTTTTTTTTTTTGTACTGGGGATTGAACCTGGGCCATGCACATGCTAGGCAAGAATGCTACCACTGTGCTACATCCCCAAACCTTTTTATTTTATTTTGAAATAGAGTCGTGCTAAAGTTCTCCTGATTGGTCTCAAACTTAAGATCCTCCTGCCTCTGTCTCCCAAGCAGCTGGGATTATAGGGGGCACTCCCATGGATTAACTAGAGCGAAAAGCAATGCAAATTCCCACGTGGCTCAAAACTGCATAACCAAAGGCAGATGTTGCCAAGGGGCAGTCTGAGCAAAAAGGTCCAGAAGGAGTTAGATTTGGGGGTAGGAGAATGAGGGGATTAAGGATGAAGACCACTGACAGTTCAGGAAATATTCCAGGATAGAAGATAAAATGTTCGGCAAAGAAGTTAAGGACAGTGGTATATTATCAAGGTGGGAAGAAGAAGGCAGACCTCAGTGCTGTCACATTTCGACCTCATTCGGTCATTCACTCATTCAATGCTTATGAAGTGTGAGGTGCTCAGCACTATTGTCACCCTGTAGATACAGAAGTAGATGTCACAGAAGTGGTCCTTGTCTCTAATGTGGTTTAGAGCACAGAGATAGTAAACAAATCGACATGTAATCATAGTGTGCAGAAAAAGGAACTGACTGCTCTAAAACAAGGGTCGGTCAACTACAACCAGCAACACCCCACTTGTTTTTGTAAATAAAGTTTTATTGGAACTCAGTGCACACGTTCATTAGCATAGTGTCTAGGGCTGCCTCTTTACTATGACCATGTTACAACTCGCCAACCTAAAATACTTATTATTAAGTCCTTTATAGAAGATGTTTACTGACCCATAGTCTAAAAAAATAAAACGGGAGGTCTAATTTAGGCCAGAGTTTAGGGGGACTTCTCTAAGAAAGTGACATTTAAAAGGCATCTGAAAGATGAGGAAGGAGCCAGCCAGAAAGAAAATAGAGTTTTAAGCAGAAGGAACTCAACAGGGGAAGGCCAGAGGCAGAAAAGGACCTGTCAGGTTGAAGGCTTATAAGGGGTGAGGTAAATATGATTAAGAGAAAGTAGCAGCCTTGGGATTTCTAGCTAATGATAGTATTGGCGTTAGTAACCAGGAAAGTAACAGTCGCAGTGTTCTTTCTGGTTATGGTTCTACTTGACATGTATTAACTCTTTTGTTCCTTAAAGGGCCTTATGGTTTCAATGTGTTTGGAAATGAGAGGCACAAACTGCTTTTGCATACACTTTGCATAATATTGAAAACACATCAATTGCACCATCACAGAAGCCGGTGGTTGGGTGGGCTGACAGACACCCGGGAGGCCTAGCTCCCAGCTCCTATCCCCTTCAAGTAGAACACCTGGGCAATGTTACTGCTCTGAGAAACTGACCCACAAGATAATGCCATCACTTTAATTAAACACCTTAATTAGGGACATTCACAAGAAAAATGACCCTAATGGGTAAATTTTTAATCTTATTTGTGATTTTAGACCTTTAATCCATATTGAGAAATACTGGAAAATAAAACAAATTTTTCTTCTCAAAAAAGAGGAAAGAGTGGATTCCCAAAAGGAAGAGAATAGATAAGTCTGACAACATCCTCCTTGGGAAATTCTAGAGAGATAACTAAATGAAGTTTTCTGAGCAGTCAGAAAATTCTGAGGCACTAACTCTAAACTAGCACCAACCTCCTTTCCTGCCTTGGCAGGGTTACCAGGCTGCTAGGTCAGGAACCTGCCACAGATAGAGCATACAGTAAATGCCCCCAAGATTTCATTTTAGGGGTTCATTTATTCACAACAATATTCTAAAAATATGAAATGGAAAATTTCAGAAACAAATGATCAGTTTTAAAATGCTCATCATTCTGGGTAGTGTGATGAAATCTTTTATCATTCCATCTAGAATGTCAATCATCCCTTTGTCCAGTGTATCCACCATATATATGCTACCTGCCCATTAGTCATTTAATAGACGATTCTGTTATTTGAATGACTATTACAGATATGACAATGCTTGGATATAAGATTCAAGACTATCCATGATTTCTGGCAGTTACTGGGTTGGGGGGCAGGGTTCCTTAGAACATATTCTCCAATGATAAGACAGAACTACTATATGTCAATTTCAACCAAGACTCATTCATACATACTATTCGAAAAGGAAGAGGTGAGTGGGTCTTAAAGCTACTATTATGTGGATATAAAGCTCACAGCAGAACCATAACCAGAAAGAACACTGAATCAGGCAGGGCTGGGCTTCCTCCAGGTCTTTCCCCATGTAGAAGTAAGTGCAGCCCACCTGAATGAGAAAAGCAAAAGCTCTTGCTTTCAAAGCTTGCTGTAATAAGAGAGTTAGCCACTGTCACTTGCGTTTGGCAGAGACTCAAAGGCAGGCGGTTAGGTGGAAAGCTTCATAATGGCAAAAAGGGAAGGTTCAGATATGTCCTAAGTGGAGGCTGTTGAAATAGGAACAGGGACTTTGCAGAAAGACTGACAGAGGCGGGGCCTCACCTGTGATTGGTCAGGAAAGCACACTTGGCTTTCTGTTTGGTTCTAAGTTTGAAATGAGGACAAGAATTAGAGCAGCTGCCAGTTATTGATCAAATCTTGGCCATTTGGGGCCAATTGCTACAGGGTTATTGTTAGACTTCCTGACTGGCTGCTACAGATTGGAGGTTGGATTTACTTTTATATATGGTCTGGCTGTTGTCCACTGGTATAATTATCTCCTTCCCACCACCCCACTGAGTCTAAGTTGGGCAGAACAAACTGTTCAGGTCAGTTTGCTTGAAAATGGCACAAATACATTTTAGAAAATAGAGAAAAAGAAATTCATGGGTCCCAAATTCAGATAAGATAGAATTAAAAATCAATTAACAATCTCTCCCAAGGAAAATCAGAGGCACAAAGATGGACGAAATGTAAATGTACCACAACAGGTCACTAAAACAACACTGTCAGCAACCTTAGCTGCTAGGTGGCTAATCAATGTGTAAGTAAAGTGGATGGCCGATTCATCTGCCACTGGCCATCCCAGCCTGGGCAAGTCCTCTTATGAGCTATAATGGTGCATCTGCAAAATAAATAAGTCGAATTAAAATCTCTCAGTTCCTTTATGGTTCTAAAATTTTATGGTCTTATAATTCTATCCACTTGGGTGGTGCTTTTATTGTACAACTTTATGTCTGCCCAGCTAGACTATATAATTCATCAGGAGCTTGATTTGAAAAAACAAAAGGAATCACACCCATGTTTTGTTAGAGTGCATTCATTCAACAATAATTATGGAACAGTAACTATGAACAAAGTGCTCTCCCTGGTGCCCTGGCAAACAAAGCAAAACAAAACAAAACAAAACCTGAGAGGCATCCTTAAGGATTATAGTTGAGAAGAAATGATATGCACATACCTAATTCTGAAGCTAGAAATACAGTATTCAGCGTCCTAAAAGGATATAGAAAGTGCCACAGAAAATAATACTCTGTGTAACATGCTGGATGTCCTCTCTAAAGAGTCCAAAGAGAATGATCAGCTTGACATTGTACTTTTTTAGCATACTGTAACTTGTAAAGAATTATAGTTTGCTTTAAGTTTAATTTGCTCCTATTTCTTTTTTCTTTTCCTCAGCTTTAGGGTTTGGCACATCAGCATCATGCAAGCAGATCTCCACTGCAATGGGCATTCCAAAAGAGGATTCATGCCAGAATATTGGCCACTCTACCTTTTACAGGATGTTCTGGCCAGAGGAATCCCAGTCTCAGACATTACTAAATAACTGCAACGAACAGGGACAAATGTTCCCATGAAGCTTGTGTTCTTTAAAGTCTCTGTTCCCAGGAAGCAATCAATGATGAAAATTGCAATTTGTAAAAGAAGCAGCTTCTAAGTACAAACACACCTTACTTGGTATTGTCACTAGCAAGAAGGAACTAGGGAGGATTTTTCACTTGCCCTGTCCTGATAAGGAGGCCTACTTTTTTCATGCTTGCAGTTCTGCTGCTACCATTCAAAACTACTTCCGTTTTCTCTAATTCAAGAGAAATGCACAAATCACAAAAAGCAAGCTAAGGTGGTCAGGGCAGCATGGCCACTGCCTGCAGGCTTACTTTTCAAATGGCCTCCAGGCAGGGTGAGTAGGTTGGCCTCTCTTCCACGCCAAGCAATTCTGTGGAACATTTTGTACATTTTTCACACTCTGTTCCTTATTTTTAAATTACAATAAATAATTTTTTTAAAAAAACTGCACTTGAAATTGGCAGTTGACATCTCTCAAGTTTGATGCACAACCAAAGTAACTTCTTAAACTGCAGTGGAGAAAGGCAATTTGCTTGTGGTTCTTTCCCTCTATGATTTCCTCTCCAGGGTGCAAGAAAGACCCAGCAGGTGCACATGGTAGGGACAGAGACCTGCCTACAGGAAACAGAAAGAGCTTGGAGACCAACAACTAATAGTATGAGGGGAGGGGAAAGATAGTCATCTGAATAAAGACTCAAGATTTGCCAAATCTGATGAGGGATTTGGAGATCCCACCTGATATTTACCTTATTTGTGGCGAATCCCCAAACAATTAGCAGGCCCTTTTTGAGAGTAGGGTTTCTCTTTGTTTTACTGCAGACTCTCCTGGGTGTGCCTCCCATTTAATTTCTGTGACTAAAAGCCCTCAGGGAGGAAGCTACTTTGCAAACTGGGCTAAGCATGCAGTCAGCGAATCTCAAGCTGCCTAATCATTATTCTTAACAGGTTCTCCATCTTCACGGGGCCAAACCAGCTAAGGGATTCTCCCCCTCCCCTTCCCCACCACCGCCCAGGCACCATCACACACATCTGGTAGAGCTGTATGCCTTGCCAGTTGTCACCCACATAGGGGACACAAAGGGACAAAGAGCAGCAGCTAGGGTCCCAAAAATGCCCTGCCAATTTCCATAAGTACTGAACCATCCAAGACCCCCCCCCAATTTTGGAATATTCACTTTACATTGACTTGCAATGCGCCAACCCATTTCAACACCACAACGTGAATGGGAAGTATTTTATTTACTATTCCTGTGTTCCTACAGAACTGCATGTAAACATATCCTTCAAAACAAACAAAACAAAACAAACAGAAAAAAAAAACCCAAATCACAAAGAAAATCACTGTTGAAAAGATCCTGAAGGCAAAATCTTTAATAATCCAGTATATCCTCCTAGAACAGCCATTCCCTAATTTAGCCACAGTGATGGTACAGCAAATTCAATTAAAGCATATTTAAAATATCTTTCAAACACTTCTCTCTTGAACATCAAATAAGAGAAGGGTGAATATATTTTTCTATGTGACATATGAATATGAATTATTGTATTACAAGGAAAAAAAAGAAATGTAGTATAGGCCACACAAGCCATGCTGTCTGTACACAACCAGGAGCCCGCACCTCCTTCTTCCAGATGCTTTAGTCTGATCCAAACTTTCTCAATTCTGGCTGCACATTAGAGCTACCTGGGGAGGGTTTTTTTTTTTTTTTTTTTTTTAGTATTCCTGTTTGTGATACTGGTCTCAAAAATCAGGATCAGATCCTTGTTCCCCAGTGTAGAAGATTAAACATCCAAGAAATGTCAAGGCAAGAGTAGAAATTTATTTTACTACTATTTATTTATTTACTACTATTTAATTGTTTATTTATTTACTGCTATTTAGTAGAAATTTAAATTTTATTTAAAGGATAGAAGAGAAAGAGAGAGAGAGAAACTCCTCTGGAGAGGAGGGGACCCAGAACTGGTGTCCATGGGAGTAGGGGAGTCTTGCCCCTTTAGAAATTTTAGGTTTCCCTTTTTCTCATGCCTACATGACCAAAAGACATAGAAAGAGCCCTTGGGGGGTGGGGGCTGGGGTTATGGTTCAGAGGTAGAGTGCTTGCCTACCATGTGTGAGGGTTTGATCCTCATAAAAATAAAATAAAGATATTGAGTCTACCTATAACTAAAAAATAAATATTTTTTTTAAAAAGAGCCTTTGGAATGGGGGTGGGGAGGTACTTGGGTTGAAAAATGTGACCCTTCCCCTCCCCCAGGGGTGTTTGCAAGTGCTGGGAAAGTGTTATCTACCCATTCCCTTTTCTTTGATAATCAGCTACCTATCCTTTGCCCCATCTCATCTGGACCCTAGTCCCAGAGATTCTGGTAAGTTATTTACCTTTGCAGCCTCTCAATGTTGCAAAGAAGTTTGTTTTCCCTTAAAAGGAAAAAAAAAAACATAAAAATCATAGCATGCATCTTGGAGATCATTTCCAACTATATATTTTACAGAGAGGAACCTGAAACCCAGAGTGAACCATGTCAAAAGCATTAACAGGAAGCTGTCCCTGTTGACAGGGAACCAAGAAAACCAAAGCAAATCCTCCTGGAAGCGCGGGGTTAAGGCTGGCCCCTGGTCCTAGGGAGCTGGTGTTCTCCTGTGACTCACCTTCCTTATCAGGAACACAAGAGAACATCCTAGAACAGCAGTTCTCAGAAGCTGCTCCCAGGCCTGTGGCAGACAAGCTTGCACCTGTCATGATGATATCAGAAAAATAAGCACAAGAAAGTGAGAGGGTTAGGGGTTTTCTTTTTATTTTAAAAGACTGTCCTTTATTCTGGCATTGTATCCACCTTGCATTATTTCACGATGTTGAGTTTTTTCTCTTTTGTGAAATGAATTTAACAACAGACCAAAGGAAGCTTGTCTGTCCCTGTCTGGATCAGCATGATGAGGGAACCAATAGGGACCTATGAAGGACACTTTTGCAAAACATAGCCAGGGTGAGGGGGGCTTGAAGTTAAGTCACAGGAATGGTTAAACCCTAGAAAAAGATCATGAATTCCTAAAACAACGTCCAAGAAGCAGATCTGGTTTCCTCTCCAGGAAAATTTCTGCTGTCTGTTTCTTTCCCTCCAGGAGCTAAAATAAAACCAGGATTCTCCCAATTGATGTCATTAGCTGGGGTGGACTGAGGTTGGTTTTCTTTAGCTAAGGCACAAATGCTATAGGTTTGCCTGAAGCTGCTATTTCTGAAAACAGAGTAGAAACAATTAAAGCATATTTAAAATATCTTTCAAACACTTTTGGAAGACTTATACAGGTTTGTAGCAAGAAAGCCATTGTGTTATTAATTCACAGAGACCCTTCCATAAAAGGATGCACACGTGAACAGTCCTGTTCTGAATGCTATGTCCACATGACCCCCTGTCACAGCGGTGACCCTGTGCCAGCATGCGGCCAAGCACTCATGCGCTGAGGGAAGGAAATGGCCTTTGAGCCTGACAGATGCTGTGGTCGAGAATCCCCCATTGGGCTTCAGAAGGACTACAATGGCAGGTCACTGATGGCTGGTTGTGGTAGTCCAAGCTGACCTTCAGGGACCTCACAGGCTCTACCCTTGGTCACCCCATTGGAGAAATGACTGCAGGGTCAGAATGCAGACTGAGGCAGAGGCAGCTTAAATCAGTGTTTTCCAAAGTGTGTTGTCATGGCTAGTATCACCGAGGACAGATATGCAGAACCTCAGGCTCCAGAACCTGGAGATGGGGCCCAGCAATCTATGTTTTCCTAAGCCCTACAGGTAGTTCTGACACCCCTTAAATTAGGAATAACCAGTTTAAATCTCTGATTAGTTCCCAGAAAGACTAGCTGAGTTGTGAAGGATTTCTCAACAAGGGCTTATCCTCAGCTGACCTCTTTGTAGGAAAATGCACACATTTGGTCTGAGTAGCCTAAGCTCCCAGCCTAATGACTATTATGATGAGGACAAAACCTAGCTGCTTACAGTCCAAAAGCATTACTGGTTTATTTCAAGCTTTGCATGTTTTCTCTTATTTCAGTTGGTTGGTTTTTTTAAAAAATTCAAGTATTGTAATACATGTTTGTATTAGGAGGCAATATGATATACACACACAAAACAAGGCTTCGATTTGAAAGAGACCTTGATTTTAATCCCAGTTTTGGCAAGCTACTGAACCTGTGAGCCTCACATTTCTCATCTGTAAAATGGAGATGCCACTCGTGTTCCTTTGGTGCTGTTTTAAAGTCTGAGCAAGAATGTGTATGCTCAGCAAATAGCAGCATATGCTATTACCATCAGCGTCATTATCATTGCCATTCTATCTCCTCCTCAAAGTCACTGCACATCACATCCTTCTTCTTGGACAATGGCTCTGTGAGTCTGGTAAAGGAAATTCATTTTTGTTTTCTTCCTGGTGAATCCATTTTACTCATCCTTAATTATCACTCGAAATGCATTGGCACTTTTCCAAATAAAATCAATATTTCCCTGGGATAAGCCTCTTACCCTTGCTAGCTTTCTAGTTACTTCTACAAATCTCAGGGTTCAGGCATTGTTTGGAGAATCTGTAACACCTGATTTACAGGCAGAACCTGTAACACTTGAATTCAGCTTCCTGCATCCCAAGTGTTGCAAAGAAAAGTAGTTGTTCCAAGAGTGTAGAAATCGTAAGAAACTCTTAAACACTGTCCCGAGTGTTGAAAGCCACTTGGCCAACATAATGTTCTGATTATCAAAAATCCTGTTAGTACAATCACATGCATGTAGCCCTTGAAAAGATTTTTGAACATCTGAACACAGAAATGTCACCTGAATGAGAAGGGCCAAAGCAGGGAAGTGTCAGGAACAGAGAGGTGCTCAAACCGAGTCACTAGTGGACAATGTCAGATAAAAATCTAAGGGATTTTCCTGCCAGGAAAACAGCATCCCCTTTGCTGTTTATCTTAAAACACATCTGACTGGAAATGGGATGAGCTATTTTAACAACGACGACAGGTGTCAAATTCTATATCTGCCCAGAACAATCCCACTTATTTTACACACCAAGGAAAATTCAGCTCATGTCATTGGAACTGTAATTTGGAAGAGCCATTGAGAAATCAGCTCTCCCAGTCCCCTCTCCAGGTAGAGTTAGAAGAGTGAAGACTGTGTCCTAGGTTCATTCCACTATTAGATGATCTTTGCCTGATAAGAAATTGTATCCAACTTAAATTTCATCTACAATTTCTGTGTTCTTGAGCCCATGTTGACTAGTGGTGAATGGTGGTTGTTTATTTTCTCTGAGATTCATTATCTTCACTGTAAAATAAAGGAGATGGATGATGACGTCTACATGTCAGGATTCTGAAAGAAAAAGAGGTTGGGAGGAAGGAAGAGAGGGGACAGACACGGGGTCCCACAGAATGCTGGCCACTCAATACAATAAGATACATGGGAACTAATGTCCCTTGTCAAATCTCTCACACCAGTCACTTCTGTCTCCTCCCAGAGGCTACTTCTAACCCTTGACCCCTCCTGTGGCTCCCCAGAAGGCCTCTCCCAGCAACCCCCACCTTTTCCTCAGGCTGGTCCTGAGGATGTGGTGCACCATGACTTCTGCTTCTCTCTCTTTCTATTGGGGCTTACACAATACAAGCCTTTTTGATTTGCACTCCATGTCTCAAGTTCCACGTGAACCTTGCTCTGGTTGACAGACCTGTTTGAACAGTAAGACTTCCCCATACAAAATCCACTTTGCACAATACCTGAAACAAAGTTGCCAGGGAAGTTCATCTGTAGCTAATTCAAATCCGGCAGAATCACTAGCTTAGTACACCAAATACTGTGACCCAGGAGACAAGCCACAAACACTGGCAGGGTACAGTCTACCATTGAAGCTAAGTTTTAAAAAGAAAAATGAACATTTTAGTCTGACGGCTTGGTGCAGTCTAGATGTCCAATTCAGGAACATCTGTTCATTTAAATGACTTACAGATCATGTGGATAAGCAAATTGTAGCCTTAAGAATCATCTACAGTTGGAGAGGTCTGACTCCTGCAGCCAGGTCTGGATGATGGAACCTTCTGGAAATCCCTCATGGGGGATTCTAGATGTCTGCAAAGGCCCTATGAGGTTCCACATGGTGATCTTTTCCTCCAAAGAAGAGATGGGATCATTGGGTTTTCTGCTTAAGGAAAAACACACTCAAGCCAAGCACAAAGCAAAAGGTTTAAAGTAGGTGACGTTTAAAATGATTCCCCCTTAGCAAAGACAACAAGGAGGTCTGCAGGCTCCTTGACCCAAAGCCACTCTGAACCTCTGTCTTATCTAGTGGGAAGCAGGGGCCTGAATAACCAAAGAGGACCCAGTCTCTACCTTGAACAATGTGAACAGTGACTGAGGTGACACAGACCAAGGTTCTCCATGATGGCACCAGCATCTAAGAGAATGGAGAGAAGATTGGGACCAGCTTAGACAGGAAGGCTTCATGTTCGAGCAACACTGGAGAGGGTTCTGAAAGATGGCTAAGATCTTTGACAGATAGAGAGAAAAGGGGACAAGGAAGCAGAGCATATTGAGAGAACAGAAAAGAGTTCTTTTTGTTTGCCCCAGTGGGAAGAACAGATTTCCTCCACAAAGACCCTAATATCATGATGCTCTGCCTTACATCGCCCCAGGTCAAAGGCAATGTAGTCAAGTGGCTATGGACAGAAATCTCTGAAACCATGAGCCAAAATAAACCTTTCCACCTTTAAACTTATTTTTCTCAGATATTTTGTTACAGTAACAGAAAGCTAACTAACATAGTGAGGGAAAGCTGTTGTAGTTGTCCTCACATAAAATGGTGAAGACCAGAAACAGGTGTATAGATATGGGGAACCAGCAAGGAATCCTGGACTTGTGTGCGGAGAACTCCCCTGGGCTCATCCTGGCTTGAGTTTATGGGTAAGGAGGACATGGCACCTGAGTGTGAGCACTGGGATGGTTTCATGATACAGAATCAAGGTGACCACCCTCCTTCAAGTGCCTCAGGCTGGTGGGGATTGACAAAGGCCTTCCCAGTCTGCTCATTGAGAATCCAGGATGCATGTACAAGGATTCTTGTGCCAGTTCTATGGCCTCTCACGGTCTGTCCCCTGGACTGGGTTTTGGAGCTATCTGTGCCACTGGCAAGGATATGACTCCTTTTTCACTAGACACTCCAACTGTCTATTCTGAGATATATGGCATGCAGGTGGAGTGGCTGACTGAAATGTGCAGATCAAGCCAGATACTATCATACACAGGTCTGCACAGCTCTAGAAATACCGGCCCAAGTCTCTAGAACAAGGGGCTCCAAGTTGTGTCAACTATGTACCCTTTTAGTACAAAACCCCCATATAGGAATTTATTTATAAATTATAACAGATATACCACTATACTGACAATTTCGATAAATTTTATTTTCTCTAGTACTCACAAAAATAACATTTTGCTTTCGCTAGAAAACCCTTATCAATGATAGTATCTGAAGCGCGATAATGAAATTAAACATGTCATGCACTGTTCTATTCTTGTACCATATTTGATGAAGAACTGCCAAGAACAGAAATGTCGACTCTCCCATTTTCTTACTGTAAGCGTGTGCCTGCATTTTTAGTATCATCTTTGAGCCACCGTTTCCTTTCAGGAATCTTCTCGATTCTTGATCTATTTCGTGAAGGGTGGTTTAGGTACATCCAGGCACTGTAATCCACAGATCCACTTCCCTGGCCACATAAAAATGGCCCACAACATCTCAGGCAGAAGGCAGGTGAGCAAAGATCTCTGTGGGGCCACTTTTCCCTGACAATGACTCACACGGCCGTGCCTGTCTGCCTGACAACCGTCAATCTAGAGTGAAATTTGTGATTCTCAATTTCTTTCTTGCTCTTAGAGACAAAACAGTAAGTAGACGTTCTAACCTTTCTTTCTGCATCCCAATGGGCCTTCTTGTCGACCCACTCTGGAGATCAGTGCTTTGGAGAGACATCAGTGCTGAAAATTCTCCATATTAAAGAGAGAAAAATGAGGAAATCTCCACAGATGGATATATGGAAAGCAAAGCAGACTGGGTGTTGAATTTTGAAAAATATTCCCAGCTGGGAAACAGAAGGAAGAGGAGGAGTCAGCAAAGAAGAAAGAACCTTCAAAAAACGAGGAAGGCGAATATACTCATAATATGTCATCATAAGGAATCTGAGAGCTTTAAGAAGCATGCTGGTCAAGTGTTGGTCAACAGGCCAAATGTTTCAGAGATGTCAAGAGGACTCGATACTATGAAAAGGCCAAGATGCTTGGCAACTCAGAATTAATCGGTGATCCTTGAGAATGCAGTCTCAGTACCATGAAAGGGCAGAAAGCTACCTTGTAAAGGTGAATGAACTGGTGAGGAGAAACACAATTTAAAGAAGCTTAGTAACAAAAGAAGGCAAAAAAGAAGGAAAGAGAAAACTTTCCATTGTTCTAGAAGTCAGGACTTGAGAGGATGGATCATTCCACTATATGCCACCATGAGTATGAAATATTTGCTTCATTTGATCCATCTTAAAAATCTAGACTATAATTAGGTTCCTGGCCTTGATTTCTGTCCTACTGTACCACATCTCTGCCGTGCTGGCTGTCAACTACCATCCTAACACTCAGTCTCTCGTCTGTGCCTCTCTGTAAACCAGCTCCACCTAATGATAAAAATGAGCCTGTCCATCATCTCTCCCTCCTGCTCTGCCCATGGTGTCTCCTCCAATCTCCAGCACAGTGGACACCCACAGCATCACTGACCAAGTCCCGCGTCAGGATACGTAGGCCCCATTTCTACCACAGGGTTGCAGGCCTGGGATCTGATTGCTTCATTTCTCTCAGGCCTATGGGGTCCTATTAATTACCCCTGTCATTTGGTATCCTGTCGGAAGAAAAATGGCCACATGAACAGACAGATGCCAGGCTCTGCTCTTTTCATTGCTTCTCTGTTTCTGTATCTGGTCCTAGCATCTTCCCAACCACTCACCCTGAAAACTTACTTCCCTCATTCCTCATCTCCCAATTCTTGCAGAGTTCTGTTGATCCTTCCTCCTTAGTTGTTCCGTTGTTCCGGGACCTTCCCTCTAGCCAGGGCTTTCACAGTCAGACCCAAGGAGTTTCTATTCTGACACTGTCCTAATCCACCCCCAGCTACCTGCCACCCCAGGACTCCTCCTTGATCTTCCCCATCCTCCTCCACACAACAATCTTCCAGTTACCCCACTGTCTTTAGCTTCAAGAGTGTTCCTCGGGGCTTGGCTCCAGCCACCCCCTTCCTCCTCCCTGGGGTCTTCTAAAACCCTCCAGCCAGTCTTCCAGAAACAGCCCAGGCTTTTCATGTCTTTCTGTCTACCCCCGATCTGGCTGTTCCATCTGCTGATCTGTTTCCCCTGCCACCACCCAGGAAAAGCCTACCCACCCTTCAAGGTCATCTTCTTCTGATGCATCAAGTGGCTGACTGGCCCCTCTCCTGAGCCCTTCTGCAAAGTGCCTGCACCCCTCCTATGGGATGCTCAGGCTGCCTTGGCACACAGTTGCTAGGTCACTTGGCACCCTCCCTGAAGTGTGGGAGGGGTTGGCTTCATTTTCCAAAATGTGCATAAGTCATGAATAAGGTTCAAGAAACAAAATCCACTAATCCATCTCAAAATGGTGCCAGTTTCTTTCCAGAGGGTTATTTACTCACTGAAACTTAGGAGGCATTCAGAGTGTCTTTTTTATATTTAAAATCCTGTTGAAGGTGTAACAAACCTCAAGCAGAATATACAACAGGGGATGTCCCTGGTAGCCATTCAATCATCTTACTCTGTGGCCTATATTTTTAAAAAGAGGACTCCATGTCCCACCAAAGAAGACCCAGCAACAAAAATGGAAATGTTGGGCCAATTCTGCCAGGGATTTTTTTTTCTTTCTTTTTTTTTAATGCGCCACTGGGGATTGAACCTTGGGCCTCACCTTTTCTAAGCACACAGTTTACCACTGAGCTACACTCCCAGCCCTATGACAGGGATTGAATGAATTTTAACAAAACTTTCTTTTTTCTTTCTATGTGGGTTTTTTTTTTTTTTGGTACTGATTTCCATCTTTGAAATGAATTCAAATTTATCATTCTCAAAACATTTTTGTTTGGTTAAATGCGTTTATGTTTTCAAAATACTTGACAATTCTATGCATGCAAAGAAATACAGCATTTGGATGTTTTCAGAGGGAAGGGGGAATGCATGTCATCTTCCTCAATCTTCCCTCTTGTGAAATTGGTATAATTCAATTCACCAAAAATATGCCAAGTCCTACTATGTAGCAAGGACTTTGCCAAACACAAGAAATACAATGGGACCATTCCTATGTGCCAGGAGATTTAAATCTGCCGGAGAAGGAAGATAATAGGCAATTACTCTATATGGTGACAAGTGTCACATGGAGGGAGATGCCAGGCACTGCTGGAGCACATAGTGGGGATAGCTCAAATCATACTGAGGTTCTGGAGGAAAATGTCCTAGATCAGTGTTTCCCATGGATAGATAAGCAAATGAATGCCCTGGGGATCTGGGTCAAGATTCTGATTCGTGGCTCTGGGGTAGGGCCTGAATATCTGCATTGCTGCTAGCTTTCAGAAAATTGAGAGGCTGTTGGGTCAAGGACCATACGGCCCAGAGGACCACACCAGGAGTGGAGGCAGCATTTCAGGTAGACAAAATGATGTGGAAACAGCAGTGGGGGGGGGGGTGCATCTACAACACTGCCCATTTCTATTCCAATGAATCTGAGAGATAAATGAAAAGAAAAGAAAAGGGATCTAGGAAAACACCAGTCACTTTGGAAGTGTGATGTGGCCTTCTGTCTTTGTCCATTTGGGTTGCTATAACACACTACCATAAACTGAAATATATTTCTCACAGTCCTGGATGTGGGAAGGCCAAGATCAAGGTGCTGGCAGGCAGATTCAGTGTCTGGTAAGCACCTCCTTTCCGTTTCCTAGCTGGTGCTTTCTAGCTGAATCCTCACATGGCAGAAGATGCCACTTAGCTCTTCTGTGTCTCCTTCTTAAGGTCTCAATCCCCTTCAGGGAGCCTGGTGGTCTAATCACCATCCCAAGCCATCTCCTTGTGGATTAGGACTTCAACATATGCATTTGGAGGACATAAAACATTCAGACCATAGCACCATGCTAAATAGATGTAAGAGCTCTCTGATTCACTGTAATTAGAAGAAGAAACCTAAACCATCCAAAAGTCTGAGCTATAAAATATCATTAAAGAATGTTGAGTTATTCTAAGCACTTACAGCCTCTTGAACCCATGGCTCCCCAGGGTACCTGCTGTATCCACTTAGACAAAAAGGTAATTACTGACATTGACTAGTTTCAAGAACTTAAATGTATTCCTTTACCTAGGTGGGTTTTATAAGTGCTTTTCATTCTGTCATTTGCCCACCAGATAATTTTTAATATTAGCAGAAAAGGTGAACTTCAATTGGATTTAGGTCCTTAGTAAAACAGAGCTCAAAATAACAGGATTTTCTATAATCCATGTAACACGACACCATTCCAAAAGGCACCCTGAAAAATTCAAAGTGACATGTTAATATTAAAGGTTATTTTATATAAAACAATTACAGTTTATGCAAGTAAGTAAATGCAATTTGCTGCTGAAAAAGGAAGTTAAAGGTATACCCTCTAATTGAACCCTTGAGTACAGAGAATACAGGAGTCTGAAAGATGTTCTCTGAAAAGTCGGATTGCCACTCGATCCATCTGTGCCTCCAACTTGGTGGCAATACCATGAAAAGAGGCACATTTCCTTTTCTTTTTGTAATTGTGTATGGACAGCATACCTTTATCTTATTTGTTTATTTTTATGCAGCACTAAGGATTGAACCCAGTACCTCACACATGCTAGGCAAGTGCTCTGCCACTAAGCTACAGCCCCAGGCAGGCACATTTCTTGAGTAAGTCGTTCCTTCAGAACATGGTCTCCATTCAGAAGTCTGTGTTCTACTGATTGGCACTGTGAGTTTCATAAAAAGAAAACCACTCTAAATTATGTGTTAAAGAGGCACATTATCTTTTTGGAAAAGATATGACTGGATATCAATAATAATAGACATAGTAATTTAATAATGATTATTACCAAAATACGTTGTCTAAATGAGCTAAAGCACCCAATTCTGCACAAAAAAGAAAAAACAGATCACTTAAATGACTGTTTAGAAAGTAAATAAATGGTGGCAGTCCTCCTGCAGGACCATCCATTCAATAAGCAACATATTCATGGATCCTGGAGATGGTTCAACATACCTTATCAACCAGTTCCCACAATCTTCTATGAGGTTTTAAGAAATAAAGCACATAAGGGAAAGAAGGGGAGGGGAGGAGAGGGGAGGGACGGGACTCACACTGAAGCCCAAAACAAGTCAATCAAAGTTCCAACCGTTCTTTCAACATTTCTAAAGAAAAAAACTCAGTAAAAGTGGTACCCACCTGCAAAGTACCACATTCTAAATCCTACAGAACATGGGGCCAATCCAAATGGCACTTTATAGAGTAGGAGTGAAAGCTCAGGAGCAGAGCTCATGCACATAGAGTATGCATAAGGCCCTCTGTTCCATTCTTAGCACCAAATAAATATGTTCAAGAGGACCTTTATGCAGTTAAACAGAAGGAGGAGGCCACAAATCAATTTACCTCCCAAATTTTCATGTAATATAAGACATACCTAACATTCTAACTCAATCCCAAGATTTGAGGCACTACATTAAATCTGTGCTCTGTCATTCATGAGAACCCGCCTCTCAGTTGCTGTGCCACCTGGCTTTGTCCTGGGGGATGTCCCACCTGGATTAAATAAAACCACCACCGTCATTGGGAATTCAGAGCCAGGGAATCAGATCTGGATGAGAGGAAACAATTTAAACCAATGTACTTCAACCTGAGGACCCACTCATTTTAAAGAAAGAGCTGCAGAATCCTCTGCTCTAAAACCCAGCAAGGAGACTCATTAGAAAGAATCGCTAATGCTGGAGTAAAAACTTCTTTCTGCTGGTTTACTTTCATAATGAGAAAAATTTGCATACTCATATATAAAAATGTGTCGTTGAGGAAAATTCCACAGCCTCTCGAACAGGCTGGCTTACCCCCCACACCGCAGAGTTCTCAAAGTGACTCACTCATTTACAGCTCAAACTGCCCCTTCCCTGCCTCGCCTGCTCTGCACGGTCCCTCAGGATGACCCAGTGTCCCCCAAAACATTCTGTTGTCCCTGATGGCCCATGAGAAGGTGGCCCTCCCTGTTTATAGAACATCCTCTGAAAGGCACAGGGAGGGCAAAGGATCCAACAGCAGACAAGAAGCTGCACACACCTCCCTGGCCTGCAACCAGATGCACGTGTGGGAAGGTCCTCCGGGATTATGACCTCACACCAGAATATCACTTTGCACAGTTTCCAGATCATTCCATAATCTGTGGCTGCCTTCTGCCTACCGCACGTCTGAGAAGTATTATGTTCATTTTATTGACAAGTAACTGGCAGAGAGGGCCATGATTATCGCACACACCTGAGATAGAAACAGAGTCTTTCCAATGTTTCCTCTTAACACAGGCTCTGCAACTGGCCTCTGAGCTCCTTTCCGACGAATACCAGAGACTATCAGAAGCAGCTTGGGGCAGAACACCAGAGTGACCAGGCAGCCCACCGCAGGACAGCATCACCGCCAAAGAGGAGAGTCAGAAAGAAGAGCACACGTAACTGAAATCACAGGGGGAATTTCTGAACCCAGATTCAATATCCCACCCTGGAATCTGGCCAAGCAGCGGAAGTAGATTCTTTAGTCCTTGCCAAACATGCCAAGGGGCTTTTAAAGATGAGGGAGAGTTATTTTCTTGCTTTCTCCTGCAGGATACTCTGCAAGACCAGGTAGTGTGGTTATGAAGAAACGATTCTCAAGTAAAATCCCAGAAACCATCCATCTGACCCCACATCTGCCCTGCTTAGCTGTGCAGCCTGGGGCCAGTCTCTTCACTCTCTCTGTTTCTTTTCTGGAAGTCAGGAGAAATGGACCATGATCTCTCAGCTATTTTTCCAGTACTAACACTCTATGTCTAACATCAAAAGCAAACAGTAAGAGATAAGATTTTTTTCTTTGTTTTTCCAGCAAAAAAACAAAAACAAAAAAACAGTAGCTGACATAATCTTGACAACCCTGTCACTACACTGAGTACATCACTACAGTGTCCTCTCCACTGGAGAGCGGCCACCACCTCATCACTGCTGGCACTGTTTCCTATATCATCAGGGCCTCCCTGGGCTCCAAAGGGAGGCTTGCATGGAAGTAATCCTTGTGTGATGTGAGTTCTTCAGCACCTGGCAGTCCTGATATCACCCCCATTTCTTTTTTTTAAAGAATTTTTTTTAGTTGTAGATGGACACAATACCTTTATTTTATTTATTGTTTTAATGTGGTGCTGAGGATCAAACCCAGTGCCTCACACATGCTAGGCAAGTGCTCTACCACTGAGCTACAACCCCAGCCCCATCACCCCCATTTCTTGACAATGGATGCAGGGGTTGAAATAACTTCCCCAAGGTCAGGCAGCTTCTAACAGGATGCAAACTTAGGAAGGTTGACTCTTAAGCTAATCAGCTCACAATCTATGGTAAGAGATTTATTCTGTCACCATTGAATATCTGCTATAGCCTGTACCAAGAATATGTGGCCCCTTTCCTCGGGGAGAACAAGGAGACACCAGATAGATCTAGTTGTAATGGAAAGGGAAGACTTGGTTTGACCTCCTGCTCTACCTATTTATTACATTATGTTAAATCTAAGTCCCCTCCTCTGGGGGATAGGAATATCCACTTTGCTGGTTTATTGTGAGGATTCAATGAAACAGTGCTTATAGAAGTCCTAGATAGTTTTTAAATCAAAAAGAAGAATACCTGGACTTAAAATTTCAAAGGATCTGTATAAATTACTCTGGATTTCAGAAGACGAGGTTGGAACAAAAGTTTGTATTCTGACTTGAAAGTTATCTATTAATTTAATTAATTGACATCTATTTCTTACAATTTGTTGTTGGGAGTCATGAGACTTAGGTTCCCTATTGGTTTCTGCTAAGGTGTCCCAAGTGCCAAAGGTACTTTCCTAACAGAAAGATGGAGACAGCCCCCAGGTAAGGGCTCTCTGCTCCCACCTGGGTTCCCTCACTCACCAAATTACATATTCCACACCTTTCTATAAAATGGTCAAAACAGTTTCTGCTCTTTCCTTCTTCATAAAAATATCTCAAGCTCTCCCGATAATATAATGACAGCGGGAATACCTACTATTTGTATAATACCTAACATTAGAACATTTTAACATTAAAAACCTTTCATGTGTGGGCTGGGGATGTGGCTCAAGCGGTAGCATGCTCGCCTGGCATGCGTGAGGCGCTGGGTTTGATCCTCAGCACCACATAAAAATAAAAATAAAGATGTTGTGTCCACCGAAAACTAACTAACTAAATAAATAAATATATAAAAAATTCTCTCTCTCTCTAAAAAAAAAAAAAAAAAACTTTTGTGTGCTTAATTATCTTCTTCAGGTACCTTCAACAGCAGATTTCTGACAGTCTTGAGGGTACAATTTACAGAATGAAGCCAAGTTTTCAATAAAAAGATGTAAGCAACTGATATGTGGTTAACATTTGTGCATGTGTGTATATTTATACAAATATATAGTATATTTACATACGTGTATATACATAGGTACATATACATGTGGGTTTTGGGTCCATCAGTTCTGTAGCCTTTAACAAGAACCAAAATACCACATCTACTACAGCAATATATTTGTTTAATATCCTTGTATGTATCTGGATTCCCAGATGATAATTAATACTTGTCTGTATCATATAGTGAAGACTATTTTTAAAATATTTATAAAAGTGTCTTTAAATGGATATTAAACATCATTTGTCAAATTCCATACAACGATTAATTTAGAAAAAAAAACTCCTTTGATTATACATTGACCAAAACCTGACTTTGACCAGCAAAGCCCCTGACTTTGATTTTAAGACCTGAGAGAAAAAGCTCATTCTATAGCTTTCAAATGGTGAATATTTTTTGTGGGGTAGTGGGGATTGAACCCATGGCCTCACACCCGCTAGGCAAGCACTCTACTACTGAGCCAGGTAAACAATTATTTAAATCATCTAAATAATAACCCTGGATTTCAAATATGCTAAATGAAGTGCATTCACAAATTATATATAATTTAAAATAAATAGGGAGTTACATGTAAAGTTTCACTAAAATAATTTATTTACCCATATAAATAACACCAACAAAATGTAGAAGACAGAATGGACCCAACTAAAAGTTAAACAGTAATAGCAAACCTTTGGTGTATATTTATTTTGTGTTCTGTATTTGCCATCGTCATCTCTCTCATTATCCTTCCACTTAATCTTTCATGTAGTGTGATTCTCCAATGCAAGTTGTTCACACATTTTTTTTTTTTAGAAATACTAGGCTCTAACACACACACACACACACACACACACACACACACACACCACTTTCCTTGGAATCATTTGAGTGGCATTTATATAAATCATTAGCGAATGTAAGTTTACAGAAGAAGGGAGACAATATTTGCCAAGATATATCATGAGAGGAATCGAACCACCACCTTGTCTACACACAGCTGAACTCCCTGAGTAAACACCCACAATAGAGGACAGGGAGGTGGCACAAGGAAATGAGCATGCACATGATTGACACTGTTTCAAAAAGCGTGTTAAAACACATTGTTTCCTCCACTACTCGAAACACCTACAGAGTGATATATATAGTATTAAAGGTGGCAGGAACAGCCAGACTTGATTTAAGCGATTTAAGTGCATTCTGTTGCCATAGGAGAACCATCTCTGCCTCTCAGCTGCCTCCTCTTCTAGAATACACCGGATTGGTGGAGAGAGCTGCCATCCCCATACTCACTGTGATGGTTCACTTTGTGTGTCCATCTGATTGGGTCAAGGGATGCCTCCATAGCTGGTAAAGCATTATTTTAGTGTGTCCCTGAGGGTGTTTCTGAAAGACATTAGCTTTTATTTAAATTAGTAGACCGAGAGAAAAAGGTCTTCTTCACCAATGTGGGTGGGCATCCCCCAACCCCATGAGGCCAGAACAGAACAGAAAGGCAGAGGAAGGAAACATCTGTTCTTTCTGCTCAAGCTGGCACAGTCATCCCTGCCCTCAGACATTGGTACTCTTGGTTCTCAGGCCTTCAGACTCAAGCTGGGACTTATACTGTGGCTCCTCTGGTTCCCAAACCTTTGGGCTGGGGCTGAATCTCACCCGCTGGCTTTCCTGGGTCTTCAGCTTTCAGATGGCACACAGTAGAATTTCTCTGTAACTGGCCTCCGTAACTGCAAAAGCCAATCCCTCATAATAAATCTCCCTGTGTACATCTCCATTTATTCTATTTGGTCTTTTTCTCTGGAGAACCCTAGCTAATGCAGTCACCAAAGCCAGGGAGAATTGGAAGTTAGTGCAGAATTCTCCTTCCCCCTAACCCCTCTTCAGATAATCAGCATCTAAGTCCCAGTGATTGTAGCCTCCTTAATCTCACTGGCTCCCCCACCCCTTGTCTCCCTTCTCACTGCTGTGCCTTTAGTTCAGGGCTGGATTCAGGAAATCCAGTCTCAGAAAGCAGACATGGTACATCAGAGTCAGGTAGACCTTGGTGCTGTGAAATCTCAGAGGCAAGGGCCCATTTGGACATCATCAAGGGGGACACCCTGAAGAGCTTTTCCTGAAGCAGGAAAGTGGGACAGAGGCAATCATCTGCTCCTTTCAGAGGGACAAATGAAACACGGTGTGGGTGGAGAGGTAAAAACTAGAGATCGCCAAGCAGAGGGCTGGCTTACAAAGAAGCTTGGATTCTATCAAGCAGATGGCTTTTGGGAATGAAGGTGGGAGGGCCAGCTTCAGACATGCGTCTAAACCCTCATTCCCACAGTGCTGGAGGAGGCCAACTAACTGTTCCACGAGAGCTACACTCCACGCAATATTTGGGAAGCAGATACCACAGGGAGGGGCACTGCAGAGACACAGTGGTCAGGCCTGCCCAAGCTCATCCGAATATCCTTGTCTTGCAGTGGGGACTACAGCCAATTCTATTTCCCTTCAATTCAAGAGGTGGACAATGTCCAAGAAGTCAATAGAATAAAAACGCATTGATTCTGGATCTCAAGTCAAACCCAAAATGTTCTTAGATTATTGAGATGAACAAAGCACGTGAGAAGGGCACCTGGAAACGCCCAATGTGTCTCCTCGGTCTCTACAGCTGCATTGGCATCAGACCCATTTTATTTCTTCTTACAGACACTCCCAGGTCAATAAAATACACATTGACCTCGGCTGAGTCTATGGTCTCCCTGGAAGGAAGGACCTAACTCAAAAGGAAGTTGAGCAAGGCCCCAGCATCGAGCATAATAAGAGATGAAGTACATCAAACAAGGCAAAACAAGATGGACACAATACCTTTATTTTATTTATTTATTGTTTTAATGTGGTGGGAGGCAGTTAGCCATGCTCGGGACCAGGTGCCTCCACAGAGCCTGGTTTCAACAGGTACAAGATAGGCAGTGACCAGAACCCAGCAGGCCTAGTGTCCTCAGTAGACAGCTCACACATGCATACCCATGGCAAGACTTTGGCCCACACGACACAACACAAGAATAACCATCACCAAGTAACTCACCAGCACACCCCTCAAGCCCTGTTTTACATAAATTGCTTTTTTTTTTTTTTTTTAATCAAGGGAACTTTCAATAAGGAGTTTCCAGGTAACCAAGGGTTCTGGGATCACGAGAGCAATGCCTGATTCCCTGGGTGTGATCACATGGCATTGAGCCATTACTTCACACACTTCCTACTCACATCCTCCATCCCAACGTTACCTCTCCAGAGACTTTTGAGTCCCCTTCTAAGTACATCAGATAGATCCTCAGAAGCTTTACTGGTGCCTGAGAAATTCAAGTATCAGCTTTACTAGAGGTTAGCCATTTTCAGTTATTGGAAAAGTGGTTTTGCTCTCCCCCCAGTCAATGAATTGCTATTGACGTGCATGTTTCTCTGACACACACAATAAACCAGCATTTGGCAGTGATTTAAACAAGCCAACAGGGCCAGTCTCCTGTTGGAACTAAGCTGTGGGAGCCAGAACAAGTCAGATTTAAAGTTACAACAAGTTACCCCTACTAGGAATACAAGGGCTGTTCTAGATTCATATGTTTTGCTTCTTCTGTCCCTTATTTCTTCAGCTTCATGCATCTCCTCTCTTCACCTCTCCTTTAAATGCAGACTGATTATATACTTGCCTTTCTATCCCAGCTAAAGTGCTTTATGTGTTGCTTTAAAATTAGATTTGGGCAGCGCTTGCCCTCTAACTCAATAATACCACAGAAATCATAAACTATAATCCAAGCGAGGTGTATATCGTGGATGACGTTCTATTCCATATGCATAAGAGCTCCGTGCGTGCAAATGCAGCTAGCCATTCTGTCTGGAAAAGCTCGTGATGAGTCATATAGATCCAGCCCACTGAACACCAGCTCAGGCCAGCAGCTCTCCCTGCTGCATAGCAACAGCCTACCACGATGCTTATCGGGGGTTTTTCCCTTGGAGCTTGGCTTAATATCTACTTATCAAGTAGAAAAAAATCATTTTGGAACTATTTTCAGAGCAAGTACAAAGACATCCATAAGGATATATTAGCTGCATTACTTTTACCCAATGAAATAAATAAATCTCTCACCCTACAATAAACTTAGCAGGTAGGAGGGCAAGCAGCCTCTCAAACCGGCCTCCTTGGAGGAAACAGCATGTAAATATACTAACAACCAGGGGATATGGAAGAATTCAGAATAAAGCAGGTCTACCAGGGACCCCTCACCACCACCATCTACAATGACTCGTTCAAAGGGTCAAAAGTATTTTTTAGTATGTTGTTTCAGAAAATTTTAATATCCAGCAAGTGCAGATCACAGGTGGGCTCCAGCCCTGGATAATCAACTAGTCATCTCCACTTGGACATCCCCAAGAGCCCAAATTCTCCATGTCCAAGTCAGAACCCGTCACCTACCCTCCTGCTTTTATATTTCTGATCTCAATTAATGAGGTCACTAGCCATCCAGGCATCCACATCAGAAACCCATGCTTATCTTGGAATCCTATCTCTCCCTCGACGTCTCCTACTCTTTCCAAATCTCTACATCCTGGAGATGTCACTGAGCTCACCCCTTCACATCAGTCTCAACCCCACAGCCCCTGTTTTAATTTGCAGCTTCTTCATTTTTCTACTGATTCTTCCGATGACCTCCTAACTACTCTCCCTCCATAGCAAGTCCTCTACCTCCAACCTAAATAAGTTTTGCCACAATAATCTTCATGAAAAATCCTGGTCATGGTGCTCTGCTCATTAAAACCCCTTGGTGGCTTCTCAGGGATAAGTTCAAAGTCCAAAGTAGGGTACACAAGGCCCTCCACAATCCAACCTCAGGTCCCCCCAGGCATCACCTTGAACTGTTTTTTCTGGTGATAGGAGCCACTTGGAGTTCCCGAGCCCCCTGGCCTGTCTCCCATCTTGAACCTCTGTTTGGGCTGCTCCTTCTGATTGGAATGTCTTCTGCCTTTCTGCCCCAGCAAAATATACACATTATATGGACATCCCTCTTCTACACAACCTGTCCTCAACCCCACTCTGAAAGAAGAACCAGGAGGCTGGGGATATAGCTCAGTTGGTAGAGGGCTTGCCTCGCATGCACAAGGCCCTGGGTTCAATCCCCAGCACCACAACAATAAATAAATAAATTTTAAAAAAATATAAAAGAAGAACTAGGAATCCCGTCTCTTAGGCGCCTGGTCATGCTTATATAGCAGCATCCAAAACTTGACTGCACTAATTAGATCTCAGGGGGCAAGAACTGCATCTACAACAAGCCCAGAAGTGCTTCCAGATGCAGGCTAGGAAACTGATTAATATTTGTTAATGATTGAATGTCTCCATGACAGTATTTTAAGAGTCATTCCAAACTGTTTTCTTTCTTTGGGCTGCTTATGATGTGGAATTGCCTCTTATTCTACTTTTAAATCACTTTCAGAGAACCAAAATAAATAAATAAATAAATCAGTACAAGAGATAAATCACTTCCTATCCCCCAAGAAATCATTTCTTTGTTCTTGACTCCTGAAAGAAGAGTCATGCTTGAAGCGCTTGCACAGCGAATGATAGTGAGAAACTATCAAACTATCCAACAGGAGACTGGCCCTGTTGGCTTGTTTAAATCACTGCTAGATGACTAGTTGATGCCTATGATTTGTTCCAAATCCTTTCCGGCGCCCCAGGTTTTCAATGCCCTCACCCTGGAAGTGATTATGAGTCACACACAGGGTAGAGACACTACCCTGTTAAATTAAAGCAGAGTGTCCGTGGCATAAACCAAGACTGGCTTATAATACCTACATCCATGACTCCTGGGATGTGGATGGAAAATAACATTAAGAATAGAAATTGACTTCCTCGGTGTTTTTACTTCTAAGCCCACAAGGGAGCCACATAAAAATAAAGGTGCCACCCTCAATTCAGCAGTAGATGCCCCATGCCCAAAGCCAAACCCTTGAAAGGCCCTGGGGCTACCCACAAGTCTTTCTAAAATGCCAAATATCTGCAACTTCATGGCACCAGCGGATCATTTCTCTGAGCACTGATTTCATATTGGAAGATGGGCAATTTAAATAAATGTTTCATTAACATAGTGTTTTCCTGCTTGATGCTAATGTTCTTAATTTGTTTTTCCAGACTCCCTTCCATAGAATCATTTCCTGTGATGCCTCTCAGGACAATCTGAAACTCTTTGGGTCCCTAATAGACAATTCAGAGAACCTAGAAACCAACCAAACAGCCAAACAAATAAGCAAAAACCCTGACACTAAAAAGCTACTGAGACCCATTTGTCCTGAAATACACATCAGAAATGCTCTGGGTTCTTGTTTGAGTCACACAAAGGTCAGAACAGGATGGACCGTCCTGACCACCTCCGTGGTGCTGGGTTTGGACAGATGGTGGTGAAGCATTGTTCAGTGGGGCACGATGGTCCCAGAACATGAGTGAGGCACAACTTCTGCAGGAAGAATGCAGAATGTCTGACATTTTGTTTTCAGGCCCTAGAAGGCTTGCTCCCGCTCTGCTGTGTTTATCTGTACCAGGACTCTTGCTAGGTTGTGATTCCAAACCCCAAAAATTTCAAGGATATTTCGAACATCTTTTATTAATAGCAACACAAAAATTTCCATAGCTCATTGTTCAGATAAATGCCAGACAAGTAAAAGCAGGTGCCATATAAGGGCTCATTCCCCCAAACTTGGTGAGACAATGGCTCGATTCTAATGCGGTGGGGAGAAACGCCGAGCACAACACTAAAGCGTGGATCCGTCCACATCAGAATACATTGTGTGCACATTTTCTAGAGGGGGAGACGGGATTTTGATTCGGTCTTATTATACATGGAAGCAAAACTAAAACTCAATGAAGAGGTGAAGCACATAGGCAATCAACACTGGACTCTTCTGGGTGCCCCGTGCCATGTCTGTGGCAGAGAGGAGGAAAACACCATCCCAAAGCCCAGAACCAGCTCTGCCACAAGTGAACTGCACAGAAAGAGGCTTTGGATGTGGGTCTTTGTTTTGTGAGCTTCATCTCCCTCTTATAAAAGAAAGCCAATGTAACAGCAATCATAATGGTGCTCAGAGCAGGGGTGGCGGCAGCTTCCCTTCCTGGGGCACTTCCTGTGCAGCAGGGCTGAGGTCAGCGCTTTGCACACACCTGGCAAGTGCCTGGTCACTTTCCCCTTTCCACACCCTGCAGTGGAGAGGAGGTGAACTCCACTGCACAGAGGGGATGCTGTTATTCAGGAACTGGTCACTCAGCCAGAATGAATGGCAGGCTCTCCTTTCAAGTCTGCCTGACATCTGGGCTCTGTGGAAAGGCTAACTACCTCCAATGGCTGCCAGTGGATTTTACTAGACAGACCAGATCTAAGTGGAAAGGGCTTGGGAAGTGTTGTGTGAGTGTCAGTCATCATCTGCAGAGGCCTCCGGCCAGCAGCCAGTGGCCCCTCTGACCTCTGGGAAGCCCAGCCTGGCAGGCAGGAGGAAGGACACGGGGGCAGCGTGGGAGGAGGGCCAGGCGGCCTCCTGACACTTACTTTCTCAGCACGGCGATCTCATTCTCTATACTGCTTTCCTTGCCCTTCAGCGCCTTCTTAGGGATGCACTTCACTGCGAAGAGTTTTCCAGTTGCCTTCTCTTCGGCTAAAACCACTTCAGAAAAAGCCCCACTGTGAATAGAGAGAGAGAGAAAAAGAAGACTTAAGAGTCCAGAATTCTAGTTTTGCGGCTGCTCCTCTGATCCTATCTCCAAAGTCTGGGTAAGGACAGCAATAGGTCTGATCGCAGGCCTTACAGCTGCTGCTTATCCAGCACGGCTCCTTACAAACATCCCCGTGCAAAGAAAAACCCAGACAAGTGTGTCCTCCCACAAATGGACAGTGGATGTCGACACAGGTTTGGACCAAAGGGACACCGCAGGATGACCTAGGTTGGCCATCTGCAGGGCCACCTGCACAAAGGGGTGACAGCATTCCCCTGGAGCCAACAGGAAGAGTCCTGGGGCAGGATCCTCCTGCAGAGAAAGACCGGGTCTATCTGCATTTGTCAGCCCCTCTCACCTCCACACAGACTAGAAAGTCCTACTGAAATTCCCAGATTCCCCACAGGAAGGTTTCAGAGCGCTTCACAAACATTGAATTAATTCTTGCAGATAGGTAACGATGTAATTACAGTGTGAGTCGGTGCAACACGTGGTATTGACACGGGGTTAATTAATCGGTAGGGGTAGGCAAGTTTTCATTAAGCAGCTTATTTCCTTCTCAAACCAAACAAACAAATAAGGACCACACAGTGGGGAAGACGTGCCTGCCTGAAAATATAAATTTAACTCTGTTAGGACACAGCCACACACTGGAACCAAGATGTCTGGAACCAGAAAGCCTGTCTCTCTCCCCAGAGGTGCCACACCCGGGCTGGGGCCAGAGGCCCCAAGAACTGAGACACACAGACAGCCTCCTCCACCGTCTCCAGATTCAGGGACTGGGTTCACAGTACACTAGCCAGGGAAACCCCATGACATACTGAGCTGTTCTCCGTTCCCCAACTTCAGGAGCATCTCTGAGTTCCTCGAGAGATGCTAAAGATGTCTTCTACACAACCACGACTAGAGACAAACTCTGCTGCATCGATAGAAACCACCAGAAGCATCCATGTGGCCCCAAGGCTTTGGGGCTGCATTCTTCAGTCAAGAGCAAAGTGTTGGCTCAGCCAGGAGGATGTACCTGCCCTCGCTCTCCTTCCCCATCTGACAGGACCCAAGAAGACAAACACATAATTTAAAAATCCCTTCCAGAGAGAGGAATTCCCGTCCAGTTGGTGCACCCGACTGTGGGTCCTCGGGACACAGATCCTACTGGAATGCTAACTCTCAGGACAGAATTCCATCTGTCTTTAAGGCTGGAATCCAATTACACAAACCTGAGGGGCAGAATATGGTCCATCCACAAAATACTCACAGGGAAAATGTCAGAACAAGGACCTTCTGCCCAAATCCATAAATTATTAGCAAGTAGGATTCTCCCCTCAGAAGACTCTACGCTGAGCCTTCTGGAACCAGCCAGAACAATAATCATTAAATATTAAGACATTAAAAACCCACAACGGTGATGGAGGAAATCAAACTGCGCTGATAATACTTGGTCACTGCCAGTGGCTTTGGCCCAAGAAAACCAGTTCAGAACAATATCGGAGACTTGCCCTGAGCGCAGGACCCCTGCCTCCCTCTGCTCTAACTGAGGGGCTTCGCCTCACAGAGGGCCCCTGGATGGAAGAAGACCCTTAACTTTGGAGTAGGTACGTGCTTCCTTCCCCCATCCCCCAGAAGGTGGAACAAGGAGTGTAATGGGGAGAAACATCAGGGCTCAAGCACCCTGGGTGACTCTGTGCCAGATATCCCACTCATTCCCCTTCGGTTTCCACCTGAGTCCCTAACTCTGGGCTGCTGCAGGGAGCTGGAGCAGGGTGATACAGTGGTGTCCCTAACTGTGGGAAGGAGGGACTGTTTGTGATCCTGGGCACAGATAGGTACAGGAGTCCCCAGCTTGACAATCCTGAGCCAGCCAACGAGGCATCTGTGGAAGGGCTCCGAGAAGGCTGAAGACAGACAAAGAATCCCCAGCCACAGTTACCAAGTCATGCCGCAAAGCCAAGGATATAGTTGTCCCATCATCTCAGAATGAAGGCTAGCCTGCATTTGCAATCCCAGAGACATCCCCAGAAGAAAGGAAAGCAGGGACCTGGACAGAGATTTGCACACCCACATTCACGGCACTATTCACAGCAGCTAAAAGGTAGAAACCATCCAAGTGCCCACTGACGTGGTCAACACACACAATGGACTATTACTCACCCTTAAAAAGGAAATTCTGACACATGCTGAAATATGGATGAACCTTGAGGATGTGGGCTCGTTGAAATAAGCTGGTCACAAATAGACAAATGCTATATGGTCCCACTTATGCAAGATCTTTAGTTGAGTAAAATCCATAGAGACAGAAAATAGAACAGTGGTTGCTGGAGAGAAGGGAGAGGGACAGTTATTGTACAGTGGGGACAGAGTTTCTGTTTGGGAAAATGAAAAAGTTCTGAAGACGGACGGTGGTGATGGCTACAAAATATCATGAATGTACTTGAGGCCATTGAACTGTAATTTTAAAATGTAAAAGTCTATGGTATGCCATCTGACCAAAATAAAAAAATAAAAATAGAACGTCTGCCCACTTTTTTTTTTTATTTCCACTCAATGGCTTTCCTTGAGAAGAGAGACCACTGGAAAAGTTAGATAACCCTTTTCACTCATTACTTCCCTAGAGGGAAGAGGAATCATGGGAATGATCACAGGGTACCAGATGGCATGTACCACTTGACATTTACCAAGGGCTTTGGCATCTATCAACTAACCCAGTCCTGACAACCCCACTGAGTACAGTGCACAAGTGGAAGCTACTGTCCCTCCATGTCAGACAGGAGAGCACTGAGCTCAGTCACAGAGGGAGTGCAGAGCAGAAAAAAAAAACCCTCTGAGGTCCTTCTCAATACAGAATGCGGGGCTAATGCTCTCTGCGCCAGGCGGCCACCTCAGGAGTCTGAAGGTGACAGTGTCCGGGTCAGGCCCTCTGGCTGGGGCCCTGCCTTCACTCGCAAGCTGCAGGTCCACTCACTTTCTTATTTAGCCAAACGAAGTGAGTTCATCTTCCCTAAGACTTCCAAAGACAGAGCTCAGGTCTTCTTAGAGGATATACGACTAGCAAAAATTTTTATTGTTTCTACAATAAACAAAAATCACTTGAAGACGCTTTCCCTGTTCAAGAAAGCTAATTTAAAAACATCAAAAAACAAAACTCATGAATGAAGAGTGGTTTGGACACCCTCAATGTAATTACACAGCACCACGGTTGCGGAAGGGGGTCAGGGAGGGACAGGGAGCTGGTGGCAGGAAGTACTACAGGAAGGAAAGTGGATCTGAGAACCCACAGAGCCTTCAGACAACCCAAGAAAATAAAATCCAAGGAACAAAAGCAGGGACAAAGAATGACAATGTCTTAAAAATACAAAGAGGTCAAGGCAGGTTACGCTGGGTCAGTCATAAAACACAAGCTCTGGGCATTTAAGATTGAATGGTAGCCAGGCGGTAGCGCAGGCCTGCAATCCCAGCTACCCCGGAGGCTGAGACAGAAGGATCCCAAGTTCAAGGCCAGCCTGGGCAAAGAGTGGGAAGGAAGGTGGGTAGGGGCAAGCACGGAGTAAATTAAACTCCATGCAGGTCTGATTATGTCCAAAATGAACCCAAATGTTATGTACAACTACAATGCGTCAATAAAAGCAGAATAAAATAAAAAGGGCAGGGATGCAGCTCAGTGGTAGAATGCTCCTGGGTTCTATCCCCAGCATATCTCTCTCTCTCTCTCTCTCTCTCTCTCACACACACACACACACACACACACACACACAAAGAAAGCTGGATGGCAGGGAGCTCAGCCAGCTGCGATTCCACTTGCATCTGGAGATGCATGCCTCAAACCGTCCACACCATGCCCTCTCCTCTGCTTTCTGCAAGCTGACTGCTTCTCTTACCACCACTTGACTGGAACCTGGAACCAGGTGGCCTGCCCCCCCCCCGGGGCTCCCCATTGCTAAACCCAGCCGTGGCTTCTCACTGCTGGTCTTACGGGTCTCTGTGTGCCATGTGATAGCCTCCATTTCCTTCCTAAAACTCTTCTTAGTTCCATGACATTGTTCTCTTCTTCCATCTTTCCATCCACTCTTTTCTCCATCCCCACCTGGTCCTCTTCCCCACTTCAACCAGCAGTGACACTCAAGGTCTCATCCTTACAGTCCTTCTGCCTATTCTAGGTTCCCGACCCTGAAAAATTCTGCTTGTCTTCCTAGTTTCAACACCCTCCTACCCAGAGATGGGTCTCCTAAGCTTTGTCTATATTTGAATTTTCTTCACATGCAAAAGATTCTCTCTGACTTCCACTAACTCACTGACCCTGCTAGACGCTTGGGTCATCCATTAAATGGCTCAAAGGCTCAAATACCCTGTATTCTTCCAATCCTCCACCACTGCTCCTGTGAATTACCTGCCCAACACCCTCCTGGTCCCTGTTCCCCCAGCAAATCTACCTTCTATCCACCTCCTATCTGCTCCTGGAATTGCTTTTCTAAAACAAAGATCTGGTTAGGTTGTCCCCTTTTTTTAATTCTTTGAGGTTCCATGTCCACAGAATCAGGTTCAAATCCTCTGCAAGTTAACCAGGCATCTGAAGCCCCTGCAAACCCGACCAACTCGGTGGGCCCATCTACCACTATAGCCTCCCCTCCAACACCCTCAGCCCCCACCACACACACCTCACCTTCACCCAACCACGCCACTAAACGGCAGTTTCCCATACTTGCCCATGCCCTCTCACACCACCCACCTTTGCTCAGGCACAACTCACCACCCCTTTCCTTGAATGTCATTTATCCGTTTGCTTGGCAAAATGCCATTTTTTTTTAAAGGTCCAGGTATATTTCCTCCTCTGTTGAGGTTTCTCAATTGCCTCTCACCTGGACAGAATGACACCATTCTGAGGCACATGGCTTATACCTACATTTCCCCACTGACATGTATCACTGCAAGCCTCAGGGTTTTGTCCATAGGAGCACAGGGGTTGGGCCTGATTCTGTTCTGTCTCCATACCCAATGGTTCTGGGCACCAGCTGGTGTCCAAGACAGTTTTGATGATCACCATTATTTGGGAACTCTCTTCTGATTCTCAGCTGGCTCTCCACATTTTTGCTGTGCTGAAAATCCAGAAAATAAATAATATTCTCTAATAACTTTCCACTCAATGTTGAGAAGAACCATTTGTCTCTTTCCTCCTCCCACCATGAGACTGCAAGTCTCCGAATAAGCCTATGGAGAAAGGCCCTCCAGGGTTTCTCATGAGGCATAAAAATTCTTTTGAGTCCTTCCTGATCCATCTTAAACCTTTACTCATATGACTGAATGTGTAAGTAAAAATCTACCGTTCAATGGTCCTGAGATCACCTTTGATCTTGACTGATAAAATGTTAAATTTGTGGATTTATGGTACAATATTTCTTCCTATAAACCTTCATCCTGCTGAATAAGATAAATAAAATCTGATAGTAAAATAGAAAGCAGATTTTAGATGAAAAGACATTAGAAAATACATAATCATGGCAGAAATAAAAATTCCAGTATTCTGAAAATCGCCCTTTTTTCAAGTTGTAACAAAACATTTATTTGAATTATAAAGAAAGCCATTATTCTGTTTATAAAAATACCAAGTTTCCACCAAAATTAAATCTCTGTGACAAATTATCAGAGAGGTCAGACAAAAAGCTATTCTTGAAATGCTAAATATTTTCTGCACCTGGAGATAAGCTATACAAATTGCTAAAGTTGAATCCTTCCCCCTTTTTTTCTACATTTCAAAGAAAATCAAATCCTCACCTGGGGGCAGCTGCCTCTGATTGTAAGCCAGGAGAAAACAAACAATCTTTTGAGAACTGTATTTCCAGAACTAAAGGGGATGTCATGTTTTCTAAAGAATTCTAAACAACTACTCTTTTTTTTTTTTTTTTTTAATTTTAATATTTTTTTTTTTTTTTTTTTTTAGTTTTTTGGCGGACACAACATCTTTGTATGTGGTGCTGAGGATCGAACCCGGGCCGCACACATGCCAGGCGAGCGCGCTACGGCTTGAGCCACATCCCCAGCCCTAAACAACTACTCTTTTAACTTTCATAAATGATGGCTTCTGAGAAGGCTGTTTTGTTTTGCTTTTGTTTAGTAGTTTCCAGACTGGGATTCTGTTGTTATGATGGCAGATTACCTACCCACACTACCTACCCAGAGGTAACCCCCACTGCGTCTCCACACACCTGGGCACACGCAACGGTCCATGATCAATGGGAGGACAAGGCAAGGAAGTAGGCTAGGCTCTGGGAATGCCTCAGCTTCCTGATTTCCCAGAAAAGGCAGCAAAAGATTCTTTTACTTTCACTAACCATGTACCCTGAGGATGCCTTGGCTAAAAACTGACATGTGAACTTCAGATACACATGTACCTTCCAGTGGTTAAAAAATATTCATAGAGCCATGCAGAGCATCTTAATTCCAGATCTGTGGCTTCTACTGAGACCAGAACTCAGAGCGAGGCCAAGCCCATAGATATGCTGGCGAACTCACCCCCTCACTAGCAGTCATTATTATAAAAAGCAGAAGCCAGGTCTGCTGGCGTGCACCTGAAGTCCCAGCTACTCAGGAGGCTGAGGCAGGAAGATCCCTTGAGCCCAGGAGTTCAGGGTCAGCCTGGGCAATATAGTAGGACCCTGCTTCTTTAAAAACTCTTTTTTAAAAAAGAAACTGTGGTAACTGCTTTCCCAAATTTTAACAATCTTTAACCTTAATTGTTAATAACAAATATCAAATAAAAAGGTAGTACCCAGGCTGCCTTTAGGTGTGCCTAAAAAGCACACCACTTAATTTCTGTTCTCACATAAGAACAATTTAATCACAAAACGAGTTAAACTTAAACCTCGAAACAATTTATTGGGACTGGCTCATTTCAGATGCTCCACCATGTCAGTCAAATTGAACTGAAAAAAAACTCCTTTAAAAGGCTCCTCTGACTCCCAACAAGGATCAGGAATTCTAGAGCTGTCTCTTTGATGCATGACAGTACACTAAACCAACCATTCAGTACAATTATATCCATCCCAAATTAGACCAAAAGATCCTCAGATGGTGCTAAAATGATCTGCCCTATTAGCTTAGAGTCAGCTACTATTGGCTCATTGCCTTTTTCTGCTTTTTAGTCATTCTACATACGAATCAGATTGATTGTATTATTAACTTTATTAACAGCATCGCCTCCTGCTCATGGCCATTAATGTACCAAGCAACCCCGCCTACAGACCTACCCCCCCAGGCCTCGAACCATAAATCAAAATGTTCTTTTCCTCTAAGCATACTATTTTTCCCGGTGTCAGGCCAGGGTAATATTAAAGACTGTTTTTTTAAAAAAAAAATAGGGGGGGGGGGAAAAACTCAATAGCAAAAAATGAGGTTGGTGATATTTGGCTTGAGAGAATACAGGTGCCTTTTAGACACATTGTTCCCCAGCAGAATCAATTCTTAAAATGGAAAAACCTGTCTGCTAACCCTAACAATAATCTTACTGACCCTAGAGAATCCAAATGGATAATAACAGTTTTTCCATTTAAAGTTAATGAAGTAGAGAACATTTTTGGGGGGAAAAAGGAGATGAGAATAATCAATAATAATCTATGTAAAATGGCTCTCTGGCTAATTAAAGTCTTGTTCTACATATTATAATTGGATTAATCAACTAGCTATGTCACATTGACAAAATGTCAGTGACAATCCTGTTCTATAGCCAAGTTCACCCTTCATGCTGTACGAATAACCCATCTAAAGAGGGCTGGTGTGAACCGGTTAGTTAGACTTCTAGCCTGGATCACAGTCAGACTGGACATTTTCACTGGTGAAGAAATTCAGTAGCTTTTTGAAGAAAAAGTTTTCTTCATGGAGGCCATTCATGAAGAACACAGGGACCATAAATAGCCCTAGAGGACTCATTCACAGAGAAGGGGGGACTTCAAATGGGTCTTGAAGAATAAGTATGTTTCAACAGATAAAAATAACAGAGAACAGGCAGACAGGAAAGATGAGAAGCAGAAGGTGTTCCAGGGCTAGGGGGACCCTGTCTAATAGGACAGGTGATACATGCAGAAGAGGAGCATCAGCGGGGTCAAAGGCGTGGAGGGCAAGCACAACACTCAGAATGTGCACATGGTGTGTGCGTGTGTATGTGTGGCTCACGTCATTCATTTCACAACACTATAGAATCTTATGGTGACAGGATAATGCACCCCCACGATGCCCATGTCATATCCCAGACCTGTGAATGTGTCCCTTTATACAGCAAGAAGGACTTTGCAGTCGGGATTAGTTTAAAGATCTTAATACAGGGAGAGCATCCCATATTTTCCCAAGTAGATGCAATCACACAGGTCCTTATAAAAGAAAGACAGGAGGGTCAGAGATGTGACAAGGCAACAGAGGTCCCAGTGATGCCATAGCTGGGAGGGAGCCACAAGAAGGAAAGAGAGTGACCCCTAGAAGCTGGAAAGGGCCAGGAATGGCCTCTCCCTGAGAGCTTCCAAAAGCCCCACCTGCATCTGAATGATGGCCCCGAAAGACTCACTTTTGGACTTCTGACCAAAACTATGAGATAATAAATTTGTGCTGCTCTAAGTCACTAAGTTTTGCTAATTTATTATAGCCATAATAGGAACCTAATGCCAATCTATATTATTATTATTTATCAATGTGGCAACTGGATTCATGGAGGTTCCAGTTGTTATCCAAATCTCAAAGCCAGTGACTATGACATGATTCAAGCCCAGGAGTGATGGGTTGTTGGAGGCTGCCTTGTAAGAGCCTGGACCACACTGTGGATGCTGAGAACATCAGATGGGAGAGTGTGCACTTGACACAGCAGACAGCCAGGGGGAGGCAGGTCTTAGAGGGAAAAGTGAACAGAGATGATTAATATGCAGTATTCTCTATCCAACCAAATGTGCTTTAGATAATGTGTGTGTGTGTGTGTGTGTGTGTGTGTTCTTTAACATCCCTCTGAAGAGAAACAGGTAAGTGTCCTTCCTGTCCAAGTCATATAACTCCCACATTCAGGAAGTTCATATATGGCCCACGATTTTCCTTCTCATGCTACTGAGTAATCAAAAACACTTTGTTTTCCCCTTGAAAACTCCTCCCTCTTTCTTCTCCCTTTAGCAAATGATTGCTTCAACGCTGACCCCATTTCCCTTTGCTAACCAAGTGAAAGACCCTGAGCATCTTTTGACCACATAGCTGCATCTGGGACAATTTCATAAGTAAAGTTGTCAACAAAGTGTGGCCAAGCCCAGGCTATGCTGTCCTTCCTGATGAGTATAGAGTTGGGTTGCAGAGAACAATTCCTTTCCCCAGAAATTGTTCTGAAAAAACTGGAGCTTCCCAAACTAGATAATTACCACCACCACCACCACCATCATCATCATCATCATCATCATCCCAACACCATCAGCAGCATCACTATCATCATCATCACCATCATCACCATCATCATGTCTATCCCAACTATACCACCATCACCATCACCATCATCACCACCATCCCAATACCACCACCATCACCACCATTGTCACCGTCAGCATCACCATTATTAAGGGCTGCAGGTGTGGCTCAGTGGTGGAACACTTGTCCAGCATGCACTAGGCCGTGGGTTCCATCCCTAGTTTCCTCCCCTGCCCACATACACAACTTTATTAAAACCTAATTTTAAAAACTGTTTACCAACCAGTTTCTAATCTCTATCAATAAGCCCTGCATGGTAACATTATTATGCCCACTTTACAGCTGAGGAACCAGGTTCAATGAGGTTAAAATTTTTACCATCACATAAGGAACTGACATTTTCAATCTGGTTTGATGTAAAAGTCGACGCCACCTCTCCGGGTGTAGTAAATTTTACAATTCCGAAAGAGTAAAAAAGTGAGATACAGAGGATTTTTTTCACTGTATTTCCCTCTCCTCTCAAGAAAAGGTGAGGGTGTGTCTAAATTCCTGTTTCACAGCAATTTGGGTGATGATAGGTGAATTCTCTGAGATTATGGATCCTCCAGTGGAACCAGCTCCCACTCCAGCTCCCCAGGGCTAGGGTAGAGGTACTTCCATGAGCCCACACTCCCAATTAGAGGAAAGTAGCTAAGGTTTTAAGCTGGACTTTCTGTTCCGTTCCTAAGTCCTTCCTCGTTGTTCTAGAATTGAATCTTAAAACTCTGCCTCATAATTTTCATTCTTTTCAACAGTACAATTACTCCGTAGATGCAAACTGACCCTTATATTGCCCCATGTGGTAGTCCCTTCTCCTTCTAAACTGCCCACACGTCTCATTATTCAATTCCTGCTTAATAGAATCAACTCCATCTCCAAGCCCAACGGACAGGCCCTCCTGTTGTCTACGACGTAATCACATGAAGACCATCAGGGCTACAAGGAAAGCTCATACCTCACAGGCCTACCTGCTGCGGCAAAGCTTTATTCCCATTCACTCACAGGCTCACGGGGACTACCAACCAACTGCCGCGAGAGCTGATTATGGACGTGATGTTGCTGGCCAAAAAGAAGAGCAAGACTTTCAGCTACCCACGAGAACAAGACGGCTCCCTGAGACCACACCCCCCACAAAAAGTGAAGGACCAAGTGAGCCCGAGAGCACGGTTCCTTGTACTTTTCTCAATCTCTTAGCCAAGATGGTTATGACCCATCCCAGGGAAGGTGGGAGTGAACATGGGGCTACTCTGGTGCTAACAGGCCCTCTCCAGTCCCAAAGGACTGGACCATGGCCTGAACACTGTGATCTCCCACCCCCAGAGACCCCAGCCCCAGGCACAGGCTGCTCCACTTGGCCCATAGGGCAGAGAGAGGCTCAGTTTAAAGACACACAGCAATTAACGTTTCCTTGACACACAGAGTAGGCCACTCTGAGATTTCAGATAAGCCCAAAACAGGGTAACTCAACACAGTGAGATTCCCAGGCAGGGTGACTTGAAGGCTCCAAAACACTCGACTGCCTAGAAGTGTCTCCCCAAATTGGCCCATGTGCCTAGATGTGTGTCCCCAAATTGGCCCACGTGCCTAGAAGTGTCTCCCCAAATTGGCCCATGATTAAGGTGCTTGACAGCCCACGGGGAGTCACCTCTTTAGGTTGAGACAGAGTTATCAACTTCCCCTGGTTGTGTCTCCTGGGGACATGCCCATGTGTCACCTGGAGACACGAGCACTACTCAATTGAACGTCCTGAATGAAACTGGAAACCGTACACAGTTTCAACACGAGCTAGCTCACATATAGTAGATATGGCAGGTGTGGGTAAGAGCTAGACGCATAGAGAGATTGGCGGAACTACAGATGGACATGCAGGCATGAATAGTTGGCCAGGATAGGCCTCTTGCTGAGAACTGACAGGACAAGCAGAGAATCATGGGCATATGTGAAAGACTTTTCCAGAAGCCGGGGAGCAACAGCTGGAAGGCCTGGGACCTGTGAGGGCACTTGTGAGGTTGGTTAAAAGAACATGAGGACAGATGCCAGGAGCTAGGTGGAGAGGGATGAATTGGGCTGCAAGAGATCCAAACACCCTCAGGACCTGTGGTCAAGGCAAAGATAAGGCAGATTTTTTTCTGAGAGACAGATGTATAGATCCACTGGTTTTAGCACTCACTTTTTTTTTCCCTTCTGTGTGAGAGTTAAGAAAAAAGAAAAAGAATCAGGCCAGCGCCGGCTTCCCAAATGCCATAATTCTAGCTAAATTAATTAATTGTTCTCATGTTCCCTGACAAAGATTCTCCACTTAGCCAAACATTGGTGAGGCTCCTGAACCTTTTTATACAACTATCTCGGCCCTCCTTGTAAAATCTGGTTTGGGCAAGAATCCCCTGTCCTGGACATTGGATCACCTGCCCCACCTGCTTAGGTTCCTCATCCTCCCGCATCCCCAGGTGATGTCTGGTCACCTTGGTCTGCCTTCAGCAAGAATAGGTTGAGTTTGCCAGAATCCTCCTTACCCCTGATGTTTCCTCTTCACAATTTCCCATCCACTGACCATCATCCTGCCCCTTGGTCATCAATTCTCCCTGGCCCATGCTGTACTTGGAATTGAGCCCCACTCGTCAGTCCCTCTGCAGGACTTTGCTGTGGTGGGCCCTTAACCCACCACAAGAGTCTTGAACAAGCCTTCCTGTCCCCTTGCTTTCGTAGGCATCATTGAATAATTTTTTCCTCCAACATCCCTAAAAAGAAGAATTGATGTCAATTTAGTCAAAAGTTCCTTGCTGGGTTAGGATAAGGCCCTTGTTCTTCCCTGAATTCTCCCAGGAAGCTGCTTGCAGTCATCTCTTTCTTGCCTCAGTTCTGCCACCTGGAAGAGGGGTGTGAGGCTCCACCCTCGGCTTCCCCCTTCAATCAAGTGCGGCAGGGGAGGACCCCAGACTGGTCCTCAGGCTGACGTCCCTGCGAGGAAAGGCTCAAACCTGGGCGCCTGTCCACTTCCCACGCACACACTGCAGGCCTCTCTCTGCCACAGCGCTGGACGCACGGAGAATGATAATGCTGTTCTGCATCTCATCATTCATCTGCCGGACGCCTAGCAACTGGCCTGCACCTCCTCAGGCTCTTCCTGGAACTGGGACTTCATCCTCACAATGGCAAAAGTCATGTATCGACAAAGGAAGGTTCTGGAAATGTGTCAAAACCACACACCCAACAAAAACCCCAAACTGCTATGATTTTCCTTGTTTCTTTCTTTTGCTGCATATGTTAACACTTCTGGAAAATGTGCTTAAAGATATAAACTAGATTCACCAATGTTTTCATTAAACTGGATCTGACTCCCAGCCAAATGAGCTCCCTTCACTTCACCTACAGGAACAAACTACCTGGTCTCAAACCTGGAATTGAGCCCCACACGTCGGTGCCTCTGCAAGACTCTGTCAATCTCCAGGACCCTGCCAATCTTGGCATCTTTCCAAAGGGTAAATGTCAGGGGTGACTATAATGGTCATGTTTGCTTACTTGATTTTTAAACAAAAATATCAGACCTACCTAACTAAACCAAGTACATCTCCCTTCCCTGTAAGTGCAGCCATGGACTGACCATGACTCTCTCTCTCCACCAGGCTCACAGTATTTGAACAAAGAAGATCAAAGTACAAATTTTAAAAAGGAGAAAGACAAGAACACATGGAAGGTCATCATCCTTCAGTAGAGCTTTTGACTGTGTTCCAGCAAGCGATCTTTAGGAAAAAGAAAAAACTCAATGTCTTAGCCACATTACAATCACATGTAAGGAAAATCTGGGTCCTTTAAAGAGTTAACGATGATTACATTTCTAACCAAAAAGAGTACAGTGAAAATGTTGGAGACATTTTAGGAGAAAAGAATGAGAACCTGTAAGTTAATCTTCCTTTTATGGGTGGGGGATACTGGGGGCTGAACTCAAGGGCACTCAAGCACTGGGTCACATCCCCAGCCCTATTTTGTATTTTATTTAGAGACAGGGACTTAGCACCTCACCATTGCTGAGGCTGACTCAGAACTCGAGATCCTCCTGTCTCAGCTTCCCGAGCTGCTGGGATTACAGGCATGTACCATGGTGCCCAGCAGTTAATCTTCTTAAGCAAGAAACAAAACCTACAAATCTTACTGGAAAAAGGAAAATATTCAAGTCCTACAAATAAAATACGGACAAAGAGTTAAAATACACATCACACCCCAGCTCCCCACTGAGATTACCACGTGCACCTCTCCAGGCTCGGTTCAGAGAAACCAAGCCCAGCAGAGACCCTCCATGAGCAAACCCATGTGGGAAGGATACAGTGCACAGAATGGCCAAGAAACATTCTCACTGATGCTCAAAACTTACTAGTAATCCAGAAATGCTAATTAAAACCTCGATAAGACAGCTTTATTCTCAGCAGGTTGAGAAAAGGTAAATCTATGTGGGAAAGCTGCTGAGTAGAATTTGCTTCAACGTTTTTGGAAACTAATCTGGCAATACCGTTAAGTTACATTTTAAGAACTCTCTCTTCTAGAAATAAAGGCATTATAAAGAGATATGTGTATAAACATACTTACTGAAGCACTATAAGAAGTGAAAAATATTTTTTAAATAGGAATTTTTATTAAGAGTAGAATGGAACAGTCATCCTGTGGGATATGATATATCCATAAAACATAATAGCTATTAAGTTACATGACATGTCACAGCCATAAATCCTCATCTAGATGGATCAAACACCCCAAGTGTAAGTATCCAAAACAAGAAAAGTCCACTGTAATAAAGTCATTCGTGGAATAATCTATGGCAATTAAATTAAATGATGAGATCTACATGTATTAGCAGGGATAAATTTTGAAGACATAATGGGTGAAAAAAACAAAAGGTTACCAGAATATTCTATTCATGCCCACCTATAAAAGACACACATCCACAACACTGAACCCTACATTGTTTGGACACACCACATACACTATGTAGTGAAAGTAAAAAGACATCCAATAAGGGTGCACACCAGCTTCAGGTAGAGGTTGCCCCAGGGGTCAAAAGAGCAAATAGAATGGTTTCAGGGATAAAGTGGCAGGGGCAGGTACCTGTATCCATAGTCTTGTTTTGTTTTTTTTTTTTTAAAGAAATCTGAAGCAAATAGCAAAAACAATGCTAAGCAGGAAGTGTGAATCAGGCGGTATAGCGATACCAGACTTCAAACTATACTACAGAGCAATAGTAACAAAAACAGCATGGTACTGGTACCAAAATAGGCGGGTGGACCAATGGTACAGAATAGAGGACACAGAAACCNAGGGGGACAAATGAATGTCAGTAAAGGGGGCAGAGAGAGAAGAGGGGAGGGGAGGGGAGGGGAGGGGAGGGGGGATAGTAGAGGATAGGAAAGGCAGCAGAACACAACAGACACGAGTATGGCAATATGTAAATCAATGGATGTGTAACTGATGTGATTCTGCAATCTGTATATGGGGTAAAAATGGGAGCTCATAACCCACTTGAATCAAAGTGTGAAATATGATATATCAAGAACTATGTAATGTTTTGAACAGCCAACAATAAAAAATTTAAAAAAAAAAAGATATTTCTATGAAAAAAAAAAAGAAATCTGAAGCAAACATGACAAATGTTAATTAACATTTGCTCAATCTGGGTGGTGGGTACATGGTAGTCTGTTCATTTATTTCTCTGTACTTTTTGGTAAATTTGAAACATCTCATGATTAAAAGAAAAATTAACCAAAGTCATAATAGACAATGGTGCCTTCAAGAAACTGCAGAGAACGGGGACGCAGAAGGGAAGGAAACCCTCAGTGCTGGTGGGTTGTCTCAGGACAGTCCCAGTTTGAAGATATCATCCCAGGACAGTAAGGAACAGGCCTGACTTTCACTCTTGGAAGTGTCCAGGACAAGTGGCTTCACCTCTCTGAGCCCATGTCCTTGTTTGTAAAGTGGAGACACAACCCCACAGATCTCACGAGGTCACGGAGAGGGTTAAATGAGAAGAGGAAGATCACACCTTCACTCTGTAGGGTGACCAGCAAATACTGACTGCTTTAACAAGGAAATAGGCCCTGCACCAAAAAATGTTCACAAAACAGGCCGACGACTCTAGGCAGAGAGAACCAAATGTCACCTGGCCAAACTCAAGCACTGAACTGTCACAAAGTGGTCCTCTTTGAGGAGCAGGAATCTTCTAGAATAAACTTTGACCCACAGAAAGGAAGGCCTTGTCCCAGCTGGCAGAGTACGTGAGCTTACAGAGAGTGTCAGAATCTAACTAGGAGCCCTGAGGTCCTAAGAATGGCCTCGGGACATTGGCCAGACAGTTGTACTCACTTGAACTACTTAACTCCTGGCCTTACTACTTCCTTGAGCTGATGTCATGGAATACTCACTGGACTTTCTCCAGAGGAGGAACCCCAAAGGGTAGAGCTAGCCATAAAGATGCTGGAAGGGGAGGATGAAGTCCCTGTTCTCGTATGTAGAGGACAAAAAACAAAGTCCCAGGGCAATAAAAACAACGAGGGTGTTGTGTGGTGGCATGGCAGGAGGTTCTTGGAGCCTGGACTAGGTATGGGACACAGGTGTGGAAGGGCCCAGCAGGTGCATGGATACTGACAGGGACAGGGAGCCTCGAGCTGCGGCAGCAGGTAGAGATAGATGAGTTCCCAGCCTTGCAGGCCCGTCTGGTCATGTGACTGAACTCTGCCAATAGAATAGAGTGCAAGTGGAGGCTGTGGCTTCCACCTGGCCCACAGACACTTCTCACAGGTGACTCTTCATTCTGGTTCACCACCTGCTTGCTCACTGTTGAACCATGGCTCAAAGAAAAGACCACTCACTCAAGCAAGCTTATATTGTGCACACCAGAGAGCTGATTGGCGACTGTCTCACCCGGAAAAACAGGGCCAGAGGACAGCAACTGGTCTGATTGCAGGGAAGATTTTATATCACCAAAAGTGACAAAGGCGGGTGTCTTGGGAACTTAGAGCCAGCAGGGTTCTGGCCAGCGTAACACAAGGGCACATAGCAGGTTTCTGATCTACATTTTTTCACATCTCAAGGTAGGGAGCAAACTCAGATTCCAACACCAAAGTCAATGAGGAGCCGCTGGGATTTCAGGGAGGGTTATCTGGTCAAGGAGTAACCGTAGGTTCAAAGCACCGGCAGGAATCCCAAGCAAGTTTTGAAAACAGCAAAATGGTCAGGCCAAATAGACATCTTAGTATTTTACAGTAAAACAGAAATGAACTTTCCATGACTTTGTGATGAGATGGTCCCTAATCTTAAGATGGAGTTGGGCTGGGTTCAAGACCACTACATGCAAAGGTCTTCAAGGTCCTATAGGAGAGAAGGCCACAGATAGGAAGAAGCCCAGATCTCTTAGTCCCTTGTGTGAAGACTACTGCCAACAAGGAACATCCACAGTGGATCCGATAAGAGAAAAAAATAAAGGCCTATTGATAAGCCACTAAAATCTGGAGGTACATTTGCTACAACAGCTACTGTGACCCGAATACATCAAGCTACAAGATTACTCAACTTCCTTCCTTCTGAAAGCTCATGGAGGCCAGTGACAAAGTCATCTTGTGATGCTCACAGAAAAGCTCCTTCAAAGCAGCTGATCCAGCTATCAGGCATATATATATATATATATATATATATATATATATATATATTTTTATATTTAGNATTGCGAATTAAGGTTCCAGCACAAGAACTTTCTCCTTCATAGCAAATATGTAGGAGAAAATTCACATTGAAGTTATTTCCATTTCCAAAGCCTCACCTCCATAAGCTCCTGACCAGGGATCTTCACTCACCCTGTCTCTTAATCTGAAATAAGTTCATGATGGCTGGATCTCCAGCAGTGAGTTTATGACCTTGAGGACAGAAGTTTCTTTCTAATGGTGATGTAACAGAAAAAAAAACAGTTCCTTATGTTCGCTGAGCCTCCATACTGCCCCAGATGCCCTATTTTTAAGATTCTTCTACATGAAATAATAAGCCCACAAGCTATTTGTGCTATATTAGTAGGAACTGTTACTATCAATCAAATTTACCTCTTTACTAATAAAATAGCCTTAAACATTTCCCACATAGAGGTGGACTGTGTAAAATTGAAGAGCAGTGGGCACTAGGTAACATGGAGCCATTGGAACTATGGCACAGAAGAAGCACAAAATATAAAGCAAAAAAAAAAAAGTGTCTACACTGTAGACACATAGTAAACAAAACTGGAAGTTTTCGGTGTAAGAATCATGCTCTAAAGAGATAAACTCATGACATGACTGGTTGGTCTGTGGAGTACTGCGCCACTTTACGGAAAATGACCAGGAAGCTACACGTGGAGGGAGGGGTGGGGCATTTCCATCTATTCCCATAATCTCACAACCAGATAAGCAATCCAGCGGGGGCTGAGCAGAGACACGACATCGCTGTCAATCAACTAAGAGACGCAGCCAGAAAGGTCGGCCTTGAAAATAAATGAAAAGAATAAAAATGACTCTTTGGGCCAAGTGATCGATATGTGCCTGCTGAATGAAACAATAATAAAGAAGAAACAAGGCAAAGTGCCCTATCAAACTGAGAAAAGGAAACCCAATCAGGATTGGAAACACTCAGGCTTTTTCTATTATAGAAATGATTTAATTGCTCAATAATCTGCCCAGGGAGGGGACTGCCAAGCAGAAGGGATGAGCCACCCTGGCCAGGCTCCCCACCCTTGTGTAGCGTGCGGCATCATTCTTTATTGGGAAGAGGTGGATAAGGGACCTGTTAAAAATTAACTATAGGAGACTTTTCTGATTCCTAGGTTATAAATCTTTGTAATTAGAGATGGAAAACCTCCTTTGCCTTTATCATCAATTCCCTGACCTCATTATCCGACAGTTATTTGCCACATCAACCACCCCGTGGGGAAAGTCACCAGAAGCAGTTTTTTAGTTTGTGACCGACCCAGGGAGAATATTATGAGAACATCATTGCTAGGAAACAAAGAAAGGCAATGCCAAGTCAGGGGACAGCAATTTCAAGTCTTGCTCCTCATCTGTAATTCGTCTGCATTCTGTACTTTGCATTTGAACATAGAAGATGAGCCTTGAAGGACTGCCCGACCAGGCTGCTCCATGCAAAATGGGAGGTTTGGTTTGATTTTGCTCAACTCTGATGCTTCCCTGGAGTCTCCCCTGCTCTGTGGTGGTTCACGATGGTAGATACAGTCATCGTTATGTTCATCATTAACCTGCTTCCAAATAATTGGACTTTGCCCACAGACAATATGTTTAAGCAAATGTGATGCATACAGATGAGTGAGGTCTAGGCCCTAGGAATCTTCTGCTTCTGGTCATTTCCATGCATCCCTGGAAACCATGATCGCATTTTAGCACAAGACAGAAGGGGGATGAGTGAACTCAGGGCAGGCTGTTGGACACAGTCTTGCTTTCTGCCTGACGGTCCCTAATATAGACTCAGCCCTCAGAATCCACAGGCCCTACATCCATGGATTCAACCAACTGCAGGTTGAAAATATTCGGAAAGAAGTTGTGTCTGTACTAAACATGCACAGATTATTTTTCTCATCATAATTCTCTAAACAATATAATACAACTATTTGCAGAGTATTTACATTGAATTAGGCATTATAAATAATCCAGAGATATTTTAGAGCATATGGGAGGATGTGTATAGGTTACAGGCAAATTCTATATGAATTTACATTGGGAACTTGAGCATCCATAGAGTCTGGGACCTATGGGGATCCTGGAAACAAGGACCCATGAATGCCAGGGGACAAACTATATGCTATATATTTCTGAAGAAGGACAAGTATCATTGGCATGTCATCGTAGAACTGTGGCTGCCTCTGCACCAATGGCAGTGCTGATGTTCATGGAAACTTCATGTGACCTCCACTCCCAGTTGTATTTTCTATAGGGGAAGCTTCACATTCAGGGTCCTCGAAGCCCATGCTCAAACTGTCCCTTGCTGGACAATCTCAGACTTCTGATCATCTCAGAAGGGAGGAAGCTTGTAACTGCAGTGTAGAGAGAAGGAGGGGGTCCAAAGAGCAGTATGCAAAACGAGTTCTTGGCAGAATGCACAAGGAAACCACTGCCTCCCCCAAGCTCCAAGGTCAAGGGAAGACTCTCCTGGAACCCCTGTATATTCTCCCATAAAAATCACAAGAGGACCTTGGTGACTCTCCATTTGTTACCTCACACAAAAAACTACTAGCATGTGCATTTATGAATTGTAATTTCCCACCTGAGTGTCTCCCACACTTCAAGGGAAGGTCACTAACTTCTAAGACTCAGAAGAGCCAGCAAGACCACCCAGCCCAGTGTCCTCATCTCCCACAAAAGGAAATGGAGCCAAGAAAGGTGGAAGGATGTATAAAAGATCCAGCTGCTTGTAACTCTGAGGTCATTCAGCCCAGTGCCTTTCCCAAACAAGAGGTTCACATTCAGCCAGGCGCGGTGGCACACACCTGTAATCCCAGTGGCTCAGGAGGCTGAAGCTGGAGGATCATGAGTTCAGAGCCAGCCTCAGCAACTTAGCAAGGCCCCAAGCAACTCAGTGAGACCCTGTCTCAACATAAAATATGAAAAGAGGCTGAGGATGTAGCTCAGTGGTTGAGCGCCCCTAGGTTCGATTTCTAGTACAAAAAAAAAAAAAAAAAAGAAGAAGTTCACATTCCCCTGGGCTACAGCCTGCCAAGGCTCCCCATACCCAGCTTAAAGGGAACAGCTTCAGCATCTTCCCAGTGCTAATGCCAATAACCAGAGCTTAGTAGCACACAGCCTTTGGACTCGGCCATATCCTGATACAAATCCCAACACCAGCACAAATTAGGGTGCCGTGCATATTAGAGGAAATAACCACCCTGGACATCAGTGTCCGTATATATAGAAGAGGGACACTATTCCTTTCCTTAGAATTGCAGTTAACGCTTCATGCTTCGGTGTATTAATCAGCCTGATTTGCGGTGGCTAGCTGGCTAAATGTCTTTTTCTTGAGTAACGTTTGAGTCTATTTTCTGCTGCTTCAACAGAATACCTGATACTAGGAAACTTCTAAACAATAGACATTTACTTGGCTCAAGATCTTGGAGGCTGCAAAGTCTAAAGGTGTTACACAGTGGCCAGCAAGGGCTTCTGAGCTGCAGTATCATGGCAGAAGAGCGGATGATCAGGTAAGCAGGTACAGAGGAGCTTGCTTTCATAACAAGGCCACTCCCACAGGAACTCTTGAGAACAGCACTACTCCACTCATGAGGGGGCCAGCAGGACCCAATCAACTCTTAACGATCCCACCATCCCTTGATACCGTTGCATTGCGAATTAAGGTTCCAGCACAAGAACTTTCTCCTTCATAGCAAATATGTAGGAGAAAATTCACATTGAAGTTATTTCCATTTCCAAAGCCTCACCTCCATAAGCTCCTGACCAGGGATCTTCACTCACCTCACCACCACACAGGGCTATCCCTCTATCCATGCCCACACTTCATCACATGGAGCCTGAAAGGCTCATGAGTAACCAGCCCTAGAGAAAAACTTTTACAATAGATTTTAACTTAAAGGCTTCATGACTTTTCATGACACTCATATTTTAAAAGTGCATTTGCTTAAGGGAAAGCCTTCCTTGCTCAGTAACAATAAGAAAAATTTGTGTTAGACCTCAGACCTCTGAGAAAAAGACCTCTCAGCTCTGTACGGTACATCTCTAATGACCATAGAAAACAGACTAACAGATCCACTCATAAACACTCATGAACACTGGCCATCTACAGCATTTTATATCCTCTAGATCAAACAAACAAATGGCAAGTAGAAATTATATATAATTAGAATGATTATTGAAAGCAAAAATTAAAATGGATTTTTAAGATATATAGACATAGTAATATCATGATTATAAAGAGAACACAATAAAGGAATTAATTTTGTTGTAGAGCTTATATTTAATTCAATTGATAATTATATTAATTATATTAATTCAATTGATAAAATACACCCCAAAGTAGACCATGAAAATGTGGGTATGTATATGCTGTAATCCCTAGAAAAATTCTACGTATGTAAAGAGGGGAGGGACCAAAGTCAAAACAAAAATATATTAAAAATAGCAAATAATCCAAATAAAGGCAGGGCAGAAAAGGGCAAACAGAGTAACAAAAACCAGAAGAGACAAACACAACACAAATAATAAAGTAGTAGACCCAACTCCAACTACACCCATAAGTACATTAAATAAATGTTCCACACATACCAATTTAAAAGGCAGATATTTTCAGATGGGATTTTTTTAAAAAAAGATCCAAGCATAGACTATCTATGAAAAACAAAACTCCAAATATTATATACACAAGGTCTACTTAACAGGAAGATGAGCAAAAGAAAGCTAGATAGAAGTATCAAAGTAATTTCAAAACAAGAACATCCAGAAACAAAGAGGGCTGCCACGAGAGGCTAACAGAATAAATCCACCCAGGAGAAATACAGATATTAAATGTGCATGTACCTAAAAATAGGACTTCAAAATACATGAAGAGCTGATAGAATTAAAAGGAAAAATAGGACAAATCTAACATACTTGAATGAAGACTTCAACATTCCTCTCTCAGTAATAAATAGAACTACTAGACAAAATAAGAAAGGAGGGCTGGGGCTGGGGCTCAGCGGTAGCACACCTGCCTGGCACGTGTGAGGCACTGGGTTTGATTCTCAGCACCACATATAAATAAATTAATTAAATAAAGGTCTATCAACAACTTAAAAAAATATTAAAAAATAAGAAAATCGGCAAGGATGTAGAATTTCTGAATGCCATTATTAAATATTACTAACTGACAATTAGAGAAAACTACCCACCAACAACAGAATATACAGTATTTTCAAACGCACATGGAAAATTCAACATGATATACTACATTCAGGATCATAAAACAAATTTTAAATTTTTTAAAGAAGTTAAATGGTGCAAGGTATGCTGTCTAACTCTAATAAAATTAAGTCAGCTACCAGTATCAGGTTATCTAGAATCTTCTGAAATATTTATAAAGTGAACAATATTTTTCTAAATAATCCATGAGTTAAAAGAAGCAAATTAGAAAACACCCTGAATTAACTGAAATCAAAACACAACATACCAGAAAATAGTGCAATATAGCTTAAATATATATATATATATATATGAAAGAGCTAACTAAAATCAGTAATATAAGATTTAGCTTTAAGAACCTGGTGGGAGATGGGTATTAAGCCCAAATTTGGCAAAAGGAAGGATACAAGATGAACTAAAGACAGAAAAACAGTAAAGAACAACTAAACCAAAAGATGATTCTTTAGAAAGATTGATAAAAGCTCTTGCTAGGCTGACCATGAAATGAAAAGAAAAAGAACACAAATTTACCAGTACCAAGAATGAATGAAGAGATATCACTACAGATCCCACAAACATGACTACTGGGCAGGAATGTAGAACACTTACTTAGCAGTAGAGAACTTGCCTAGCAAGTACAAGTTTCTGGTTTGATCCCCAGCACCGCATGGAAGGAAGGAAGGGAAAAAAAATACAATGAACAACTTAAAGCCTCTGTATGTGATAACTGAGATCATATGTGAGCAAACATTTTTTAATGAAGAGATTTTAATATTTAAAGCTTACTGGCTTTATGATCTCTGTTATAACTACTCCACTTTGCTATAAGAAAGCAAAAGTAGCCATAAGCAATAGGTAAATGAATAGGCTTGGCTCTGTTCCCATAAAACAGAGTGGGTCTTAGTTTGCCAATATTTGACTGAGATGAAATATACCAATTCCTGACAAGATGAAAAACATCATTCAATAAGAAAACAGTAACCTGAGTATACTCCTGTATATATTAAGAAAATTGAATTTGTAGCTAAAGTTTTTCCAAAAAAGAAAACTGAAGACACAGGCAGTTTTACTGATTAATACAACCAAACACTGAAAGAATAAATAATATCAATTCTATACTATTCCTTCCAGAAAACTGAAGAGAAGGAAAAACTTTTATTAAAAAGGATTTCTCTGATATCAAACCCAAACCAAAGCATTACAAGTTATACACTATTGGTAGGAATATAAAATAGTACTAATTCCTCAAAAAATTAGAAATGGAACCACCATATGACCCAGTTATCCCATTCCTTGGCATATATCCAAAAGATCTAAAATCAGCATACAATAGGGATGTAGACACATCTACATTTACAGCAGTGCAATGCGCAGAAGCTATGGAACCAGCCTAGGTGCCTGTCAATAGATGGATAAAGAAGATGTGGTGTATATATACAGTTGAGTTTTCCTCAGCTATAAAGAAAAATGAAGTTATGGCATTTGCTGGTAAATGGAAGAAATTGGAGAACATCCTGCTAAGTGAAATAAGCCAGGCCCAGAAAGTCAAGGGTCAAATGTTTTCTCTGATATATGCAATCTAGACCAAAATAAGAGGGGGAAAAATGGGGAGGTGAGGGGCATAATTCCATAAAAATAGAAGAGAGATCAGTGGAGTAAAGGAAAGGGATTGGGGAAGGAAAGAGAAGGAAAGGAGAAATACTAGGTGGAATGAATTGGAACAAATTATATTCTATGGTTGTATAATTACATCAAAATGAATCTTAATGTTATGTATAACTAAAATGAACTAATAAAACATTTTATGAGTTGTACACTAGAACATTTTATAGTTGTACCCTATATATGCTCTGCTGTTTGGGGAAAACATTGTAAAAATCTATTGAATCTAATGTTTTTTGGTGCATTTAAGGGTTAGGGTGACCAAGATCAATACTGTCCATCTTATTTCCTTACAAAAGAACTACAATAATCACCAAATAAATTCTAGACTTGTGCATGCTTATTCTTTAAAATTTTGTCTTGAAGATTTCTGTAGGTACATGAACATTTAGGATTGATTTTTTTACTTTTTTATATATCAATATGACTACTTAAGAATTTTATATAAATGGAATCAAATTAATTCAAATTAGTGATTCTCTGAAGGATGATTAACTCTAGCATTAGCAACCTCAGAAAGCTCCCACAGAAGGTTCAACTGTGTTGACAATATTTTATTTTAAACTTCACTTGATGAATACACAATATTTTTATTATCCTTTTATATCTTGTCTTAAATGCTGTTATAATTAAATTATCAGTAAGGTGGCATGTGAAATTTTTAAAATGGTACCCAAATCTCTCATGGACATAGATATAAAATTTTTGACAAACTAATTTGTCGAAATTGAACCCACTAATATATTACAAAGATAACACATCACAACTATGTAGTATGTATCTCAATGATGCAAAGCTGGTTCAACCCTCAAAAATCAGTGCAATCCATTTTAATGCACTAAAGAAGAAAAACCACATGATCAACCCAATAGATACAAATCAATTGATAAAATCCAATATCCTTCATGATTAAAAACAACTTTAGCAAACTAAACACAGAAGTAAATTTTCTTAACCTGATAAAGGGCATTATTAAAAACTCTACAACTAACATCCTATCTTTCCCTGAAGGTCAGGAACAAGGAAAAATGTCTGCTCTCTCACTATCCCTACCTCCTAGTCAATGTTATAATCAAACTCTGAGTGCAATAAAGCAAGACAAAAATGAATAAAATAAGCAAATAAATAAAAGGACACACATTGAACAAGAAGAAATACAACTAAATTTGCAAATGGCATGCTTGTTTACTTAGAAAATCCTAAAGAATCAAACAAAATTTTTTAAAAGCCTCTAGAACTATTAAGTAAATTTAGCAAGGTCACAGAATGCAAGGTCAATATGTAAAAGCCAATTTTATGCTACCTACTAGCAATTAATAATTTAAAATCAAAATTAAAAAAAAAATACAATTTGTAATAATTGCGAAAAATGAAATGCTTGGGTATAAGTATAAAAAATAAATACAATATTATATGTTAAAAACTATAAAACACTGATGAAAGAAATCCAAGAAAACCTAAGTAAATGGGAAAACAGACCATATTTATGGACTAGAAAATCAATATTGTTAAAAAAGAAGTTTTATTGTAGATTGTTGTAGATTGATAGTAGATTGTTAAGATAGTAATTTTTCCCAAAGTGGCCTACACATTCAACACAATCTTAAACCAAGTCCCAAAAGAAAATCTGTTGTAGAAATTGACAATTCTAACATGTATAAGCCAAGGCAAAATAGATACAGAACTCTCAAAAATCAACAATAATCCCGGCATGGTGGTGCACACCTGTAATCCCAGCAGCTCTGGAGGCTGAGGCAGGAGGACCACAAGTTCAAAGTCAGCCACAGCAACTTAGCAAGGCCTTAAGCAACTCAGCAAGACCCTGTCTCAAAATTTTTTAAAAAAATTTTAAAAGGGCTGTGGATGTGGCTCAATGGTTAAGCACCCCTGGGTTCAATCCCTAGCGCACATACACATAAAACAACAACAGCAATAAGAAAATCCCAGTTTTTAAACATGGGTAAAAGATTTGACAAATACGCCACCAAAGATACACAGATGGCAAATAGGCCCATGAGAATATGCTCAAGATAGTTAGTTATTAGGGAATTGAAAATTAAAACCACAACGAGATGCTTCTACATGAGTAATAGTACAGCTAAGATTCGATCTTTTTTAATTGACAAGAAAGAACTATCAAGAACGTCAAGCAAGCAGAACTATCAAACTGTGCTGGTAGAAATATGAAATGGTTCAAAGGCTTTGGAAAACAGCTTAGCAGTTTCCAATAAAGTTCAACAGGTACTTACATAAGACCAGGGAATCCACTCCTAGGTATTTACCCAAGATAAATGAAAATGTATGTACACAGAGAAGCCTATATGCAAATACTTATAACCACTATATTCATAACAGTCCATGCTGGAAGCAACCCAAGAGCCCTTCAACTGGTGAATGGTTAAACAAACTCTTTGCCATAGTACAGTGGCATTCTACTCAGCAACAGGAAGGGACACACTGCCAGCACATGCTATGACATGCACAAATCTCAGATGCATTATGCGAAATGAACGAAGCCAGACTCAAAAGGCTGACTACCATATCATTCCTTTTATGTTGCATTCTAGAAGAGGAAAACTATAGCAAAAGGTTGCCAAGAGTTAAGGAGAACGTGACCCCATAGGGAATTTGAGGGGGTTATGGAAATGTTTTTTATCTTGACTGTGGTCAGGTTACAGGATTCTATGCATGTCAAAACCTGGAGAACTGTGTGCCAAGTGATTTTTTTTAAAAATATTTTTATTAGTTATTGATGGATCTTTATTTATTTGCTTGTATGGGGTGCTGAGACTTGAACCAGTGCCTCACACATGCTAGGCAAGCGCTCTACCACTGAGCCACAACCCCAGCCCCCCCAAGTGATTTTTAAAAACTGTATAAAAATTAAAATGCATTTTGTAAAAAAAAAGGGGGGGGGCTGTAAACATATGTGGATAAATACATGGAACTATGTACCACACACTTCCCTCCCCTGCCCCCAGTACTAGGGACTGAACCCAGGACCACATGCATGCTAGGCAAGCCCTCTACCCCTCAGCCACATTCCCAACCCAGGCACTTCTTACTGAGTGGAAAAAGTAAATAATATGTTTCTTCCCTCAAATTGCAAGACGAGTTGCAAGACAGCTTTGACCAGAGCCGACACTAGTTCAGTGTTCTTTTTAAGATCCACACCAGGAAACCAACCAAAGTAAATTGTTACTGAAGCATTATTTATTTGCAAAGCAGACTTTGAAGCAAGGCTGACCTAGGAGTTGGAATCCTCCCTGACCACAGACTTCTTATGTGATTTAAGACAGGTAACTTCAAGTTTCCTTCTCTGTAGGAAGGAAATAACCCTCCTACCAGTGTGGTTGTGAGAATCAAATTAGGTAGCATGGGCCCACAGGGCTGCATGTAGCATTTAGACTAGAACTGAATGGACATCATTATTCTGTTTATCACTGTAGCTGCACAGTGCTCTGTGCTACCTAATAAATTTTTTGTTAACTTGATGCAAATACTCCAGAATGTGGTCCAAGGGAGCCCTACACTTTCACCACATTTGCATAATAATAAGTAGTATGCTAAATATAAGCAGTATGTGTGTATGTAGGGATTCTCTCGTGCCAATAATCCATGATGTGTTCTATCATCCTCCTGCCTCACGGCACAGGCAGTCAAGCATACAGCTAATTGTCACCTGGCACTCACATTAATACAACCTTACCATCTCCATACTGCTGTCCCACTGAGAAGTGCTTTCGGGTCCATTTTGTCATTGCCTGATGCTAGCAAGTCAGGGAACTGTTGTTCTCTCCAGGAAAGCACAGTGACAAATGCTCTTTTGCAGAAGGCAGCATTTTTAATCTTAAAGCACAGCCTACCACTGCAGTCAGGCAGACGGAGGGATCACAAGTGTTTGATGTGAACCCAGAAGATAAATGTGGAAATAAAACCACATCCATCATTGGAGCTTTCACAATTCTCAGTCCACTCTAAATTTAGGATAATGTACCATCAATCCAGCAAACATTGATTAAGTGTTGTGGGGAATGAACCCAGGGCCTTGCACATGCCGGGCAAGCACTCTTCCACTTAGCCAGATCCAGCCTGATTAAACACTCTTTGTGCAGAAGTCCAGGGCTGTGCCCTCCAGAAACTCAATATTCATAACAGGCCTTACTATGTGGGCCTAATGCATATGAATGCCTTCAGTAGCTAGAGGCTTAGCACTGAAAGCAGGAAGGCCCATACGCTTACACTAAAGCTCTTTCATTCTGCAAAGGACCATCTGAAGTATATTCAGTCTCAAGAATCCAAAAGCCTGCCAGAATGGCTTCCCCAAGGCATATCCACCTATGCTTACAGCCCTCCTCACTTTATTTCCCAGTACTGAGGATTGAATCCAGGACTTACGCACACAAGGCTAGCACTCTACCACTAAGCTACATCCTCAGTCCTTTTTAAATCTTATTTTGAGGCAGGGTCTTGATAGGTTGCCCAGGCTGGCCTCGAACTTGTGATCCTCTTGCCTCCGCCTCCAAGTAGCTAGGAATACAAGCATGCACCACCACCAGGGTGGCTGTGACCTCACCAAGGTCTCATTATCCCACCTGTCACCCTAACATCTTATAGAGGGAGCTCGGGAAGGCCTCTGGTTGGTCAAGAGACAGACATATAAAAGGCTAAATGATAAACCCAGCAAAACACCCAGCCAGCCAGCCAGCTACAGCAAGACATACTTGATTGTGGGACTGTGACAAAAATGAGTCCTCAACCGAATGTTCTCTTGTGGGGCTGGCCCTGGGCAGTAAAGCCAAACTCCTGATACTCATGATGGGAAGAGAGCACAAACCCCACAGTGTCCTTTCAGGTGTGTGCCGTCAATTCCGTTCAAGAAAAGAAAACAAGTGAGGCAAAGGTAAACACCCTGGGCCTGCTTTGGGCCATCTATCATGGGAACTGTCAACACGCGCCCCGCGCGGCTTGCTTATTTTTCCCCTGCACTCTTGGAACACAGTAAAATCACCTGCACCAGGAAACTTTTTTCCCTGGGAAGTAAGCAAACGCCCATGTGAGCTTTTCTGAGCACAACCTTAGTGAACAAAGCACACAGATGGCCCGTTCGCAGCGTCATGCCCCCTTCCAGATGAAAAGTCACCTACCAAGGGGCAAATGAAAAGCAGAAAAACAGCACAACTGCCACAATCGAGGGGTAGAAGCCCTGGGAGCCCCAGTGAGGCCTTGTCTGAGAACACAAAGACATGCTCTGTTTAGTAACAGTCCCAGGAACGGGCTGTCTCCCTAGGGGCAGGTGCAACAAAAGCGGGCTTTGGAGCCAGGCATGGTAGCTCAGGCCTGTCATCCCAGCGGCTCTGGAGGCTGAGGCAGGAGGATCACAAGTTCAAAGCCAGCCAACAACAGCGAGGGGCTAAGCAACTCAATGAGACCCTGTCTCTAAATAAAATATAAAATAGGGCTGGGGATATGGCTCAGTGGTTGAGTGCCCCCAAGTTCAATCCCTGGGAATAAAAAAATTAAAAATGGCTTTTTGCTAGTGTGGACTCCATAGTTGTCCAAACCCAGAGGCAGCTTAAGGCAGTGCCTTTTTGTGCCTTGATTTCTCCCAAATGAATCCCAAAGGTATTCAGATCCATTCTTCTGTGTGCTTCTTTTGGAAAGGGTTTTAGAAACATTTGGGTGAATCCACACATGTTGATATTTATTTATGCACTCAGGCTAAGCCTTTTAGATGCACAACAATGCACTGGCTTTTTGATTACATCAAAATATGCCAGACAATAGCAGAGCTTCCTTTTGTGGAGTGCTTGCTTTATTTTCAAATTTGCTTTTTCATAAATAAATGATTTCATTAGCTCATTTCCAATAGCCCTGTAAGGAATATGGGGCATGAATTGCTGTATCCACTCCTCAGATAAAGAAACTGAGAAACAAAACACATGCATTGAATGTACTCATACAGCTTTTCCACAGCACAGAGCCAGGTATCACCACACTCGTAGGTCAGACATGTGCTCCCCACTACCCAGGGATGCCCCTGGCCTGATGAGAGATTGCAGACAATCCACTTTCATGACCTCTGTATTGAAAAAAAAAAAAAAGTCTCTATACTCCTCCTGTCCTGGAGTAAGCTCCTTCTGGGTGGCTCTCAGTTCTTGACATCATTACACATTTGAATTAACCAAGGAATGGTTTAAAGAAATCCCAATGTATGGGTACCACCCAGAGATTCTGATCCAACTGGACTGGGGTAGGGCTCAGGTGCATGAGTGTGTGTGTTTAAAGTTCCCTCAGATGATTCTAATCTGCAGCCATAGCTGAAAACCCCTACCCTGATATACAATCGAGCTGACTATAGCATTTGAGTGATAATTCATAAAGGCCAAGGAAGGGAGATGTTCCAATTCCAAAATCTCAGACTCCCTGCCACTAACAGCCTGCTGTCATTGACAGCCAGGACAATTGCCAGCAAAGGAAAATGTGAGCATATTCTGCAACACAAACCAAATGCAAATTCAAATTCTGCCTACTGCGTAAGTACTGAAGGGATGAACAACGGAGGTCAAACCATCCTGCTCTGGAATCTGGGGCTTTGCAAAGTCTAACTGCACCAAATCCTTTCCCTTCCCCAGTCTCCATTTCTTATCGTGAGCAGGGACCACCTTTACGGAAAGAGAAATCAATTGTGTGCACACTACTGAATTAAGGCTGTTCACTGCTTGTCAGGGCTGAGGCCTGCATTCCTTTGCATTCAGTTGCACTGTCTTCCCTGCAGAATGAGTACATAGGAATCCAGAAAATCCTCACTTACACATTTGTGTGCCCACGGTGTCCTGCAGAAGCCACTCCTCTGACTGATTCAAGGGGGGCCAGATTGAAATCTCAGGTCATTGGTGACTCTTGGGAAGCCCTAAATTACAGGAGTGTCCACGGATGGCAGCAGGACCATGTGTCCCTTTGGCAAATGGTCCCATTCTTTCTCCACTTGTTTTTACCTATGTCCTATACTTTGGATCTTGAATGCCCATCTAAGACCCATGTGTTCAGGTCCCGGTCCTGAGGCTGGTGCTGAGGCTGGTGCTGTTGGGAGGTGGTAGATCCTGTAGGAGGTGGGGCCTCATGGGAAGTCCTTAGGTTACTGGGGACATGCCCTATGGGTATAATGGGACCCCAGCCCCTTCCTCTCTCCTTCTCATTTTCTGCCTGGTCATGAAGTGAGCAGGTTTGCTCTGGCATGCACTCTCCTACCATGATATGCTGCTTCTGGGATGTTAGGAAAACATTCCAGAAACAATCCCCCAAAACAATGCAGCCAATCAATCCTAGGCTGAAAGCTTCAAAACTATGAACCAAAAGAAACCTTTTCTCTTTATAAGTTAAGTACCTCAGGTATTTTGTTATTGTGATGGAAAAATGACTGACTCACCACAGTAGGGAAAATATATGCAATTCTCAGATATGTTCCTCAAGGAAGGAGTGCTATTGTGGTAGGTAAAAGGAAATGGTTAAATGAAATCTTAAGATAGCTTTAGAAAAGGCTTTAAGAAGCCAATACAGCTTCCCAAACTATCTTAAACTGAGCAACAGAGCTAAGCTAAGGTCCTAGAACACACATTGATGCTGAAGGCCTCAATTTTGGTATATATTCAGATTCTTATTTATCCACGTATTTCCATTTTAAAGCCTAAGGACATTTCCTCCCTGCAATAATGAAAGCAAGCAACAGCACTACTGATCTTATTTTCAGTGATCCTAGTCCCCAAAAAGGAAATACATGCCCAGCCAGGGAGCCTCATGGGAAACTCAGGCTTTCACAGAATTTACCCGGAGCCACCTGGCTGCTTTTGAACCACATCACCAATGAAGTCCTGGATGAAATGGGAAAAAACTATGATGTTTATAAGCATTAATGGTAGGACTCTGCTAGAGTCTACTTTTAAACAAGGGTCACCTGGAAGTCACATTCTAAAACTTTAAGGTTCTAGAAAAAAAGCATGCCATCACCCCATCTGTGTCAAGAGAAGCAAATTCCCCTCTGGAAGGAAGCCGACATTGCAGACTGACTCCTGTCAGGACAAAACACTGGTGTGGTCAAGTGCTGGTCTGTAGTGGCTCTTCAGCCAAGAGCTGGACTCCGCATGAAGGAAATGGTTATGTTTTGTGCCTGAATCAGGGCGGTGACTGGCATACTCACCAAAGCCAAGTGGGAGCCTGTTGGCCTTCCCATTAGCAGCTATGAAAAGAAAATCATGCCTTAACTCCAGTGAGCAGCCTCTGAGATCTGGCCTCTGCTGCTGCGGAGATGCCTTCCAGCATCTTTAAAAGACAAAATGTCATAAGATGTGAATGGTCACAGCCTCTGTCCCCACTCACCCTTTTTGAAGATGACTCCTGCTACCAGACCTCCCTGGCCTGGGCCTTAGTCCTTTCCCCAAAGGGGAAGGGCTGCTTCTGACCAGCGAGGCCAAGTATATCAGCCCAACAAAGGGAAGGAGACCAGAATGAGGAGAGGCAAGGGAGGTTTCCAGAAGTGCTATTTGCTTAGGAGCTCCATTTCCTTTAAAATTCTTAAAAAGAATCTAGGAGCTGGGCGCAGTGGCATATGCCTGTAATCCCAGCACCTTGGGAGGCTGAGGCAGGAGGATGGCAAGTTCAAAGTCAGCCTCAGCAAAAGCGAGGTGCTAAGCAACTCAGTGAGACCCTGTCTCTAAATAAAATACAAACTAGGGCTGGGGATGTGGCTCAGGGGTTGAGTGCCTCTGAGTTCAATCCCCAGTACCCCCACCCCACACACAAAAAAGAATAATTTAGGAAAAAAAGACATTCCATTTTCATTACTTTTGGATAAAATACAGAACCAAGTCGAGAGGCTGCCAAAGCCTCCCCTTGTTTAAGAGTTATAATAACCAGGCAGAGACCTCCAGATGTAAAACTCACTTGGTAGAGGGAGACCCCATGTGTCAAAAATTGTGATAAAATATGTACAACATAAAGTTTATCATTTTAACCTTTTTCAAGTTCATTGGCATTAAGTACATTCATACCATCATGCAACCATCACCACATTCATCTCCAGAATTTTTTCACCTTCCCCAATGGAAACTTGTACCATTCAACATTAACTCCCCACCCCGCTCCCCTAACCCCTTGTGACCACCAAGCTATTGTTTTATGTCGTCTGTCACTCTTCTTTGTGTCTGACTTATTTCACTTAGCACAGTGTCTTCAAGGTTCATCCATTTTGTAGCATGAGTCAGAATTTGCTTCCTTTTATAATATAAATTATAATATCCCATTGTATGCATACATCACATTCAGTTTATCCTTTCATCCCTCCTTGGACACCTGGGTTGTTTCCACCCATGGCTACTGTGGACTATGATGTGTTTACTTTTGGAAGGATTAGCCTGAGGCACCAAAGAAAAACCTAGCACAGAGCTGGAAATGAGGGCTTCTCATTGAGAGCAGGCAAGTAGATGGAGATTGGACTGAGAAACTGTCTTCCTAGAGCTGTTCCTCAAAATGTCTTGGGATTCTTGTAGAAATGTTAATGTCCCCATCCTATCCCAGACCCAGGGAATCAGAACCGCTGGTAGAGGTCCCAGGACTCGGCATTTTAAAAGCTTCCCAGAAGACGAGGATGTCTGAGGATGATCTGGTTCTAGATAGTATGCTGAGGCTTGGGGACCAGATGAGATGACCAAGGTGCCAGTATAGAGAAAGGAGGGGTCACTCTAGGGCACGATCTTGAGACGCATCCATATCCACAGGATGGAGGGATCAAAATGTGCCACCACCAGAGACAGGGAAGGATGAATGGGCTATCTGGGAAATGCAGCCGACAATCCATGGAGATGAATGAAAGAATCAGGGATGGAAGTAAGGGTCCAGCAGAGGGTAAGCAGCATAGGTGGGAGGGACCTGTTGGTGGTTTTCCAGAAACAGAAGTCTCAAGGAGTCACCATGGTGCCTTTGTGCAAATCTGGAAAAGCTCCCTCTCTTTGGGGGTGCCCCTGGCCCCAATTCTACACAAATTGAAGCAGCTGCTAGGCTGAATCAATTGGCTCTGTCATCCAATGACCCTCTGTTGTTTTGGAAAAGGAATAAGAGGATTTCCTAATTCTAGAGGGAATGCAGGAGATGGAATCCCTCATAGGCACAATGTAGTACATCTCAACCTTCAGCCTTCTTCTATCTGAGTAACAGAAATTAAAAAGACTGGAAGAGGGTCCTGTGGGCAAACCATCTTGCTTATGACAGACCATCCATTTCTAAAGACAGATCCTCAAAGAAATCACCTATTTCCTATTTGGGAAACCTATCTTCCACCAGGCCCAGGATTTCCAGGGCTTTTTTTTTAGCCTCTTTGTGTTTCTCTACTGTGTTGATGGGCTTGAGGGATGTACTTTGCTTACTAATCACCAGAAAAGAATCATGAGGAAATTGGGTTGCAAGAAAGATCCAAGTTACAGACCAGCAGACCTGTACAAACAGAGCTGTAAAGTTTTCAAAATTGTTCAGAGATTCATCATCATCCATCCTTAAAAATTTTAAAGAGGTGCTCAGTGTTGTAAAAAACACACAATAAATCATTTCTTCTATTAATTAGTACAGTTCATTTGAAAAATGTTCCCAGTCCTTTGTTTATATGGGGAATATTAAAAGATCATTTTTTTTCTCCTTTTCATTAATTCCAAAAACATTTATTGAGCCGTCTGCCAGAAACTAAAGACACAAAGTAGACAAGGCCCCCAGCCCAGTGCTCTGTAGTACCAAGTGTTGGATGGACATGGAAGAGAGGGCCTGGATCTTTCCATCAACTGTTTTACAGTGTATAGTGTATCTTAGAGTTTCCAAGCACTCTTTGGACACTGTGTTTTCTGAGCCTTATAGAAATTCCAAGAAGCAATCTAGCAAGGCATAATACATTCATTACACAGATGAAAAATTAAAGGTTTGGGAAGCTAAGCAACGCCATCTTTACTTGTTCAGCATGCAGTGTTTACCCTGGAATCCACCTACACTCCCCTTTCTCATTTATGACTTTCATGCAGAAGAAAAAATTCTGAGACTCCCCTTCTTGGGGGAAAAATGGGGAATTTTCATATATGTGAGATATACAAGGGCTGAAAAGGAGGGGGGGAAGGCCACTAAATCACTCGCTCTGTGGGATCAGCCCTTCTCTGCTCTGTTTCATCATTATCTGATACAAGCTACATATGCAGTCCTGGCCTTAATAAAGACCAAACAGTGATAAAACCACAAAGTAGAGATCCAACTTTGTCACGAGAAGCATAATTAAACCCTCATAAACCAGATGCTAGTTCTGGTCCATTTTCTTTCACTAGTGTTTATTCCTTATTGTGCAATCGTGCCACACAAGCAAGAAAGGACAGTCATTGCTTGGAATGAACATGACTTATGCTTGTTCTGTGGACCAGGGAAAAAGCTGGATGGACCACTTGGCCAGGAAACATCCTCTCCAGGAAATAGAGACCAATTACAGGCTCAAAAATGGCAGGGACCCTGGTAACATTGGGAAACTTTTGATCTACCTTGGAGATAGTTTCTAACCACCATTTCTTTGCTTTTAAAATTATAGAGCAGGTTTAATGATCTCTATATCCTTGGCACCCTTGAGACACAAGAGGCCCATCAGCTCCTCTACCTACAAACGTGCAGTTCATGGAGACTCTTGGAAGCCTTCTGTTCTTACACCTGAAATCACATATCCACACAGACAACCTTGCCATCAGGTGTCCCTTAGCTCCAATTGGACACCTCTTGTACTAAGACTAAGCTCTTTCACTGTTTTTGCACCTATTGGGACATGATGGGGCTAATGATGACCATTAAACACCATTAAAAAAAAATAGCAATGTAGGGGCAGAAAGACACCAGATACTAAGGAACAACACGATGACAGTGCATTACTGCCCTGCTTTCAGAAGTAGGAATAGGTGACACCTGTGCTCAGACATGCTGCTCTGTTGCTACTGGCTGTTCTCCTAGTTGCAAGCTCCTAACTAGTGCAGCTTCTGGCCTTGTCTGCAAGAGATTTGGGCTGACACCTCAGAAGAATGTCACAGGAGATAAGAAATCAGAGGACAGGTCAAGGTACATGAGGCTGTGCATTACACAACTTGGAAAAAATCTGAAAGAAATCATCTCCAGGGAGGTATCAAGAACAGACAGGAAGTAGCCCCAGGGTCTTGATGGGACATGTTCCCAGTGGAACTCAAATACAGCCTTTCTGTGTTGGGTACCATGATAGTTAATCGTGTCAACTTGACTGGGCTACAGGGGGCTCAGATAACTGGTAAAGCGTTATTTCTAGGTGTGTTTCTGAGGGTGTTTCCAGAAGACATTAGCATTTAAATTGATAGACCAAGTAAGAAAGATCTGTCCTCACCAATGTGTGCAGGTGCCACCTAATCCTCATTTGAGGATCAGAAAGGACAAAGTGGTCGAGGAAGGGAGAGTGAATGTGCTCTCTCTTCTTGAGCTGGGTTATCCATCTTCTGCTTTCAGTTCAGCTGCACTCCTGGTTCTTAGATCTTCGGACTCTGGTACTAACATGGGCAGCATCTGCCCCAATTCCTGAACCTTCAGACTTGACTGAGTTACACCACCATCTCCACCACCTCCCCAGTTCTCAGGCCTTTGTACTGGGACTGAACTATAGCACTGTCTTTCCTGGGTCTCAGCTTGCAGACGATGGCAGATATTGGACTTCTCAGCCTCCATAATCATGTAAGCCAATTCCCAATACAGAAATTAATGATAAATGAATGAACAGATGGATGGATGGATGGAATATATGCTGAATATTTGGAAGGGTTTTTGGTCCACTGAGAATAGATAGATTAGTATATATTAATGTGTGTATATGCATATAATCTTATTAGTTCTGTTTTCTGGAGAAGATAGACTAATGCAAGTACATAACTCTTTTGTCAATATGTACAGGTTCTCTACCAGACAGGGAGTGTAGGAAAGCAGGAGCTTTGAGGAGCTTTGTGGAATTTTTTTTTTTTTTTTTTTTTTTTTTTTTTTTAGAGACAGAGTCTCACTGAGTTGCTTAGGGCCTTGTTAAATTGCTGAGGCTGGCTTTGAACTTGTGATCCTCCTGCCTTAGCCTCCAGAGCTGCTGGGATTAAAGGTGTCCACCACCACGGCCAGCCTATGGAATTTCTTTATGTGTCACACGGAGCTGAATGTCCTCCCACGGGAACTTTGGGTCTCCTCAAGTAAAACCCACTACCACAGGCCCAGTATATTCCATGCTTAAGAATCTGGACTGTAACTTTAACATCAACACAAAGTGGGATTCCAAGAGAAAATATTCTAACATCAACTTCCACCCTGTGCCCTCTACTATAGAGGCCCATCACTCAATTCTACAAGGTTGACTCAACAAGAAAGGAAAAAGGGAAAACCTGTTTTCTTAGGAAACACAAAATAAAAACCATCAGAGAAGGCATCAGTCTCAGTTAATCCTGTACCAAATGTATTTATTCATCAAGACTGGAGTCAACTGCACCGTGCGAATTTTCTGTCTCGTGATAAGATCTGTACTCACGAATGTTCCCACCATCTCTTCCCACTACTGCTGCTAACACCCCTTCTCTCTGCACACTCCACTTTTCCTTCCCTCCTTCTTCCCGGCCTCCTCTCCTCACTCACTCTCTCCTCCCATGTTAAAAGTAGCCCAGGCTGCCAGACGGCTGTGACACATGCCAACAGGGGACCTGCTACTCAGCTGTAGTTTTTGGTTCACGCATCTCATTGAATGTATTTAAATACATCATGTGCAGGCCCCAGGCTGCTCGAGACAGGGAGAGAAGCAGGTGCTCCTCGTGCAACCCCAGCAGCACACAAGGGCAGGAATAAGATGGTACACACACACACAAACACACACACACACACACCATATATACATATGCACACATACACATATTCACACATACACACGTTTGCACATTCACATACACACAAGTGCACATACACTAACACGCTGAATGGGCAACAGTACAGAACTGATTAAACCCATACCAAGGGAGAAAATGCAGAGATGCTAAAATTAAGGAGTAAACACAGGGCTGTTGAAGCCAACTCCCCCTCGCAGGAAAGATGGGCTCCAAGGAGAGAAGAGTGAAATGGCAGATGAACAAACCTTCCAGGATCTCGAACAAACCACAGAACTCCAGGTTCCAGGCAGGTGCCCAGGCAAACGTGCCTCCTCAGTGCTCCTGGAATCACCCCTTCCCTTCCCTCCCAGTGCCAGTCCCAGGACAGGACAAGTGGCCTCACACTCGGAGCATGAGCTACCGTGGCTGAAGAGTGAGAGTCCTGGCACCGGACTGCCCAGATGAAAGCCTGGCTCTGCCACTTACTGGACGGGGCCAAGGGCGGCTGCTGTGCTTCTGTTTCTTCCTCTGTAATATGGAGGTAAATGACAGCCCCTGACCCGTGGGGCTGGTGAGAAGACAGGGTGAGACTGCCATGCAATGCTGTTCAATAAAGGCTGGCCCCGTGTCCAGCTCAGCTAAGCCCGTGTGCAGAGACACTTCAGTGCCTGCACCCATTTTGCACACGCTTTTGGAAAATACACCCTTGGGGCATGCCAGGGCTTCTCAACAATGGGACCACTGACATTGGGGTTAGATGATACTTTGTGTGTACAAGGGGACTGGGGTGTCCTGTGCAGCATCCCCGATCTCTTAGCAGCAACCCTGATCTCTACCCACAGATACAAGTAGCAACCCACACAGCCCCCAAATGTCTCCAGACATCGCCAAATGTGCTGGGGTGTAGGGATCGCTCCCAGTTAAGAATCCCTAGAATATACTTATCTTTTCAAATAAATCATGAATTCCTGGACAACACAGCCCATGCTATTTTTTTTTTCTTTTTATTTCCTCCAAGCACCTAATTTAGGACTGCAAATACCAGGAATGCTTAACAAGAAGAAAAGCAAGATGTGGCAACTAGGAGCAGGAACAGCACTGACAGCAAGGACCTATGCCCCTGGGTAAACTAGACTTGAAGGCACATAAGATCCTCCACATCCCTTATGATATCATAAACAAGAGCCAGAATTTCTGAATCACTCTGCTTAGGGGATTTGAGCCAATGCATAGTGTTTTAATATACAAGGACTCAATAAAAATTTGGAGAATGAGTAATTTTTGTCCCAGGGCACTATTTAAAGAAAAAAAAAACTAACTAAAATAAACAGGGACTTGCTACTACCCACATAGGCTGGGACTACCACGTCTCCATCTTCCCTGTACTTTGCTTGGTTGCTTTATGAGAAGCCCTGTGAGCACGGGAAAGGGCGTAGCACCTGGTGGACAGGAGTCTTGGTGCCAGATATTTGCACGATTAGCCCAGAGGTCTTTGGCAAGATGCCCGTGGCAACTTTCCTTCCCTCATCTGTAAAGTGGGAGCAATGCTGCCAGCCATAGAGGATTCTTGTGGCTTTTCATCAAGGTGATCTGTGTGAAACTGTTTACATCACAGGCATTTAATAACAGTACGATTTCTTTCTGCTAACCAGAGGATGTCATTGATAATGTCATTTCTAATCAACAAAGTAAGAGGTGCAGGAGGTACCTCTGTATATAGTTGGTAAGCCCCTCACCAAAAAAAAAAAAAAAAATCCAAACCTTGGTGTTTTCTAAAAGAAAGGTCAATTAAATGACAAATTGGCAGAATGCCCAAGCATTTTCAGACAAACAATTCTATCCTATCAACAGAGGCCAAGAAAGGTTAGGTGATTTGCCCAAGGTCACAAAGTGAAGGGTGAGCCTGGCCTGGTCTTTTTATCTATACAGATACCTAAATATGTTACTCTTCCTATAAAATCCTCAGTCACTGGCAAGGCAGGCCACCTCAGCAATGACACCTCCAAGCCCACAGGTTATGGCCCTGGTGCTGGTCATTCAGCACCACCAGAAGAGATTCATGCTGGGCAGTGTTACATCACGTGGGCCTCTGGCCTCAGTGTGGTCTGAGAGAAGGTAAGCCCAGGCCTGGATAGGTAGAGAGGGCCTTGGGCTAGAAGTAGATGGGTCTTGGTAATAGAAGTATCCAGAGATGCTTTGGCTAAGGTTAAAAAAAAAAAAAAAAAAAAAAAAAACTCTCTGGACAGGTCTGCAGAGTGAATGATTCTGACCCAGGTGAGAAAGAAATCAGGCAGTGTTCTTCTGCCCTCCAGAGCCAACAGCCACCATCTCTAGCACTCTGGTACTCTCAGGGTCTTACTATATGACCCACGGGGAATCCTTCTTCCCCTCATTGGTTCTCCTCACGCAGACTTCAGACCTTAGCAGTCTGCCCAGAGCACACGGTAGGTTCAGGAATGATACCCCAAGGTCTTGCTTGGCAGAGACCTGCTCTGGGATAGTGGGCTGCTAATATCCATGTCCCCATGAGAGCATTTCTACAAAGTTCACCAGCTAACTGGCAGTCAGCCACACTGACTTTGGGGGGTCCTCTTTCCTTGGTTGCTCAGAGGTAGAAAATCTCCCTTTTTCAAGCCCATTTGTTGAAGAAAAGTGAGAAAATTGCCCTGCTCTGTGCTCTTCCCACCAAATCCCATCCCAGTCCCCCAAAGTACACCACCTCCCAGGCTCCGTGGAAGGGATCCAGGTTTGGGGGGAAATCGATCCCAATGCTGTAGGGCCAGCTACATGAAAGTGTTTATTTCTGCTCCTGGCTCTGACTTGTCTTTCTTGTTTCACTTGATTTTTCTTTTTTTTTTTTTTTTCAGAAGCAACTGGAAGGTAAGGAAATCATGAAATATGCATGTGGATATGGATTGTGGGTGGCAAAGAAAAAGCAGCACGGTCCTTATCAGAATGAGAAAAGAGGTGCAGGCTGCCTGCAGTGAAATAAGATCCAGAACCATCCATCTGCATCCTAGCCAAGGTTATTGGTCACCCTAAATGACTTTATCAGTTCAGCCTCTGAGTACCAAGATTGATAAAAAAGATAAAATATGGAAGAACTGCCGGGGAAGCCTTTATTTACCTGATCCTAGTACTATTCCTCTTGCACCTAAGCCCATTAATCAGCAAGTGATAGAAAGGATTTCAAATCACTAACTTTCATATGAATAATAAAAAAGCAGAAATCTAGAAGCCAAGAACATAGACCTCAGATATGATCTGAGGGAAGTCACTTGCAATCTATGCCTTAACATATCCACGGCTAATATTATACAAGAGTATCTGTTACCAAATTTCTATTGTGAAACTGACATAAATCTTTAATTAGATGGCATCCCGTGGAAGGAAAAGCTCTCTAGACAAAGCAAGGCAATAGAATCCTTGCTTCTCTTCACAATTCTTCAGATCTACAAAGCCTAAATATCAATCAATCCATCTATCTATATCTATCTATCTATCTATCTATATCTATATCTATAAATATAGATATATATATAGAGAGAGTATTCAGTGGCAACAGTGACTTTGGTATTGTCTCAGGGCCCCCAAGGTCTGAAGATCGGCTAGTCTTTCATCTGCTATCCATCTTGGAGGTCCCCTTCGCCAACACTCACCGCCATCTTCCTCCCTTTGGAAGCCAGTCTCTTTCCTGTGTCACCCCCACTCTCTGAGAAGCTGGGGTCTAGCCCCTCTCTGAAGACATCCAGTAATGGGAACTCACTCTATGCTTCCTGAAGGGCTTGTTCTCTTCAGTACCCAGGTGTTGCCCAAATTGAAATTGGACACATCAATACCTACAGACATACCTTAGCCAAAGCATCTCTGGAAAATTCTATTACCAAGACCCACCTACTCCTAGCCCAAGGCCCTCTCTACCTGAAAAACCATTCAGTCTGGCCAAGGCCACAGTGTAGGACCCCATTTCTAAGGGTTCCTGCTTTTCACAAATTCTGTGCCCTGGTTCCTAATCATCCTCACAGTCTTGTCTTATTCCTGTTTTTCCTCTTTCCTCCTATCCTCCCCCACCCCCCTCAAATATACTCTCACTACACCCTTCATCTACTGTTCCCAGCCTCGGCACTTTCCAATCTAATCACCTAATTTGTACTCTCTTGCCACTTCTGAGGCTTAAGTTTAGTCAATTTTCATAAATCAGGCTTTCATGAAATTGTGCACGTCTCAAACCCAGTCATTTGGGGGTACAAATGGAAAATTTCAAATAAAATCTACAGGAGTTTGAATAACTGCGTTGCATAATTTTGAACAAGTCAAGTTTACGTCAGCTACCGAAACATGGGGGCATACTAAATCTTAACTCTAATAGAATTTAACTCCATAACAACCATCAAAAGAAATTCAACTTTCTTAATATGTGATTAATGAATTGTTTATTAATGAATCATTCTATTATATTTATAGCTAGATTGTTACTGTCACAGAGACTGCTGGCTATTCTCTGATTCTGGTATTCTCTCTTTCACTGAGATTTAAAGCCCTTGATTTCAGGCAAGGACCATACAACTCAGAATGGAGGCTATATTTCCCATCCTCCCTTGGAATTAGGCATGACCACCCAACAGGCAGCGAGTCCACATGGCCCAATATCCTTTCCTCTGTTCCTCTGCCTGGAATATGGATGCCTCCACTTGGGTCCCTGAGATCAAGTCACACCAGACAGAACAACAAGATGGAAGGACTCTGGATCCACGAGAAACCACACTGGTCCTTAGAACCCCTTCCAGGGCTTGTACAAGAGACAAACACCTCCTGTTCCACTTTAATCACAGTTATTCATCATTTTCTATCACATGCAGGCAATCCTAATCCTAAAAGATAGTCATTAAAGCTCAGGGTCTAAGTTTTAAAATTGAACATCACCTTCATAAATTAATTAATCAAGGCCATTGACTGAGAATATACGTGTATGCATACCTTAAAGAACAAAAAAACAATTTAAGAAAATACATATATGTAAAGAGATCTTTAAGGAATAAAGGACATTTTTCCTACAGTAGGTGAATATGCATCTGCAGGTCATTCTTTCACCTCACTAAATTTTTGACAGATGAGTCCTCTCCTACATTCTTCCTTTCTGAATCCTACCAGTGTAACAAACAGGGGTATTGTCATCATTTGCAATTGCCCAAATGTTTATTCCTCAACTTTCTGAAGGGCATCAAACCTTAAATGAACAACACACCCCAGTGAACCATTCTGGAATTCTGAATTTCTTACACAGTTACATATCTTGCTCCATTTACTAGGAAATGGACTTTGATTTTTAAATTACGATAATTTTTTTTTCCGAAAACTGCAAAGAACTGACATATTGAAAGAGAAGCATCTTGGATAACTGGAAAAGGCATATCACAGTTGGAACTAATTGGAAATATTCCCTGATAATATTTAGCTCATCCTAAAGAGTTGTTAAAACTGATATCATTATGTCCTACATTATTATAAGATCACTGGTAGATAGGGCATTAAAAGAAATAATTATTTGCCTGGGTCTGAGAATTTTTTGTGAAATAAAAGGCATTTTCATTTTTCATTAAAGAGAGAGAGAGCACAATTCACAAGAGTGAAAAGATGTGCATTTGGAAGTAACCAGAACCTGAAGTTTATAGCCCGCCCACAAGCTTGCAGTTTCAGTTTTCCTTTAATTGAAGTATTTTGATAGTGCTGTTTTTCACTCTAAATGAAAAAGTTTTACATAAAACAAAATTCCACGTTGAAGCTATTCCTGCACCAGTGATCTGTAGTTTATCTTTACAATTCATTCTACTGCAGGGTATGGTGGCACACCCCAATAATCCCAGCTACTGGGGAGGCTAAGACAGAAAGATCAAAAGCTTGAGGCTAGCTTATCTCAAAATAAAATTTAATTTAAAAGATGGGAGTGTAGTTCAGTACTGGAGCACCATTGGATTCAATCCCCAGCCCCGCCCCCAACACACACACACAGAAACCATTTCACTACTAAATCTCAAATTCATGACAGTGAGATGGTCAGATGTTAACTGAACCAAGGAAGGTGAACAGCCGCAAGAAAATTCAAGGCAAAGGTAAATAGAAAATGAATCTCCAAATGCCCAATTTTATGATAGGCTGGTTGGAAATGGCAAGGGGGGTCCAGGCAGCAGCTGCCCCCCCCCGCCTGTGATGTCCTGATTTAATATGTGCATAGGTAGACATGTAACATGAATGTTAAAAATTAGCATGTATTTCCCAAGAACACACCAGCTGATAAAGAAAAATGGCCCCAAAGTAAGCTGTATGCCAAAAATAAACAGAGAAAAGCTGGCCTGGGATTCAACATTTTCCATAGATAATCCGCCATAGATAATCTGGTCCTGTAACTAAATTTAAGCTTCTTCTAGTATTTATCTTCATCTGATGTACTGTACTATAAATGGCTGAGATTTTATCCTGTCATGAACGACATGACACCTGTCAGGCCTGAGACAGCCAGCCCTGCTGGGTTCTTCATCCCCAGGAAACCCCAGAAGGTCACCTCCACCTCCACAAACCCTGCACCAAAGCAGTGTTTATACACTAACCCGGATCTCAAACCTCAGGATCAATGTCCTGTGATATGCCTTGAACTACTCTCACCATGCCGTTCCACCTCACCTTCCCCAAACTGCAATCCCCACATTTTACAGCAACATGCATTTGCCACATGTCCTGATAAAGCTCAGATAAAGAGAGACGCTTTCAAGTAAAAAACAACAGTGCAGCCCAGCCGAGATCCTCTTGATCCTGCCTCATGTACAATGGATACCTTAAAACAGGTTGAATCCACAGCACTGCAAAAAAAAAAAAAAAGAAGACGAAAATCCCAGATTCATAATTGCATGATTGCTGAGGGTGTAGCTCAGCAGCACAGCACTTGCCTGGCATAACTGAATCCCTGGCTTCAATCCCCAGCACTACAAAAAATTAAAAATTAAAATTAAAAAGATATACAAACCAGCTGATATCATAGGTACTATCCTAGGCTAAAAGACACAATCAATCTTTTTTCCATGAAAAGGTGAATGTATTTGTGAATTCTTCATCTTTCTTGGTGGTGGTGTCTGTAATTTGCTTCTGCATTTAATCTCTAACCCTAACCCTAGTCCCGCTACCAAAGAAATACAATCACTTCAGCTTATAAAAGGTAATTCCAACAGATTGTTTATTCTCAATGGCCAGGGGACAGCTGGGATTGGGTTTGGGAGTTCAGACACTTAAGAACAGGAATACAAGACTCTTCCCAACCTCAGTCCTGATGTCTCAAGCATGAATTCCCCAAACCCCACGGATGCTGCTCATCCCACACTTTCAGCTCTCTCCAACTCCAAGAAAGTTTGATTGGCTCGGGTAGGTGCTTAGCACACTTGCTAGGTGTTCTAGTAAATTCAGGATTTTCTCCAGTATTCCAAAGATTTGTCTTGTCACTTTTACATAGGAAATGTATGTAACAGGGACTTGATAAGTCAGATGGGAAAGGGTCATGGAAAGTGCATGGAACTGGGTCAAGTTTGGGCCATGGAGACTCCTTACTCGGGCCTGCCAATCAGGAAATGCCGTTTGTTATAAGCTAATTCCTCCCCCACCCAATTCATACACTGAAGTCCCAACTGCCAGTAACTCAGAATATGACCTTATGCAGAGACATAACCGGGTTATTAATGGACATACTCAAGTTAAAGTGAGGTCATTAGGGTGGGTCCTCCTCCATTATAATTGGTGTCCTTATAAAAATGGAAAATTTGGTCAAAGAGACAGACATAGAGGGGAGAGGGCATGAAAAACAAAGGGAGAATATGGCCTTTGACAAGTCAAGAAGAGAAGCCTAGTACAGATCCTTCCCTCAGTGCCCAGAAGGAGCCAGCCCTGCCCACACCTTGATCTTAAACCTCCAGCCTCTAGAACTCTGGAACAAGAAATGTCCATTGCTGAAGACCCCGAGTCTGTGGTTCTTTGTTACAGCAGCCTTAGTAAACTGATACACCTCTATTTCCTGTAAATATTCCTGACATCCCAGCTAAAGCTTACAAGAGGGAACGTCAAGCAAAGTGAGACAGATAAGTCCTTGCAGCCCACGAAGTCACAAACTCTCCTTTGCTTTCTCAGAATGAACCTGAAGTTCAGACATCAGGATGGAGATGCAGGACAAACAGTAAGACACACAGGGCTCTCCTCTACTATTAGAGTCAGGAAAACAAATGGATAAATGATTGTCCCTCAGATACAATGAGAACATAGTCATTTCCATGTGAATGTCACTAAGAGCAGCAAGAAAGAGCAGTTCAGGGGGCAGGCAGTGTAGAAAGAGTACTAGACTGAGAATCTAGGCTTCGAGGGCTGGCTTCACCACTCACTGGCTAGGTGGTCAGGAACAATCCCACCACAATCTTCTCTGATGTGAGTAAGGGAACAGGGGATCCAGACTCCACCAGATCAATTGTTCCTTATCTACCGTCCATAAATATATTCCAGGCAATCAGTGAACACCTGGAATTGTCCATGAAACTGAAGGTGTGTGTGCATATGTGCATTTTTATTGTGAGAAGATGCAGTTGGCATTAGATGTTTAAAACAATGTTAATAAGGTTAAGAACAGGCATTAGGAAATCATAGAAGTTTCCTTCCTGCACCCGCCC
>NW_026000048.1:11738631-11771316 GCF_001458135.2 Marmota marmota marmota | reverse complement strand
CGAGCGTTTCCCCGTCCTGCACCCGCCCGCCCCCCCCCCCGAATGTCACAAGGTGGGGAAGCTGGTGGTGTCCGCCACTTCTTCCTCAGGGCCACTAGGAGCCTTCCAAAGGTAGCAGTCTAGTCTGCAGACGGCAGCTTGGGCTCCTCAGCCTTACTGAACTCTCTTGGTTAGCCAAGCTGCCATGTTCCTCCTAGGAGGCACCAGTAGTACCTATTTTAGAGGCACCCCAAGGGACAGAGCAGAGACCGGGAAAGGGCTGTCTATAGAGATCAACTGTGTCATGAAAAGATTTGCCTACATGGCTCCGCAAACACATCACAGTGCCCTGTGAGGTTATTAGCAAGAATATATAAAGCAATCATTCAAGGCTGCATCCATTATAAAAGCACACTGTACCTGTCAAAGCTGACAGTCCGTGAAGCACCAAGCAGAGCTATGGAAGCTGGGAAGCCTCGATCAACCACAGACAGGCAGGAGTCAGGCTCCGAAATTAGCTGCAAAGATGAACAATCTTATCCTCAGAAAGTATTGATCAAGGGTCACCTGCAGCAACAGGAGCAGACAGTCCCTTGGGATCCGCTCAAGGAGCTCTAAGCCACATCTCTGCCAGGCCGTTCAATATGCCTGGGGGGCAGGTGGGCACCCACAGATGACTGAAGAGCCAGCCAGCCCCCTTGCTGAATATGGAAGATCTACCCTGTGTCACAGCAAATAAACATTCATATTGGCCATAAGTACATTTTTTGTCACTCCATTTCCTGGAGAAGAGAAGCCACAGTTGAGTATTCTGTCCACGCAGGGAATGGTGGGAGGGCACTCTGATGACATTCCCTGCTCTCTGCCACAACATCCCAGAGTGGAACGGCAAGGCCAAGGCCTTCTGTCATGAAACCCATGGTCAGTGCTGTCCACAGTCATCCTTCTCAAAGGGACAACTTAACAAAAGAACTGAAGCTTCCAGTTAGAAATGTGTGAAAACAGAAGCGGTTGAGAATCATGGTCACAGGATGTCCCCTCTGTGCACGCTCCATGCAGAATGCTTTATATGACCTCAGGTGATCCTCTCAGCAACTCTTGTGAGGCAAAATACTCCTTTCACAGATGAAGAAATGAAACATAGCCTCCCATTTCCCATGGCTAGTAAGTGACTAGACAGGGCTCAGCCTCGGCTAGCTCAGAGATCTCCTAAGAGGACTTCCTGGATCTTTCATTTTGGTGGAACTTTCTTTTAGACACAGCCCCCCCACACACACTTACTGGTGAGCATGACAGGAAAAACAATATGTATTGCCTTATTTTGTAGCACCTCAAAAAGTTTTTCTTTTGTGGTGTTAGGGACTGAACCCAAGGTCACACATGTAGGCAAGCACTAGACCACGGAGTTATAACCAATAACTCTGAAAAAAGTACTTTTTAAATGACCTTAATCCATGAAGCTATATAATTTTTAATTAAAAAATAAAACAAGTAAATAAAAGTTTTCATAGCAAAGGCACTGTCACTTGGCTTCCCCTCTGTCCTTAGTTGGGTGACGGCCTCATTCAGTCTGATGAGCTCAATTCATCGCCATCAGTTACATACCAAAACAGCCCAGCCAAATGTTCCCAGGTATTGTCCATCAAACCCTGACTTCTGTCTTTGGACACCTGCCCACATGCACCTGTACCCTCCAGTTACAACCAAGTGTGAACAGGCCCGAGGAATCTGCCAAAGACACAGAAGTGGGTGGTGGAAACCTGACTGCATCTCCACTGAGCCAGAGTTTCTCAAATCTCAGCCTCTTCAGGGCATGACTCTTCTCTTCATTATAAAGGGGATGTAGCATGTGAGCCCTGATAACCCATCAAGACAAAAAAGAACCACTACAAAGGCACAGTGAGGCTGGAACCTCTGAGATGTTCCATCAATGCCCATCCTGCCATCTCTTCCCTCTGTGGCAATATCTCCCTCCCGGCTCTCACTTTTCGGTCTTCCCACCAAGCTGGAGCAGGGTCCCTGGTTCCCTTTACACCACAGATTGGAACAGCCTCGAGTGGTAGAGTACTCTATCCAGGGAGTGCGTGGTGGCTGCAGCCTGCAAGCAGCTAGCATTGATGACAGTTCCAAGGGCGGCACTGCTGTTCCACCATCCTTATCACATTCTGCTGAATTGCAACATGTCCTGGTCGTTTGCAAACCAGGCAGGGAGGGGATGGCCTTCAAGTTGTTCCCCATGCTCAGCTGCGAGTGCACATTAGCAGAGCCAAGGACCAGCGTATAAAGGGACAGCTGCTCTCACTCAGGGACCATCAAAGATTTCACCCAGAAAAACCGTCTCAATTCTGATTGCTGGAGACACCGACGTGGTACCAGCCTGCCTTCCAATGTGCTGGTCAAGGTGTCACCAACACCTTCAGAGCCCAGATCTAAGAAGGAGGCTGCCCCTTCAGAGCTGCACCATGCGCTCTCCGGCCAGGGAACATCATGTGCAGTGGCACCTTCCTCTTGGGCTAAGAGCCAGAATGCGGTGTCAGAGGTGTCTGAGCTCCTGGCAGCAGCCAGAACATGGGCACATGTTCCCTACAGAGCCAGTTTCCCCTGTAAACTATTGCCACTGCAAATAACCAACCTCAGGCAAACTCACATGACAGCTGAAGAGGTTTTGAAATAACAGTGGGAGAGATTAAACAGAGGGGTATCAAGAGCATGAGGATTTATACACTATGGTAATGACCCTGACGGGAAAGGTGGGGATTGGCCCATTCACTGATTTCATGTAGACAGTCTATATCCAGAAGTCTACCTCAGCACCTGCATTATCTGGGCTCACTGCTTGCCACTGTGGATAAGTGGGGTCAACCTCTCATTTCAGGCTCTGTAGAAGATTCTCTATAGATAAGGTTATTTTCTCATATTATATTCATCCAGGACAAGTAGGTCACTGGGCATATTTAACTATCATTGTATATGTTGTTTGCACACCCAACACTGAGATTTCAGGGAGCGTGGAAGGCTTCCAGCCTCAGGGGAAAAAAAAAATCTGCACCTACTGGATAGTCAGTACTGGAAACTTGATCTCAGACTTGCAACCCCACAGAGCATACCATTTTCCCCAGTCATTTCCACCTTAGGGTGAATAGTGTTGAGAGTTAGAGGGGGTGACCTCTGAGAAGGAAATGGAGCTCAAGAAAGAGGTTCCCTGAGGTTCCCTGAGGCCTCAGGAGATGGTATTTTCCAGGCTTGTGGTCATCAACAGAAGCTACCCCAGGAAGATCCTGAAGTGCCACTGTCCCTTAACAAGAATGGAAGGGCCATAATCCTTAAGCTTTTCTTGTGGTTAAATGAGAATATACTAAGTAGGTATTTTTCTGATGATTTTCTGAGCCTGACAGCATCTTTCTGGTGACAGAAGTCCCTTGTAGAATTCATCAGTATTGATTCCAGTTATTGGTGCCCTTCTTCTGGGTATGTGTCATTACAACAAGGCTCATGGCTTGCTGCAGGCACTCGATGATTAGGAAAGAACTCGGGAATAACTTTAGAGTCAATCCAATAAAAACCAAACTCAAATACACATGAAAAAGTACAAATCCACTCAAGCTCTCTCTGTCACAGGGCAACTCCCAGGTCCATTCAAGCTGTTAGAAAATGGTCCATGAAATAAGTCATCAAATTATAAGCCTTGTGAATTGATCGATAAGGTCACTCAATTTTACTTGTTAAAGGCTGGGAGTTGTGGGTGGTTCATTTGAAATGATTCATGTGTTCCTGGTAGGGTTCATATAAATTATAATTTCCCTAATAAAATAGGGGACTTGTTCACTAAAAGGATCTTTAGAAGAAGGCTATTTTAATGCAAAAGAAAAAAAAAAACTTAAATTTTTCCTTTGGCTTTGGCTTATTTATTTATCTTTTTTTTTTCTTTCTTGCACAGCTAGGGATTGAACCCAAGGCCTCAAACACATTGGATAAATGTTCTACCACTGAGCTACATCCCCAGGCCAAGTTTGAACTTTTATGCAAGGAATTCTATAAACATAGGGCCTCTATAGCTGTAAGTCTCTGACCCACTGCCAGTTATACAAAGTTGAAACCACCAGAGACCCCAAATTTTACTGCTGTCCTTATCCAGTGCCTTTTTCTATCAAATCTTATAACAGGAAGGTGGAGTTTTTGGCTGGGCCCCAAAGCATAAGTTTACTTAGCAGATGGTTATATTAGGGCTCTCCAGAGAAACGGGACCAGTAGGGTGTGTGCGTGCATGTGATATTTATTATGAGGAACTGGCTCATGTGATTCTAAGAGGTTCCAAGTCCTAAGATCTGCAGGGTGAGTGGACAAGCTGGAGACCCAGAAGCTCCACTGGCGTAAGTTCCAGTCTGAAGACCCGCAGGCTAGAGTCCCAGAAAGAGCCGATGGCTCCATTCAAGACAACGTCCTGGGTGGAAGGCCATCAGGCAGGAAGTGTCCTCTCTCACTCAGGGCAGAGTGACCTTTCGGTTCTACTCAGGCCTTCAGTTCATCAGACAAGGCCCCTCACATTAGGGAGGGAAATCTGCTTTCTTCCATCTACAGATTCAGATGTTAATCTCATTTGAAAACATTCTCAGAGACACACTCCAAATAATGTTTGGCCAAATGTCTGGTCACACCATGGCCCAGCCAAGTTGACACATAAAGTTAACCATCACACTGGTCATGGTGGTTTTCCACAAGAAGAATATGGAAGCAGATGTCAGGGACCCACAGGGAGCTGAGGATCATGGATAGAATGTACTCGAGCAGCTTAGAGAAAACCATCTGAGGATTGGAGCCCCGCCATGGGGCTCTGGGGTGGAAACCTCCCTTAGAATCAGCCTTCTGTGAAATCCAGTAGCCAGAACCCCAATGGTCAGCAAGGATGGCGTTAAATCTTGTCCTTCTGTGAACTGCATCATTACAAGCTCCTACTGCTACCAGGTATACTAAACCCTAGTTAATCCACAGGAGGAAAAATATTACATCTAGGTATTTTTGGGAATTTCCTTCTAAAAGCTTAAATCCTTCCTGACCTGTGACCCTAAGAAACTGTTCACACTCTCTGTTCCCAGACAGAGAAGCTGCATCATAGAGAGCACCGAGCAGTGTGGCCAGGGGCACCATGAACTGGAAGACACAGTCTGAGTCCTATCTTCCCTCCCAGGGTTCCCAATAACCAGGGCTTCAACATCCTGCAGACTGATGGGCTCTGTCAGCCCAGGCCTCTGTTCTCCTCCAGCTAGGGACAGGTGGCCAGCAGCAGTGACTCGTATAGCTGGGGGTGCCTGAACCCGGGGGCAAGCAGGTAGAGGAGCTCAGGCCTCCTCACGGATGCGTCTGCATACCTTCCCCACGGTGAGTAGCAAAGGGGCCCTGCAACTAACACCATATCCCCCAGAACCCCAGCAACCCAAGAACCACTGAACCAGGCACCCTCAGACTCCAGGGCCATCCGACAGGCACCACCTGCCTCAACCCCCAGAGCCGCACCCTCCCCTCACCTCCATCTCACGCTGCAATAATGTGCTTTAGCCATATTTGCTAAAAATACATTTCGCTTCTCTGTTACACTTACTAATACGTTCTATTTCAAGCCTGTTTGCATTCTTGCCTAGAAATACCCGTATGGGGAGCAGTGAAAACATGCAAAACGTTCTAACCACATTCCCCTCAGACAGGCTCCTCTCCGCCGCCCCGCTGTGCTTAGCACACAAATCCCCAAAGCAAATCTTTCCACCCAGGATGGTAATTGGTGGTGTAAAAGAAAGAGCCAAGGGTAGGAGGGGAAGGGAAGAGGCCAATCAGGACAGAGATTTCAGCTGGGCACACAAGGGAGTCCCCGTGCTTCCTCCTCCTCACACCTGCCCTCCACAGGCACAGGCCAGCCCCAGCCCAGAGCCACTGTGACCACAGAAGCAGCTGCAGAAGGGTCTCTCCATGGAAGCCGCATGACTCCGGTTAGAAACCTGGAGACCATTGAAAGAGAGCCACAAATGAGGCTTAGCTCTAAGAACCACCACCCTGGGAGATGTTTTCCACATCAGAGGCCCAGGGGCGTTGTCATCGTTTCCACTGCACAGGCCCGCCCCCCATGAGCTCCCGCCCCCTGAGCTAGTTTCCCTGCCTGGCTTCCTCGGGCCATCTTGGAAGAACGAGTGAGCTCGGTTGCCAGCAGCTTCCTGACTTTGCTGGCATTTCCAAGAACTTCAGCTCTCTCCTGTAATTATGAACAGGATAATAACAGCACTCCATCTCTGATCTTTGCCTTCCTGTAGGGAAGGAGGTAGAAGAAGGATTAGATGGCCAATTTTTCAAGCCCTTAATTCATGTTTCCTTCTTCCTGCTTTATCCCAGGATCTCTTTAATGGGCCTTCCTGCCTCCTAACCCAGAGCTCATTTCCCTCTCTCTGGAGTTAAAACACAACGGTGGCTAGGTATTGCTGGCTGCAGAGAAGGCGCTGAGAGAGGGGGACAGGGGCAGAGACTGCAGTACTGGGCCAGAAGCAGGGAGGTGGGTGCCTTGGAGTGAAGCCAGGGTTCAGAGCCCAGCTGGTGCAATATTTATGTCCTTCTTCCTTATTGCAAAGCTCAGGGGCGACAGACCCGCAGAAAAACACCGAGTGAAGCTTTGAAATGCCAACTTGGGCCTGGTCACAGGACCTTGCTGGATATAACACACTACCATCCTGGTCACCAGTAATGAAATTAGTTCATTTAAAAAAAAATATTTTTGTAAGAAAAACACACGAAACTAAATGATGGCCCTCTACAAAGACAGACCAGTCTCCCCAAATCTGAGTGCTCCACCTGGTTGCACACACCAGAAATGGCTGAGCAGAGAGTGATCCAGATGGTCATGGCAGTAGGGGGACAGGGAGACAAGGGTGAGCATTTCTCCAACTGTGTTCTCTCTTTCACTAGCACCATGATTTCCAGGGAAATGATTAACAACCCTCAAACAGAAGAGCCTAACAACTGAAAGTGTCTTGACCCACAACAAGAGCAGTTGTTATTTATGTAGGCTTTATTCCGCCCTTAGTAACACAGGGCATGAGTGTACTCAAGGATCTTTCCAGCCGGCACAAGCCATCCCACTGATCAAAATTAGCCTTTGGCTTCACAGTGGATCTTCAGACTAATGAGTTACATTAATCGGAACTAACAAGACAGTCTTGGCCACAGGCTGTTTGTCAAGCATGCCCAGCAGGCCTCTGTGCAAATACGTGCGGGGAAAACCCAGGAGCACCCAGGAAGTTCCCCAAACCTCTTCCCTTCCCACTTTCTCTGTTACTCCTCCCATGAGCATCTAAGACACAGCAGCTGCCAAGACAGAAGAGTTCCCTGCTTCCCAAGAGAAAAACAAATTCTATGACTGCAACTTGCCTTCCTGGAGCCTCAGGAGAGGGGATGCGGCTGGAGACATCCCTTCACAGGAAGCAGGTGACTCGCCAGTCAGCCCCCAGCCCAGGCCTTCGAAAACAAGTGGGAATGCTGAGAGCCCACAGGAGGCCCACCACGGCCCTGCAGGTCCACCCAGCTCAGAAAGGGACTTGCAGGAAACGCCTGATTTCCCTGGAATCCCCACCCACCCCTACTGCTTCTGGGTGCTGCTATGAACTCTGGGGGGCAGGGCTGGGGTAAAGAAAGGAGAGGAGCTGGCTCTGAGGGCTCATGGCTCTTTTCAGAGAGGCTAAGAGGATTAAGGAGGTAATTGTAGCTTCTGGAACTCTTGGCCTATAAGATGCTCTATAAATACCAACAACCACCTCATGGAGGGAAGACACATTTCACTGCCTTAGAGGTAAATACCACATCGGCCCCCAGGAAAGAGGGGACCCATCATGGAGAGATGTTCCACCATCCTAAGTGGACCAGTGTTGACTAGCTATTGAATATAGTGAGTGACCCACAAAGTGTCCAGCTCCTGTTTAAAACTGGAGCTCCCTGGACTGCCTGAAAGGCAGTAGAGCCTGGTGGTTAGGGACATGGACTCTCATGGGAACCCTGGCTCTGCCCACTGACCAGCTGTCTGGTTTTGGGGGGCCAAGTCAGAAGAGCTCCATTTCCTCACCTGTAACATGGGAGGACAGAACCCACCTCACAAGTTGGTGTGAGGATTCAACATGATGTCAGCAGACCCTGCCTGCTACAGCAAGTGGCATTTTTGCTGGTAAGCATACCTACCAAATGCACAGCTCTGAAGCATTTTGTCCATTCCTTAGTATTTAAAATCAGATTATTTTAGCCTAAAAATCTAGAAGAAGGAGGAAGGACTACGAATCAGATGTGGATTGAGTGCTGACCCCATGCCCAGATGTGTGTGGAAGAGACAAGAGGGAGAAGACGGGTTCTTGGCTGTGAGCTCACCAGAGCCCCATCAATGAGGGGGTGCTCAGACTCTTATCTTCAGCGGCCATGGCATTTGAAGGGAGCAGAGTACTTATCACAGACATTGTAGAGAATCACAGGCGCAGAGTGAAGGAGCAAAGCAGAGCGTTCGTGGATTCTCTGTTGTTTAGAGTTCTGCATAGACAACGCAGTCCCTTAGTTCCTACCTTCACGGTGCCCTTTGCCTTCGTGCACCTGTACAGGATCCAGCTAAAAGAGAAAAGAGCTGCTGACCTGAATCTTCCACGAGAAGGCCTCAGTCCATCCTGGGCAGTGGGCAGGCTTCCCTCCATGAGCTGTTGAGTAAGTCCAGGTGGGAGTCCCCATCACCGAGAGCATGATTGCAGTGTGGTTTCTGGACCATCAGCAGCGGCACCTGGGAACTTGCTAGAAATACAATTTCTGGGCTCCATCATGGACCTACTGAATCAGACCTCCCGGGGGTGGGGCTGGCAGTGCGTTCCCTCACCCTGCAGGGGATTCTGCATGCTCATGTTGCAGAGTCAATGACTTCAAAAAGGGTGACTTCAATTCTTCTGAGTCACAGTACCCTCATTCATAAAGGAAGTTAATACCACTTATCTCATAAAGCTGATGTAAAAATTAAATAAGAAGGGTTGTGGCTCAGCAGTAGAGGGTTCGCCTAGCACACGTGAGGCCCTGGGTTCGATCCTCAGCACCACATAAAAATAAATAAAATAAAGGTATTGTGTTCAACTACAACCAAAAAAAAAAAAATTAAAAGAGACAATATATGTCAAACATTTGGTATGGTGCCCCAAACACGGTAGGCACCAATATACTGTAGTTATTGTTATATGCATCACCAATGTCTGTGGGACACATTTACAAGACAGCAGTAACTCAGAAACAGCTGGTGGAAGGTTGCAATCCACAGCAGCCCTGATTATCAAGGAAGTGCTGTAAAAGAGGTTCCAGGAGAGAAGCTAAGAGGAAATGGCTAACCCTACACATGGCCCAAGGGATTTGGAACCCACAGTTCCCAGGATTCTGGGGTGACCCATCCATGTTACCCGTGACCCAGGTTTCAAGATCCAAGGAAATTCCCACCAACTCTGACTCCTCAAGGAACCTGGGGTTTGGAATCCCAGAAAATAAAAGCTCACCCATTTTATTGTTTACAGAAAGGTAATAGGAGTTTCGAGGAAATGCCTCCAGAGAGACGGTCAGAGGTATCTGTGCACACACACTGGCATCTAAATGGACTTCGTTATTATAATGGACATCCTGAGAATGTGTCCTAAATTTCCAAAAGGGACTTTTAGTAAGAAAAAGTGATATAAAATATATCAGGCAGGAGGCATAATGTCCAGACTGGCAATGTCTGGAATTCAAGAGGTAAGCTGGAAGTATTTCATCTTGAATTCCGAAGCACCACGACCCAAAACAACTCTGACGAAGGTCAGAGGCTCCCGGCAGCCAGTGCAGGGACACTTGTGGATCATGTTCTCCCCTCTAGCATTTAGAAGGTTACCACTCCCACCTCCCTCGACTTCCCACCCCTTGACTCCCAAAATACCAACCACTGTGGCATGGACCTTAAGTGTCCCCAAAGGTCTATATGGTAAAGGGCTGGTCCCCAGGGTGACACTATTGGGAGATGGTGAAACTTCAAGAGGTGGAGCCTACATGACCTTGAAGGGGATTGGGGGACCCCTAGCTCCTTCCTCTTCCTGTCTTTTGCTTCTTGGTCATGAGATAAGCAATTTTGCCCTGGCACGTGCTCCCTATCACTGCCATCTGGCACCCCTACCAGAGGCCTAAAAGTAACAGGTCTGCCTGAGCATGGACTGGAACTTCTACAACTATGAGCCCAAATAAAACTTTTGTCTTCATAAGTTGATTGTCTCAGGTATTTGTTATAGCAGCAGAAAGTTGACGGACATCCCGTCTGTCCTAGTTGCCATTTTTAACACTCTGGCCCACCCTCCTCAGCCTTCCCTGTGTTCTCCTCTTTCTGGCTCTTGTGGCTGCTACACGTCATCTTGTATCTTCCAGTCAGTTCACCAAAATCCCAATCTTCCTGCTCTGAAGTCTGCCATTGTGCATATGCAGATGGTGCGTGAGACCAAGCTCCAGGTCATCCATCCCTGAATCCTGGCCTATCACCTACTTTGTCACCTGGGAGCAGACAAAGAAGAGGACAGCCTTCCATCTTTGTTCTTCTCCTCTTCTTGTGACTTGTGTTCTCTCTGGCAATCCCACACCCCTGAGCTTGGGGGATAACTCCACCTCATTGGCCAGCCTCGGGTCATTCCTAAGCATTTCACCTTTGCATCTAACCATCTACACACCTCCCCCTGGATGTCCACCTGCACCTCAAGATCAAGGTTCTGAAAGTGAACTCATTGGCTTTCTCACAACACCTGCTCCTCTGACCTCTGCCCCGCTCTAGTCCTACAGTGCAGAGACCTGGCTCAGAGAATGTGGAGAACGAGGTGAGCCCCAGCACCAGGACTGGTAGGCCTGCCGGAGTCTATGAGGCCAGAAAACAAAAGGCAGGAAAAGAGAGTAGTGACTAACCTCAAACCAACTTCAAAGTAGGTACAAAAATAGGTAGGAACACTTATAACATTGAATACCAAGTCGTTCTCCTAGTTTCAACTGTCTCTGTGAAACAAACCAAGAAAATATTAACCTTCACCACAGATTTCCAAAATTAAAAAATCCTGACACGATTAGAAGAATTTTTGTCAAGAAATATAACCACCTTCTCTGAATAAGAATCCACATTCACACTAATTATACAGTATCTTTATTTCATTTTCCAGCTCCATTATATAGCCGTATTGTAATGATTTTTCTCCTGCAGATGATCTGTAGATCCCAAGGAGCTTCCTCCCCCTTTTTGGAGAAGCCCCAAAATAAATGCACACTCTGGGTGGTGTCTCAGCACCACCCCTATCTGCCAGACATCCAAGGTCATGGTCATCTGGTCACCCAAGCTAGACATCAGAGATTCATTCGAGACTGTTCGCACTCCCTCACGGACCACCATGAAGCACACACTCCTGAATTCCGTCACCTCTTCCTCCTACACTGTGCTCGGGCAGCACTGCTTTGCCTGTGACTCCCTCCTGCTTAACTCCTGCAGCCCTGCCACAGCTCAGGGAGCCACCACCTCAGCCATGGAGTGTGTCCACTGCGCTTCCTACCCGATACATGGGGCACAGAGGACCAGGTGTAAAACACATGGCTCCTTAAATCCCCCTTTAAGATTATGATTCATCTGACATAATAGAAAAGAAAAGGGAACCATGAACAAACTAATTACAGTTCCCAAACTCAGGTCCAGGAAGGGCTAACCCTTCACAGTACCCGAAAGAACTGGAAAGAAGGAACTCAGACATCTGTGCACTCTTGTTCACAACAATATTATTCACAATAGCCAAAAGGCAGAAGCAAGCCAAGTGTCCATGAACAGAGGAGTGGATAAACAAAATGTGGGACAGACACGATAGAATATTACCCGGCCCTAAAAAGAAAAGGCAATTCTGACACATGCTGCAATATGGACCAAGCATGAGGACCTTATGCTAAGTGAAATGAGCATGTCACAAAAGACATATGAGATCCTTAGAGTAGGCAAACCCAAAGACAGAAGTGGAATAGTGGTTGCCAGGGGCAAGGGAGAGCAGAGATGGGGAGTCATTGCTTAATGGGTGCAGAGTTTCAGTTTTGCAAGATGAAAAGAGTTTGAAAGGTGGACAGTGGTGAAGGTTGCAAAACAATGTCAGTGTGCACAACGGCACTGAACCCAACACGGGAAAACAGTCACCATGTCACCATGGTACAGTTCGTGCCGTGTATCTTACCACAATAAAGATATGATTTGAAAGAAATGCCCACATGGAAGAGGTACCAGTTAGAGACAGTGTCTCTGGCTGCCTCTCCCTCCTTCTCTTTGAACAACTTTCCAAAGGCTATTAGCAGAACCACCATCCTCCCGTGGGACCCAAGAGAGAAAGGAAAGTCCAAAGGGACTCAAGTACATAAATGTGGTTATTCTTCAGTTCAAACATTCAATTCCGTCAGCACCTGGGCACACATTGCTTTACACTAAGTGGGCTTAAAAACAGGTTCCAGGGGCTAGGGAGGTAGCTCAGTGGCAAAGCGCTCAATTAGGATGGGCAAGGCCCTGGGTTTGAGCCCCAAACACTGCAAAAAAAAAAAAAAAAAAAAAGTTCCAGAGAGCTGCCTTTTCAGTATATGTAACTCTGAGAAAGATTCTAAAAGATTCTACCAGGTTCCTCCACAAAAATAGCAGGGGACTTGTAAGCAGCTCAAGCCTCATCTGTCTCTAAAACTTACTTGATAAACTTCAGCTTCTTTGCCCCAGGACGTCATGCCCTCCTGTGGCTCCTCTACTCCAGCAGCTGCAGCAGGAGGAACAGTAGGCGCTCAGGAGGGCCACGTGGTGCCCCAGAAGAGACTCTCTGGCTGGAGGCTACCCCCTGCTACTGGGTGACTTCATGCAAATCTTGGCCACTCTCATCTCAGTTTTTTCATCTGTAAAATGGAGACCATAGTGGTTCCGACCACTTAGAGTTGCTCTGGGGATTAAGTGAATTACATCCATGAAATAGTACTTTGCATAAGGACCATGTGAAGGCTAACTGTTGCTGTTATATGACATGCAAGGACCTTCATGCGGTGGCCACTTTTTCCAAGTGACTTCTGTTCCCCGATCCCTGCGCGGCATCCATGCAGCACATCCTCGCCAACGCGCCACACTGCCCGGGCCTTCGGCCTTTGCATTTGCTGGTCCTTCTGCATGGCACGGCCTGCTCCCTCCTCTCCCACACTGACCTGGAAAACTGTCATGGAAAGGGCATCACCTCACTGGGGATGGCTTTCCTGACCCTGGTCCAGACTTAAAAAAATCTCTCTCCTCTGGTTTCCACTGACTGCTCACTGTGGCCACCCCAGTGCTGACCTGACTCCCCAGGTAAGGAAAGGTGAGCTCCTGGAAGGTCAGGTGCCACTCGTCCCTGAACATTCAGCCTCAAGCAAAGAGCCTGAACATAGAAGATGTTCAATAAAGGCAGAAGGAAGGAAGGAAGGAAGGAAGGAAGGAAGGAAGGAAGGAAGGAAGGAAGGAAGGAAGGAAGGAAGGAGGGAGGGAGGGAAGGAAGGAAGGAAGGAAGGAAGGGAAAAGAGTGGAATTGGGACTAGGGACAAATGAAGAGGAAAGAATAAGAAACAGGCCTGTCCCTTGAAACAGGCTAGAACACTGCTGCATGAGGCCTTCCTCTGTGAAGGAAGAAGGGCAGACTGCAGTGGAAGGAAGCAGAGTGATATTTGAACCACAGGAAGGAAATCACAGCAAGAGGAGGAGGAGGCAGAGATGCACAGGGCACACCAGGCCTAAGCCATCAATGCTTGTGACACATGAGAGACGATGGGGATCAGTGTGATTGGCACGTCATCTATCTCTGAAGATGTCTTCACATCTTGGTGAAGTGACTCGCAGTTTACTGTGTACTGGACAAAGGAGGAGGATAAGAAGCAAAGAGACTTTTCAGATTAAATAGGAAATCCCAAGGGCTAGGGATTATAGCTCAGCGGTAGAGCATTTGCCTGGCATGTGTGAGACCCTGGGTTCGATTCCCCAGCATCGCGAATGAAAAAATAAAATGGGGAGTCACAGTCGAGCTCAGAAACAGCTTTTCCAACATGCAACGTGTCTCTTTATTGTTGGGTAAGCAGGAAAGGAAGAAACCTAAGATCCATTTCGCAGGTGGGGTGATGGGTGGGGATGGGGAGGGACAGCGCCTAGTCCTGTCTTTCCTGATTCTCAGGAGTCTATGAGTTGAAGAGACCCTGGCCTGCACCCTGGCAGCCAGCGTGGCTCCTGGATTCTAATCCTCAGGCTTTGGCTGTGGAGCTCTGGAGGAAAGACCCAGGACACGTTTCCCATAGTCAGCCAATATGCAAAGCCAGCCCCACCCTGGCCCCTAAAAAACAGGTTTGCCATCTTGAAGGAGATGCCGTTCACAGCCCAGATGTCCACGTGAGGCTCATGCCCAGAAGTCATGAAAGAGAGCCAGACAGGAAACCTCTCCCTCTGGTCCGCAGACACCCTCATCCAGAGCAGTGGCTAACTCTCACTTCCAAAGCCAGACAAGCCTGGGTCCTGCTGTCTGGGCAGAACATGTGCACAGGGAGAGAAGGAGTCATGAAAGAATGCCACTCAGCCCCAAGCTGCCCATCGATACTGGCAAATGAGAAAATAGAACTAAAAATAGGAATGTAGAAAAATAATACATGGGGAAAACATGTGGTGAGGACAGAAGAAAGGGAGGGAAGGAGGAAGATGATACCCTAACAAAAACAGACGAGTCAACCAAGACCCCCCTGAGCAGAGCCTCTGCCCACACCCTGGCTCTGTTCAATCGGTGGCATTGTTTAATGCAAAAGTGCTATGCCTTGGGCCACGAAGCACACCTCAGGCCAGGGTTTCCTGGGCTTCAAGACACAGGAGGATCACCTGTTCAAAGCCAGCCTCAGCAAAAAAGCAAGGTGCTGAGCAACTCAGTGAGACCCTGTCTCTAAATAAAATACAAAACAGGGCTGGGATGTGGCTCAGTGGTGGAGTGCCCCTGAGTTCAATCCCTGGTACCAAATAAATAAATAAAGGCATATATGATATTTTCTAGAAAGATTTACAATATGGGGAAATACCCAAGATATACCATCTTAGGATAAATGCAAGAAACAATATACAATATAAAAATAATTGGGTTAACTATTTATGTCCAAAAAAGCAAGAGAAATATACAAAAAAAAAATCAACAGTAGTTTTCTTCTGAGTGGTGGGATTAGAGTTGAATTTCATATCCTTCTTCCAGTTTTTATTTATCACACACACAAAAAAATTGCACAGTTTCCTTAATTCAAAATGGTAACCCTATATGTACCACATAGAAAGTCCATGTTTCCAAAAACATTATAGAAAATCATTATGAAACCCAGGAGGCAAATGTAGACCTCTAGGCTGGCTATGTTTATGTAATTATGGGCATTTTGAGACAATTTCACAAACCTAATTATCTGGTTGTTTACCAATACGTGAACATTTGGAATCACTTAGACATTATCTGCAGATCCCAAAAGAAATCTCAAACAATCAAGCAAAAAAAAAAATTACTGTCCTTTCTTTCTGGCATTCATTTATTTATATAAATATCAGAATAAGCTCTAAAGAAAATTTTCAATACTTAATAAGAAAAACCCAGTAAGCCAAAAAAGCAACAACAGGAGAACAAAACAAGAAAAAAAGAAAATCTGCCAGGAATAACCATGTTCTGAAAGAAGTGATTACACACAATGACAAAAGACTCATGTCCCACGTGCATTTCCCTAATCCCTTGAAAGGGTCATTTCAACTAAATTGTTCTCCAAGTACAGGATCGCATTATTTCCTGCAGAAAGTGCAAATGTTAAAGCTGCGTTCTTGAAAACCTTATGAAATAATATTATACCATAAACACTTTTGCAAAAGCTTTTTATTCTATTAGCTTTTCCTGGAAATAAGTTCTCAGGGTTTCCCACATCATATGCTATGTGTTATGCAGCTATGTGCTTATGAATTAGTAATTCCTGGGAAAGGCGTGTCTTTTATTTTCCCTGTCTGTGGCAGAGGAGGGCAAGCCAGGAAGGGGTGTATGATGCAAATGTCCCCTTTCTCTGTTATGCCCTAACAGAAGCAGTAAATGTACTGCTGCCTGTGCGTCCTGAGGCAAGGCCAAGTTCATAGGAAAGAGTTAACTCCAGGAGTTAGCCGCACAGGCAGAAATCCAGATTTTTTTTTTCCTAAGTCTACATGAAAAGGAGAGGATGGGGGAACCATTACCTTCTAACCTAGAACACTGGATTTAATTCAGGAGTGCAAAGATGCTGGGTGGCTTTTCACTCCCTAAATAGAAACAAGGCCATGTTCCCATTCAGAAGGGCCCCTTTAGGCTCAGCAGGCAGCGAACTTCAAGAGCCCCAGGATGTCCCAGACAGCACCCCACCCTCCTCTCCTCACCCCACTTCCTCTTTATCAGGGGAGCTGCATGTCCCCATGCCCTGGAAATTGCTCCCCATGGAGAAATTCGCTTCTTTTCTGTGGGCATTAATTACCCACCTTTCCCAGGCACGATGCTGTGTGGGCTGCTGGGGCAGAGGAGATTTGGGACTGGAAAGAGGCTGCTAAATAATGAATAAAAGAAGCACCACCAGCCCTCCAACACCTAATTATCTGCTTGCCTGAATCCAATAGAAAAAAACAACCCCAGGAAAGAAAAGGATGACAAAGAGACTAATTTTTCTCAAACATTCTAGAAATTCTGGTTCAGAACTGGGAGGGCCTGGTCCGGGACTTGAACAAGATCAGACTGAGTGCTCCTGCGAGCCCAAACTACTCCATGTTTCCCCAGCACACGGGCTGGAGCCCAGGTTGGGGTGGGGAGTTTATGGGGGACCCTGAGCAGGAAGGGCACAAGTCAGAGGACTGGCCTGTCCTGGAAAAGGCTGACAGCTGGACCTCCCTGCCCCATGGCACCCATCTCACTGGGGCTTCCTCCCCACCCCTCATTGCAAACACACCTGTCCTCTGCAGCTGGGAACCAACTTCATCCCAACAGAGACCCAGAAAGCTCTGCTTCTACCTTTGACCCAGAAACCTCTGACTGGTTTTTATTATCCCCATTCATATTTCACCATTTAAAAATCACTTTAAAAACAAAACATACTGGAATAAAATCAATGCATCATAGGAACAACAGGTGTGGACTATACCAATGGCAATATCCTGGTTGCAGTCTTGTACTATATATATGCAAGATGTCACCCACTGGGGGAAAATGGGTAAAGGGGACCAAGAATCTGTCTATATCATTCGCTACAACTTCATGTAAGTTTACAATTCTCTCAAAAAAACTACACTAAAAAAAAAATAAGAACATACTGCATAAAAACATAAAGAGACCAACCAAAAGATCGTCCTACTTATGGGTGGTTACACAAATTAAGCCTGGTTTCTGTAGATGCTTCTGAAGTTCATTTAATCAACCAATGTATATGTCACCCCTACAAGGCGCTACCCCAGGCACTAGGAAGCCTGTCAGCTGATGTTCTCAGCTGCTGTGCGGTGATAAATGGCCTTTAGGAAGACCTATGTAATGGATGGTTTCCCTTTTAACTGAGAAGGAAATATTTAGACGTGCATTGAAGAACTGCACTCTACAGGCCCTGGGATGTGGTCCCAAAAGTTCTTCAGCTACCCAAGTCCCAACTATCAAGAAGAAATGAGGGTGGACCCCCAACCACCAACTCTGCAAGTTGACTCCCTGTTGAAAGGCAGCAGCATCTCCTCCCTCCTTCATGCAGCAATGAGTGAATTTCTCAAGGGGCCGAGGGAACCAACACTTCATCTTAAGGTAGAAAGCAACCTCCTGGTACTGGGTTTGCTTCAAAATGAGTTTCCAACTCAGGCACAGTGGTGCACATCTGTAATCCCAGCAACTCAGGGGGCTGAGGCAGAAGGATCGCAAGATCGAGGCCAGCCCCAGCAACCTAGCAAGACCCTATCTCAAAATAAAAAAGATCTGGGGATGTAGCTCAGTATTAGAGTACCCCTGGGTCCAATCCCCAGTAGAGCAATAAATAAATAAATAAAAACAAAATGAATTCTCAAAACCCCTTATGCCTTTTAGCTAGAAAATTCCAGAGAACTTAGATAGGTGAATGTTCTCCCAGCCTTGACAATCCTTGAAACGTGTTGCTTTGACAGCTCTTCCTTATCCAGACCAGAGGTAGCCCTCTACTAGTGTGAACATCCCCTGTGGTTACCACAGTGACCTCCCTAAAACACAGAAGGCATGGACACGTTCCCTGGGCACAGGGCATACCCAAGGAATACAGACTTCAAAAAGGGGTAAACCATGGCCTATTTAGTGCAGGTTGTATTTATCAACATATTTTTAAACCCATTATCTCATCTCCTATTTACAATATCCCCCCAGATAGGAAAACTTAACAAACTCATTTTGTAGGGGAGACACGAGTGTTACCAAGGATTGAACTCATGGGGCACTTGACTTCTGAGCCACATCCCCAGCCCTTGTTTGTATTTTATCTAGAGACAGGGTCTCACTGAGTTGTTTAGCACCTCCCTTTTGCTGAGGCTGGCTTTGAACTCGTGATCCTCCTGCCTCAGCCTCCTGAGTGGGATTACAGGAGTGTGCCACTGGGCCCGACTCAAACTCATTTTTTAAATGAAGAAACTGAGGCAAACTCTCTCAAATATCTATCAATGCTTGGTGACTCAAGAGTGATGACTCAAGATTCTCTCAGCCCTTTTCTGGCCTCCTCCTATCTGCTTTCACTAATAGGCAGGCAGCAGTTTAAAAAAGAGAGACTGTGGGTCTCAAGTCAGAGAGGTAAAGTTGAACCCCACCTCCAGGACTCAGTGAGCGACCTTGCATTCAGCCTCCTTGAACCTCTGTCTCATTATCTGTAATAGGGGACAACACCACACTGCAGGGCCAAATCTATATAAAATGTGACCACTGTTCAAAATGGTACTGCTTTGAGGCTTGTTAAAAGTTTCTTTTAAAATAAGATTGGAATTAAGAACTAACCACCAAAATAAAATTGGGGGGTTATCAGAAATTTTTTATTACCTGCAAAAATCCCTGAATTCATGTGTAGAGCCTGTCTATAACTAGTGGGCTACTACAGAAATATCCAGATGAGCAAGAGTTTTCATTTTTTTTATCCGAGTCAGTGAAGAAATGCTACCGCATTACCTTACCCTTCAATTAGATATCCACCCTTGAACTTCTGCACAGAACGGAATTCCACAGAACTCTGAGTACTTTATGAGAGATAAATAAATCATGTTCCTTGGCAATCTTTTTATCAGATATCCACACAATGCAAACACAGAATTTAGGGCTGATAATTCTCTTCCTGAAATCCAGAACGGTTAGAGAATGTGCGTGATATTGAATCTAATGTTCTGCTTTGGAAAACTGCCTTCTGAACCATAAGTGGTTTGTAAGTGGTCAAATTCAAAGAATATGAAATACAACAAAACATATCTAAGATGAATCTGATGGCTTTTTCTGCCTTTTCTGACTGAGCCACTAATGCTGAACTTCTTAAAGTGTGGCACGCGTGCTGAGATTAGGTAAAGTCCCAAGGTCATTTGGTACGCCTCCTGGCCTCCGTCCTCCTCAGCAGTCTGTGGGATGTTAGAAATGCTCAAGTCCACGCTCTCTGCACGTGGGAATCCTTTCTGGAAGGCTGGACAGCCCATCTGCTGAGACCTGTGCTACATATCTGCCCAGAAATTGTCCTATTTAACTTGTTCCTTAGTCATCCAACAACCACAGGAAGAAGAGGAAGAAAAGAGACAGTGCACTTTATTATTGTTTTGAGAGATGTTTTAAGTAGTTTTCAGACCCCAGCTTCAACTCAACTCCAGGTGAGGGGGGCGGGGGAGCAGGTTTGCCTGGCTGAGAGCTGCCGAAGGCAACTCGAACATCTTTTTGCAAGAATGGGTCACTCTGCTAATGGAATGTGAATGGTCACACACCGGGACCAGCCCAGGCTCAGTGATGTCAACCAACATGCCCTAAGGCCAGTCTAGGAAACCAAGGTCACACGTTCCTAAGTTCACCCTGCAATTCCAAGGGAACAGATCTGATAAAATTCCAAACTCCTCAAAGATGCATTGTTATGGTTTAGATATAAGGTATCCCCCAAAAGCTTATGTGTAAGACAATGCAAGAGGGTTTAGAGGTGAAGTGATTGGGCTACGAGCATCTTAACCTAAGCAGTGAATTAATCCCCAGATAGGGATTAACTGTGTGGTAACTGAAGTGGGAGGATGTGGATAGAGGAGGTGGGTCACTGGGGGTAGGCTTTGGGGTTTGTTTACATTTTGTCTACAGTAATAAGACTCACCCCCACCCCCAAAACACACACACACACACACACACTTCCTGGTGCCAAGTCCTGAGCCGCTTTCCTCCACCATACTCTTCCGCCATGTTCTGCCTCACATCAAGCCCAAAAGAATGGAGTCAGCCATCTATGGACTAAAGACCTCTGAAACTGTGAGGCCCCAAATAAGTTTTTCTCCTCTAATAGTTCCTGTCAGGTCTTTTGGTCACAGCCGTGAAAAATCTAAGACATGCATCAAGTCCTACAAGCAACTGGGAACAGGAAAATGCTATGACAAGCCCCCACGGTCACCTTTCTGTATATTTCTCAGGATGACAGAGGATTTGGGGACACCCAAAGCATCTCTTCATCATACCGTAGAGTGGATTTATAGTGACCATGGAAGTAGAGCCTTAATTACTCTGCTTTTTTTTTTTTTTTCTTTAACCCTTTAATCTGATTTCTGGTGCCTTCTCAACTAGATCACAAGTCTAGGAATTCCCAGGAAAATGTTGGGTCTACAACACTTCGAACTATAGTTTGGATCAGTCATAAGGAAAATCTCAGACTCCCAAGTCTGCCCATCCGGCCTGTTTTCCTCCTTCATTCCCCCGAGCAAAACTTAGTCACTGTTCTTGTAGACCTGGGAAGACAAGGAGTGCTGTGACCACTGCCTTTGATCTGGGTCCCTCATTTTCACCAAAATTTAATTGAACCCAAAGAGACAGAGAAAAATCTCTTTTAAAAAATTATTTCATCATATCATAGAAACTTTTTGAAAATAACCAGTAAGAATCTTTCATCTGACTCAGAAACTATGAAAGAGAAATTTGCCAATAAAAGAACGGAATAAGAAAATAAACAAACACGGGAGAAATATGTTTCAAATACCGACACTATCTACTGTGAAAATATCTCCAAGGTCTTTCCAAACAATAACTGTCACGAAGACAAGAGGAATGTGAGGGCCATGCAGTTTATCTGTGTGGACATGGGGTTTGTTTTTTCAATTTTCTGTAGCTAACAAATTATAGGAAATAAATTTTAAGAATTATTTTTGTTTATTCACTCCCTGAATAGAAAAAAAATATTTTTGGTCATAGTCATGTCTTATCCATATAATGACCGATGATTATAGTTACAAATGACATAGACTACATTAACCTCAATATATTCTCACTGTCATAAAATCCAACTAAGAAGATCAAATCAATTTTTTATTTATTTGACTAAATTCTAGTCTCTGGCCAACTTAGTGGCAACAGGTTGGGGTACACTGACCTAGCATGCTGTGTTTTTTTTTTCTTGATTTGAAACATATCTAAAGTGATAATGGTATTATGGTAAACTGAAATCCTGATTGCTATAGTTAAAGATCAAATGTGAGAATTTACACCACTTGATTATCCTATGTGCGACAATATTTTTCACAGATGCATCACAAATACATAGGAGTACACCAGCAATCACCCTGCTGACCCGGCGTGCCCTGTGCTCCTCTCACTCCCCTTGGGCTCCAGCCACGTGAGTCTTCTCTCATCACTAGTTTGCTATCCATTTGCCCCTTTCAAGAAGGAGCCTGGGCTTCAGCATTCCCACTTACAGCACCTAAAATAGTGCCTGGCATGTCACAGGACTCAATGAGCACTTGCTGACTGAATGATGGAACTCGCTGGTTTAGCCTCTGAGAAGATAAACAGAGAGGGTGGATATACCCCTTCACCCTGCATTCAGCCACCTTCGTTTCCACCACTTGCTTTGGATCAATGTTAAAGGATGCCCTTGTTGGTGGGTGGGTGCTTTTGCATGATTCAAGGGTCAACACGATAGAAAAAGGTCCACTCAGAGGCGTCATCCCTACACCTCTTCCCAATCACTCCCTTTATGAGTTTCTTACATTTATCCTTCCAGTATTTCTGGATGCAAATACAAACAAACTCACACATATATTTTCATATCCCATCTTTCTTATACAAACACTGTTCTCCACCTGGCTTTTTTTCATTTGGCAATGTACCTAGAGATCTTTCCATATCAGAACATGGATTTGCATCATTCTCTTTTAGCAACATATTATATAGCATTCCAGTGTAGACATACACCTTTTATCCAGTCCCTACTGGCTGATGGACACTTGGTGGCTTTCAACATTCTGGTGCTGCACACAAAACTTCAGTATGGCCTGTGTGAATGTCATTTTGTTACATGTGCCATTGCTTCTGCAAGAAAGATGCCCCAAACCAGGGTAAATGCTTCTGTAACACTGGTTCACTCTGCCTGATTCCCCTCCCTTAGGGCTGTTCAAAAATATGGTTAGGTGTTAGAAAAAGGTAGAGAAACCTTGGCTGTATATGTGTGATACGGGTCCCTAGAATGTTTTTTTCCATTTTTGTCGAAGGGACTGCTAACCTATTTCTTTACTTTCATAAATACAGCCTCTTCTAAACTTTAAATCAACAAAGTATCCCCGCAATGGTGGTCTGAGTTCACCTGCCCTATTCTACTAGAATCCACCAATTGTCCTAGGTTAGCAGATTCTCCTTCTAGCAAGCTCTCAGAGGAAGACAGCATTCTAGAAAAACCTTCCAGTTAATATGGGTGGAATTAAACTTTGATAAGAGAATTCAGGGATTGTAAATCAGCAGCAAATATTGTTTTCACTACAAAACACAAGATGACAGGAGAACAGGTACGTAAATGGTTATTTTAAAATCTTATTCCAACTCAGGAGATCCCCAAAACTACTTTATATTCTCGGCATTTTTAGTAATTCATGCCTTTTTTTCAGTTAGGATCTATAATTAGAAAATGACACCTATTTGCTGAATTAACAAAAAGGTCCTTTCCCACCCCTTCTTAGAGGAGGCATGAAGAAACGGCATCCTTCCCCACGAGAACCTGCGCTTTCAGGAAACTACACTTCTGACTGAGAATGTTTATTGTAAGCAAAGGGCACAGAAGCCATGGTCTGTTTTGGATCAGCATGGATTGGCTAAATACAAGTCCTTCTAAAATAAATTCATTTTTTGTTAATGGTTTTCTATATCACCTTCAATTTGCTTTAAAATCATCAGGCACCAGGCACAATGGCACATGCCTGTAATCCCAGTGGCTCGGAGGCTGAGGCAGGAGGAATGCAAGTTCAGAGCCAGCCTCAGCAACATAGGGAGGCCCTAAGCAACTCATCAAGACCCTGTCTCTAAATAAAATATAAAAAGGTGCTGGATTCTGCTGTCATGTATGACTAAAAAAAATAATAAATAAATAAATAAATAAATAAATAAATAAAAATAAATCATATGGCAAAAGGTGCTGGGGCTGGTGCTCAGTGACTAAGTACCTCTGGGTTTGATACACAGTACAAAAAAATCATCAAGCATATTATCATCTCCATATAAATTTCAATTGCAGAGAGTTACCTAATTGATAACTTATACTCAATCCACCAAACACATGCACAAGAATGTTTTTGGCCACTTTATTTTAGCCATATGTCCATCAACTAAAGAATGGGTATTAAAGATTCATATAAGGGAATACTACACAGCACTGGGAACAAATGAGCTACTTTAACATAAGTATGACTCCTTATATATGGAATTCAAAGAATTCAAAACTAATCTATCTTGATAGGAGTCAGAATAATGATTATCTTTGGGGGTGCCAAAGGGCTTCAGGGAGCTTTCTGTGGGTGCTCATAACGTTCTACATCTTGACCTAGGAGGTTGTTACATGGGGGAAAACTAAGATTGGTGAACTTTGCTAAATGACACTACACCATCCTGGGTTGGTCAAGCAGCATCCTATCCAAGAACTCCCTACTTCAGAAGTGGCAACTAGAAGTACTTTGGCTATGTATATTCAAGTGACACCACAGCAGAGTAAACATCAGAATTTTTTTTCCTTGATGGGATTAGTGATTTGTTGATTATCTTGAAGAATGTTAAACAGCATACTACAGGGACACAGCCACATCAATGTTTATAGCAGCTCAAGTCACAATAGCTAAACTGTGGAACCAACCTAGATGCCCTTCAGTGGATGAATGGATAAAGAAAATGTGGTATATATACACAGTGGAATATTACTCATCATTAAAAGAAAAAAAAATCATGGCATTTGCAGGTAAATGGATAGAGCTGGAGAATATCATACTAAGTGAAGTTAGCCAATCCCAAAAAACCAAATGCCGAATGTTTTCTCTAATATAAGGATGCTGATTCATAATGGGAATGCAGGGGTGGGAGGGAGAGCATGGGAGGAATAAATGAACTTTAGATAGGGAGGAGAAGGGAGGAGGCATGGGGGTAGGAAAAATGGTGGAATGAGACGGACGTCTTTACCCTAAGTACATGTGTGAAAACATGAATGGTGTAGACTCTACTTTGTATACAACCAGAGACATGAAAAGTTGTGCTCTATTTATGTAATATGAATTGAACTGCATTCTGCTGTCATATATAACAAATTAGAATAAATAAAATAAATTTTAAAAGAATGGGGTGGTTGTGCATGCCTGTAATCCCAGAGACTCATGAGGCTGAGGCAGGAGGATTGCAAGTTTGAGGCCAGCCTCAGCAACTTAGTGAGGCCCTAAGCAACTTAGCAAGAATTTGTCTCAAAATTAAAAATAAAAAGACCTGGGAAAACTAAGATTGGTGAACTTTGCTAAATGACACTACACCATCCTGTTCTGTTTCCTAAGCATCTTAGGCAGGATTTGGTCTGAAACTTGCTTTCACTGTAAGCTGGTAATGAGGATATAGAATAGCGAGCTCTCATCTAAAAACTCTGGTGGCTCCATTACCAACTAAAACAACCTAATAATGTGTATGACCTATCATTCACTTCTCAACAATTACACAGACTGTGACAGCATGGAACCTGCAGACACAGAGCTTGGTGACAAATTTCCTTATAAAGAAATGAGGAGAGGGGCTACAGGTGAGGAAAACTGAATAAGTATGTGAATGATTACTCAGCAATACACAAAGAAGCCAAGCAGGGGAAGGTTCCCAAGGGCATCCACAGAGCTCTGCTTCAGGCCCCTTTGTCTTCTTAGAGCTATAGAAGATGTGGTCGTCATATCTGCCAACAACCCAACCAGATGAAAGACTCAGAATTCCAAAAGATCTGGACAGGCTGGTATAGTGAACTGGGTCCAACAATATTAAGTGTATGATAAGGTGCACAAAACTTAACAATTTAGGATAAAAGAGGCCAGACACAATGATAAATCATATAGAGTTTTGCTGCATGTATAACTTTAGGGGGTTTTTATGGCATTTAAAACACCAACTTTGCCAGGGGCAGTGGTGCACACCTGTAATCAACCCCAGCAGCTCAGGAGGCTGAAGCAGGAGGATTTCGAGTTCAAAGCCAGCCTCAACTATTTAGCAAGGGCCTAAGTACCTTAGAGAGACCCTGTCTCTAAATAAAACACAAAAAGGGCTGTGGATATGGCTCAGTAGTTAAGCAAACCCCTGGGTTTAATCGCTGGTACCAAAAGCAAAAAAAAAAAAACACCAAATTTTATTTTATTACTTGGTGGTGTTATTATTTTGATTGACATGTTAGAAATGGGTAGCATCATGAGCTCCAGGATGTGGGGCTTTGAAAGACCTTAATTAGTTCTAGCTGTCAGGCAGCTGAGAACAACTCCATGACCACAGATATAGTCTGGGCTGTAAAACTTTAGGAGTTTTGAATAACCATAAGCTCAGGTTCAATGTGAACCCAAAGTGTACTGTGATCACCAAAATTGTAATGTATACACATTACATTTAAATATATAGCTTACTCTCTAAAATATAATGCAAAACTGTTTGTCTGCCAATGTTCATATAGGTATTATTCACAATATCACAATAACATGGAAGCAACCCAAATATCCATGACATGAATAGCTAAAGAAAATGCAGTCTAGACATGCAAGAGATATTATTATTCAGTCTTGAAAAGGAAGGAAATTCTGACATTGGCTACAATATGGAAGAGGAACCTTAAGGACGTTATGCTAAGTGAAATAAACCAGTCACAAAAGGACAAACATTATATTATTTCAATTATTTGAAGTTGCTAGAGTAGCCAAATTCTTAGAGGCCAAAAAACAGAAGAATGGCCACTGGGCTAAGGGAATTGGGAGTCGGTGTTTTCCAGGTACAGTTCCAGCCTGATAAGATGCACAAGTTCTGGAGATGGTTAGTGGCAATAGCTGCACAACAGTGTGAATGTCCACCAAGACACTGACATGTATGCTTTAAATATTTAAAAAGGTAAATTTTATGTTACATTTTAAACGACCAAAAAATAATAACAATAACACAATTTTTTGCTTCATTAATTGGAACAAAGGTCATTATCTAGCTCCATACTCTGCTTTCAAAACATACCCCAAAACACAGCATGGTGTCTACACTTGACAAGAAATCAACAAAGTCCCCAGAATCTACATGCCCTGGTCCCCAGACCCAGGGGCAGAAGGTCCTTCAGATGGAGGATCTCCTGGGCATGAGCCCTCTCCAGAGCAGTGCAGAATTCCTCTAGTAATGAATCTTCTAGAAATCTTAACCCCTCACTTTGCTTACTCTCCAATCGTACCTCCAACACACACACACACACACACACACACACACACACACACACACAAAACCACCCTCAAGTCTGTGACCCAAATGCAAACAAGTGAATGATCTGTTCATCCATTCAACATTCAGAGTCTGGAAGAAACGCTGAAGGTCGATTCTTTGAAATCATTTACCCAAAGAGTGCATATCGTGTGAACAACAATGTTTATTGAAAACCACTGTTATCAGAACTAATCTCATTTCTCTCATCCCGCTAAATAAATTATTCTGTGAAGCTAAGGCAGAGAAAAGGAAGCGCCCCAGAGGAGGAGACCTACAAGGTGCACCATAACACTGGACCCATCCCTGGGGACACCAGGTCTCAAGAGGAAGGTAGCTGTAAAGAGGAAGCCTGCTCCACTCTCCTGTCCCCATGCCTGTGGCTGACTCTCCCTGAACCCTGTCTGTCCCCCTCCTCCCCAGGGAAGGAGGCAGGACTTCCTCACTGGCTGGGGAGGGACTGGAAGGGCACAAAATCAGTGGCTTCTCTGTCCCTTGTCTCCGGAGCCTGCTGGAGCCCACAGACTCCCTGCTCCAGGAGAGGACCTGAGGGGTCTGGTGTGTGCTGAGACCAGCAGGCCAGCTATGACCCTGAGGTTCAGATTCGGAAGTCCTTCGCTGCCACAAACAACCATCCTCCCATTTATCCTTTATCCAGAATAAAGCTAATATTTTGGTCTCCACCTGCCTGGCCCCTACTTCCCAGCTGCTTCAGACCTCAAGAGAGAATATGTCTGTCCTATCGTCAGGCCCCTCGTGTCCACCACAGCCAGCACTGTGTCTCCTACACGACAATGAGCCAGGGCAGGTTTGGGCAGGAAGTGTGAGAAGCTGGTGCTCACTGGGGAACCTGCCCTGTGCAGGACATCCGCTCAGCCCATGATCACCTCTGGGTGGGCAGCCCCTGATATCGAAGCGTGACTCTGATTCTTCTTTTATTCTGGAACAAAGGGAGCTCCCTTGGGTACCCTGAACAGAACCAGAACTTAGTCTCCTTGAAGAAAACACTAGAGTCTCAAATAAAAGTAACTCCAAAGGGCTACCAAAGGCCTTGCTGTGACTCTAAAGGGCCTCCCAGAATGCAAGCCCCCAGTCCTGCCTCCTCAAACCAATACATCCCTCTCTCTGATCAATACTCAATTCACGCTCCTGCGCCTCCCTGGGGCAAATGCTAGGTCTGCCCAATACAAAGTCAGGAGCAGTATGAGACGCAGGCAACCTGTCCCTGTGGGTCCCTGTGGATTCCATGAGCCCCATAATTCCCATTTCATCTGGCTACAGAGTTCCCATTTATGTCTCTAAAGTTTGGATCCACCTTCTTTAAGAACAAGAATAAATGAACACAATCAGCAGCACCTTTAAAGGTATTAAACCTGAAGTGCTGATCTGATATGAACCTTCGAGATCATTCAGTCAGTTTGGCCTCCTCATCCCTCAGTCAAAGCAACCATGGTACTGTAAATGCAGCATGTGACCCCAACACAGTGGGGAGGCCTGGGGATGACCTGACTGGATAGTAGAGGACAGTAAGAAGGTACAATTAATTATGTAACACAAAATTCATGAGAATTTTGGTTTCATGGGATGCTTCCATCTCCTTTTCCTCTCTTCCTTTCCTCTTTCCTTGGCTTCTTTCATGGGTATGAGGGGACAGATCCAGACTATCATTAAAGGTGGAAGGTCAAGACGTCTTTGATTGTTTTTTCTATGTACATGCATTTTTTAATTTTTATTTATTTTTTTGCAATTCTATTGAGATATGATTGATAAATTAAAGACTACACATATTCAGGATGTACAATGTGATGTTTTGATACATTTATACATTGTGAAATGATCACTAAAACTAGTTACATATGCATTGCCTGAAAGTTATGTGTGTGCAAGTGTGCATGAGTGTGTAACATTTGAGATCTACTCTCCTAGCAGATTCCTTAGCATTTTATTTAAATGGAATGAGTTCAATAAATAAATAGATAGCTGACCTGACCCATGATATACACAGCTGGCTAGCAGTACAACGGGTTAACAGCACGCCTCGTTCCTTCCAAGGCTGTTTCCAGTGTTTTACGTTCAACATGTGGTAAACTGAGTTTTGATGAAGAAGAATAAGTTGCTAGCTTGTCTTCCTTCCCTGACCTTAGTGACCAGATATGCATTTGACAGTGGCCTGGGTAGACATCAGTGCAGCGAGAAACCAGAATCTTCCATAACATACCAACAGAGCATAATAGAATTAGTGCATAAATAATAGACTTAGTTATACAGCAATAACCATCAACTACTCCCCACGCACCAGGCACTACGCTAAGTGTTTTACAAGAATGATCTCAGGTAATTAGCACAACACCATCACAACACCTTCTCCACTGCATGATAAAGTAACCAGGGCACACAGAGAGCCTCAGAAACCTGCCAAGCCAAGAGAGCGTTAGGCGCCACTTGGTGCTCTGCATGACTCGACCATGCATCTTCTTCCTTATGGACACATTCCGCTTCCAGATAGTCACATCCAATGTTTTTCAATGGGAGAAATTTAAAAATAGTGCAGAAAAATGAAGACAAAAAGTAGAAGAGAAAAATAAAATCTGCCCTACAGGCCAAAATAAAATGTCTGATTACCAAAAACAAAAATCAAAAACAAAAACAAAAATCTCTTCTCATGAAAACTTCAAATTATTCAAGTGCTTAACCATCTTCTGCAAACAAACCTGGGCAGGGAGTCCACACAGCTCTGCAATTTCTCTTCCAGAGAACTGTGTAGAGGTTGCCCAGTGGGCAGCTGAGGCCTGAGGCTACCCATCTGGCCTCTCTCTCAGTGCACCATAATGGAAAGGTGCCATTCATTCCCTCGAAGGGAGGGTTTCTGCAGGAAGAGTCACATGGGAGCCAAAGGAGAATGTAGTCTGCCTTTTAATACCTTTGCTACTTTCATCCTTATGATTTAATTACTTCTTCAAAGTCATGTCTTCCAAGTTAAAATGAGACACAGACAAAAAAAAAAATATCCAAACAACCAATTGCAGAAAAGATGAGATGTCTTAGGATGAATTGGGGAAGTTGGCTTTTGAAATATTCCCTCACCCTGTTCCAAAGTCCCTTCCCTACATTCATTCAGTCCAGCTATTCCCAGCAGGAATATGTTTAGGATGTCTCACGTACTCTTAAAACAGGCCACAGAATTATCAAAGCAACTTAAATTAAGAAATAGCAGATAGAATTTGAAGGCATACAGGAAAAGGGGAACAAAAATCAGATCAACATGGACAGAGTTCTAACTTCAAGGGGCTTGAGAACTACTTGCATAGACATTACTGCAAAGGCTCAGACTATAAGAGGAGAAAGGATTTATCCCATGGCTACCATCTCTACTCTAAAAACCTGAGCATCTTGAAACATCCACAGGCTGGATGGTGAAGGTAATGGATGAGGCAAAGAGGCCGTCTATCACATCTGCAGTAGAAACTGTGTTATCTAGAAATGACTAGGGCCTCTTACACAGAATACCTTCCATTTACTAGTTGGGAACTTCTTGTTCCTTTCAAAAATTTATTATTGTTAAAATTAGTATCTGACATTCACAAAACTCCAACAACATGTCTATATCTGCTATTATGGCTGCATCATCTGTTCACCTCTGAACTGACTTTCAAAACATTGTTAACTTCATCCAGCCAACAACAGTCAGGCATGAAGATAAGAGAGGCAATTAAAAGTTATACTAACAATAAAAATAAATTAGTAATATAATTCTCTATGGTTGTCAAGGCATGGTTTATGACTTTTACATTAGAGAGACTGGGAACTTTCTTTTTTTTATTACCACAGACTGTGCAAAAGCAATGATTTTTAATAGCTAAAGGCAAGTCAGGAAAAGAAAAGGCCTTGGGAAAGTTTCCAGATTAAAAAAGCACGTTAACAGCACTAGACGGTGTGTTCTGAATACCCACAGGGAAGCCTGTCTACGCTGCAGCCCAGCTGGGTCTTCATTTTTATGCCCACATTGTTGTGCTGTTTCTTACAGCCCATAATGGCACATGAAAGCCAGTCAAGGATGAGGGACAGCAGGACTAAGGCCCATCTTCAAGCCAAAGGAAGCCAAAACAAAATGGCAGAACCAAAGCAAAGTCGAAATACATTCTAGCTGTGCGCTGTTTAAACAGGTTGCAAGTGGTTTTATTTCAGAACTCCTGTGTGAAGTCTAATCAGCCTCAAAGTCTCCCAGACCAGGAGAATGGAGGTTTCCATGATTGTTTTTACGCCTGACTGTAGGAGCACAGCACATGGCCCACACCGCCAGGAAGGCAATTACATTTTTCTCTTGTAACTAACTGATTTCTATGCTTGTCTCGGTCCTCTTCTCTGCCATTACAAGGATCCTTCAAATGGGAGCAATAGAAATTATCCATTTGGGGCTGGGGCTGGGACTCAGTGGTAGAGCACTCGCCTAGCATGTGCGAGCCACTGGGTTCGATCCTCAACACCACATAAAAATAAATAAGGTATAAAAAAAACACATCAATCTTAAAAAAAAAAAAAGAGAGAGAGAGATTATCCATTTGTCTGACCACAGCACTTGGCATATAGTAGGCACCCATCAGATCTGTTCCAAAAATACTGAATAAGTTTAATAAATAGGCAATCCCTGAGAATTCCTGCTCATGAATATCTTTCCTACTCAAGCTAAAATTAACTTATTGAAAGTTAATTTCTTTGGATCTGTTTTCCAGGGTCCTTAACAAATGAGATAAAAGAAAGTAGGGGGTCACGGTTCTCTGGACTTCCAGGAGCCTATATAGAGAGGGAATAAAAGAAAATGGCCCCAAACTGAAGAGAAACATTAGACAGGAAAGAAACAGTGAGGGAGAAGAAAAGGTAAAATGAGAAGGCAGGAAAGAAAAAAAAAATACCAGAACTTTTGCCTGTAGTCTACCATCTCATGACATCCTCCCATAGCTGAATTTGGGGGCATTTTTAAATGTATTCACATTCAACAGGTTTCTCTTTACAAATGAAAAGGGTGAAGTAAGGTACTCAATTTCCCAAAATGCTCAGTGATGGCTGAAGTACCTTTTTGATCTTTGCCTGGTTAGGAAAAAAAAAAAAAAAACTAAAGAAGAAAAGAGAAAATCCCTCCACGTACCCTCTTTCAGCAGCTAAAAGAATAACATCATTAGAGAAACTTCAGAAAAAGGAAAATTCTGAATGAAGTGTTTTCAAAGTTTGGAGGGACAGATAAAAGCTGATAGTGAACGGAAGGGCTCCTCAAGTCTCTCTAAACAAAACATGAGTCAAATAAAACTTCATCTTTGCATAATGTTCAAGAGAAATCAAGATAGTAAGAAAATCAAATTATTAATAAAGACAGCTTTAATAACTTTTTGAGCGTATGGTTTATATTTTACTGAGTCTGGTCCATTCCAAAGCTTTAAGAAGACTTGAAGAATTATCACAGATGCATGTTATGCCATCAAAGAGAGTCTCTTTCATAACTTTAAAAATAAATTGCAAATTTCCATTTTTTTCACACTTTTATGCAAGAAAATTCATTTTATCCAATTTCCAATCCATTCTATGCTCTGAAGACTTCACTGAAACTGTTACCCAGTGCTTCTCAGTTTATTTGGGGGTTTCAGTGCCATCTTTGAACATGGAATAAATATATACAGAAAAGTTAAACTGAGACTGAAGGAGCGGGGGGGGGGGGGGGGGT
>NW_026000048.1:11716284-11738622 GCF_001458135.2 Marmota marmota marmota | reverse complement strand
TGTCATACCAAATTAAAAAAAAAAAAAAAAAAAGCATCCAAAAGGACTAAAATATAGTAGGAACAGCAGGAGAAAGACCTACTGCTTTATAATTACTACATAATTAAAATGTGACTTTCATGAGGAATTGGAAAGAATGAATTCCCTGCCAAGAAGCCATGTCTACCTTTCCCTAGATTTAAAGAGAATTTGCTAGGGGGACGCAGCCAGTGGTAAAGTGCTTGCCTACCTAGCATGTAGGAGGCCCCAGGTTTGATTCCTAGCACCACAAAAAACAAAGAGGTTTTTTTTGCTAAAAAGGAACATAAGTTAGGCCACTAAATTCTTTCCCATTTTGTTTAGAAAAATAAAATCTCCCCAGTCTGCTTTGTACCAGACAGCAGAAGAAACAAGCCAGTCCTCAAACTCTCTCAGGATTCTAGGGACGGTCAAGTTCAACTGCAAACCGTTTAGAAATGCAGTTCTGCAGTGTGGTCTATTCAGCAGGTTTCACACTGGTGAGGCTCACTAAAGGGGAGGAAAGGTTCCTACCAAACACTGCACTGGTTATCACAGCCCAAAATGCAGGTCGACAAAAAAGAGACACAACATTTCAGTCACGTTGACTTCAACTCTGTAGTTCTTAAATGGTGATAAAACCTCCTGCAAATATAAAGACGTATACATGCACAGAATAATTTTGAAAACATGTGGCTCTCACTGTCTGGCCTATAGTCAATAAAGGCACCCATAGATTGGAGCTTTCAATAAATATTAAACCACAACAAACAACCACGCAGGGATCTGAGACACACAGACTTTTACCCTGTCAAGAATGACTTCAAAGAAGAGCCATGAAAAAGAAAAATAATTTTAGCCTGTGGGATATAAAGCAAAGTCCTAGGCGTTGGGGCTTGGAATAATAGCTTCCGGTAGATGCAGACAATAGTGCCTGACTAGGGGAAGATAGGGAAAAGCCTGTACCAGAAGGCTGAGGTCTTGGGATAATTCCATGGAAGCCAAAATTAAGCAGAAGCATTATACCTTTGGAAAAAAAAAAAATAAAGCAACATCATGTTATCTAAGGGTACAGTTCACATTTAACATCTAATGGCAAGTGGATTTCTCTGTTGCTGTTGTTTCACTAAAGTCAAAACTATGAACTGTGTAATAAAAGGCAGCAAAATGGAAAGGAAAGACAGAGACTCCCTCTAAGGAGAACAAATGTATCACATTCCTACTGCAATGCCTCAAACTTCAGACGCTCTGCTGAAAATTCTGAGTCTCAATGTCAATCATCCCTAGCACAACACCAAAAATGTACAGCCACAACTCCTGGGTAAGAACTCATTAATATCTGGCAAATTTCATAAAAGGGTTTAACTCCCAGACTAGTGAAACAAATATAAAAAGGTCCATGGTAAGGACAACAATGTAACCTCAAGAGAGACATGTCCATGGGCTGTTCCATGCTCCCCAAACAGGGTTTTCTTAGAAACTTCTTAAGAAAGGAACAGAATGAATGTCCTGGGGCATTGCGCTTCTTTATCCTTCCAGTTCGGAGAAGACAACAGCCATATGCATGATTCCACCAGGACAGGGGAAGATGAGGTCACCTACCTTGTGTGAAGCAAAGGAACAGGAGGCCTAAGTATCTAAGAGTGGCTTGGAATGATCCAAGGCAGATCTGTGATTCAGGGGTCAACGTGAAGCAGATGGGGACCAATGCTCAAGACCAAGGCCAATAACTTTTATCCACCTGAATTGCTCTCTGAAGAGCCTGGCACATAGTAGGTATGCAGGAAAGAGTCAACATAGCAGGTTTGACCACTATCCTTTGAAAGACCTGCTTGCAACATTTGTCCCTTGTCTGGCATCTGAGAACTTGGACTTTGGAATGGTTCCCACCATCCTAACTGGAATGAGTATCTCACTGGGCCCAAACTATTTATCCAAACTGTGTGGTTTACGCTCAACACCTGCTTTCCTTCTGGGAGTCTGGAATGTGGGCACTTGCTGGGCAGAGGGTGCCTATGTAACCAGCTCTCAGTAGAAACCCTTGACAGAAAAAGCCAACCTGGATTCTAACTAGTTGACATTCTGGAAAAGGCAAAACTACAGAGCCAGACGTCATCAGGGATAGTGAGAGGGATAAATAGGCAGAGCACAGAGGATCTTGAGGGCAGTGAAAATACTTTGTGTCACACTATAATGGTGGATGCACATCATCATACATGAGCCCAAACCTATACAGTACACTACACAAGAGTGAGCCCTCATGTAAACTGTGGACTGTGGGTGACAGTGCGTCAATGCAGGTCACCAACTGTAAAAAGGTACCCCTCTGGTGGGGGATGGTGGCGGGAAGCTCTGAGTGGGTGAGGGCATAGGCTATGGGAACTTTCTGCACCTTCTGCTCAATTTTGTTGTGAACTAAAAATGCTCTTAAAAGTAAAATGTATTTAAAAGAAAACAAATAAAAACAAACCAAAACCTGGATTCTGAGTCTCTGCCCAGCATCCCTGGTGGACACCACTTCACATCTTGTCACACTCCTTGCTGAGGGCACGAAGTGCATCCTGTGTGACTTCACAGGGAGAGGACTCTTGGGAGCTGGCATCTGGTCTCCCCTGGAATTTACCCATGATGCTTTTCCTTCCACTGATTTTGCTCTGTGTCCTGTGACCGTCCAAATCTTAGCCATGAGTATGACTTTGTGCAGAGGCCTTTTAACCTGCTGGGGAATCATCAAACTTGGGAGGGGTCTTGGGGACAAACACACAGGGCTTAAGATTCATTTTTGCGACTGTCCAAGAAGCTCGGACCCCAGATCCGGAAACTAGACATGACCACTTATGACCAGAATGCTCTTTCTCAAGTCCTAATGCCAGCATGCCACACAGATGCCCCCACTGGGCTCTGCTGCCAGCAGAGAGGCCTCCTCCGTGAGGATCTGAGGTGGGCCAATGGCAGCTCTTGGGTTTATAAGGTTGGAAACGCCAGGTGTCTTCTTCCCACCATGGGACCAAGGCTCCACTGTCACCTTCTCTCCACCAATGAGCATAAACCTCATACAAGTCAAAACAAAAACGGTTAGCAAGCCTCAACAAAATCCAGAAGAATCCTCTCCACCAGCTTCCCATATTCTTCTAGGGTCGCTGCACTACATTCCCCGTGGACAAATTTTCCTCCCAAGGGCCTGAGAAAGAGCATGTGGCTTCCTGTGAATGTGAGGAAGAGGCATTCAACAAAACCTGAGGCCCATAGCGGGCTCCAGACTTTTTGGACAGTGACCCCTAGTCTGGCCCAAGGCACCAGGAACAACCCCCCAGGGACAAGCTACACACAAGGGAAGACCAAAGAACCAAAATGACTTTCAAGCCAAGGACAGGTCTGGGTTGCAGGTGGAGGAGGGTCCTGGGCAGCCAAAGGCACTCATGGGCTCTTACTCACCCAGAAGCGAGCCTTCCTTCCTAGGTTTGACAACACAAGGCACAACCCTCTCAGGCTTTTCACCTGTAAGCAATCAAGGCAGGAGGGCTCAATGGCCCAAGACTCAGGCACCTTAGGCTGCGGTCCCAACTACATCACCCCCTGACTCATTTCCCACACCAGGGATGAACAGGGATGGAGCCTCAGTGAGCTCTAACATCTGATAGTGCATGACTGTGCTTTGAAAGTGAACATGCACAGATATCCTCGCACATTTATTTAGCAAATAAATGACATGCCAAGATGTATCAGAGACACAAGGACAATGAGAAGGGTTTTTGCCAGCCTTCAAGGAGCTCGCCATTGACTCATAAAACTTTTGCATTCCTTGACACCTGTGAAAATACCCCCCAGCCACAGGTGACCTAAATCCCTCATCTATTCAGAAACACAAACACAAGAAGTCTTGGTCCAGGTGGAATCCCTGCAGGCGTGAAACAGTGGGAGGGTAGGACAGCAAAGGAGGGGCTTGGAGATGACCACTGAGATTCATGACAGAGCTGTCCTTAAACTGTGCTGGCCACAAAGCAGGTCAGACCTCACAAATCAGCTGCCAAAAGACAGCTTGGGAGCTGGGGAGGCAAGTGGAGTGATAGGAGGGGCAGGCAGGTTGCCTGCAGGGAACAGGAACTCCAGCCTTTTGCACAAAGATGAGCTTCTACAAGAGGCCCCTGTAGAACAATGGTGCCATGCGTCAGTGAAGATGAAGACCCTCCAAAGGTGCTGAGCAAGTGAAGGAAGAAAACTAAGACAGAAATGAGATCCAGAAGCACAGCTGGGAATATGGAAAACAGCTGGGGATCCATCAGCATCAACAAGGCTTCTTGTTAGGGGACTGCAATCTGCTTCCTGGTTGGCTCCCTTCTGACGCCTCTTGGGCTGGTCCACTGTCACAAGATAATCGTCACATGGGAAGCTAGTGACTTGCCCCAGGCTGGCCTTTGCTAGACTGACCTTAGTGGCTTTCTAGTCTCAGAATAGCTGGCACAGGCTAAAGGCCTCTAAGGTGCCTGGGCTAACACTGAGCATTTGGGGAACCTCTCCATGAACACAGAGCACATTTATTTACACATAGTTCAGAGTGCTACTTAATCGGTTTGAGAACCCTACAAGGGCTTTTTAAACTTTTCAATTATGGTTGGAGATTTGCTAATAAAGGGCCTTAAATCTCTGGGATTCTTCAAGCAGTCATCTGCTGGATGTCATTATCCCTAGAGCCACCAGCTAACTCTGAGTCAGTAATAAGAGCTCATGGCTACTGTAATCCTAGAGGCTTGGGAGGCTGAGACAGAAGAATCATGTGTTCAAAGCCAGCCTCAGCAAAAGCGAAGTGCTAAGCAACTGAGTGAGACTCTGTCTCTAAATAAAATACAAAACAGGACTGGGAATGTGGCTCAGTGGTGGAGTGCCCCTGAGGTCAATCCCTGGTAACCCACTCACTACCTTCCCCACCAAAAAAAAATGTTCATGGCTAGCAGAAAGAATGGCCCAGAGTACACAAGCCAGGGACGTAGCCTACATCACAATACTGATTAGAGGCAGCCCTGCTCCGGCTCCTGATAATTCTAACAGGGCCCATTCACTGGGCTCCCATGACTGAGGCTCCCTGCCAGATTCTTCACACACATTATCAGGAAACTGCAAGCCCTAAAGGATTCCTTTTAGCAGAGGAGATTCAGGAAAGCTGAGCCACCTGACAGAGATCATTCAAGTATGTGTCTGACTCCAAATGCCACAAGTACTCCATACTATCATCAGGTGGCCAGTTACAATTTGAAAAAAATAACGATCTTTTTTTTTTTAATTTTGTTAGTATGTGGAAGAAAAAAACATGAGGGCTGGTTGCTCAAGGTAAGAAAGCAAGGGTGTTTCCATCTGTTGACATATGCAAAAAATACTCAATACTACTCTAGGCCTTCAAGAATACTAAGGGTTTTCTAAGAAAGGAGCAGGATCTTGAACATGTGGCTGTTTGGCAGGTTCATTAGCAGGTCACAGCTAAAGGGTCTCAACCTATGGCCTTGTTTTTTCCTCTTTTCTATAGTCTTCCTTCAACAAATAAAAACCAAGAGCCAGCTTTCTAGATAATCACATGTAAGGCATCTAGGAGAGACATTAACACCATGTTTCTGATCCTCTTCAAATAGGCAAATTCTAAACTGCTCCAAAATTCCATGCATTGTCAGTTTCTGCTTTCCTTGAGCTAATTTTATCTTTCTTTTGTTGACTAAATAAACCAAGCAACATGGGAGGAGAGGGCTCTAAGAAAATCTTGACTATTTTGTTTGAAAAAGCAGAAACTTTTTTTTTTAATCAAACCTTTAAATCTGAAGCAGGGGAGGAAATGACTATGTACCTGGGGCAGGAAATGAGGACAGAAGGAAAAACATCAGCCCCGGTGATGAAGACCTGTGTTCTGTAGAAGAGCACTTGGTAGTGATAAGATTAATCAGCACATCTCCAGGAAAATGGTGGACACAAAAGTAGCTGCAGCAGGTAAGGTTTGCAGCTGAGAGATCAGAGGATCTCCCAGCTCCTCTTGTCTGCACAAGAACCACAAAGAGGGTAATTTTGAGCAAAGAGGGTAATTTTGAGATTGGCTGAGTTGAAGCACCTGGTGTGTGGTTTATCGGTTTTTCCCTGGTGATGTTATATAATTCATGTACCACCTGCCCCTGGGCCCAGGATGCATCTGGGCACTGGTCTGTGGTTCTTTTCTGTTACTAGTGAGCTAGTTCAGGCACTGTTCACAATCCCTCTGTCACATATGCATTTCCTCTAATTCCATGTGCCTTATGCCAGACTCCCCCAAAGGGTCTCCCCTTGCTGTGCAGAAGCTCCCATTGCTGAGACTCCTGGGCTTCAAGGAGTGCCAAAGCATGGAACAGACCAGTGAGAGCAGAACACCAGTGACAAGTAACCATGAAGCTGGACAGTGGAGAGTCTTCAGGGAGCAAGCAAGGCCAAGTGCTGGCATCCTCACAGCCTCCACAAACTGCAAATCACCATTCCTCAGATTCACCCAGAATCCTTCTTCCTAACAGACCTAGAGTTCACCACAGCGCCTCTGCTCAAGAGGATGTGGTCAAACCTCCTTGGTTATCTTTCCCCAAGAGAGACCTGACCCTAGACCCCAACATATAGCTGAAAAGAAAATCATGGTTGGAGGCACACTGACGTCAGAGAAAACAGGCAGGAGTCTGCAGAGAACAGCCTCAAATCCTGCACGGACGTGAGGCGACTGTAAATCTTAAAATGTAATATAGAAAAGTTGGCCCATAGCCATCACTTCTAGCTTTCCCAGGAAATCCCTTGAGGGAAGGAGTAAAGAAGGCAAAGTGAGAGAGGCTTGATCACTCAGGCAAAGAGAGGCTTTAATAAAGCAGATGACAGATGTCCCCGGATGCTGGCCCTGGAGCAGGAGGAAGCGCCTCATCTGGCCCATCCTGCTACTCAGTAGTGAGGCAGGCACTCTGAAGGGCTGCACTGGGTTTGGCTCATCTGAGTAGATGTTGGAAGAAGTATGGGAGCCCCTGCTTGTCCCTCATAGTGTACGTGTTCACCTGAGTCTCTTTGGAGGATCAGGATGGGACCCTCTCCCCCTGCCACTTAGTCATCTGTTTGTGTCACCTCGCACCTCAGATTCTGAGTGGGCATGGCCCCCAACTCACCCAGGCCCAGGCTGTGTGCCCAGCTTCCCTCTAGCAACATCGCCACCTACACTACACTAGATAAGGGAGGTGCCCCAGCTGACCTGGCTCCTTCTTTGCCCTCAATAAGCTCCAAGGGGCACAGGCAGAGGGGAGATGTGTGCTTCATTAACTTTTCTACGAGAGTCCCTCTAACATTTTGGTTTATTGTTTTAATTTTTTTTTTCCTTTCTCTACTACAGTAATAAGGCAATACAAACAAGGTGGAAGAAGCATACATTTTTAAAAATAAGAAAATGAGGCTAATCTAATTTATTATTTAAAAAAGAAAAACATATAAAACCATTCATCACATGTATGCACCAAAGGTCTAAGTCTGAAAAGCTCCAGAGACTTGCAACAAGACATCCAGCACTCAGCACACGGAGCCCAGCTCCAGCTGTGCCCTGAGGAGGCATGCAGGGATTCAGCCTGGAGAGCTCTTGGGCCTCAGTTTCTTCATTCGCCATATCAACAATGTGCTGTCCCACTCTCAGTTCCATGTGGCCCACAAGTGGAACTTGGAAAAGGCATTTAATTAATTCAAATAACTTGGGGTACAGGCTGATCTGATGTAGTGAAAGCTCTTAGGTAATCTGAAGGATACTGATGCCCTTCAAGGTCATCCGAAACAAGACCACATGGCTATGGGACGCTATAGCACCAATGGCTGTTCCACGTGAGCCCACCTACAGACAGGAGTGGGATGCACCCAAGTTGCCCCCTTCTCTTGAAGAACAGATGGTGCTGCCTCCGGTACTTATTGATCATGTTGCTTTGTTGAGCCACCCCTCTTCATGCACAGTGCAAAGGTCAACACGGGCTTGGTCCCACCAAAGAGCAGGACCGGAAGTAATAGGGGATTTCCTACCATTACACTGGCTACTGACTTCCATCCAAGAGAGAACGACAAGAAGGAGGAGCACATGTGTGTACTTTCATCATTATTTGCAGCAAACCAAACCAAAGCGAAGGAAGTCTGCAGGGGATAGGAGAAAGCAAGCAGGATATAGGTGGCATCCAAAACAAAAGGAGTAGGTGACCCACACCACTGGGTGATGGGGTATTGTACTTTTTGGTTTTTTTTTAACTAAATTTATTTTCTAACTGATATACAAAACCCAAAAAGTGTGTGCATATTAATGTGGTGCCATGTAGTGTTTTGACACCTGTATACACTGTGTAATTGGGACCCACATATCCATCTCCTAAAACATTTATCACTTCTTTATAGAGAAAACATACAAACCCTTTTTCTAGCTCTTGGCCATGCACATTACTGTTACCTATAGTCACTCTGCTGTGTAACAGCACCCCAGAGCCTCTTGCTCCAACTTAACTATATCTTAGTACCCACAGACACTCTTTCTCCATCCATCCTGCCTCTGGTAACCTCCATTCTATGCTCAACCTCTGTGACATCAGCTTCAGAGTGATAGAAAGGGTTGTTCTGAGAACTGCGTTCACCCAGCCCTTGTAGCCATTGGGATGCCAAGAAAGTAGAGTAAATTAAGTGAATGCAACCTATTCATGTGCACACACTGGGGGGACACGCCGGAAGTGAGACTGCACGTAGAACACTGTCCATGTGACCACTCCCTCTGCCTGCCTTCCAAATGCACCTGGGTGGTCTCAGAGTCACCTTTCTCAAACCTGAACTCTGGGCCAAGTGCTAGGTGCTGGGCACAACAGGTGAACAGAGGACCAGGCAGACCTGCATGGTCATGGGATGTTATGAGAGGGAGGATGGGGTGGGGAAGGAGACATTCTGACAGTCAGTGGTCAGGAAAGAACACTTGGAGAAGGTGGCAGCCATATGGTGGGCTGGAGTATGAGAAGAGGCCATCAAGGCAAAGAGAGAAGGACAGGGGAAGGGTGGGTGTCACCAGAGAGGAAAGAGAGTGTACAGGCCAAGATGGGAGGGGGCTTGGGCACTGGAAGAACTCGACAGAGAGAAGCCAAGGTGGCTGAAGGGCATGGTGAGGGAGGCACAATTACCAGGGACGATAGTGGCCTGGAGAAGTGGCAAGGCCTCACACATTTGGCCTCTTAAATCAGTTCAGGCTGCTAGAACCAGGAACCATAGACTGAGAAACAAGAGAAACGTATTGCTCACGGTTCTGGAAGCTGGAAGCCCATACTCAAGCTGCCAGCATGGTCATTTTTCTTGCAGGATGGTAAGGGAGCTCTCTGGGGTCTCTTTTAGGAGGGTGCTAATTATATTCACAAGGGCCCCACCCTGATGACCTAATCCCCTCCCAAAGGCCCCTCCTCCTACCACCTTCCCCACAAGGGTTAACGTTTCGGCACTCAGATGTGGGAAGGGTACAAGCTCAGTCCACAGCAGTGAGGAAGCCAGACTGTGTTTTGAATGCAGTGGGACCCCAGTGGGAGCTCTGACACAAGACAATGTCATGATCCAAATGCTGTTTCCCCAGGATTACAAATGGTGCCCAAGAAACAGCTAAATTAAAGAGGGACATGATGAAAAGAGGAAAGGCACCAGGAAACTACTGCACCCACCCAGAAAAGAGAGTGTCTTAGATGAGTATGATTGGGGGCGGGGGGGGGGGTTCACCAATGAGAACAACAGAGGCAAAATACTAAAAGTGGGATAAGAAAAAAAACTTTGGTGAAAAAGAGCCGAGAGTCTTTTTTTTTTTTAACTTTTGTTAAAAGTTTAATGTCTTCATCTAATTCACAACTAGACTAAGCAAGAAGGCTCAAGCCAGCAAGGTGCTCTGAGCTGGTCGGATGCACTTCGTGGTCAGGAGTAAGTTCAGTAAAGCCAAAGGTCCTTCCTTCCAGCACTGTGACACTTCCCCAGAAGTGACATGCATGAACCCAAATGAAGGGAAACAGAATCTTATCCTCCAAGAGTGCCAGGGGGACAGAGCAGAGTAGCAGGTTAGTCTCTGCCCTTCCAGATCTCTCTCCCACCTTCCTCCTGTCCTGAAGGCCAAGTCTGCAGATGGTGTCACCCAGACACACTGGTCCTCTCACTCAAGGGTCAGCCAATGGAGACGCTGTCTGAAGAGTAGAGAGCAAAAGGACAAAGAAGGAGTGTCCTTCTCTGCTCTGTCCCTGCTCCAGTCCAAGGTTCCAGCAATGGCTGTCCCCACACCAATACCGTCTGGGAAAACTTTCTGTCACAGCTCCAGAGCTCACTGGGCTCCTCCCCTGGTCACCTTGTGCCTGAAGGTGGTACTAGTCTCTGGGTGTCTGAATAGCTATTGCTGGTTCCTTTAACCCCACCCACTCTTCTGCAATCAGCCCCTCTGTCAAAGGCTCTCCATTTGACCCACTCAGACAGAATGAGTCCCCTTTCCTGCCAGGTTCCTCTGCAAACCCAAGGATTCTCAATTGTCCCCAAAAAGTCTCTACAGCAAACACACACAGCAGCCTAAATAAGAGAGTCCTGAGCAAGGGGGTGCACCTTCTTGGCACCAGGGGCTGACTCCATGCCAGGCCTAACTATACCACAGCTCAAAGGTGTCTCATTAAGAGAAATAGTAGCAGGGCTCAAAATAACAGCCTATCATGAACACTGTGCTGAAGAGGAAATTGTAAAATAATACCAGGATCAGCTAAAGTTAGCTAACGTTAAAGAGGTGGCATATACAGGGCATGGGCTATTTGCCAGTAAGTCACAGTGAACCTGAATGACTTAATGGCAGGATGAGAATTTTCTAGACTGTATTCTTGGTTCTTCCATCAATGCATTCAAAAGTGTTCCTAGTACAGGACTTTAAAGTCTTTCTGTCATCATATATGGGACAACCAATACATTTAATTTGCCTATCTTGAAGGAATCCTACTTTAGTCTTGCCCATTTTTTTTACTTGTTGAACAAATAGTTATCAAGGATTTATCATGCAGCAGGCACTGAGCTAGCCTCAGAGACCTGGGACCAAGACACAGTCTTTGCCTTCCAATTAGAATCTCTCTGAGCCATGAGCTAAACAAATAAGCAATTATAATACACAGTGCACAGAGCTAAGTCCAGGTGCTAGGGAGCATGGGAGAAGGTAGTCCCTTGTCTAGGGCTGTGGAGAGATGTAGGTTTCCTGGGTGGAACAAAACCAAGGATGCACAAGAGCCAACCAGAGGAGGAGGAGCGTCAGGCTGGAAGAGGGACCCACATGTGTAATGAGGCAGAAAAGACCCAGAAAGGTCCCAGTCATTCAATGTGACTGAAGTAGAGGTGGAGGGTGTGGTGACCCATCCTGAAAGCCTTGTTAGTAGGAAAACCACACACAGGTTGAGTATCCCATATCAGAAACAGCTGGGACCAGAAATGTTTCAGATTTGGGGAATTTTTTTTCAGAATTTGGAACATTTACATGTACATAACAAGGTACCTTGGGGATGAGACTAAAGCCAAAACAAGGAATTCATTTATATGTTATATACAACTTATGCTCACAGCCTGATGGTAACTTTATACAATATTTTTAATGCACCTTTGTTCTGACCGTGACCTGTCATGTGAGGTCAAATATGGAATTTTCCACTGTAGCATCACATTGCACTCAAAAAGTTTTGGATTTTTGGAGCAGTTCCAATTTCAGATATTCAGACTCGTGATGCTCAACCTGTAGTTTATCACCTCCACCAGGACAAGTATAAAAGTGATATGTTTATACTTGGAAGAGACACAAATCAGGACTGTCCTAGATGAACAATGTATGCTCACTGTACTGGATGACACAGGAGGCAGTTGGAACTTTGTGGAAGATGAGAAGTCCTCAGTGGATTCTAAAAAGCCAAGGAGTAATAGCATCGGTGTGTGGTTTTTAAAAAGATTGCTTTGGGTGCATCATGAAAAACAGACCAGAGAAAGGCCTGCTGTGGAAAGGAGCAAAGCCAGCACAGATGTTCTAGAGAAATTCAGGGAGGGGATGATACAGGCTGACTGCGTGCAAGTGTGAGCAAGGAGCAGGGCTGCCAACAGAGAAGTTCAAGAGATTCCAGTGAAATGTAAGAAGTACATTTCTTACAGGCTGCGTGCCTGGATATTCTGTGTTCTCATCCATTATTTCAGCACCGATCAGACTTGGTGATTAGATTAGAAAAGAGAGACAAGACCAGAGGTAAAGGAAGAAGCAAAGATTTTTAACTGGCTGTGAGACTTGGGCACCAGAGAAGAACGCCAGGGCCAGGCAGAGATGGAGGACTTGGAGGGAGGCATGTCTGGGGAGGACAAGGACAACTGTTGTGAAGGGCTCACTCTGAGACGTGTGGATGGCTAGATGTCCAGGGAGTGGCTGGACAGAGAGGTACAGCTCAGGAAGGAGATGTAAGCTGGAAATGGAGCATGGGAACTATCCCCATGTGGGATAATAAAGTGCCCCCTGGATGGGGTGGGGGTGGTGACCCCGTAGAGACAAGTGCCCATGGAGGGCTAGGCATACAGGCTGCAGCGAGTGATAAGTCAGGGGATAAAGAGGCAAAGAGGACAAGATATTTGGCCTTGAAGGGTATAACCTGACAGGGTTATGTGGCACTGAAGACAGATCAGGATGCTTCAAGGGAAGGTGCTAGAATAATCTGGGCACTTGCAAATGGCTTTTCTAATTTCAAACATCCCTTCATTCAGGGGCTTTTTCTTGATTTCAGCACCACAGAAACCAAACCTTAAAATAACCAAATTAGTCAAGCTAAAGCATTCGTGGCTGTCTGAGCAACCCTGAAGGGAAATATTCCTTAGATCCATATCTGACACATGCACACTATCACATCCTGTGGGCTGCAGTCTGATTGGATAGAGGAAGACTGAATTTCCACCACTGACACTTCAAGACAAACAGACAGGCTGCATGCCTGGATACTCTGTGTTCTCATCCACAACTCTCAGCCTGATCAGAGGCAATAGAATTCATTTGTTGCAGGGCAGAATTTAAAGGACCTTTCCTTGTGATGCTAAATGGCCATTCATAATATTAGATTAGATCCATGGATAGCACAAGAGGAAAACCCTCAAGTTCTAGAAGTAGAGATAAGCAGCATAGACATCCTTCTTTCCTCTATTATTCTGTACCATAAAAGCAGCACCACCCAAAATCCTGCACTTTCTAGATATAAACATGAGCTGTATACACATATGTAACTGCTCCCAAAATAAATACAGAATAGTGTGTCCATTTTTACAAACAAAACCCATTGCACTACCCACATATTTCCTCAAGAGAGCTCAGACTGGTAAAATATTTCCATACCAGAATACTAGTTTCAATTTCTCTGTAAGGTCTTTGCAGGGCGGGGCAGGTGGGGAGCTCTAAACTTCTCCTCCATTTTTCTTGGGTGTTCCAGTGGCCTGCTATAACTTGAAATACACCAGTTATTCACAATAGAGAACTGCAAACCCTCATCATACCTGTCATTATGTGGTAATGCCCATGGACATGGGCACCTTCAATCAGAGCTATTAAGTTATTTTTCAATCCTTATGTAATTACCCCATTACCCACACACACTGAAAATCAAGAACAACTGCAGGAAGGATAGATTCCATTCTATGCCCTCCTGTTATCCACAAAATCCTTACTGAGATTCATCACCAACAGACTTACATGCCCTAGCACCTGTTGGCAGCGAAACTGAAGAAAGAAGCTTCAAAGGGTATAAACCACAGAGCAATGAAAAATTGTTCCTGACTACTTACGGAATAAGATAACATCACAAGGGTATGGCTGCGGGCTATTAAAAATAATTCAGTTAAAACAGAGCCAGGGGCTGGGGCTGTAGCTCAGTGGTAGAGCACTTGCCTAGCATGTGTGAGGCACTGGGTTCTATCCTCATAAAAATAAAATAAATTCAATAAAGGTATTGCATCCATCTACTAAAAAGAGAGTCTTTAAAAAAAAATAAAACAGAGGGCTGGGGCTGGGCTCAGCAGTAGCGCACTTGCCTGGCACATGTGAGGCACTGGGTTCGATTCTCAGCAATATGTATAAATAAATAAAGGTCTATCAACAACTAAAAAAAATTTTTTAAATAAAACAGAGCCAGGAAAACAAACAAACAAAAAAAAAAAAGTCCAGGCCCCTGGGATCATAACTCAGTGATACAGCATGTACTCAGCATGCACAAGGCCCTGGGTTTAATCCCCAGCACCAAAAAATTAAAAAAAAAAATCAGGTAAAATAGCCTGGCTGTAACAAGGAGACAAGAAGCTAGGCTGAGACCATTGGCTATGGCTTGGTGGCAATGGTCATATTTGGTTCTATGCTGGCTCCAGGACCCCTGGGTTTTATTCCCCACTCACTCATGGAAAGCACCCTGGACCTGTCCTGCCCACAAATGCCTTGACCCTCAGTATTAGTTGTAAGATAAATGGTTTATGAATAGGATTTTCCTCCTCTCCCTCAAGCTCTCAAAGCAAAGCACAAGCTGATTCAAGCTTGAGAGAAAGTTCTTTCCACCCGGGGATGTGAATGCAGGAGGGAGACAATGCTCAGAGACCCGGAACACACCTGCCTGGTCTTAAGACTTCCTTAAGAATTTTGGGGTGGGCTTCACCTGGAAATCAAGAGGTGAAGGATTATTAAATATAATCTGCAGGGCACTGAGTGGGCCATTCAAGCCAGCAAGAGGGACTTCTCTGGAAAATCCCAACCACGGGGAGGTGAGAGCAAGCTCATGGAACATGTACCACAGTACACAGTGGGGACCCAGCTGCACCACCAAGCCCCTCCTCATCTAATGGCCAGTGTATTAGACTCCTCAGTTGTCCCAGATACCAATGTGAGCCCACAAGAAAGATGACAGCCCTCAGAGAATGAAAAAATAGACATCTGACACTTTGTAAGAGAAAAGTGGAGTCATTCTCAGGTAGGTTACTAACTTGGCTTTTGCCATAATTGTGTGGCTGTAATGCACTAGGTTTTCTCCTGAAACACCTATCTTCTCAGATTCACAACAGCCCTTTTAAAGACAAAGATTGGTAGAAATAACCAGAAAATTCAAATTCTCTAGGACGTGGCATTTTTCTAAATAACTCCAAAAAATGAATACACTTGGCTACAATTTCCAACACAAAGTCCCAAACCAAAGAGCAATTAAACTAGCAGAACTTGATTACCTCCAGATTAACTAATCTAGAAAATCCACTGCCAATAATGCTTTACTGGAATTAGAAGAACAAATTGTTATAATTCATAAAATAATATTATACAATGTTCATTCATTGGAAGTGGGTCATCAAGGTAGAAAAGGATAAAAGGACTATCATGTCATGTTTCCACTACCTGTCACTAAAATGCCATGTGTTTAAGTTACAAAGATGTGATTTTTCACTAAAACTGGGGGGGAGGGGTGAAGAAAGGTAGTCTAACCAATTCTTTGTTGCTTACTAAAAATTTCTTAAAACTCAATTTGGTTACTGAATTCACTCTGAAAGTGGGACACACCAAGAAAGAGAAATGCTCCTGGTGAAACAATTGTGGTAGCCATTATTCATTCACAAAAGAAAACTCAAAATATACAACGAAATTCCTAAGAAGCAGAAAAATCAGTTTTTCCAATCTCAGTATTTTCTGTAACTAAGAAATAATAGGAACTCTATTTTTGCTTTTTGGTGTGTGTGTTTTCTCTTTTGATCTAAGACTGAATCACTTTCTGGCTTCATTCAGAATCCACTGAGGCCCAATGGGAAGTTAGCTGTTTTTTGCAGAGTTTCACGCACTAGAAAAACCATGGTTCTGACTCATTGCTAATGTGTGCCCTGCGTGTAGTCAGTAAAGGCTGTGGAAAGTCAGGAAACGGCACTTGGCCCGGGATATCTAGTGGATTTTCCCATCTTTTACATTAACTTGGAAAATGTTGCTTCCCAACATTGGAAAATGTGACTGCCCAGAGCCAGTAGGTGTTGGGATAACCCAATTCTATTCTTGAACCTTCCAGTAAGTGGCCCCAGGCAACCAACCTTACCTCATTAGGCTTAGTTTTCTCAATTTTGTCTTTTACTTATTTAAAAAAAAAATGAAACAGGGCAGAAAGAGGAGGTGGGGATTCATGAGATCATGCCTGTTCAGTTTTAAAGAAAATAGGTGGTAAAATCATTAAAGCTCATAAAAAGCTCCTGTCTCTAGGGTGTTTCGTGGCAGTGTGATTGTTAGTCATTTGAGATGATGAAGTTAGAAGTGCATGACCTCTCAGGTACCTTTCTAAATTTTAGGTCAAAAATAGAGTTTGTTTCATCAGGAAAGTCAAACAAAAAAGCAGAAAGCAGATGTTTGGTAGAAGCATTCCTCCAACCAGACTGTACCCTCAGCTGACGTCTGTCATCCCCAGTGACTCTGTGGGACATCCATCAGCAGGCAAAGCACATCATTTTCCATCTCCCACCAAGTGGGGTCTAAAATTCCTGGGCAAATGCAATAACTCGGTGCTCAATCAAGTGATGACTAGTTACTATTTTGACTAGTTTCAATAACTTTAAAAGGTTTCATTTTGCACTACCACGTTAGGAAAAAAAATGGCATGCTAATCATCGGCAAGGATGTGCCGAGACGGATGTTTTGTGTACTACTTCTAGAAATGTAATCAACACCTTTCTGAGAGCCAATTATGGCACCATAAAAGCCCTTAAGACTTATGCATATCATTTTAGCTTTTCCCTTTCTCAGAATGTATCGCAAGAAAATTATCAAGATCGTGAAGAGAATAAATAAATGGAAATAAGTCATATGTTGAACAAGAGAATGAATAAACCACAAAGGTACAACCAGAGAGTGAAATATGAAGATGCCATTAAAAAGTATATTTGCAAACAACTATATAATTCATGTTAAGTTGGGGAAGAAAACAGGTAGGAAAATATCTAGTCTATGATACCAATTTAGTTAAATGCAATTTAGCCAGAGAGAACAATAATCATTTAGGGTGAGTCAACAGTAACACAGGTCCTTCTCTGGTAATAAAACAGGCCCATCTCCATCTCCACCTGTCAACAGCTGGCCATCCTTCTGTCCTTATTACCACATCCAGTCATATGTTTCTCTTGACGACATGTCACCTGCCTCGTCTGGCCTCCTGGGTGGAGAGTTCCCTGCAGGCAAGAACTGGTCTAAATATTACTTAGTACAACAAGCAATTTATTTAGCTCCTGCACCCTGGGGATGCTTATTCGGTTTTGTTCAATTCATGATATGTCATTTGGCCTGGAAAGTCCAGATGGCAATTGAGACCTTCTTTGAAAGAAAGTACAGATGCCTACTGCCCATTACCTTTTCACATTAGCATGTGGCCACTACCTTGGGGGACCTCTGCATTCCTTGCTGGCTCACTCACTCACAGGGATGGCCAGCTGTGGGCTTACTCTGACCCTCATTTCTGAAGCACCAGGAGGCAAAGGAAATGCCGGGAGGCTTAGAATTCACTAAGGCTGAATCCCGGCCCCTAGGACAACAGCCCCTAGCAAGGCCTGCTCCCCCACCTCAGCCTGAGCCCCTGAGGCTATCCTCTGTAGAGGCTTGAGCAATCCCTCTGGATGAACGCCATCCTAAACAACTTGTGGCCACCTCCTGATCTGCAAGGGATCCCACCTCTGTTTTCTTTCTCTAGAACCTGTTTTCTCTGGCACCATGGTACTCCCCAAATTCCTGGCTCTCTTCAAAGACATGACATTGAAACTCGGTTCAAATATCCCCTACAGTGCACACACTGTCTGGGCTGTTCTCTCTCTCCCTCTCTCTCTTACACACACACACACACACACACACACACACACACACGACAGAAGGAAATTCAGAAGGTCAAATGATCCATCTCCCTGTGTTTAGGCAATAATAATAGTAATAGCTGATATTTTTTGAAAACTTAAGGTCTTTCCATGGACTCCTCTATGAGACAAGTTCTGGGACTATTCCTTTTGACAGCTGAGGAAAGAGGCTGCAAGAGCTTAAGGAATTTTTCCAATGTTCCCCAACTACACGCAGTGTCACTCTGGATCCCCAACTACATTAACCCAAAGTCCACAGGCTGCAACAGTCTGCAGCATCTCGGCATTGGAAGACTTTTAGGGAGTCCATCAATGAACCACTGAGACACACCCGGGAGGAGGCTCATTCCTGGCAGCACGTCCCAGGAAAGCTGAGAGTGATGGAAAGGCCCCAGAGCAGGGTCTGCTGAACTAATAGAAAAGCAAAGGAACAAGCCTGCAATGGCTGCAGAATCTACCCGCCAAACAGAACTGCCCTGACTCTGAAAAAACCGTAACAGACTGTGGCAAGTTTCTAGTTCTCGCCACTGCCAAGGACCAGTCGCAGCCCAGTAACATCACTGTCTTCAGCAATTCCACTCTGCACTTCAGCCTTCCCCCTCCGCTAGCTCCCCCAGTGCACCCTGGGTGGGATTAGTCCACATCAACTAGCAATGAATTATATTAATATTATCATGCACCATTCAGTGGCTTATAAACGAAGGCCTCCTGCCAGAGAGCTGGAGAGTAGAACAGGGTGGGGAATCTTGAGTCATCCTACCCGCCTCCTTCCTCTCTGAGCTACACTCTTTTTCCCTCTCTGAATTTTATGTGCAACCAGCAATCAAGACAGGAAAACAAGCAAAGTTTTACATACTGACAAAATGCTGATTTGTCTATTCTATTAATAATACAAAATCTCAGCAAACGCAAATGGCACTACATGAATAATTCCACAAAAAGTTAGATCCAAACTCAACATTTCCATCTGAATTGACATTTCCAGAGACTTCTCCATTAATACTGTTAATACTGATTTTGTAAAAGGGATCATCCCTTTTACAGGGACTTTCCCAGTATTTCCTAAGGGAAAATGATATGGACACTAAAAACACTAACAAAAACAATGTCATCAGGAGGCTGAGGCAGGAGGATCACAAGTTCAAAGCCAGCCTCAGCAACAGAGCAAGGCCCTAAGCAACTCAGTGAGACCCTGTCTCTAAATAAAATACAAAATAGGGCTGGGGATGTGGCTCAGTGGTTGAGTGCCCCTGAGTTCAATCCCCAGTACCAAAAAAAAAAAAAAAAGAAAAAAGAAAGAAAGAAAGAAACCCAATATCAAAAAAAGAATCATGAATAGTCTTTTATTCTGCTATATTGCACATCTTAGCACAAGAATACCCACAATTATATATTTCTGACTCACAGTTAAATGCATAGCATACCTTTTTTAAAGAAGACTAAATAATCATGATTTCAACCTGCTTCAAATTGGGACGATTTCTCAGCACTAACTTCAGAAAAATTATGCAAAATATAAGTAAGTAATATCCTGAAATACAATCGTGGACATATAACATATGGAGGAAATAATTCTTAGAAAAATGTAAATACAGATATAAATATCATCACCAACACATACTTCAAGATACTAAAGGAAATGGCTAAGTGATGTACTAAGTAACTTTGGTTTTGGAAAGAAAAATCACACACATTTCAAGTAATATTAATAGACTAGAAAAGCTTTGGAAGAATGCAGCACCAATCTTCAAGAAAGGGGAAGTTAATCTGCTAAGCAAGCTTATGGTGTTGGTTAGCCTTCTGTCACTATAACAAATATCTGACATAATCAATTTCCAAAAATAAAAGGTTTATTTTGACTCATAGCTTTGGTGGTATCAGTCCATGGTTGGTTGGCCTGAATGTTTTTGGGCCTGTTGCAAAGCAGCACATCATGGCAGGGAGCAAATGGAAGACCCAACTGTTTACCTCATTGCCAGGAAAGAAAAAATGAGAAGGAGGAACAGTAAGCCCTCAGTGACCAGAAGACCTTCCATTAGGCCCTACCTCTCAAAGTCTCCACCACCTCCCAACAGGGTCAAGCTGGGGACCCAGTCTTTAGCATACGGGCCTTTGGGGCACATTCAAATTCCAAACTATAACAATGGTCCTCACTGTAATAATGGAACACATGAAAATAGAGGAGGAAGGTCTAGGGTCTTGGAGCAGAGCTTAATAGTTGAGCTCTTGCCTAGCATATGTGAGGCTCTGGGTTTGAATGTTTTAGGCAAAGTGTTAAAGCACTGCAAAAAAAAAAAAAAAGATACAGGGGAAAATCTATAAAAGAAGGAAAGGTAACAGAATCAAGCTGAGAAACAAGACAGATTTATAAGGAAAAATTAAAGAGGGTTAACCAGATCTTTTTTCTGTAGAAATTCCAAATGAATGTTAAATGGAACCTTTTGAGCACAGATGAGAAATTGACTCTCTATAATTTATTTCCTTAATTTGAACTGAATTTGGCATCGAAGAAGATCTGAAAACCTCAAAACTGTCTACACAGGCAAAGCCAAATGGAGCATTAAGGCCATCAATCACCCAACTTATCATGGCAAAGGCCTGCAACACCCAGACTGACAGGGTTTTCCAAGGAAACTATCCAGAGTCAAATTAATGGGGAGTCACTGATACATTTTCTTCAACACTTTGCCTAAAACATTCCAGAACAATGATGAAAGCTCAGCAGAAAACTTCCAGAGAGGTGCCTGTAAGTGGACATTAATGTCAAATTTATTTAAATACTGAGGCTTGAGAAAATTGCAAAAAGTTTGAAAAATGCAAAATTGTCTCCCATTGAATATGAGGTTGTGAGGCATAAGAGATGACATGTCTGATCAAAAAGTCAAACCAGGAGTCCAGTGGCCAACCCACTCTCCCCAGTTATTTCTTCAACCACAGAGGAGAAAGGTGATTTCAAAGATAAAACATGCCATACCCAATATGCCCACTGCACACAGCCTGCTGTGTTCTTCATACTGTGAGTGCACTGGAAGACACAGGGATTTTGCAAAATATAAAGTTTACCACAACTGTCATCAGGAAATAAACCAGCTAAGAGTTAGCCAACCTAATAAATACATCCCTCCTTTCCCACCACCTCCAGCTCCTTATCTTGCATTTAAAGTATGAGAAAATTTAAAGGTTAAGGAATTAAACTATTCATTTATTAGATTATGGTTCTTAGACATCAAGATTTCAGAGAACTATGATACTTTCCCAATAATTAGGAAATTGGTTCAGAGTTGCCAACCCTTAATCTTTAAAGTAAGGTCAGTCCATCCATACTAGCATATTATCTCCATCATTTCAGGAAAGAAAGGGTATTTTTATCACCAGAAAATAGGAAAGACAGAACATCAAGGAGAAAAAGGGATGATCCCTATCATTTAATAAATTTGGATTTCTGAAAAAAAAAGCCTCACACTTTTTTGTTTTTCATTTTATTTCAGGCCAGTGAAAATTATGTCATGGGCCAGCACCAAGCAAAAGTGGTATAAAGCAAGGATTCTCAAAGTGTGGGCCAAGGTCCAGCAGCAGCAGTATCACCTTGGGAACTTGTTAGAACTACAAATCCTCAAGCCCTGACAACTCCGGAATAAAGCTTAGGAATTTATATTTTATCAGGCCTTTCAGATTATCCCAGTGCAGGATAAGTTTGGAAAAAACTCTGGTATGAAGCGTATGATTTCAAAATTCAGAAGTACAAAAGAACCCAACTCTGTGAAAACATAGTTAATGTGTCTTCCCAAACAAAAGATGACAGAATTTTAGTCTGAAATATATGGTTACAACAATGGGACAAAACATTTAAGCCAAAACTATCCCAGATCTGAGAAATTAAGATGCACAAACATAAGCAAATGACCAGCACCTTTTTCCTCAAATGCACATTTATGTGTCCTACATGGGGCTCAACAACACCATCACTATCACTACCATCATCATCATCACCATCACCATCATCACCATTAGCACCATCAACATCATCATCACCATCATCTTCACCACCACCATCTTCATCACCATCATCATCACCATCATCATCCCCATCACCACCACCATTATCATCACCATCACTATTATCCTATCAACATCATAGTCAATCATCTTCTTCACCACCATCACGATCATCATCATCACCTTCATCATTACCACCATCATCATCATATCATCAACCCCATCCCCATCACAACCATCATGTCCTTCATCACCATCATCACCATCATTACCAGCAACATCACCATCATTACCATTATCACCACCAGCATCACCAACAACATCACCATCATCACCACCATCCTACAGCAGGTACACAGTCAGGAAAGGGAAAGAGCCTTACTTCTGTAGAATGCTCCATTTGGTTCAGATCCACACTCAGGCTCCCAGAACCTGCCCTCGAGTGGGCAAGGAGAGAAT
>NW_026000048.1:11701284-11711284 GCF_001458135.2 Marmota marmota marmota | reverse complement strand
AGGCACTTGGCTGGCCTCAATCTCCTATGCAGAGAGGAAGGGAAGACAGACGAAGAGTAATAGGGTAAAGGGCTGAAATAGCCCTAGAGGACATGTAATGGACCCTTAGAGAAGATGTATGGCAATGGAGCTAGATGCATGATTCTGCAGAGTGTCCAGAAGCTAACTTAAATAAAAATAAATACATAAATCTAATGTCGGGTATTAACTTGCATTTTCTTTTACTTTTTCCTTTCTTTACACTTAACTTGTTAATATCTGGAATTTCCTGGGTGATGATGAGACGTGATGGTTACTATCTAGGGATGAAACTGATTCCCCAAAGGGTATGTGGAAGAAAGTAGGGGCTTTGTGGTTCGTCACAGTAGGGGAAAGGATCACTGTTGGGTGGTGGCAGTTAGGGATACTGACTATCCAGATGAGCAAAGCCCAGACCTGAGCTAGGATGAATGCTCTTGGCCAAGTGCCCATAGGGCCCTCACTGAGAGATACAATGAATTGTTTCTTCCCAACTGGTTCACCCCTCACCCCACTGCCATGTGATGTATTCACATATTCAATTATACATTTGACAAGTAAGTCTGGAGTGGCTCCTCCACACCAAGCACCCTTGACCGCACGGGTACAAACAAGTCAGACACCATATCATTTGCCCTTTCCTCTGCAGATTTCAAAACATTCACAGAGAGATGCGATAAATAAAGCTTTGAAATTCATAAACAACTTTAGAGGACTGGCAAGTTATTGCTAAGCAGGAGTCCCATTGGTCCTGATAAGAATTCCTTGTAATAAACACTTAACTACACATGCAAATATTAAAGCGAAGTGTTTGTTCTTGGGAGAAGGTTAAACAATATGACCACATCATATTGAGACTACACGTTTGCTTAGCAAACTCCTTTTTCACCAAGACTCCCTCCAACAAACCTCGCCCACCCCTGTTGATTGTCACCAGGCATTCCAAATTTATGGGGGTCTCTATTAATGAGGTTTTGACACTCGGGCTCTTACAGAACAAGACAATTACAGGTGTTAATTGTTCTGTGCTTAGAGCCAACAGACTGTGGCTAATTTTTTTTAAGATAACTGCTTAGGACTGTGAGCACACGGAATATACGGTCCAAGCAGAACAGTGGAGTTTTGTTGCTAGTTCCTTGCCTGCCTTTGGGCTGAACATATGAGGAGTGTGTATACAGTCCCGTCATGGTGTTTTCTACAAAGAGCGTGACACCAGGGCTCACTGATTGAAGCAATAGTTTTATCAGCACTAAATCTGTACTGGACAAAAGTCCTTCATTCTCTGACCTCAAGAAGGTGAAACTCTTTAGGGCCACAAAACCAGCTGGCTGGACTGGAACTGGCCATGGATGTCCCCAAAGGCAAGAGTGGGGGCAACTTTTGCCAGTATTTCAAAAGGCTCAACAGAAACCACATAGCGACCCATCACAGACTAAATCACATTTGCTTTAGGCTAGACTTGAATCAAGGTAATGTGCAGCAGCCATGATGATACCCCAAGAACAGAAAGCCCTCCGTGGCAGGTAGGTTTGCCCTTTATCAATGAAAATATAAGGGGAATGAATCAATGTTCAGAAATAGTTTTCTTGGTTACTGTAATTAAAAATTGATCTCCAAAATCTCTTATATTGCCAAACTCCATGATTTTAACTTTCACAGGAAGTTCATACCAAGCATAACCCAGGGGCTGGGTCTGTAGCTCTGTAGTAGAGCGCTTGCCTAGCATGCTTGAGTTCATTCCCAGCCCAACAAACTAACAAAACAAAGGTTGACCCAACCTGAGGGTGGCCCCGCACAATGCTTAACAGTAACAGCTTTCTCTCTTAGCCTTCCTACAGTTGTTTAAATCTTTGCAACTAATTAAAGGTGTGTTTATTTACAAGGTGTGTCATAGTTCCAAAAAGAATTAGATGCACCTGGGTAGTCTCTGAAGCTATTAACCCCTTCTATCCCAACATCCCATATACAGGACACCTATAAAAACTTAAATTGAGTAATTTTATAGGCACCCTATAAGCACGTCAATGGGACATGATGGGTTCACGCTGGGTTAAGGAAAGGTCTGGATTTGATCAATTAGCAATTGTTTCTTCAAATTCTTGTTCTTTAAAAGCTCAAGTAACTAGATGTCCTTCCCATACACACCTTTTTTTTTTTTTAATCTTCCTTTTTTTCAAAAGCAAAAGAAAAGTTTTTAATAGGCCCCAGTGCCATCGCCGGCCACAAGACACCACATACTGGGAAGCCAGGGAGTGCCCTGTTCTGTGACATGGGTGAGTCTCAGGTCCTTACCAGTAACATCAGGGCCATACTGTCCTACTTTGAGGCCTACTATAGAGAACAGTTGAGATTCTTAAGGAAAAAGAAAAACCTTAATGGTTCAAAGCACTGTATTGTGGAGTTTATTATAATACATATTATTATTAACATACCATTATTTTGTTTTGTTTTTGTGGTACTGGGGACTGAACCCAGGGTATTCTACCACCGAGCTACATCCTCAGCCTTTTTAAATTTCAAGACAGGGTCTCACTACATTGCCAAGGCTGACCTCAAGCCATAATCCTGCATCAGCCTCCTAAATAGCTAGGATCATACTCTGGTTTCTCTTCAGATCGTATAAATCTTTCGCCTTTTACTAAATAGCTAGGATCACAGACGTGCAAATAATAAACTATTAAAGCTTCTGAATTTTTGAAATTAATTTTTGTTTTGTTTCGTTTTGTTTTTGCAGGTGTTGAGGATTGACACTTGCCAGGTAAGAGTTCTAGCACTGATCTATAGCCCCAGCCCAATCAAATATTTTTAAACAAACTAATAAAAAGGCTTTTAATCCACATTCTCCGTAGAAATTCTATAGCATACCCTTTCTTTCATAAGCAGAAAATAAATCTCTTAGAAACCAATTCCAAATCTCAGATTTTATTTTTATTTACTTATTTTTTATCTGTTCTTTTTAGATATATATGGCATACATACATGGAGTATAACTTATTCTAATTAAGATTCCATTCTTGTGGTTGTACACAATGTGGGGTTTCACTGGGTCATGTATTCATAATGAATATAGGAAAGTTATGTCTGATTTATCCTTCTATCTTTCCTGTTCCCATCCCTCTCTCCCTCCCTTCCCTTCATGCCCCTTTGTCTAATCCAATGAACTTCTATTCTTCCCTGCCACTTATTGTGTGTAGCATCCACATATCAGAGAGAACTTTTGGCCTTTGGTTTTGGGGGATTGGCTTATTTCATTTAGCATGATATTCTCCAGTTCCATCCACTTACCAGAAAATGCCATAATTTCATTCTTCTTTATGGCTCCGTAATATTCCATTGTATATATATGCCATATTTTCTTTATCCAGTCATCTGTTGAGGGACACCTAGGTTGGTTCCATAGCTTGGCTAGTATGAATTGAGCTGCTATCAACATTGATGTGGCCAAGTCACTGTGGAATGCTGATTTAAATTTACAGTGTTTATGTAAGACCTGTCTATATAATGACTAGAAAGAGAACTGTTTTAAATGCCCACCGTGCCAGGAACTTGGCCAAGAAACACCATCTCACACGATCCTCACAAACAAAAATGGGACCGATTATCACCATTATACAAGGAAAATGTATAGACACAAGGCAGGGACTCTTCCAAGACCCTGTGCACTTGAAGGGCTAAACAAGGTCCACCTGAAGCCAGAGAAGTGTCTTCAGCCTCTGCACTATTCCATGGTGCTGATGTCCACAGGTAGCAAGTGGGTGACATTTGACATGGGGCACTTCTGAACACCAGCCCACACCCATCATTGCACCTGGTTTTAGGTGCCCACGCTGGCCCTTGACCAGCTTTTTCAGGCTTTTCCCTTCCTCCCGGGGCTTGTTCCTCTTCTTTCCACACATTATACTCCCGGCTCCTTTTCCGCTAACAAACAGATCAATGAAAATTGCTTAAGTCAATAATGTAGGCAAAAACAGGCAAATGAAACAAAACCAACCAACCAACCAACCAACCACCACCACCTTGCTTCCTGTCTTTCCACCAGAAAAAAATGTATCTATTTGCCTGATGTATCTGTTCACCTGAGCACCAGCCAGGGGGTCTCACGGGGCCATGTGACTCTAGGAATTCAGAATCAGTTGCCTTTCTCCCACTCAAACCTGCCCCTGTGTGCATCTCAGCAGAAGGCACCATCTTTTATCCAATTACACAAGCATCAGACCTCAGCCTTTCTCTCTAGGACTGATGCTCCCAAATCTAAAATGGTCCCAAAGAAGGAAAGTGGACTACACCAATACTATACCTTCTATCTGCTCCATCCTGCCTCTCTGCTGGGTCTCTGTCTCTCCCCTGACTCCCACTTCCTCCACTACAGAGCAATTTAACTGGTTCCTCTGACACAATCTTATTCCTTCCAACAATAGCTTCAAAGCAATCTTTCCAACACACAAAAAGGCTGCTCACATTCAACTCCACAGCAACGGGATAGAATCCAAACTACTAAGTGGCAAAGTCCTTGACAACCCAGGTCCCCTTTGATTCTTCTCTCTGCATTCCCCTATACTTGCCTCCACCTCAAAACAGCCCCCCTGTTCCTTCAGCCTCTGTGGTAGGCCCAAAGCTGATCCATTGACCTGGAAGTCCCCTCCCCCTTATTTAGGTGCTAAATTCCCTCCCATCCCTCAGTGGCAGGCCCAGCACAGCTCCCCCCCTGACTCTATGACAAACTCCAAGGCAACCTGACCATTCCCTTCTGGAGCTGCTGGAAGGAACCTCCCCACACACCTGCCAACCCTCCAGCCTTCTCCCTGACCCCAGGGCATGGCACCGGCTGTCTTCGTACCCCCAGCACCCAGCACATGCCAGGTGCAAAGTAGGGGCTCAGACTAATGAACTAACTATGGGACAACATATAAGGAAAGAGAACGGTTGGCTTTATAATATACTCAGACTTGGAATCTGATTTGAGCCTCTAAAAATCCTATGAACAGAGAGAGGGGAGGAGAAGAAAGGTTTTCCTAGACCAGAGATTTGTCCCAGAAGAAAAAGAAGAGGAAATATGGAGTCCTCATTTCTTGAAGACTTATGTCATATTTGGGGGGAAGGTAATGAGTCCTGTCCATGAAGATATAGAGCCCACAGTGGGGATCCCAGGGAACCAAGACACATCTCCAGACATGCTCTTTTCCTCCAAATATGAATGCCTCCAGCCGTGACAATTACATTTTAGTACTCTTTAGGAGGGATTAGTAGTTGTTGAACCAGCCTTTTCCTCTTAAGAGGAAAAGCTGAGGCCATGCGAAGTCAGAGGATGAATGAAGATGGCTGTGAATGTAAATTAGGGGACCCGTGCAGCTTCCAAACCGCACGCCTCTTTGCTGAGGCCTATTATCTCCCAGTGACACAAGCTTTAGTCAAACAATAAAAGAGTAACTCAGATGCTGCCCTTTACCCAGCACTCCCCTGACTGCTCAGACTTGAAGAAGTAAGTTCATGCTCAAGTTTAAATGGAAAAGTGGAGCCGGGAAGGTTGCTCAGTGGTAGAGCATGTGCTCAGTAGGAAGAAGGTCCCAGGTTTGAGCCCAAGCACCAGCAAAAAAAAAAAAAAATGAAATAAACAGCAAACATGATTCCCATCATTAGAACACTAAGGTTGAACTTGGAAGAGTTACTAATGGATCCCATCCTTAGGGAACTGCTTTCAAAAACTGTCCTGTGAAGACAAAATATTTCTCCACTCCCTTCCAAGTCTGGGTGCAACCTCACCTGAATACATATTACCCTGAAGTTACTCCTTAAATTCCTAAAGTCATAACACCCATGAGGAAATCACACATGGGTAAGTTTTATTATTTGTTGTTGTTGTTTTATCAAGTCATGACCAACACTGAATCAGCTCACACCGAACCACAGCTCCTGGGGGGAAATTCCTATAAGCCTCTGGTCACATCGACTGACTGATACTTAACCCTGTTCTCTGTGTGTTTATGTTTAAAGATGCCTCGTTAAATGCACATCACGCATTCATCATCACTGAACTTGTGGCCACTGGCACCACCTCTCAGGCCCGACCCAGGCTAATGTGACACGTGGGTTTTCTCGGTAAGGCTCATCACACTTCCTGGCGCTTAGGAACTCTGGGGCACTTCAACACTACAGAGGCTCTTCCACCTACCAGTGGGTTTGTATCCTGAAAAACCTGCCCCAAATGGAAAATGTTCTATGTTGAAAAAGCATTTAATATGCTTAGCCCAGCAAACATCAGAGCAGCAATGCAGCACCCTGCAGAGCACTGGTTGCTTTCCCCAGTGACCACAGGTGGCGCTGACTGGGCCCTGCAGCCCACTGCCACTGCCAGCATCATGAGAAAGGATCTTACTTAATATTGCCAGACCAAAAGAGATCAAGATCCAAAATCCAAAGTACAGTTTCAACCACGTATGTCACCTTCACACCACTGTAAAGTTGAAAAAACCTAGGTCAATCATCATAAGATGGGGACAGTCCATACACCTGGGCCATTTAAACAGCAAAATTACCAGCATGAAAGAGACGGCCTAAAGAACACTTGTTGACTGTCTGAGAGCTGAGACAAGAAGGCAGAGCTCTGCCTTGCTGATCTCAGCTGGGAGCAGGCATGTCACCTGGCTACTCGGGTTCCCCTCTGCTCCTGTCCCCAGATGACTGCAAAATCACCTTCAGTGCTGTTGGGAGTGAGGGGGTGGGTGGCAATAATTCACAGTGACCAGATGAATTCACAAATACGGAATCTGGGAAAAGTGAGGATATAGTTCGTTTTACACTTGAAATACTATTGAGGGGCTGGGGAGGTGGCTCAAGCGGTAACGCGCTCACCTGGCATGCGTGGGGTGCTGAGTTCGATCCCCAGCACCACATACAAATAAAATAAAGATGTTGTGTCCACCGAAAACTAAAAAACAAATATTTAAAAAATTCTCTCTCTCTCTCTCTCTCTCTCTCTCTCTCTCTCTCTTTAAAAAAAAAAAAGAAAAGAAAAGAAATACTATTGAGCACCAATGGGCACCACTGCTGTGTTCTGTCCCAGTGGGCATCCCAATAAAACTAAGCCATGACATGGCTCCTGTCCTTAGGGAGCTTGCTGCCCAGCAATGACCCTCACCTTTATCCTCCAGAATGTACCTAGGGACCACTCAGGCCACTGAGCCTCCAAAAGACATGTGCATGGTTTGACAGCACCCCCACTGCACCCCCACGCAGGCTTTGATACACCTCCTGCGAGGGCATGCTCCCTCCACTCAAGAAGGACCTGCTGGAGGCCCGGTGCTATGGGACACGCCTGTAATCCCAGCAGCTCAGGAGGCTGAGGCAGGAGGATCATGAGTTCGAAGCCAGCCTCAGCAACTTAGCAAGGCCCTAAGCAACTCAGTGAGACCTTGTCTTTAAATAAAATACAAAAAAGGGCTGCGGATGTGGCTCAGTGGTTAAGCACCCCTGGGTTCAATACCCAGTACCAGGAAAAAAAAAAAAAGAATAACCTGCTGGAAAGAAGAGGTTAATGGCAATGAGGACGCAGATGTAAGAAGCACGTGGCACAGAGCTCAGGAAGAGCAAGAGGAAACAAGCGCCGGCCATGACACCACTCCAGGCCCCATGTGCTTATTCCGTTACCTGCTGTTTCTTTGCCCTTACGTCAAGAACACAAAAATAGGAAAAGAACAAATGCTGAACCTTTTTTATCCAAAGCAAAGACTATTCCTCTGAAAACACAAAAAAAATCAATTGGGGTGGGGAGCTCCATGCATTTCATTAGACAACGTATTTCCAAGTAAATGCTACATTCTCCTTTTAATATATTTTCGAAACGTATTACTGTACATGTTGATTCCGATGTACGATCATCATTAGCACAATGACACCTGGATGCAAGAAACTTTTAAATATCTATATCCTGAATGCCACAGGAAATTTAATTTAGATACATATACATATTTTTTTTTGCAAGGACAAGTATAATACCAGAGGATAAAATTCTGTGGGAATAGAATATGAATTAAAAAAAAAGAAAGAAAGAGGTAGAAATTCCAATAGCTGAAGAAGAGCTTATTCTAGGAGTTTTTTAAATGGATAATGATGGGTATCAAATCTTCATGGCGTTTAGATTCCACTGGTTACAGCTAAAATAGTGATGTCACTGTTCTATTTAAAGATGCCAATATTTACAATAAAGTTGAAATAATGTCCTTTGCCACCCGTAAGCTATGATGAAAACCCTCAGCTATCAACTCCCAGTGTGAGAGGGGTAGACAGCTTTCCCAGACTATTTTAGGGACGAATTGAGCAAAAAGAACTCAAGATCAGCAAAGGGCAGAGAGGCTCCCAGAGGAGGGCCCGGCCCTTCATTCCGGTATAGTCCACGTCTTAAAGTGTTTTAAGAGAAGCTGGCTATCTGGATTCCCTCTGTAGAATTTACCTGATTTTTTAATATGTTGGTTCAAAAAAAGTTAAGCAAGTAAGCCAAACAAAACATACCTGTGGGCCAACGTTTTTTCCACCTTGGCTCTCAGCAACATTCATCCTCCATCAACATTTCCATATACTTCAAAGAAAGATCCATTCAGTGCTTCCTGTGTGCCAGGCACTGTCCCAGGCCCTGGGAGCACAGGGTGGCTAAAACACTTCCCTGCCCTCAAGAAGGAACAAGAGAGATCCACAAGCAGACAAACGTTTCCAATGCAGTCAGTTAAATTCAGTGTTAGAGTCAAAGCCTCGATATAGTGGCCACAGGACCTTTGCTTGGATAAGCAAGAAATAAATGGTGCTATCTGAAAAGCCTTGGGGGTAAAGAGAAGGCAGCTCTGAGAAAAGTAAGGTTAGTGATTCGGCCCAGATACCTTGGAAAGGCTCAAAGGGCGGTGTCTGTCCGTTAACAAAGGAGACAGGAGGAGCCACCACCAGGGATCCTGGAGTGTCTGAAAGAAAAGAATACCCGCAGTGAGATAAAAAGCAGCCCCGCTCCTCATTTTTCATTCGTGTGTTAAAAACAGGAGCATGATAGAAATAAACCATTGAGATGAGATCCAAAAATAATCTTAACTGGGCACCAAAGCTCATATAAAAATTCTTATTTTAATCACTTCTGTAAAGCAGCTGAAAGGTACAGACACCAAAACTCAGCTTGCAAAGCAATCAACTTAATCTGTTTCTTTGAAAGATTAATTAAAACGGAGATTACCGATGGCTGCAGATGAGCTGGGTCCACTGCTGGGGCACAGTTGAGATGAGAGAAAAACGGTTTTCAAATCACACAAACACAGCTGCAGGCCAAACACAGAGATGCTGCATCAAATCTGCCTCTTCTTAGGCCCGTCATTCAATTCCTAGGGATGATCTTTTGAGTTGAAGACCCAGTCCTCGGGAAAGGCATGTGGTGGGACTGGACACACCAGGCAACAGAAGCAGGAGGAGGCTGACCTACTCAGCTGAGGCCCCAACAGCTGCATAAAGGAAAATCTCCAGTCCCGGGAGCCAGGAAAGGAGCAATCAACGCTCTGTTGATCTTAACTCAAGACTCTAAGTGCTTGTATTTAAGATGTTGCAAGAATCTACTAGCTAAGGCCTAGATCGGAAGTAGAGATAATAAGAAACCAGAAACGGTGGCTGGGGCTGGTAGAGCACTTGCCTAGCATATGTGAGGCACTGGGTTTGATCCTCAGCATCACATAAAAACAAAAAAATAAAGGTATTGTGTCCATCTATAAAGACAATATATATATATTCTTTAAATAAAGTCTCTCTCTCTCTATATATATATATATTATATAATATATATATATTATATATATATATCTATATATATTATATATATTATATTATATATATATATAGAGAGAGACTTTATTTAAAGAATAAATATATATATATTATATATATATATAATATCATATATTATATATATAATATTATAATATTATATATATTATATATATATATATATATAGAGAGAGAG
>NW_026000048.1:11664840-11701268 GCF_001458135.2 Marmota marmota marmota | reverse complement strand
ATAATATTATATATATTATATATATATATATATATATATATATATATAGAGAGAGAGAGAGAGAGAGAGAGAGAGAAAGACTTTATTTAAAAAATTACAGAAAAAAGATGATACCATGCCCATAGCCTCCATTCCATGGGGCCTGGAAGGAAAGTTTTCTCCAGGGGAGGGCTACTTGCCCCCTGCCCCACATACAGCAAAGAGGAGATTAAGTCAGAAGCCCTTATGCAAATTCTGGTGGGAGGACCCAGAATGTGAACACAGTGTCACTGGGCATGACCCTGAAGTGGGAAAAAAAACCTCAACAGCAAAATAACAACACTGACAACTGTTCCCAGAGTTCTTAGTTCCCCAAGAGGAAGGGGAGCAGATGACCAAGACACAAGAAGAAAGGACAGCAGAGGTGCCAAGGAGGGGCTGGCCTGCCCCACTCCCACAGCCACCTCCTCGAGGACACTGTGGACTTCCATTTGTGGGGGCCCGGATTGAGGGCTACTGAATGCTTGAAAACCAGCTACTCTCTGTTAAAATGCCCCCGGAAGCTAATAGAACCTTCCTCAATGCACTCGATGTCAGAAGTCCTGACTTCCAGTCTGTCAAGGTGGCCCTTGTAAGCCACTTGGTCTTCCTGCATCTCTCCCTGTGCATGAGGAGGTGGGACCAAAACTTAGAACCCCTTTGGTCCTTCCCATTCCAACCTGCTCTCATTCTCCTGGCAGGACAACTCCAACCCAACCCACAAAAGACCCCCTTGACATCCCACATCCTGGACTTTCACCGCAGTCTCCCACTGTGTGGACAGCCAAGGGATTCTATCATCGCTTTATTTTTAGGAAGATGACATTCAGAGAAATACACTTAGATTTTGGGATCTTAAATGTAATACCTCAGTGGCCAGGTGCTGTGCTGCATGCCTGTAAATCTCCGTGGTTCAGGAGGATGAGGCAGGAGGACTGCAAGTTCAAAGCCAGCCTCAGACAGCCTTTTAGCAAGGCCCTAAGCAACTTAGCGAGATCCTGTGTCAAGTTAGAAAATAAAAAGGGCTGAGGATGTGGTTCCGTGGTTAAGAGCCCCTGGGTTCAACCCCTGTTACAAAAAAAAAAAAACAAAACAAAACAAGTGAGTAAGACCTAAATTTAGCCAAGGTTAAGAGCACAGGTCCTGGGCTGAGGCTGGAGCTCAGTGGTAAAGCACTTGCCTCACATGTATGAGGCCCTGGGTTCGATCCCAAAAATTAAATAAATAAATAAATAAAGATATTGTGTCCATTTATAGCTAAAAATATATATATTAAAAAAAAAATAAGCATGCAGGTCCTCCTGGCACGGGCCCGCCTTCACTTCCTTGCCTGTAAAATGGAACAAGTGACAAGAACATTCCTTACATGGTGGCCGTGAAGGTCGGTAAGCATCTGTAAAGCACTTCCAACGATCTGACACCAAGTGCTGTACATTTCAGTTACTACAACTGTTCTATCTACTATGAAGAAGCAGCTACAAATTACGCCCGGGTCAAACTGGAGAGGTGCTGGGCCGCCTGTGATGTGGGGCTCACCTGCAGCAGAGACAAAGCCCAGCCCAGCCCTAGGCGGAGGGCGGCCTCCTCCACAGCCCTGCCATCGCAGTCCAGGCCCACTTGGCTGGGACCACCTTCCAAATGCCCTGCAGGCCCTCCACCTCCAACCCCCTGCCCCAGACTCTCGTGTGTTCCCAAGGCCCAGCTCTGCTCATGTTCCCACCTTCTGGATATTCTAACAGTTCCTGTCACCAACTAACATTATACCCATTTCAGCCTCTAGGAGCCTCGAAAGCCACCCAGAACTAACCCCTCACCTATAAACCTCACTTTCTGCTCACTCATTCTCATGTCCTTCATGCTGGCTACCTAATGACCTCCCACCTTTTTATGTCCACCCCACCGTCTCCTATGGGCAGCACAATTAGAAATGGGCCTTTGATCCTTGTCCCTGGCCAAGAGCTCCTAGCACAGCCTTCTAATACCCTCCCTGAGAGACAGAAGGGAAAAGAGCACTTTTGCCTCAGAATCGTACCTAGGTTTACACCAATGAGGGGACTCTTAGAGGATGGGGGCTCCTTGGGAGAGGACCAACCACAGGAATTGAGGGGAGGGGCTGGGGGCGGAGTCCACCGCCAATGGCCACTTGGATAATCAATCCTGCCTACATAATAAAGCCTGGATAAAGATCCTAGGTGAATGTGTCTGGGAGCTTCCAGGTGGGGACAGGTGGGGCAGGTGGTGTGCCTGAGAGGGCTGGAGGCTCTGTCCCCACCCCTTGTCCTGCTCTACGCAGCTCTCCCATTTGGAGAGGTTCCTGAGCTGAAGCTATATAATAAACCAGTAAACAAAAGGAAAGTGTTTCCCTGAGTTCTGTAAGCCCTTCCAGCAAAGGATCCAAAACTGAGGAGGGCATGAGATTCCTCCATGCATAGCCAGCTGGTCAGAAGTACCGGTCACAGCTGGGCACTGTGGTGCACGCCTGTAATCCCAGCAGTTTGGGAGGCTGAGGCAGGAGGATCATAAGTTCAAAGCTAGCCTCAGCAACTTAGCAAGCCCCTAAGCAATTCAGTGAGACCCTGATTCTAAATAAAATATTAAAAAGGGCTGTGGATGTGGCTCAGTAGTTAAGTGCCCCTGGGTTCAATCCCTGGAACCAAAAAAAAAAAAAGAAAGAAAGAAAGAAATACAGGTTACACAGCCTGTGTCTGGGCAGTCTTGTGGGGCTCAGCCTTCACCTGTGGGGTCTTTGTTAGCTTGTCTAGTGTTGCAACTGGATTCTATAATACCCAGCTGGTGTCCCTAGCATTGGGAAATTGCTTAACATGAGGGAAAACCCCATGTATTTGGTGTCAGTAGTGAAATGCTGAGAGGGAAAATAGAAATTTACCCTCTACCTCCACCCTTTATGAAAACCCTGCTGTCTCCTGGGGAGATGCTTCTGGCTTGGCACGTGGGTCCCGCCCATCAACCCCGCTGATAAAGCTGGACTCCTCCAAGGTCTGAATCATGTTCTCACACATCCACCATATCTGCACCAGCCCTGGTGAAATTTGGTCTCCATTTCCAAACAGGCCTGGTATTGATGTCCACTTACAGAAGGCAGAGGAGTGTCTTCCCAGAGCCTGGTCTCAGTCTCAACTTAACCACTTACTGACTGAATGTCCCAGGGTGAGAAAACCTATCTCACTGAGCTCAGGACAAATAGTGATTATATAAATGCTTGCCACATCTTAGTTTCTCTTCACCTTCTCCCTCTTGTGGAATTCACTATTTTTCAAAAATTTATTATGATTATGGAGACTTATACGTTTTCTTCCTTATTAACACTATAAGTGCCTTGCATGAAATATTTCGGTCTTCTCAAAGTGCTTAGCATAATGAGTTACACTTAGAGCTAAAAGATCATGTAGACCTTAAAATGGAACAAATTTCTGTTGAAAAGTTGAACTCATAGAAGTAAAGAGAAAAATGGTAGTTTCTAGTAGCTGGTCGGGGGATGTCAGTCAAAGGATACAAAATATCAGTTCAAGAGAACTATTGTACATCACAAGGATGACAGTTAACAGCTATAGTGTTGTATTCTTGAAAACTGCTGAGAGTGAATTTTGAGTGTTCTTAACACACACACACACACACACACACACACACACATAAAGTAATGCATATGTTTATTGATTCAAATTAGTCATTCCACAATGTACACATATTTCAAATGAGACATTGTATCTGATAAAAATAGTAATAATGAATCATCTTTGAAAGCTTAGAATGGAACAACCATTTGACCCAGCTATCCCACTCCTTGATCTATACCCAAAGGACTTAAAATCAGTATACTATAGTGACACAGCCACATCAATGTTCATAGCACCTCAATTCACAATAGCTAGGAGGCTGAGGAAGGAGGATAACAAGTTCAAAGCCAGCCTCAGCAACAGCAAGGCCCTGAGAAACTCAGTAAGACCCTGTCTCTAAATAAAATAAAAAATAGGGGTGGGGATGTGGCTCAGTGGTTGAGTGACCCTGAGTTCAATCCCTAGTACCAAAAAGAAAGAAAAAAGAAACTTCCACAATAACTAAACTGTGGAACCAACCTAGATGCCCTTCAACAGATGAATGAATAAAGAAATTGTGGTATATATACACAATGGAATATTACTCAGCATTAAAAGAGAATAAAATTATGGCACTTGCAGGTAAGTGGATGGAGTTGGAGAATATCATGTTAAGCAAAGTAAGCCAATCCCCCCAAACCAAAGGCCAAATGTTCTCTCTGATAAGTGGATATTGATCCATAAAAGGCGGGGGGAGGCCGTGTGCCATGGGAAAAATGGAAGAATTTTGACTGGGCAAAGGGGAGGGATGGGTGGGGAGGGCATGGGGGCAGGAAAGATGGTGGAATGAGCTGGACATCATTACCCTGGGGATATGTATGATTGCACATATGGTGCAATGCTACATCATGTACAACCAGAGAAATGAAAAGTTTTGTATACAATGAATCAAAATGCATTCTGCCCGTTGTGTATAACTAATTAGAATAAATTGTTTAAAAGTAATAATGAATCAATACAAAGGAAGGAAATTCTAACATGTGATACAACACAGATGAACTTGAAAACATTTGGCTAAGTGAAATAAGCCAGTCACAAAAGGACTATAAATACTGTATGATCCCACCCATGTGAGGTCCCCAGAGTGGTCAAATTCACAGGGACAGGAAGTAAAATGGTGGCTGCCAGGGGCTAATGGGAAGGGGAAGTGGGAAACTGGTGTTTAATGGGTAAAGAGTCTCTGGGAAGATGATAAAGTTCTGCAGATGGATGGTGAGAAGGACACAACAGCATGATGTAGTTAAGGCCACTAAAATGAATACTTACGATGGTTGAGATAGTAAATCTCCAAACCTATATGTTTTAGCACACTTAAAAAAAGAAAATTGACTAAATGAATAAATGAGTCAACTATTTTACATTTACTATTTATGTTATTTTCAAATCATCTCACCATTTTAACTTAGACTATTAATGACAACAGCTATCCCGCAGGCTTAATATAGACATCCCACATTGTTCTGTGGGGGAAAACCCCATGTTAGCTCTTGAACCTTTCAGGGATTTATTTATGCTTCTAATTACAATGCACTGTACCCGGCACTGAAGGAAAAAGAATTCCTAGTCTCAAATTCACCTGCAGGTACTATAAGAATTTTTAACAAGCCTCCTAAATTTAACCAACTGGGATGTTTTGTTTTTCTTTAAGAAGTATTTGAAAACCATCATCCTGAAAAGGAATATTTTATTCATGCCAGTTAAGTAGTGACAGGAAAATATTCAGTACTCAAAATGGAATGAGAAAAAAAAAAACGGTCAGCATGAATTTCCAACGGCATCTGGAAAATTGGCAAAAGAATTAAGAATGTGAAAAGCAACCGGCGAGTCCAGCTGCGGTGAAGTCGCCTTGCTGCGGAAATTCTGAGTGGAAGATGAGCTGCTATGATCGATTGCCGGGAGCATTTTCTCTATATGAAACATCTACCTGAGAGCACTTTAGGAATTCCCAAAGACAATCTCTGGAAAGCTAATTTACACAATGATCCCAATTTAATCAGGGAAAAGTACACCTCCTGTTTGTCCCCAGAGCCCCAAACTGGCTTGAAGTTAAAATATTTCATCATGCAGTGTGAATAAAAAGAATGCAGGCAAAAATCTGATTTTTAAAATAGAAGCTAAATTTTACCCTTATAGCCAAAAGACTGAGACACCAACCGTCCTTGAGAAAAGGCTATCCTCATGCTAAGACATTGGTGGCCCAACACAGGGACTCTGGAGTCACCAGAACTGAGCTTAGATTCCCCGAGTCATGCCCAGCTCTGGGCACATAGCTGACCCCAGGCAGAATCCCATTAACTTGATTCTTAGAGTTCAAGACTATGTCCACCTTTCTGTGTTCACCTGCATTGAGTCTAAGAACCTTGTGGCTGCTCCCAGAGGTGGCTGAAGCTGTGCTTCAGACCAACAGGGACCACTCACTAGCTGTGACTGTGGGCACATCCCTCTGCCCACACTGGGCTCCCCTCTCCCTGAGGGTCATTTACACATTAGATGAGCTGCTTTTGCTCTCACTGAACATGATCTAAGGCAACTGAGGGACTGAGACACACAAGGTCTTCAGAAGTCCTGAAGCTTGTGTTCCACATGGCCCTGTGGGTTTTACCCAGCATACTGAGCCCTATTCTATCACTTATCTCTGTGAAACACTATAGATACACAGGCACATATAAAATATATACAAGAAACGTACAAGATAGACACACAGAGAGATGGTGTTTTAGTCAGCTTTTTTGCTGTTGTGGCTGAAAGACCCAACCAGAACAATTAGAGAGAAGGGAAAGTTTGAGGGCTCGTGGTTTCAGAGGTCTTAGTCCATAGAAGGTCAGCTTCATTCCTAGGGGCTCGAGGTGAGGTAGGACATCATGGTAGAACAGTGTGGCAGAAAGAAGCAGTTCACATGATGATCAAGAAGCAGAGAAAGATTCCACTCTCCAGATACAAAATATATACCTGATAGCCATGTTCCCAATGAACCACTTCCTCCAGCCACACCCCTCCTGCCTCCAGTTACCACTCAGTTAACCCCATTGGGGATTAGTTCACTGATTAGGTTAAGGCTACAACCCAATCATTTCTCTTCCAAACCTTCTTGCATTGTTGTCTCTCACATGAGCTTTTTGGGGACACTACATCTAAACCATAACAGATGAAGACACAGACATATATATAAACTCCCTTCCAGCTCTAGAAATTCTACCATTAAAAAATATCTTGGGTAGGGCGCGGTAGCATACGCCTGTAATCCCAGCGGCTCAGGAGGCTCGTGAGTTCAAAGCCAGCCTCAGCAATGGCAAGGGGCTAAGCAACTCAGTGGGACCCTGTCTCTAAATAAAATACAAAATAGGGCTGGGGATGTGGCTCAGTGGTTGAGTGCCCCTGAGTTCAATCCCTGTTTACTACCTCCCCACAAAAAAAATATAAATAAATCTTGGCCTCTGTGTCAAACAGAGACTGAAATCACCACCAAGTGGACTGTGAAAATTCTGCACTGGCCTTGAACAAGGCATATAGTGCCAGTGCTTTATAAAAGGTCAAGTACAGTATTCACATGACTGATGCATTCTTCCAGAGTGGTTTACTGGTCACACAGATGACCCAAAATGAAATCTCACCCAGGCCCCACCAGCTACCTCCCAAAGTTGAACTGGCCTTGAAGAGTGTGATGGTATATCCCTTGGGTAATGCTAAATGACCCACAAGAAAGTGGCCTTCTCTTTGAAGCTTCAAGACAGCATCTACTACAAGGGTGTATGCTAGATTTTTTCCCTCCCTTGACCTAAATCCAGATGGAAGGCATAAAAAAAAATCAGAAGACCACGGGAGACTATCAAAGTGGGTTTTGTAACCACTTTGCTCTGTCCTGTTCCCCAAAAAGGAAGCAAGCAGCTTCAGACCAATACTACTTGACAAGGACACAGCGTCAAAAGAGAGTGTTTCCTTATAAATAAAACTTTCAAACCCATGACCATTAACACTCACCCAAAATAACTGGGTGATCGCCAACCAGGAAAGGGCAACTTACTAAAACTGGCCCTCCAACCTCCAAGAGGCTCGGCGGAATTCTTGCTGTGAGCAGGGGAGGAAGCAAAGTCTGGTCATTCTGCCAACGTGCTGGGAGGCACAATAACTAGGTCACGTTCTGACTCGGGCCTGGATGAAGTCACTGGCTTCACTCCAGTCCCTGTGCCATTCTCACATTCAGCAGCTCTCCCTGAAGCTTGAGAAAGGTTCTCTGGCCATATACTGCCAAGTGGTACAATGTCAGAAATCCCCAGAGTCTTCCATATCCCAAGGAGCCTGTCCCCAGAGCCGTGGGGAGACGGTAGCCTGGGTCTCAGTTCAGACCAGGGCTGGTGCAAGGTAAAACATGCATAGGCTGTGGCCAACAACCTGCTAACCAGACCCCTCAGTTCACTCCATGTACAATTTTAGCAGGAACCGACCATACACTCTGACGCCACCCTGGTGTGCAGAACACTCCAATCTGGAGCTGGCAGTGAATCGCTAGAAACCTACATAATTAGCCAGCTTCCCTAGCAGATGCTAATGGGCACTCCACAGAAAGCCAATCTCGCCTCCTCTTCCAGGTCCTACAGAATGAGATCAATCAGACTGGAAGAACCTTCCACATTGTGCAGCAGGGAGTGTGATTTACATCACGCAGATGTAACTCTGCAGACTTCACAATGTGCTTCACAATTGAAATCGCAAGCTTCACTTTTATGCAAGGCTCATCGAGCATTCTTCTCCAATGACAGACTTTTCAGAACAGCATGAATGTGACTCCAGAAGGGAGTGCTAACAAAATTGCATTCTTGCAGCATCTCTGGACTTCCAAAACTGTGCGATGTTTTCTTCCATAGTGGACAACCCTCGAGGTTGCCCCACAGTGGATCTGAAAATTGCTGGCACTTCTATTTCTAGGCAACCTCAGAGCTGTTCATGAGCACCTCAGAAGCCCCCCAACCCTGCGTTTTTAGCAATTTATTAATTTGAAAGATATGTTAGGAGTACTTTTGCTTTTAACCTCTCCAATCAGCAGAGAGGTAACTCTTCTTGTGCTTCTTAACAGCCCTCAACAGAGATAATAAACAGTCGCACTGCCAAAAAATGATTCTTGAGAAACAAAGAATCATACCAACCAAGTCCAGGGGATATTTTCATGCTTCTAACCAGTTCTACTTGACACCATTAGTTGCAAAGATTGATGCTAGAGTCTGGAGAGGAAGGTAAGTTTCAAAGCTGACTTTGGTAAAATTCTATAATAACAAGGGCTTGAATTCTCCTTCCCAATGGAAGTGGAAAAAAAATACCTAGAGCCCTGGTATAGTTTGGATATGGTCCGGGTGTGCTCCACAGGAGTTCATATGATAGGAGCTTGGTCCTCATGTGGTTGTCAAGGGTGGTGAGACCTTTAAGGGGTGGGACCTAGTGGTAGGTGGCAAGACTGGCCCCTCCCCTCATCCTAACTTCCTGTCTTGTCAGGTGATCTCTTCCTCCCTCTCAAGCTTCTGCCATGGTGGTACAATCTGCCACAAGGTAATGTAGCTAAGGGGGCCCTCAGCAGGGTACTCTACCTTTGAGCCACACCCCCAACTCTAAACCTCTTCTTTTAAAACTAGCCACAGGTACTTCATTATAGTAACAAAAAACCAACTAATACAAAACAGTCTCCCCAACTATCAGTGAAGGAGCCTCTGAATGAAGACCTCCAGTAAAGACACTTCAAGGGAAGATACCAGATGCCTCCTGAGTACCACAGCTCCAAGAATCATCCAGAGATACATGCAGAGAAAGCAAAGATGCTCAGTCTGGCAAGAGGCCTACAGAAAGGAAGGAGCTAACAGGGAAAGAGCTGGGGTTTCTTCTCTCCCACGGTGGCTCCATTTCCTCACTCACTGAGGGTGCAGCTTGGTTTTGGAGGAGGCAGGCAGGAGGGAAAGGAAAGGATTTTCTGGCCCAATTTTTCAAATGAATAAAATATCACATTTCAATAGAGGAGTGTTAGGATTTATTAAGCAACTATTATGAAAGGGTGACAGACACATATATAACTTTTATTAAAATCTTACAATGTCTATGTATGTTCGATTTTTTTAAGCTCTCAAAGTTAGCTATTATGTGTGTGTATATAAAATGTGTGTGTGGATGTCAAAGTATGGAAGACGTCACTATTCTGAGAATCATAATAATTATAAAGTAACATTAGTTCTATATAATTATTACTTTATTAAAGTATTAAAATGGGGCTGGGAAGGTAGCTCAGTGGTAGAGTACTTGCCTAGCACACACAAGGCCCTGGGTTTGATCTCATAACTAATACATAGTGACTATAGAAAATCTAGGAAATACACCAAGACAAGGAGGAGAAAATTAAAGTCACCAGTCATTTCGACACCTTGAGATGACTGGTGTTAATATCAGTGATGGATATGCCCCAACCTCTCCCTACACATTAAAAATGTTCTTTTACAAGACTGGAATCATATCATCTGGTAATTTATTTTTTACATTCAACGGTGTATCACTGACACATGTCCTTAAATAAAATCCTGTGTCACAATTTAGAGTCCATAATGTCCCATTGTATTGATATGCCATGACTTATTTTATAAACTTTATATTATTAAATGAGTTATTTCTAGCTTATGATTACCATAGGAAAATACAAGTGCATAGATAAAAGAGAGATTTTTTGTTTTATTTTTGATACTGGGTATTACACCAAAGGGGCTTTAACCTCTGAGCTACATCCCCAGCCCTATTTGTTTGTTTGTTTGTTTACTTATTTATTTATTTTTTATTTCAAGACAGGCTCTCCCTAAATTGCTGAGTCTGGTCTCAAACTTGTGATCCTCCTGTCTCGGGTCCTGAACTGCTGGCATTACACACAGGCACCACTAGACCCAGCTGGAAGAAAGATTTTTGAAATGCCTTACTGAGATATAATTCACAATTTAAAGTTTACAATTCAGTGATTTTTAGTATGTTCACAGAGTTATGAAATGATTGCCACAATTTTAGAACATTCTCTTCACCACCCTCCACAAAAAAATAAGTCATTCTCCACCATCACCCACCCCCAGCTCTAGGCATCCAGTAATCGACTTTCTGTGTCTACATTTGTCTATTCTGGACATTTTGGGTTTTGTTGTTGTTGTATTTTGCTTTTTGGTGGGTTTTTTTTTGTGTGTGTGTGTGTGTATGTGTGTGTGTGTGTGTGTGTGTGTGTGTGTGTGTGGTGCTGGGGATTGAACCCAGGGCCTTCTGCATGTGAGGCAAGTACTTTACCAACTAAGCTATATCCCCAGCCCCTATTCGGAATATTTTATATAATGCAATCATATATAGGTTTTTTTGGGGGGGGGCTATTTTTGTTTTTTTTTGTGAGTGGTGTCTTTCACCAAAATGATCTCAAGGTTCAAGGTTGAATTGTAGCATGTATCATTATTTCATTTCTCTTTTAGTGCCACATATTATACCATTGTATGACAGGCTACACTTTGTTTTTTCATTCATCAGTTCATGAAGATATAACTTTTTTTTCCACTTCTTATCCACTATGAATAATGCTGATACAAACATTCATGTGTAAGTTTTTCGATGGATACACAGTTTGACCTCCCTTGAGACTCTACCTAGCAGGAGAACTGCTGGCTCGTGGTAACTCAATGTGGAACCTTTTAAGGAATGGCCAGATGTTTCTAAAGAAACTATACCATTTTACACTTCCACTAGCAGTGTATGAGGGTTCCAATTTCTCCACATCGTCATCACATTTATTATTATCTGTCTTTTTCTTATAGTCACCCTAGTAAGTGTGAGGTGCTATCTCCTTGCGGTTTTCCTTTGCAGCCCCCTGATGGTTAATGTTGTGGACCATCTCTCTTCATGTGCTTACTGCCATTAGCATCTTCTTTGGAGAAATGTCAATGCAGATCCTTGACCCACCTTTAATTGGGTTGTCTGTTAATTTTTAAGTTGTAAGAATTTTCTTACATACTTTAGTTACAAGCCCCATATCAGATTTTTCAAAAACATTCCCCATTCTGTGGGTGGTCTTTTCATTATCTTAATGGTATTCTTTGAAGCACAAAAATTCATCGTTTTGATGGAATATGACTTTTTTTTTTTTTGCCTCAGCTTAGAAGGCATGGAAGTTTATGCCCATCTTTTCTTCCAACAGTTTTATAATTTTATCTCATATATTTCAGTTACTAATCCATTTTGAGTCAATTTTTGTGTATGATGTGAAACAATGGTCAAAATCAATTCTTTTGCATGGAGATAATTAGTTGTCCCAGAAACATTCTTGAGGCTGGGATTGTGGCTCAGCGGTAGAGCGCTCGCCTAGCACGGGTGGGACCTGGATTGGATCCTCAGCACCACATGGGTCTATCTACACCTAAAAAAATAAATATTTTTTTAAAAAGACTATTCTTTCTCCCTTTGAATTATTTTAGCACCCTTATCAAAAATCAATAGATCAAAAGCGTCAAGGTTTATAGATTCTCAATTCTAGTCCATTTGTCTATGTACCATTTGTCTTTAATCCAGTGTCACACTGCCTTGATTACTGTAGCTTGGTCATAGTTTTGAAATTATGAAGTATGAGTCTTCCAACTTTGTTCTTTAAGAGTCTTGGCTATTTGGGGTCCCTTATATTTCTATACAAATTTTAGAATCAGCTTATCATTTTTGAAAAAAAAAAGGCAGCTAGGATTTTGGTAAGTATTGTGCTGAATGTACAGATCAATTTGGAGGGTTTGCTATCTTAATAATACGATGCAGTAATACACGCCTAAAATCCCAGATATTCAGGAAGCTGAGGCAGGAGGATCCCAAGTTCAAGACCAGCCTGGGTAATATAGCAAGACTCTATCTCAATTTAGAAAGAAAAATTGAGTCTTCCAATCCATAGACATAGTATGTCTATCCATTATTTAGGTCTACATTAATGTTTTTTCAGTGATTTTTGCATTTGCAGTACAGAAGTCTTGCACTTCTTTGGTTAAACTCACTCCTTAATATTTTATTCCTGGGCTGGGGTTGTAGCTCAGTGGTAGAGTGCTTGCTCAGCATGTGTGAGGTACTGGGTTCAATTCTCAGCACCACATATAAATAAAATAAAGGCCCATCAACAACTAAAAAAATTTTTTTTAATATTTTATTCCTGATGCTATTGCAATTACTTTCTAATTTCACTTTTGGATTGCTCATTACTAACCAATACATAAGTTTATTTTTGTGTACTGATCTTATGTCTTGTAGCCTTGATCTAATAGTTATCTAGGGGATTACCTAGGATTTTCCAACTATAGGATCATATCATCTGCAAACTTCATTTTCCAAGTGCCCTGGTTAAACCTCCAGAAGTGGCCGGAGCTGATGTCCCTGCCTTTTTCCTCAACTTGGGAGGAAACATTCATTCTTTTGCCATTAGTATAATGTTAGCTCTGCAAGTAGAATTGTTGCAACTATTTGTTCTAAAAACTTTTAAAAGACTATTTCAGAGCAGCAACCATTCATGAAAGACCCCAAAATATGCTTATTTCCCCAATATGCAATGTTCTCAATATTTATTTCTCTAATAAAATTTTAACATTCTTTATACTTATACTAGGTAGGAAAGAGACAATGGCTTTTTTAAAAAAAATTCAGGAATTTTAAGAAGTTCAGGAAGATCTGAAATACACATATTTAATAAAATCCAGTGCCTGGGTCTGGTGAAATAAACATCTGCTAATACAAAGTCCAAGCAGTGGGTGTCATGTTAGAGTCAATGTGACATTGCCCTAATTGCCAGCTACTCGATGCACAGCAAAAAAGGAGAGGTGATTCTGTTTTAAATTCTTTCTCAGTTCTCCTTGCTGAGTTCTCATTCTGTGGCTCACCAAAATTAGTTCCACCACAAAAGGCTCTTTACAATAACTAAAAAAACATTTGGAAAGATCTATTCTAATTGTAGTTAAATCTGTAAATCCTAAAACAAAGAGGGATTTGACAGTTACCTAATTTGGTTATTCAGTCAAATCTAACACTTCAAATCAAAAACTACATCCTGGAACCTGGATTATGCAGTTTGATAATTTTATTTATTTAGTTTTAAATAAATAAATTATATTACAGCAATGTCTTAGTTAGCTCTGATACATATAGAGAGGTGCAGAGAAAGCTATCTGGACTGTAAAAGACCTGGCCTCAAATCCTAGATCTTCACAGGTGTCATAGTACATGCCTATAATTCCAGCTGAGGCAGGACGGTCACAAGTTCAAGATCAGTCTGGGCAATTTAGCAAGACCCTGTCTCAAAAAAAAAAAAAATGGGGGGAGAGGTGCGGGGGGAGGTGGTCCTGAAGATGTAGCTCAGTACTAGAGGACCCCTGGGTTCAATCCCCAGCACTACACCACCACCACCACACACAAACACACACACACACACACACATTCTCTCTCTCCCAGATCTTTGCACTACTACATATACATCGTTGGGCAAGTTACTTACCCTCTATGTGCCAATTTAAAAAAAACAGCAGAGATGCTATGAAGATTGTAGCACACATTATTCATAAAATGCCTGGAACAGAGTCAGTGCTATTATTTTTTATAGTAGTAGTATTTTTCAACTAAACTTTTCAGGAAATGGGGTAGTCTATTTCATTTAAATTTCTGATTTTCAAACTTTCGTAGTTACAAATCTTCCTAGGCATGAGGGTGTAGCTCAGAGGCAGAGCACTTATGTTGTATGCTCAAGATCCTGGGTCCAATCCCCAGCACCATAAACACACACACACACACACACACACACACACTCACTCACAAAATTAATCTTTCTAAGCAATATTAGCCTTTTGTGTGTCGTATTATAGTAAACAGACAATAGCACCTTTCCTTCATTTCGAAGCATTTCATGTGTGAGATCTTATGTAAATTACCAAAAGATGTGTCTGCAACTAATCTATAATCTAACATAAATAAATGCGATGTATATCATGAGGACTTTACATCGTAGGTGTAAAGAGACATTTCTCCATCACCCTCTTTGAGGACTTATAAATGACTATTATGGAAAAGAGACAGTCTCTTTGGAATTTGAATGAGCCCAAGGGACAGACATCATCTTGTAAGGGAAGTCCATTCCCAGCTTGGTGTATTATGCTCCTCAGCCTTCTTTTCTGAGACAGATAATGGGATTTCTGGGCAGAGGGGACAAGGAGAAGAAAGGCAATTATGTTCCCTTTTGTATTCTGGTCTAGTGCAAAGAAGGGGAACTCCACAGTCTTTTTCTTTTCATCGATTTGCTCACTGTGCCAAAAAAAAGTGCTGTAGGTTGGGGGGCATCATCCTCTGAGCCTCAAGGGCAAGAATAAACATCACAGGAGAAAAGATGCAGAGATAAAGAGATCAAAGGTGCAGGTTGGGCTGAGTATCTGCTGAGAGATCTGGCACACATTCCAAAACATGATTTTCATTAATAATTCCAAATATTAGCTTATGCAACCATTGCTCACCTCTTCCCATTACAGAGTAGCCACAAAGCCAACAAACTGAAAATGTGAAGTGATATGAAATAGATATATTTAATCTTTGTCTCCAGTTTCTGGGTCACAGCTTCAAAAAACCCTTGAAACTTCCTGAGTGACAGGAATGAGAGATGCATCCTTTGTTATAATATTTGGTTTTAGTCCCCAGCTCTTGACTTAACAGCTTCTAGATCCTTGGAATCTCAGGAGTGATAAGAGAGTCTTTATGTATGCTAATAGAATGACTGGTGGCTGGGCACACTGGCCCATGCCTGTCATGCTAGTGACTCAGAAGACTGAGGCAGGAGGATGGCAAGTTTGAGGCCAGCCCCAACAACTTAGTGAGGACCTAAGCAACTTAGTGAGACTGTATATCAAAATAAAAATAAATAAATAAAAAGGGATGGGGATGCATTTCAGTGGTAGAAAGTCCCTGGATGCAATCCCCAGTACTGCAAAATAAAGAAATAAATAAACTGGGGGGGCAGTGGCTGGATAGCTTCAAGATGCAGAGGGTGGGTCCAAGAAGAACCAATTGCTTGATTAGAGAGCCTCACCCTCTCACCTCCAGGGAGGGAGAGGGGCTGGAGACTGAGTTAATGGCCAATGATTGCATCAATCATACCTAGAATCTTCATAAGAAGCCTAAATGATGGGGTTCAGGGAGCTTCCTGGTTGGTGTACCCCAGGAGCAGGAGCAATGACCCCAAAATGGAACTGAGGCTCCCCCTACTCAGGAGCAATCATCTCACTATGGGAACCAAACTGCCCCCTCAAGTGCTGATGACCTCCCCAGAGCTTCACAGAACCAGTCCTGAGATAATGATCAACCAGACCCAGGCCTGACCAAGGTGACCTACTCTGCCAGCTCTGCACATCCTCCCATCATGCAAGCTCTCACCCCTTGCCTTTGTTCCCAACCTTGACCTCGAATTTCTGTCAGTCCCTTGAAGACTGATCTTTGGTCACTGGACCCCTATATCTGTTCTTCCTGGTGTGGTCATGCTGACTGACGCTCCTTCCCTGCCTTTCACCACTCCTGGTCTCTTTGATTGATTTGTTGGGACCCCAGGGGCTCAGGGCCTTCACCAAGAACTCCAATAATGAATCCATACTTTGGGTCTTAGAGTATGAGTGCATACAAAATCAGCTTTTTCTTTTCCAAAATTTAACTCTTACTTTCTGTTCCCAAATTACCAGAAAGGCCTCATGTACACCCTAAAAACTAACCCAGTCAATGGCATTGCCTAACATATCATTTCTACTAGTGAAATATGTTCCTGTCACCAGCTAACGGCGCATCTGAAATTATCCAATTAGCAAGACAGAAAACTGACCAGACTTCAGGGGGAAACTTGGGCTGCTTTTGAATGCCACACACACCCTTCAGGAAACTCAGCCTGTATAATCAATTCTGAGAAGCGTGCGTGATTTTTCTATTAAAGCCTGTGAATGAGTCGAAAGGCAATATATTTTCCTAGCTGTGAAAATTACAATCACCTCCCAGAAGTTCCTGTCTCAAAAAAGGTGAGCGCCACACAGGCAAGCCGGGGACAAAAGAGAGGGAACAGGGCTATGTCCACTTCATAACAGCAACCACAAGAAGACCCCTGCTCCTTCTGCACTCACAGCCTGTCACCTCCCTTGTTCCCAGGACTGGGCTTTGCTGAGCCACGAGCTCACAAATTAAACCAGTATAAAATGTCCTGTAAAAGGGGGCCACGCATACAGGCCTCTCTCATAACGTCAGCCACAAGAGAATGCTAGTCAACAACTAAAAATCACAGAGCAGTAATAAAAAAAAAAAACCAATAATAATTTAGCAGATAGAGACCCCTGTACTTATACTCCAGGAAAAAAACAGTCCACTGAAGTAGAAAAGGGGAACAATAGCAAGATGGTCATCAAGCAGGTGAAACTCCGCCCACTCATGTCACTCAGGCTGAAGCAGGCACTAAGAACTTCACATCCACTGGTTCAGTGAATTCTCCCAACAGCCTGAGAAGAGGTACATGCCACTACCTCCCTGCAGGGGCCATGGATAAAACATTGGAAAGAGGACAAGAAGGAAAATCAAAGTCATTTTACTCATGTCAAAGAAGAATCCATGCATCTCTGTCCCCTGAAGAAGTTTAGCATCTGACATCCCAAGGCAATAATGGAAAGTGTCCTAACACCAGAACTTGGGGGATTTGAACTGAATCTGCTACCTGCTTCCTGCATGGCCCTGTGGAAGGTACTCAGCTAACCCTGTTTCCTCAACCTGATCAAGAAAATAGATGTTCACAAGAAAATAGATGTTCTAAACTCCGAAACTCCAAAGTCCAGAATATGCCTACATCTACAAAACAAAGGGAGGACCACACCAGGCAGGTCCTCTGCTAAGCCTGGCTTTCCTGAGGGACATCATACATGAAACTGTGCTTTTCTAGTTCTTCCTAACTCCCATTTTTAAAGAAATGCAGCTCAAAATTTCTCTTTGCAGGATTCAGATTTTCATCTCAATTGCCCAAGTCTAGCTGTGACTACCCCAGGAAGGGGCAGCATTAATTCTATGACTTTATAGGGTACTGGCTCTATTGTTAGGGCTCAACGTATGTACAAAACTGACCTTCTTTGGCTATTATTGTCAAGGCCCAGCCAGGTCTTCTTTTCAACTTTTACCTCCTCTTTATTTCTAAGTCTAAAGGGAAAAGGAAAGCTTTCAACTAAATCAAAAATAGGAGAGATTTATAAAATGCCCCAGCGGCTCCACACAGGCACACGCTATTCATTGTTTTCATCTGAACCTCAACTATTCATCTTTACCCCAAACAGATGGATAAATGACCCAGCAGCCAATTATATCATTACCAAATGAGCAACCCCTACATTAGTTGAGAAATGCTCTTCAACGTATATTGACTAGGATGGCCTCCTGGTAAAGATCATTACATTTTAGAAGGGCCATAATCACATCAACAGCAGAGGTGTCCTTATGTCAGTTGCTTCATAAAAGGCAAGATTTTTTCTTCCTCCTTTCTGTTGTCAAACTGAATAATTATTACATAAAATAAGCTACGAGTGTAACTGGTTCCTTGAAGCATTACAAACCTTCCCTCTTACATTTAAAATCATTGGTCCTCTTAATTGGAAGCTGGAACAGTATCACAATAAGTGCTCTGCTGGATTCAGACCTGAAGAAAAAGAGGGTTTCACCTGATGTTCAGTCACAGGTGCCTCCCTCCCCGGTTCCTATGCCACCTCCACTTGCAGCTTCCAAGCCAAACACTGACAGCTTTCACTCACAGTCCTCTCCCCAAGCTCCCTGCAATGAGAACCCCAAGACACCACAAGCACATGGCCTGTGAACTCTACCCATTGGAAAAGAAAACACATGAACAAATGCCTTCCTTTTTCCTACTTTTGACGAACTATGTAGAAAGTACTATGGAAGGGTCTTTTTCTAGTTACTCCTGCGGAAAGTCATGTTTTTTAAAATTCTTTTATCATAGTATTTATAATATAGTAGATGCATGTGTGTGTGTGTGTGTGCGTGCACACACATTCTGAACTACTCTCATCTCATTTTAACTTGACACACCAAATGTTAAATATGCTGAACTATGCATTAATTATCAATCACCAGGAGATTCAGTTACCCCTTCATTTACAAGGATAATATGTCAAAATGACACCTCCCTCCTTTTTTTTAAATTATGCTAAAGGATTTATACCAATCCATCTACTTTATGTCATATTTAAATATATATGTATAGATTTATGTACATACATAAATATTTATAATATATAAATATATAATATAAAATAATATCTAAGAATGAGTATATAATGTATAATAATATGTAGTATCTATTATTATGTATATAATAACCGTTTTTAAGACTATAAGGAAAAGGAAGGCTTTCAACTAAATACATATAGCTTAGGAGTGAGAGGTATCACATTTGGCCATGAATCTGAATGGCAAAAACTGGCCCCAAATTAAGTGATTTCAGCCAATATTTATTGAGCATTTAATAAACATCAGGCATTAAGCAAACACACAAATCTGATAGGATTTATCCATCAACTCCTCATCACAAGTGTATGCTATGTTCACCATTTTGACATCCGTTTTATGGATTATAAGTGACGGCACCGTGTTATGCGGACAGATATGCCTGGCAGGCAGCAGAGCTGAGAGTCAGGCACAAGAGTCCTGTCTCCACCCAGAGACTGCCAATTCATAATTCGTAAGATCTACCAGGTCCCAGGATTCTAGAAACCCCTGAAATGTTTTTAAAATAGTGATTCAGATTTTTTTTTAATATACCAAAACATCATATCTGGATAGGGATTTCACAAAAAAAAAAAGGCATTTTCAAGTATCTAAGAAATTTTAGTGTTTGTTAAACTTTAACTACTAACTCTAAAATAATGGTAGTCAATCACTAAAGTGATAATAGTCTGAAAGGAGCAGAAAGTTTTATAATTATAAGGTATCAGGACCAGCTCGGTGGTTTGTGGAACACCAGGCAAAATGCAAACGGGAGACTCTTGTTCAAAAAGCATCCAGAAGTTCAAGGTGGCAGGGCGTGGTGGTACTCTCCTGTAATCCCAGCAGCTGGGGAGGCTGAGGTAGGAGGATCTGGAGTTCAAAGCCAGCCTCAGCAACTTAGAAAGACACTTAGCAACTCAGTGAGACCCTGTCTCTAATAAAATATTTTAAAAGGGCTTGGGATATAGCTCAGTGGCTATGCATCCCTGGGTTCAATCCCCAATACCAAAAAAAAAGTTCCAGGTGGAGAGAGGAGTTCATTCAGTAAAGCATGAGATCTCTGCACATGAGTCCCTTGACAACCAGGCAGGTGGAACATCTATGAAACTGGCCTGGAAGGGATCGATGTCTTGAATCAAGGAGATCACATTGGACTCCAAAAGAAAGAGGCCCAATGGCCTGTGAAATGACCACAATCTAGGCTCCTCTGTTGGATGCTTTCTCCAGGATTAACCACGGGCACACCTGGAACCTGCAGCCAGAATGCTAAACAGCTTGGTTCCTGATACCTTTGGTTATTAACTCAACACAAGACAGTTTTTAACCCTTTCTTATTGCTAAAAAGATGCCTGTGACAACATGAAAGGTCCTCCTTCCATGCGAATCATTACAGAAACTAAGATTTCAAAACACATCCAAAATAGAAGCAATGAGTAACGCTGTTATGTCGTGCTGGGAGATCCTTAATGGAGGGGATGTTCACCATGTTTGATTTTCCTAGTGTCTGTCTCCTGGTGCTTTCCAATCATTGAAAATACAAAGAAATCACTTGAGATACATAATATGTGATGAGTCCTTTATTACACAACTAATATTGACTCTTTAAAATTAATAAGCCCTGAGAAAAAGTAAACCCCAATCTAATAAACTTCTGAATAACATTTACAATATGCCGTAACAAGAAAAGAAAAATAATTATTTTAGTGTGATCAAAATCACAACAAAAAGAAAACTCAAGCAAAGGAAGAACAGCAAGCGTGAGTCAGAGAGCACCGTCCAACTCACCTGCCCCAAGCCAGCAGCTTGACACCTGCTCATGCAAGAGAAAGGGATAGAAACCCTACTCTTGTAGGTTTTAGCCATTTGAGAAAATAAACCAGATGTTTCCAAATTTCTGGATTTCTAACTGGATTTTCCATGACCTTTTGCCAATGGATACCTAAGCTATAAATGATGTACATTTTTCCAAGTGCTAGAAAATCATACAATTTTGTTTGCCAGAATTCTGGGACGTGTGCTACAGCTGGCTGTTTGGGGTTTTTTTCATATGTAGTTTGATTTGGTTTTTGTTTATTTTTAAAATACTCTTATTCAAAATCTCAGGGTTCTCTGGATGTTTTAAAAATTATTTTCTTCATTTTGCCAGGCTAGACATAACAATGCAATAATAAAATGTATTCTTGACTTACAAAATAGCTCTTGAGCCCATGCGTCCCTCAGCACAAGGCGTGAGCCAGGTCATGGATCCCAGTTCCCGGCACTCTCTCTCTTACACACTGAGTCCAATACAACTTTCAGCTCAGGTTCAAGGGAAAGGCCTTCCTGGGCCTGAGGAGAAAGTAGCAGGGATGAAGCTCTGAAGACTCAATAAAAATGTGTATGTCTACACAGACGTACACCAACGTCCCCCTGCCAGCACCCTGGGTCCAGGCCAGCGCAGGCGTCTACAGGATACCCCTGAAGGAAGCCTGAAGCTCCATCCAAGTCAGCTAGAAGGGAGCACAGCCTTCCAGAAGCTTCTTCAGATCTAGGTTCAAGCCTCTGTCCTGTGACTTATTAGCCACATGAGCTGAGGCCAATCAGCTCTCCTCATCTGTCATACAGTACTAAATCCACAGAACGGTTGACAGATTAAATGGCCCATCAAGTAGTCAAATGTCTAGGAAGCACCAGGACCTAGAATATACTCAAATACTGGTAAACCACACCATCCTTTATCAAACCACCTCTGTGTCTTCAACACCAGCCCTGGAAACCTCCCCAGAAACGCAAGTACTAAAAGGAAATGGGTGTTGGGAACAGAAAACTTTTTTCTTCTTTTTTTTAACTCAGAAGGTTTGGCCCAGGTACCAACATCACTTTTATTTCAGAGTCAATGAATCTGGAACATTGACACAAAGCATTTGCTGAACTTTGAGGAAGAAAAAAAACTCAGGAGGTACTAACTATAAATGTCCTGAAATTTCTCACCCTATCTTCAGTCCTACAGACATCACGTCTTCTGAAAACAAATAGTGCAAACCAAGGTATCATCCTCTGGAATTAGAAAAACTGGAATTCAGAAAAAAAAAAAAAGTCCCAAAACCATTAAAGGGCCCCATTTGTGAGGGTAAAAAGAAAAAAGTCAAAAACACACTGTTTCCAGGAATAATCCCAAGACTGCAACAAGTCATATTGAAGAGGGAGACCCTCAAGAAGGTCAACAACAGGATAATAGAATAGAATAGTGTTGGACAGGATAGCCCAGGGCTCAGCCAACCTGGGCTGCCCAATTCACAGCAGCATGTAAGGAGCCAGATTTCATCAATAGTTATCTTCTATACTACCGAGGAAGGATCTTTTCTGAAGGGACAGCAATGCTAAATCTATATCCTAAAGATGTTTCTTGCGATTCAACTTCTTCCTCTAAGCACAGTTCTATAGCAAAGAGGCCTGTGAAGAGCCCAGGGACTGCTGGACGAAGTGACACACGCCTGTAATCCCAGCAGCTCAGGAAGCTGAGGCAGGAGGATCGCAAGTTCAAAGCCAGCCTCAGCAAAAGCAAGGCACTGAGTGAGACCCCGTCTCTAAATAAAATACAAAATGGGGCTGAGGATGTGGCTCAGTGGTTGAGCACCCCTGAGTATCAAAGAAAATGTCGAGGGAGGAAGCCAGGCAAAGCCCACGGATCAAAAATGGACTACAGCTAATCATGTGGTGATTAATCCACACGTGGAAAGTGGGTGACGATTTAGACAAAATCCAGAGGAACAAAATATGGAAGAAACATTCCCAAGAGCTTATCAGTAATGAAAACATTTAGAAAAGCCAGCTCCCTTAGTGACCACAGAGGCAATTCCATTGCTCAGGAATTTTTAAAGCAAACTGAATTCTCTGTCACACAGCGTGCTGGGTATTTGGGGAAACACAGAGGCCATCAATCACAAGGGAGAAAATGTCCCTAGGCTCTAGGCACTTCAGGTGCATCAGACAGAGGAACTCACACAAAAGAAAGAGCACAACAGAGCTGTGACAGACAGCAGGGGTCTAAGGACACAGGTAGGGAAGCCCAGAAGGGGGCTGCATGCATCTGGGAGGGATCCAGGGAAGGGATCAGACCCTGAGGAGTGTGTGGGCAGGCGCTGGGAGCAGGAGACAGTTGATACTGGGAAAGTGTGTGGTTATCAGTAGGACACTGTACTGCAATCACCAGGAAGAAGAGGACCACATCTCCCACTCATCACTCAAGCCCCAGCTGGGACAGCACTGGCCCAAGTCAGCACTTAAAAACTATCCATGAAATGAATACTTAACTGCCATCCAGGAAGTGACTGGTTTGAAAAGCTCCACTAGAAAGCAACCCCCTTACCAGCTCTTAGGATTGGTCTCCATCTATTATCTATGTTCAAAATTCCTAATGAACCCCTATGAATCCCTAAAACACTTCAAACTGTGTTTGAATGGCTTGTAGGTTGCTTTGCACCACAGGGATACAGGTGCAGGTCCAATTTTCTCTATTAAGAACTCAGGGGGCAAAATTTACAAAACTGTTCAGGGGCGACCCTGCAGGGTAACAGCTGGAAACACTGGCTATGGCCATTGACAGGTAACTTGGGTTCAAATCCTAATCCTATCAACTAGTCTATGTGCCATTGGTCAAGTTACTTAACCTCTCTGGCCCTCAGTTTCCTCACCTCTAAAATGGTGACAACAACAGTATCTTTTTTTTTGGACTGCTGTCAGGTTTCAGGGGAAAATTCATGTAAAATATCATACTTGCCATAGCATTAAGCACCTACTTGATGAAGAATAATGAAAGCTATTCATTATATTATTAAAAGCATATGTTCCTGGGGCTGGGGCTGGGGCTCAGGGGTAAAGCACTCCCCTAGCACGTGCGAGGCCCTGGGTTCTATCCTCAACACCACATCAAAAAATAAAAAACAAAAAATAAGTATGTTCCTTTCTCTTACAGAAGCCAGTGTTCTCCATGGCATATAGCAGGTCATCACATACTCACAGAGAATGCTAAGCTTTTCCCATTCCTGATTTCTGGAACTTTCTTAGCAACAGCCCGAATCACTGTCCCTGAGCCCCCAATTCCGATGAGATGCCCCTCCTCTTGCTTACACATTGTGTTTCCCCCCTCCAGCCACACCACTGCCACACTGAATTGGTATTATACATCTGTCCCAAGAGTTCCCTGAGGGTAAGAAATACGCTTTGTTCACCAGCATCTTCTCCATAGTGCCTGGCATGGGGCAGACTCGTAATTGACCAAATCTGAGAAACTTAAAAACAAAACACAGTGGATTAGTCTCACAATTCTCCAAATCTGATTGGAAGTCTGACCAAGGGGAATAAGCAAAGGCAGATTTCCAGGTGGTCCTGTCCAGACACAGCCATTTGAATTTCTAGTGCCAGGACAAGTTCGAGTTTCTCCCTTTCCCCAGGGCTAAGTGGGATCAGAAAGAGGGACCTTGTCTGCCCAGCATCCAAAGAACCCAGGAGTCTCCTTCAGGGTTAGGATCTGTTTGGACAATACCCCACTGGCCCTGCTGGATCCCACATAGCAGATCCCAAACTCTAGCTTCCCGGTGAGCTTTAGAAGGTGACCAATTCTAAGGACCTTCAGATGGACCATTCCCACAGTCCCAGAATGTGGTTACACTCAGGGGATACACATTCAAGAAGTCTTACAAAAGAGGACCGACACTGGGGATGGGATGGGGGGTCACATGTCACTGGTCCTGAACTCAGAGCATACTATGTCTAACCCCCACTGGGACTCTGCTTGGGAGCCTCCAACCAACGCAGGGCCTCCCAGGACAGCCAGGCAAGTTCCCTCACCTGAGCAACACAGGGTGACCACAAGATGGAAGCTCCCAACTGGTAAGCAAATCCCATTCTTTAGGCAGGCCATGAGGGTCACAAACAGTATAGCCATCTCAAGCCAGAGAGGCAGAAGATGCTGGGCTCTTACTGCATTTCTCACCTACTAGGAATTCAGAAAGGGTTTGTGAATGAATGTATGTATGTTTTGATAGATGGATGAAGGAATGGATGAATGAATGAGTGCTATGACTCTGGCTGACTCTACCAGCCTCTAGCCTCCTCCCCGGCATAAACATTATTTCCATTCCTTAATTCTAGTCCAATCCCTTGTGATTTTCAAGATCACTTTCCCATCTAACTCTCCAAGCTCATTCTAGCAAACTTTTAACCTGATCCATAAATGTCTATTAATGCTTAATTTCTTAAACTTGAGAGAAATGAATCTCCAATGGTCCTCCTGAAGGCATCAGTCTTTTCAATGAAGTTCATCACATGATGGGGTCCAACACCTATCTGCTTAAAAATTAAGTCAGGATCTGTTCCTTGTGCACCTATAACATGTAGCATGCTTCATATCTATTTTTTTTCTTTTTTTCTTTTTTCTTTTTTTTTTTTTTGGCAACAAAACCTCATCATAAGCTGAAAAGGCAGGTACTGTTATCCCAACTTCAATGAAAAAACTCAATGTAACTCGCCCCAGGTCTCACAGTCACTAAGTAGTACAGGTAGGATTTGAACTAATCAAAGCTGGTGCTGCTTTTCTTCTGCTGGTCTGTTCATTTTCTCAACAAACATTTACTAAGCACATCAGGGTCTCTCCTCAGCTAGGTGCTGTGTGTCCATGAGACCTGCTCTGCTGGGCGTGAGGATGCCTCCTCGACACAGGCCTGACTCAGGTCTTTGCTGGTGAGACCCACAGGGATCACGGGGCTGTTTAGCTGCAGTTCCAATTCCTAACTAGGGGGCACATGGCCTGTGAGCCAGAACACAATAGGGGAGAGGCAAGCAGAGGTAGCAAAGTCACCAACTACAGGCTCTGAGTTCTCTCTGGAGCCTATTACGTCCTCAGGTGCTCATCTCACAACACCTGCAAAGCAAATTGCCCAGAACACAGGGATGTAACAGTGACAGGCACAGGCAAACCTGGCAGAGATGGGTCTTCTCTAGTAACATCACTGGTTACTGGGGCAGGGCTTCCTAAAGTTCCCTCTCAGCGTCCTCACAGACCACACCACAGGAAGGGACTTGGCCAAAGCCCCAGTGGTCTGGATGCAGTCAAGAATAACTGTGGGATCTCAGGCAGATCACTTGATCTCAAAACACCTGGCTTCAATGGTTCACACAATGAGAAACCGGGTCCAGCTGGTCTACACTGGAGTTGGACCTCCACCATCAAATCATAAGACTGTTCTACAAGAGGTTGGCTTAAGGCTTCAGGTGTCTGTGGTTTGGCAGAAGAAAGGGCCATGTATGGAACAGTATTTACTTTCTACACCAAGCAACAGAGAAGCCAGGTTCCCATGACTTGTCCTAACCAGAGAAAGTCAGCCACACTCGGATAGAAATATTTTTTATCTCCTTTTTCTCACATATATAATTAGCTCTCTGGAATTCTGTTAAGCAGGGTCTCATCTCGACACCAGGTTCTATCAGTCACACTGTTAACTCTGGGAATGTGTCTGGAGGTGGTGATGAGGGTAGAGATGGTGATCATGACAATGACCTAAACCATCACCCCAACCACTACTTAATAAAATCAGACACCCACAGTGCTCAGCAAAGACTACCCACTCCAGTATCCACAGCCAATATTCAACCTGTGCTCAGTGGTTCAACCCTAACAGTTGGCAAAATACTGAAACACCAACAGCATTTAAATCAGTAAATATCCACAGGCCCATCTTACCCCAGGGGGGCACTCCCATTGCTGGCCCTTTGGGCACCCTCTGAGATCTCTCTACATCTCCCACCCTAGAAGGACAGCCCAGGGTCCATCCAGCCAATCAATTCATCCTTAAAATCCTTGGCATGCCATGGTTTAAGTGTGTTTCCCAGAATTCATGGGCAGAAACTTAATCCACAAAGTCACATGTTAATGGTATTTGGAGGTAGGGACTTTGAGGAGTAATCAGGATTAGACAAGGTCATGAGGGTAATTAGGATTATATAAGGTCATGAGGGTGGAGCTCCCATGATTGAATAGTGGCTTTATGACATGTGGCTTTATGTGTCATCATGCGATGCCTTGTGCTGCCTTGGGACTTTACAAAGGATCTCCATCAGCAAGAAGGCCCTTACCTGAGGCCAAGCACATGCTGGCATCACTTCTTGGATTTCCAGAACAGTGATATATTAAATAAACTTCTTTCCTTTATACACTACACAGTCTGTGGTATCCAGTTATAGCAACAGAAAACAGACTTAGACAATATTTTTCAAATTCTCTACGAGGATGACAGGTTGCTCTTATAATTTCTTTAAAAAGTTTCTCTTATGTTACTTGAACCCTGAGAATGAAAACATTAGGACACCTGAATGGGTCTGTATAAAATATAATACGAAATCTTAGGGGATGTGTCATTTGTAGATTCAAGGTCAACATAAGACCCAACTTCTGTGGGACTCCTACCCAAAAGATAATAGTTAGATTTTGAAGAGTGGCTATGATGCTAACAAGAAAGAATTTTGGGGGCGTGGGGCTGGGATCAAACCCAAGTCCTTGCACATGCTAGGGAAGCGCTCTACCACTGAGCTGCACCCCCAGCCCCAAGAAAGGAATATTTTTAAAGCTGTCTGCTTGGTAAGATAATAATACCTTCTGTTTATGTCCGCCCTCACTAAACACCTGCATCACACGTGCCTTATCTCATTAGGGACTTATCAATGTAAGCAGGTGTAATTCAGGTGTAATTATCTCCATTTGACAGAAAAGGTAATCAAGATCCAGAGAGGATAAGATTGAGATTCTGGTTCCTCAATGGAAGAGCCAGAAGTAAGATTCAGGGGTGTGCTGGGGCCTCCTTATCCCAGCTTATGATAGCCTAATTCATAGGTTTCTCAAGAAGGTTGTTAAACCATGGGGGGCTTGAAATCCACCCACCCCAGTGGGAGCATTTACACTATGGGCACCAGCAAGTAACACAAATCAGGGCTTCCCTCCTGCCTGGGCTGGTTTACAGCACACAGAGGCTCCAGTGGTCTCCTGGTCATACCATGATACAACCAGAGAACACTGAGGTTTGGGCTTTTCTCTCCTATTTTAACAGTTAGTGGTTCTCTATTCCATCGGCTTCACTAACCAGCTTGTTACCTGCATGAAATAGGAAGATAACCACTGCATTGGAGTCAGAAGACTCCTAAACCTCTACCTGCCACTTAGCAACATTTCAACCTGAGTCATTTAACCTCTCTGACCCTCCATTTTCTTATCTGTAAAACGAGGGCAATAATTGCGGCTCACTCACAGGGCTATTGGAGGAATCGTGGATGCAAAAACCACTTTGCAAACTGCAAAACACCAAACAGCTGTGGAAAACAACATGGCGCTTCCTCAAAACATCCAATGGAACTACCACACGACCCAGCAAGTCCACTTCTGGATATATGCTCAAAGAACCAAAAGCAAGGTCTCCAAGAGAGATCTGAATGCTCATGCTCTCAGCAGCATTATTCACAATAGCCAAGAGATCAAAGCATATCCATGTCACATCCATTGACAAATGGACGAGCAAAATGTGGTACATCACGCCACATGAATTGGAAGGGGTTGGCCTCAAACAGCTAGGAAATTCTGACCCCTGCTATAAGACGGATGAACTCTGAAGATAAGCTAAGTGAAATAGGCCAGACACACAAAGACAATATTCAGTTTTATGTATTTTTTTAACCATGATCTTTAAAAAAAGAAAGAACACTCAAATATGAGGTCTTCTAGAACATTATATCCCAGTTGTTGAAAAGAACCAAAGAACCCAGTGACTCAGGAGGCTAAGGCAAGAGGATCATGAGTTGAAGGCCAGTCTCAGCAACTCAGTGGGGCCTTGAGCAACTTAGTAAGACCCTGTCTCAAAATAAAAAGGACCAGGGATGTGGCTCAGTGGTTAAATGCCCCTGGGTTCAATCTTTCAATCTGCGGTATCAAAAAAAAAATAGATAAAAGAATGAACTAAAGAGCCCCAGAAGGCCAACATTTTTTTCAAATCATTACTAGGACTGCAAACTCCAGTTTTATCAGCCATGCTAGCATAGTCATAAAGAATCCAAGGAATATGATCCTTGTAGATTATTGCCAAACTCAGGATGTCCCTTACTGATACACAAGGTTTGTTCGAAGAGTTCATTTTATGTTTCTGTTGGAATTTGAGGCATATTCTGACAGAAGTGTCAGTTTTCCTTGTCTATAGGATTGCACTCAGGCCTAGAGGAGCCCTGTCCATGGGATGACTGAATATTGGCCCTGACAGTCCTGGCCTGGCCCTGGGAGCCCCTGAGCTGAGGGAGGAGGAAGAGCAGAGTAGACCTCAGGGACAGCCCTGGGCAGAGGTGCTGCCCTTAAAATCTCTTACACAGTGAATGACTGGCAGGCTTTCAACCTACTGCAAGAGATTTGTAAAAAGTTTTAAGGCAGATCCCAAGAAGTCATTTTGTTTTCAAGATTGAGGAAGTTTCAGCCTGTATGTGGACAGCTGTTTGGGGTCAGAGGACACTGCCCTGCCAGTCACTCAGGGAGACCGCCTGACTGTACAGCTCTCCTCTTTCTTTCAAGTTTCTAAAACTATGAAGGTTTGGGGTTTGGGATTAATTGGTTTGTTTTCCTTTTTCTTTTTTCTTTTCCTCCTGAAAACTGTGGGCCTTGGTGGGAGGAGACAGAGTTGTGACGGGAGGCACACAAGAGTGTCACTTGAAAATCAGGTTTTACCACAAGAATGGGAAATTCTACTCCATGTATGTATGATATGTCAAAGTATATTCTATGGTCAAATATCACTAAAAAGAATAAATTTTTTTAAAAAAAGAAAAATAATACTTACTTCTTGCCTAGACCACTAAAATCAATTAAAGAAAGAAAAAAAGAAAAGGAAATCAGGTTTTATTTAATACAATACCTTCAGACACAGTTCACAGCCCAAATCCAATTTATTGTAAAACCAGTTTCAATGATCTGTGTTCACGGTCATGAAAGACAGAGAAATAGCCTTTCAACAAATAGAATATTAACTACGTTCACTTTAAGACCTTGGTCCCCCTGTTCACCCTGTTACAGAGGTTCCCAAAAATCAAGAACAGACACTGGCCACCAAAAGGGCTGAAGTGGAACAGTCAAGAAAAGGGATAATGCCCCATCTGGAAATCAGCTCAAGCGTCATCCTTGCATGCTGTGACCTGGGAAATTAAAGACTTTTGAGACCTTCTTCCACCTTTCACCCAAACCTCCCCTATGAAAAGACTGGGACGGAGCTCAGAGTCTGACCTGGGCTAGACAATCGCTCTACCCAGCTACACCCTGCACCCCAGGAGATTTTTAAACAAATGATTACATGTGCTCATGTGGTACACACACACACACACACACTGCCATTCTCAAACACCCGAACATTAAAATAAACTCAACACATGGAGATTTCGAACGACCCGACTCCACGATGGGAAGACACTGACCTGAGTCATCTCATCCAACTATGATTTGCAAGAAGGAACAAAGCAGAAATACTAAAGCAATTATGCAAAAAAAAGGAAAAGCAGAGCAGAGGCTGAGGGTGGTGGGAAGACCAGCAGCTCAGGTGGAGAGGGACAGACTTCCTGCACCAGCTCAGGAGCCATGAGAGGGTCAGAGGGACAAAGCTGATGAGCTAACTAGAGGAAGGGAGGAACCTGCAACGTGGAGCAAACTAGGTCAACTCCGACACACGAGTGGCCCAGAGGACGTGTCAGGCCGAGTCTTTGGGTTAATGCTGGCACCACGAGAACTAATCACCTCCTGTTGGGAGCAAATGTTGAATGGCGCAGTGTACCCTCCAAATCTGTGCAAATGGCCTCTGGGGAGCAGGGACTCATGAGAGGGGACTGGCATTCCCCGAACACAGACTCACATGCCAAGCTCTATCCCACAACCCTTAGATTAGGTCCCAGGGTTCCCGTGTTTTACCCCCAAGGCCATGGAGCTCACAATGGTAAAAATAATTCCTCCAAAGCTAGGAAGCAGTAGACCCAGCCAGGATCTACTTGTACCCATTCCCATGCACCCTCGGAGCCAGGATAGTTAGCTCCTCACTATGCTCCTCAATTGCCAAATGCAGACCTGTTTATGGTTGCTGAAATAAATTTTTTGAGAGATCCCATTTGCATCACCTTGCATATTTGCAACAAGAGCTTCCAAAAATCAATTTCTGACACACAGTGACAGATTCTTCCTCACTGGTACTGGCCCTGAATATTCTTGTGTAGTCAACTTACAGCTTGATGACATTTACTATTTATGTGCCAGGTACCTCTGTAAATCACTGAATCCTTATATCAATCCCACGTGGCAATGATTTCTATGAAAATCTTAACTCAGAAAGGTTAAGAAACCTATCCAGGGACACACAGCTATGAATGGTAGTGCTGTACCTAACTTTCAAGTCCATTTCTTGTCTCCCCTGCCTGACCCATCTTACAGGTTTATCTTCAAGATTTGGTATACACCAGGAGACAGAAGACCTGTATTTCTGAGTCCTGTCGAAATACTAGGGAAAACAACACAAAGCACACAGCCAATAGCTGAAAATGTTGAATGAACATGGTCTGCCACAGAAAGAACTTGACCTGCAACATCTATTTGGAAGTTACCCTTGCTTCTGACTGCAGCCTGAATAATCCATACATTGCAAAATAACTCTTAAAAAAACAAAGTGGGATGTAATAAAAACTAACCCAGAGAAAAAGTGATCTTCCAACCTCACAGAAAGTCAAAGTGCATAACCAACACAGACTGAGAAAAAAATGATGTTGGCTTCTCTCCCAGAGTTCATGTATCCTCCTGGTTAACTACATAAATGCTGGAATTGGCCATAGTGAGAAAAGAAACCAGGATCCACCAGGCTTGTGTTGGCTACCTATAGGCAGTTGCTTCATTAATTAAAGAAAGGTGTCCCCAGTGAGCTTTGGGCTCCCTCATGAGGTTCCCTCCCCATGAAATCTGACATGCTGCCAGGATGGGTCTGCCACCCTCAGGCAAGCTGACCAATACTGTGACACTTCCCTGCTGGACCAATGCCTAAGCCTTCCCAGAGGAGAGAAGAGAAGCAGGAGGAGAGAGAGATTGAAGGGGATTTAAAGAGACTTATTTGGGGGAAAGGAAAGATTAAAGGGATTTATGGAGACCCAGCCAAAGAAAGACTCAACAAGTTAACCCCTGAAATCCTCCCAACAGTACACAAATGTCCCCAGCCAAGCCTAATTATCATCCATTCAGATGCCAAGTTTGAACCAGAAACTGTACTTGAAACTAGTCCTCATTAGCCCCTCTGGGAACAAGCTCTCCCCCCAAGTCCCATTCCCAGACCCCCCTGTCCTCATCGATAAGGACACTTCAGCCGATCGTCTTTTCCCAGTCAAGAAAAAATGTTTGACTTTTTCTTTCCAAATACAGAACAGTCTACCAAAGACAGGGGTCATACTATTGTCCACTGAATATTTGGGTTTCACGTTCCCCAGTCAAATGTGAGAGTTACAGGTTATGGGCCCGCCTGTCAAAGAGATCTAACCCTTCCTATTGATATAATTTCAAAGCATAACACTGTATCTTCACACAGATATTGTATTTGTGTGCAGATCTTCCTGCTAAATCCCCAGCCTGTCACAGACTCCCACTGTGACAGAAGAGGTGGTACCTCGAAACTCCTTCCCAGAGCATCATTCTAAAAATGCTAGAGGTCATCACCAGGGCAGTCCAGAAGCCTACAGGGCACATGCTTGCCCCAGAAACTAGTCTTGCCTTCCCCTTCCCTTTAATTTTAGAGATGAAGAAGCTGAGACAAGGAGAAGGTACTGTGGGCAAATGGCCAATCAGAGTCACCGGGCAGGCAGAAGAGTTGCTCAGAAAATCTCTGGAAATAGTGAACAAAACCACCAATGGTATGTACCTACCAGTTCTTCCAACCCCAGATCCTTGGAGAACCCCATGTCCAACCCACTAGCATCTCCTATTGGCTCTACCTTCAACATTCATCTAGAATCCAACCACTCATCACCTCCAATTCTAAAAAGCCATTATCCCTCCTCTGGATCACAGTCGTGGCCTCCACACTTCCACTCTTGAGCCCAGACCGTCTGTTCTAAGACCAGCAACCCCAGGGAAGATGAAAAACCTAGGTCAGATCAAGTTTTTCTTCGGCTTAAATCCCTCCGAAGCTCCCAATTTCTCTTGAAGCAAGAGCCAAAGTCTGCTCTTCACTTACAAGGCCTTTCCTTAGCTCTGCCCCTCCTCCACCCACTCCCCACCCACCCCGACTTCTCCTACCCCCACTGTCCTTCCCCTGGAGCCTCAGCTCTAGCTACAGTAACCTGCAGGCCTCAGAGTTCCCAGGCATGCTCCTGCCTCAGACACCTGCCCTTTCCTCTGACTGGAACTTTCTATCTTTAGCTATCCCACAGATCCTTCAGATCTTAATTCCAATGATAGCTTCTCAGTAAGGCCTTTCCTGGCTACCCGACCTCAAGCTGCCACCACCCCCAACCCCACAAATTCTCTCTCCCTAACTCATGTTCTCCCTAATGTGCACATCACAAAACACACTATTTCACTTCTTCTTTCTTTTGTCTCTTGGCTCCCCACCAGAAGGGAAGTCCAGGAGAGGATGCATCCTCTCCTGCTGGTTCAAGGAGATATCCTCATGCTTAGAATACAGGAGGCGTTCGAGAGATATTTTCAAGTGTATTTGAGGCTCAATTTATACCATGCCTCCAAACAAGAAGTCCAAACTGATAGCAAATAATGCTACTGGGTTACCCTAGGATAGAAATCTAAGGTTCCTGGCCCTATTTTTCTCTTAGCAATATTCTTTCAAAATGCTTATCACGGACACTAAAATTCTGAGTAATCTCAGAATAAATACCATTAAATCAACCAGCCAAATACACGAACCACCTCAAGAAGCTTTGCATTCGTTCCCCATCCTGCTTACACACACACCCCGTAAAAGAGAAATGAGTCTGTTTCCCATCTGGGCTTTCAGACAAATCAATCACCTGTGTGTTCAACAGGTGTATTTATTGACCAATTTCAGAATAAGCATTTTAGGAATGAGGCAGGTGGGGAAAGACAGTGTTTGCCCCACAGAAAGGTTGGCTTATTCTCTTCCTGAATAAGCCAGCAGGCACTTCTCTAATGAAAAATAGAACCCACTGTCACTAACACTACACCAGATAAGGCAGCTGATTGGGGGCTGTTTCAATACACTACCTGCACAGTCCTAAAAATGCACCTCCAAACAGAAACAGCCGCACTTAGCCACACAAGAGAAGCCCCTGAGGAGCAACTGCAAGCACCTTCCTGACACAGGTGAACCCCAATATTTTAGGGTTGTCAGAGCACTTGAAAATCACTTAATCTTGCCTTCCCTTTCCCTTTAATTTTAAAGATGAAGAGGTACTGTGGGCAGACGGCCAATCAGGCCATACAACCCCTAAGTGGCTAAGCCAGACCCAGGACCCAAACTCAGATCTTCCACAATGCGGGACCAACCACCTACCGACAATAGTGAGTTCAACTTCAAATGGTCAGTCTATATGAAAAACGTGTACTCATACCCTGCAGAGATGTGGGTTTATTTTCTAGAACATGCCATTTTCCATACTCTAGGGGAAATGAGATATGTTGGGAAAGTCATTCTGTCTGTACCAGGTATTGAGGCCTTATCTAGTCACATGTATTTCATAGCCTGGGAATCGAAAAAGTGACTTTCATGAGACTTCACAGGTACCACACCAAAGCTTTCTTCCAATCCGTACACTTCTCCAAATGGTCTACATTAGGTTTCTGTTCTAACAGAAGTCACTGAATGCTATCTACAGCAGAGATGGCCCAAACAGGCTCAGCAAATGCGCCAACAGAAATGTTTACCATTCCTAATTTGCTGTTACACAACATTTATTTGCTCTCACCATGTGCCAAGGATCTGAAAACATGTTGTTGATTAATAAACAGTAATTAAGTCTCACTACCTAATTCAGAGCTCTGGTTAGGTTCTGGGATTCCCTTTTAAAGAAGGCCAAAGTGAAGGCCATGAGTTGAAAGGTTTTTTCCAAAGGCCTGACTCAGAGATGCATCAGCCGGCTCAGGCCCAGGCCACAAAGCCTGTTCCTTTCCCCTGTGCTGCTCTTTGCTTCCTCAAGGTCTTTTCCACCCTCCTGGGCCAATCCTCACTTCCATTTCGGCCCCACTCTCCAGCAGCATCCATCTAACCACACTGACCAAATGGCTTGACCCTTAGCTTCCAACAGTAAATGTTCTGCTCTGCAAGGAAAGATACCTGGATGCAACAGCCAAATATCAGATTACACAGGCTGGCAAGGTGAGCGCTCCTCGGGTTTTACAGTGCTTTATTTCAAAAGCGGTTTAACACTGTAAGCTGACAGCCTTGCTTCTTGGGGCTTTCCTGCCTTAGGATCTTACAGACGTATGGTAAAGGTGTGACAAACAATGTGATTGGAACTGCAGAGGTCTTTGGGAAATGGACTCCAATTACAATTGTTGATGCCTTTGACTCATGCCAGACTTCATTACAAACAGGATAAAAGACCAAACTCAAAACTCACTCAATGGGCTGGGGTTGTAGCTCAGTGGTAGAGTGCTTACCTAGCACAGGTGAGGCACTGGGTTCGATCCTTAGCTCCACATATAAATAAATAAAATAAAAATATTGTGTCCACTAGGAAAAAAAAAACACTCCAAAGGCATAGGAAGTTACCTTCATATTAAGACTCAGGCCCAGGTCCCTAGTCTTGACCCAGGGTGAAATGGACATACTGAATTTGGGATCACTTCCAACAAATCCAAGGAGACAAAATGATGCTGATAATCTAAAAGCTTTGAAATTCTTACATATTTAGATAACAGGTTATCCCTTATGTTTTACTTGCATTAATATTATAGTTAGCTTTTCAAACACTAGAGTTAAGTCATTTTTTTTTTCTATGCTGGGGATCAACCCAGGACTTCATGCATGGGCTCTACCACTCACCCACATCCCCAGCCCAAGTCTAATTATTATTAAACATCTGCTAAGTGACTCAACCCCATATGGATAATCAGGAGTTGCTCTGCCTAGCCTTGAATATCAGTCCCACCACTTAATAGCTAGCTCATATTTGCCAGGTCACTTAATCTCTCTGATGTCTCAGTTTTCTCAAACACAAATTGGGGATAATAGTAAATACCTACATTATAAGGTCACCATGAGATTTAAATGAGTTAATACACACAAGGCATTTAGAATAAAAGGTATCCTGTCGCCCATGGTTACCATTACTATTATGTCTTTGAGTAAAAAAACATCTTGAACATTTTATTTCATTCTTCTAGGACCCCTGCCAGCACTACAGTGGGAAGTTTCTTTGCCAAGAATTATTTCCAAGGCAGAAGGTGACACTTTGGGGGCCTAGAAGAAATCCATACCCAAAACTTACCAGAATGGCGCCAGAGTCCAGGAAGCTGTTTGG
>NW_026000048.1:11604865-11663530 GCF_001458135.2 Marmota marmota marmota | reverse complement strand
GTTGAGGGGAGGGGGGGAAAGGAAGAACAGAAAAGAAGAGTACCACCCGGACACTGATTTATCCATGAAACACCTCTTTCCTGATTAAATCAACACTTCCCTGACCCCCTACACAATGTTCATTTCTTACAGCACGTGTGTGAATTTATATGCACTGACAGACACGGATGACAGCAGAAACGGAGCACATGGGGGTTGGGGGGACAACTTGAACTTCAGGCTCATTCAGCAGTGCCTGATTCTCTTTCACTATCAGCCCCTCTACGTAGAATCTGAAGCGCTCCAAAACAAAACAAAAACCAACTCATGGGCAGGAAAGGAACCGTGGCTGAACGGAGCAGCAGCACATGCTTGGAGCACTGATAACCATCGACTTCTGATTATTTCTGCTTTCTTGAGATGCAGCTACCAGCATCGAACTAAATGTAGTGCAGGAGAGAATCGCCCGGTACAGAGACACTCGCAGACCCTCCCATGGGGACACGCACCCCAGCGCGAGCGGCTGAGCCCGTGTGAAATGTACAATCACTCAGGTAAGGCTCTGTCCACATGTGACCCTGAACACTGCGAAATTCTTCCATAATCGCGAGGCCATCCAAAGTCTTGCCTACACCTAGTACGTGCAGATTTAATTTCATGTGAATACATAATGTAAGGACAGAAATGGGAATTTTCTCGTGGCCACGACTCTCTCCATACACATGGTGAGTAAATGCACACAGCCAGTAAATAGCGATATCCACCATGCTCAGCCCACAGTCACGCGTGGGGAGAAAGCGGTGGCGAGGGCGGCGGTGGCAGAGGAAGTGGAAAGTCGCCCGCTCGCGTGGGCTGTTCTCCGAGAGCCCAGAGCTCCCCCTCCCCCGCACAGGAGCTGTGCCACCTCTGGGGCGCAGACTCACGACGCGGAGGTCGCGCTGGGGGCTCCGCAAAGAACCGGACAATGAGGATGCCCTGACAAGCCAGGATCCTGCCGCGGTGGCGGTGGTGATGGCAGCCGGAGCTGCTTAGGCAGCCGACACCGCGGCCACCTCCACCCTCTTCTCCCCAGCGTCCACTTACGTCCCGAGGGTCTCCTTGAACTCGAAGATCTTCTTAATATCTTCGGCTTGCTTTTTCCAGGATGAGCTGCTCTCGCCGTTCTCCCGGGCCATGGCAGACGAGCGCGGCGCGGCGCGGCGCGGTGGGGCGGCCGGGGGCGCGCTGGGGANTGCAGACCTGTTTATGGTTGCTGAAATAAATTTTTTGAGAGATCCCATTTGCATCACCTTGCATATTTGCAACAAGAGCTTCCAAAAATCAATTTCTGACACACAGTGACAGATTCTTCCTCACTGGTACTGGCCCTGAATATTCTTGTGTAGTCAACTTACAGCTTGATGACATTTACTATTTATGTGCCAGGTACCTCTGTAAATCACTGAATCCTTATATCAATCCCACGTGGCAATGATTTCTATGAAAATCTTAACTCAGAAAGGTTAAGAAACCTATCCAGGGACACACAGCTATGAATGGTAGTGCTGTACCTAACTTTCAAGTCCATTTCTTGTCTCCCCTGCCTGACCCATCTTACAGGTTTATCTTCAAGATTTGGTATACACCAGGAGACAGAAGACCTGTATTTCTGAGTCCTGTCGAAATACTAGGGAAAACAACACAAAGCACACAGCCAATAGCTGAAAATGTTGAATGAACATGGTCTGCCACAGAAAGAACTTGACCTGCAACATCTATTTGGAAGTTACCCTTGCTTCTGACTGCAGCCTGAATAATCCATACATTGCAAAATAACTCTTAAAAAAACAAAGTGGGATGTAATAAAAACTAACCCAGAGAAAAAGTGATCTTCCAACCTCACAGAAAGTCAAAGTGCATAACCAACACAGACTGAGAAAAAAATGATGTTGGCTTCTCTCCCAGAGTTCATGTATCCTCCTGGTTAACTACATAAATGCTGGAATTGGCCATAGTGAGAAAAGAAACCAGGATCCACCAGGCTTGTGTTGGCTACCTATAGGCAGTTGCTTCATTAATTAAAGAAAGGTGTCCCCAGTGAGCTTTGGGCTCCCTCATGAGGTTCCCTCCCCATGAAATCTGACATGCTGCCAGGATGGGTCTGCCACCCTCAGGCAAGCTGACCAATACTGTGACACTTCCCTGCTGGACCAATGCCTAAGCCTTCCCAGAGGAGAGAAGAGAAGCAGGAGGAGAGAGAGATTGAAGGGGATTTAAAGAGACTTATTTGGGGGAAAGGAAAGATTAAAGGGATTTATGGAGACGGGCGGCGGCGGTGGGGATGGAGGCGTTGATGGGCGTGGACTCCGGCCCCGCGGCGCCGGCCAGCGCGGGCTCTCCCGGAGCCTGTCACTCCCCTCCCGACTTGCCGGCTAGAGCTAATTCGCATTGCACCAAATTCAGCCTCACGTCAATTTCGGTACCGCGGAGGAGAAAGCCTGGGAGTCTCGGGAACGGGCACGCGCGGGACGCGCCTGCCACTGCCTCGCAATCCCTTTGGAAGCAAAACTCCTGGGTTTATTTGGCGGCCGTGCCGCGGGTGGATACGGGACAGCGCGGGCTGCCCTGGCTCGGGCCTGGAGCAGCGAGCCTAGCTCACGGTTGTACTCTACTGGTTTCTCCCACTCGCCTCACGACACTCTGCGGACTCAGCACGAAGTGAATGTCTGCCCCACACCCTCCATGAAGGAGGCCTGCCCCTACTTATCACCCCCACCGCGACCCCCGCAGCGGGCTTACTGGGGAGACCAGGTGGCGGGCACGTACCTCGAAACATCCTTTCCTTCAAGTTGGAGAAGGTAAACCCAAAGAATTGCCTCCTTCCTCCCATCTCCCAGGTGAACTTTGGCCTGCCCACCCACTCCCGCTATCTACCTGTCAGAGGGCAACCCACGTGCTGGTTCCCTAGATCCCTAGCCCCCAATCAGCAGGGACTACCTTTTGATGGGAAATTTTTAGTTTTAGTATCAAGACTTCCCATCCCTTAGGGCCCCTGTGCTGAGTTAGGTAAACAGCCATCTCTTGATTGGGGACACCTGTCCCATTTTCCCAGGACTGTTCCAATTTCCGATTTCACTGTAGAAGTGAAAAGAAAATCTGCTTTTGGAAAATGAAACTTAATCCAGCAACTTCTGCGTGATTCTGACCGTGGACTGACTTCAAATCCTTTATTGATCTCAAGGAGGTCAGAAGCCAGCCCGACCTCCCTTCCCTGACACTTTAGGTTTTAACCTAAGGCTCTCCAAACTGAGGAAAGCAAAGAGGGATTACAGCCCACAGGGCTTTAGGACTGGATATGTACTGAGAAATGCATAGTTAAGTGAGGTGTGAACACCACAGAGTGTAGTTACACAAACCTAGATGCTGTAGCCTATTACACACCAAGGCTATATGGTATATATATGCCTAGGAGCAGAATGAACAAAACAAGATTAAATCAAGCACGGGAGAAAATGATGCAGCTGGAGACATGGTAAATATGAGATATCCAAGGCTGCTGCCAGCATAATACAGCAACCTATTTTACAGTAAACTTGTTTTATAAGTAGGAGTACATTCTCAAGTAATGATTAAAAGTTCAGTATAGTAATACATAAACAGTAACATTTTTTATTATCAAGTATTATGTACTCTACATAATTGTATTGCAATACTTTTGAAAGACTGGCCGCACAGTAGGTTTGTTTACACTACCATCACCACAAACACATAATGGGTTGTGCTATGATGTTATGATGGCAATGAGGTCACTAGGCAACAGAAATTTCTCAGCTCCATTATAATCTTATGGGACCACCCTCAGAATGTAGTTATGCATGCATGACAGTACTTGCCAGTAGAACCACAGAATAAAACTCCAAACTCAATTTCCAGGAGGGATAATGAGAACTACTAAGAAACTTCTCACAGATGGGGCACGTCACCAAAGTCCAGGCAAACAGCATCTCCCTTCAATATTACACATTAATAACTTCTATTTAGGACTGGTTATATACTGAGAAATGCATAGTTAAGTGAGGTGTGAACACCACAGAGTATAGTTACACAAACCTAGATGATGTAGCCTACTACACACCTAGGCTACGTAATGTCAATAGTGGGATTCAGAGCCTAAGTCAAATAAGGTCCCAATAGAAACTTTTCCATGTCTCTCAGTCACCATCTTGTCTTTTATTTCTCCTTCCCATCCTCTCACTCTGTTTCCTTCCCCTCCTTTCTCTCCTATTTTGCCCTTGCCCCTTGCCTAAGGAACAACCTCCAGAGCTCACAAAAATATTTCTCTACAGAGACAGCAAAGGTAAAGAGAAAGGAGAATGAAGTTTGACATTTCACATGGCTCTGCAGCATGACTTTTCCTACAAGGTTGTAAGCTCCATGAGGGCAAAGAACATGTTACTCTTGGCACAGAACCCAGGGCCTCGCACAAGCTAGGCAAGAGCTCTACAGCTGAGCCCCAGCCCCACCTCTACCCCGGGCTTGCCTTCTTTTCCCAGTCTCCTCAATGATGTTCACCTAGTATTGGTTCACCTAGTTGGTCTCATGGAGACCAACTTCCTGAGAAAGAACACAAACTTTTAATAGAGAGTTGGGGAAGTTAGACCCAGAAGAATGGATCCCCAGAGCCCAAAAAAGAAAGTGGAAATGTCAAAAACAAGTCCAGTCTGACTTGATTATATTCATTTCCCCCTTATCAGAAACCAAGTAAATAGAAACTCTTAATCCTGGAAATTGCAATTAAAAAAAAAAAAAAAAAAAAAAACCTGGGGCTGGGGTTGTGGCTCAGTGCTAGAGTGCTCGCCTGGCATGTGCGAGGCCCTGGGTTCGATCCTCAGGACCACATATAAATAAAGGTATTGTGTGCAACTACAACTAAAAAATAAATAAATATTTTTTAAATATTTAAAAAAAAAATCAAAACCCTGCATTCCCCTAGGAAAGGTTAAGCCTTAACCTTGTGCACTTCCCATTTTTGTTTTAGGGCCATTGTTTCAACTGCCCTCCAGGGTAACTGGTGGTTCTCTCCAGCTTGCCATGTTTCTCAGAAGGAACAAATGATAACTGGGTCTCTTTCTGTGCTCCACCTTCAACTCTGTTGCCAATAAATTATTACTTGACAGTCAAAGGTTGTCTCTTCCCCAACAATTTCAACTCCAAAAATCTCTGCCAGGTATTTTAGATTACTAAGGTTTAGGTACTACTAGGGTTTGGGTGTTAAAAGTCCCTGTGGTAAAGGATCTGTTGTCCCTAGAGTGGCACTTTGGGGAGATGGTAGAAACTTTTAAGAGACGGGGCCTAGTGAGAAGTCTCCAGGCCACTGGGGACATGCTCTTGAAGGGAGCTGTGGGACCCTCTTTTTCACTACCACCTTGAGGTGAATGGTTTGGCTCCCCCACATGATTCTGAAATGATGTGCCACCTCCCCACAGGGCCAGAGCACTGGGATCACTTGACCAAAGACTGAAACCTCAAATAAACCTTTTCTAAGTCGATTATCTCAGGTACCTGTGGTTTGGTTTGGTTTTGTTGGGTTTTTTTTTTTTTTTCTTGGTTGTTTTGGTTTGATTTTGCATTTTTGGTGCTGAGAATTGGACCCAGTGTCTCTCACATCTCATGTGCTAAGCATGTGCCCTACCTCTGAGCTACACCCCCAGCCCTTCAGGGATTTGCTTTAGTGACAGAAAGCTGACTAACACAGGTTCAAAGTCTTTATATTTCCTTAAAGCCCTTAAACTCTTTTTTAAAGAGCTGAAAGAAGAGGCACTTTTAATAACCCATCATTAAAGAGTTACTAATTTTATGCCCATAAAACTCTTCTCTAATCAACCCTTCTACCAATACATCATGTTTACATGGCCCAGCTTCAGTACTGGCAAATGGTGTGCTAGAAATAAATACTATGTAAAGAAAATGCACAGATTAAATTTGAAATCTCTAAATTACCACTCACAGTCTATCATCCATAAAGTGATAATCCAAGAAGGCAAGGCTGAGTGGCGGAAAGAACTAGAAGTCCAGAAATGAGCTTGAGGCCCAGTTCTGCCATTATTTTTGTGTATAAGGAATCCTGTGTATCTGAGTGTATATAATTCAGTTTGTAAAATGTGGGATAGTAGGTGGACTAGATGATCTTTAGGACTCCCAAATCAGTGGGTTGTTTTTTTTTTTTGTTTTTGTTTTTCATATGATACAAAGCTGATCCAGAACATTATTCCTTTGTCTCTGAAAATGTAAGAATTCATTTACCCAAAATGATACTAATTGAAATTGCTTATTGTGCTGGGTATGTAGCTGAGTTTTGGAGCACTAACATGTGTGAGGCCCTGGGTTCCATTCCCACCACCACACAAACACACAAAAAAGGTAAAATTTATATTTTGTAAAATAATGTATATTTTTAAAAAATAATTAAACATGTATATTTTCATATATATGTATATATAAAAATTAGGCATGACTTACACCTAACATGAATAAGTTGTTTAAATTTCAACAAGGAATATTGCAATAAAAAGCACTTCCTTATTTGCAAGGAAAAACACTTCCTCATGAAATGTTGAGTGTCTCTCTCCATTACATGGACTATTTGAAAACACTTTGAGATGAAGGCGTCTTCTTCTCATAAATGCTACGAAACTGTTGGCATTGTAAATTATCTACTTAGTCCTTGGAAATAGGAGAGAGTTTCTGGAGTATGTTTCCTGTATGTAGATGATTGACAGGAGTTGTTGACAGTGTGCACTAGGAAGGGCATAACTAAATGACAGATCAGACGAAACTGCTAACCTTGCAAAGAGCAGTCTGTCAGGCAATGTAGAGAAGATCCTCAGTATTGTAGCTTCAAATCTTTAGCAGAAGGTGTAAAGACTAACATAATCTTTTGTCACAAATATGGGTCATAAAGAAACTAAGTATTATCCAAGAAGAATTCCAGCTGGCCTGGAGATGTCTAGGCCCACTGCTTACCAGAACCTCTTTGAAAAGAGCTATTCATGGAAAAAAAAAAAAAAAAAAAAAAAAANNNTATAGTTCAGTGGTAGAGGGCTTGCCTAATATTCAAAAGCCCTGGGTCTGATCCTCAGCACTGTGAAAGAATGAAAAAAGAAATAAATGAATGATTGATATCAATATATGTCCAAAAATGATGTTTTCTCAGGAAAAAAAAAGTCATGTATATTGGAAATGTATGTATTCCAATATATAATATAGACTTTTCTATAGCCATGGCTGATAATAGAAGGCAGTGACTACAAAGTCGTAAGGAAAACATTTGTGATACAAGAATTTCATAACACCATCTAACACTTATTGAGTTCTTATTATGCATCAAGCCCTGTTTTAAGTGTTTTCATTTGTTAATCCTCACATCAGCTCTTTGAGGTAGGTAGTATCATTCTCATTCTCAGTGAAGGAGATTAACACATGGAAAAGTTAAGTAACATACCCAGGTCACTCAGAGTGAGGCCACAAAACTCAAGCATCCTGCTCAGAGTCATGCTCCCAACTATTATACCAGAGTGCCTCTGTCAGAATGTTCTTCAAATAAAAGGCACCAAGAAAACACTGAGAGCTTATTACCAGGCAAAAGGGAAATGGATGTTGAACAAGCAAACACAATAGAAATCCACCGTAATGTAAGATTCATATTTTTAAAAATTAAAAAAGAGAGGAAAAGCAATACATTTGTTCAAAACCAAACTAAAAGAATCGAATGACTGCTGAATCTCCAAAGGTCTATGTTTTTATTATCCAAAACATTTTTAAAGTTTCATTTGTTTCTCAAGCCTCAAGGGACTTTTAAGTGAACGCATCCCCTTGGGTATTTGCATCGAGGACATTAGCCTGGATCTGTCTGTCTCAGACCTGAAAAATGTCCAGACCTTTCCTGACTTTCTCCCCGATGTGCATTTAGCTTCTTCTGCTACTGACATTGAAACACAATCTTGTCAGTTCATATTAGAATTAAGAGTCTATTCTTAACAACTCAATGAGATGCATCTGGCAATATGCACAGATGCATTTTAAAATTAAGGACACTATAACAATAAATATGTTGCCTCTTATATAGGGAACGAAACCTAAACAAAAATGGTGTCTCCCCTGATTTGCTAACATAAACTGAATTTTAGTTCATCTACAACATTGAAACATAATCTTCCCAGGTTATGTTGGAATTTAATAGTATATTCCAAACAGTCAAGGCAGGTACAATTGATGACATGCATTCATGCATTTATAAAAACTAAGACATTTAGTTGACAAATATATTCCCTTTATGCACAAAGCCTCCAAAGAATTCCCCTGAAGCTATTCTCCAAAATTCCCTCTCTCTGCCTCTCCTTTTTTTTTTTTTTTTTTAATCTTTTCCAATTAAAAAAAGAAGGAAAGTTGAAATCATCAGAAGCCTGAACAGGGTGCAGTGATGCAAGCCTGTAATCCCAGCAACTCAGGAGACTATGGCAGGAGGATCACAAGTTTGAGGCCAGCCTCAGCAATTTAGCAAGGCCATAAGTAGTTTAGCGAGACTCTGTCTCAAAATTTAAAAAAATTAATAACTAAAAAAGGCTGGGCAAATCTTTACCACAAGCACATCAGATAGAGCACTAATCTCTAGGATATATAAAGCACTCAAACCAAAAAAACAAATAACCCAATCAATAAATTGACCAAGGAACTGAACAGACACTTCTCAGAAGAGGATTACAATCAATCAACAAACATATGAAAAATGTTCAACATCTCTAGCAATTAAAGAAGTGCAAATCAAAACTACTCTAAGATTTCATCTCATGCCAGACACAATGGCAGTTATCAAGAATACAAACAACAATAAGTGTTGGCAAGGATGTGGGGGAAAAGGCACATTCATATATTGCTGGGTGGTACTGCAAATTGGTGCAACCAATCTGGAAAGCAATATGGAGATTCCTTAGAAAACTGGGAATGGAACCACCATTTGACCCAGGTATCCCACTCCTCGGTTTATACCCAAAGGACTTAACAAACAGCATACTACAGGTTCACAGCCACATCAAAGTGTATAGCAGCTCAATTCAACAATAGCTAAATTGTGGAACCAACCCGGATGTCCTTCAATAGATGAATGGATAGGGAAGCTTTGGTACCTATACACAATGGAACATTACTCAGCATTAAAAGAGAATAAAATCATGGCATTTGCAGGTAAATGGATGGAAGTGGAGAACACAGCTAAGTGAAATGAGCCAATCACAAAAAAACCAAAGACTGAATGTTTTCTTTGATATGAGGATGCTGACTCATAATGGCTATGGGGGAGGAGCATGAGAGGAATGGAGAAAATTTAGATAGGGCAAACAGGAGGGAGGGAACAGAGGGGGACAGGGGTAGGAATGACTGTGAAATGAGTTAGACATCATTACCCTAAATACACGTATGAAGACATGAATGGTGTGGAAATACTTTGTGTACAATCAGTGACTTGAAAAATTGTGCTCTATGTGTGTAATCTGAAATGAGTTGCATTCTGCCATCATGTATAACAAATGGGAATAAATAAATAATTTAATAAAAAATAAAATAAAAAGGGCTGGGAATGCAGCTCGGTGGTAAAACACCCCTGGGTTTAATCCCCAGTGCCAAAAAAAAAAAAAAGAAAGAAAGAAAAGAAAAAGAAAAAGAAGTTTGACTGGAAGATGCTTCTTTATTTATTTTTAATTATTCAGACTATAGACAAGAATGTTGAAGTAAGGAAAGAAACCAATCTTAACAAATATCTTTCAGCATTTGGTAAATTACCAGTTCTGATATATCTGGAGGCTTAGGGACTATAAATTCTAACACTGACACGCTGACCTTAACTATTCCTCTGTCCTTTCTGAGGGCCTTCCTGGCTCTGTAAGACAGTTGTTGAGTTTGTACTTTGAAATAGACCCTGTGCATAGAAAAATCAATGAAGCATAGTTTTTGCCCTCAAGATGTCCAAAGTCTAATAGAGGAAAACAAGCTTGTAAATAGACAGCAAGAACAAAGTGGGACTTAGGCTATAATGGAGGCTTGTTTGTACAGAGCATGGTGCACAAGCACTGGTTAGGGAGAGCCAGCTTCCTGGAGGTGTCAGAATAGGCTTCTCAGAAAAGATGACTTATAAAGTGGGTCTGGTAGGATTGGTAAAATTTGCCAAGCAAAGAAGAGAGGATGTGGATTTCAAACAGATGGGAAAGCATGTGAAAAGATGCAAAAAAAATAAAGAATGGTGTTACCATCAGAAGAGTGTAGCTTTGGTTCCAATCCCCAAAATCTTAGTGGCTTATAATAACAAAGATTTGGTTTCTCACATCCCTCATAAATTGGCTGGTGACCTGCTGGCAGACAAGACACCAGTTTTAAATTTTGCTAATTGCTGCGACAGAGGGAACACAATCCGGATTTGCACCAGCAATTAATTGCTCTGTCCAAGAAGTAACATGTACCACTTTTGCTAGCAAATTATTGGCTAAACTTGTGACACAGCCCCACCCAAACAAAGAAGCCAGAGAGTGCAATCCCATCACAAACCCAGAAGATGGAGAGAGAGAAATGCTGTCGACTTATAGTATCCTGAGGGGGCTGGTTCCAAGAGTCTTCCTCTCCCTCCCAAAACCAGTATCTGTAGATGCTCAGGTCACTTGTACAAAATGGTTTAGTATTTGCATATAATCTATGCACATCCTCCCATATACGTTAAACCATCTCTTGATTACTGATCACACCTGATAACTCTATAAATAGTTGATACATTGTATTGGTTTAGGAATAAGGACAAGAAAAAGAGGTCTATAAATGTTTGACACAGTTACGATGTTTTTCCAAATGTATCTGATCCATGGTTGATTGAATTTCTAGATGCTGAACCCATGGATGCAGAAGGAGATTGTGCTTGGCAAATGGTGCTAATATCACCATAAAGGTGCCACATAAATCTCTATGTTCAGTAAGCATGTGTGTTAGAGAGTAGGAGACTGGAGGCTGGGGAAAACCTGAAGGATCTGTCTGTGAAAGGTCTCACTTGAAACAAAAAAATAAAATGTGGAGTGCTTCAATCAGGGATGATCAGGGTTGAAAACAGAAACATCAGCACCACCCCCGCCCCATTCAGCAATGATTCTGTCACCTATAGGGAATGTATGTGCCTTTGGTGGCTTTTTTAATCCTGGTGGGGTACAGCCATAAGATCCATAGAACACTGAACAGCTCTAAAGGAATTCAGACTAGCAGCTTCTGAGAAAATTGCAGTGTTGCTTCCTCCATTCCTACTTTGAAGGTTAGTAATGGATTTTAATTTCTAGTCATTAAGGAGTGGGGACATCTGGGGTGAAGTATTAAGGATGGGCTGAGGATGGTCTAATTAGCCAGGATTCTAAAAGGCAATCTACTATTGGGGCATCCCTATGAGGCATTAAAGTCTCAGAGACAGTCAGGGTCAATTCAGGAATCTTAACTCCAGGTGGGGGGGGGGGGTTGTTATAACAAGACTTGGGTGAACGGTATCTTGCTGTGTCCCAGTACTGATGCACTAAATACAGGGTACAATCCAGAGCAACATATAGCAGTTTTTCTTATTTAAACCACAGAGCAAGGTGTTACACAGAATAAAATAACCGAGGTCTAATCTGACACGTACCACACTCCCTGACTTCAGGTATTTTCCTTTCTTCAATTGGGAATAACATATGGAAATGGAAGAGGGACAATTGCAAATCACTTTGGACTTCTTATAAGAAAGGCAGCAGATAAACATAAGGTATTAATAGTATGGATCTTTTTCTTTTAAATAGCTGTCACATCTGGCTCTTTGTTTTCTGCCTGGATTATAAAATGAATGGCTTCAAAACACACACACACACACACACACACACACACAAATCCGACTAAATCACATCCACCCACAGACTTCTACTAGATGGGTGCATTTTATATCAAGTGTAAATAATCTTGGAATGTCACAGATTCCTTTTTCCACAGGGGTTTTCAAACAGAATAAAACCTATCAATTAGAGATTCTGCCAATACATTATTCCCTAAGAGTGTAGGCATTACTTTTTTTTTCCAGGACTGGGGATTGAACCCAGGGTATCCTGCGTGTTAAGTAAGTGCTCTACTTTTGAGCTACATCCCAGCTTTTTAAATGGATTTTTTTTAAGAGAGAGAGAGAGAGAGAATTTTTTTTAATATTTATTTTTTTTAGTTTTCGGCGGACACAACATCTTTGTATGTGGTGCTGAGGATCGAACCCGGGCCGCACGCATGCCAGGCGAGCACACTACGCTTGAGCCACATCCCCAGCCCTTAAATGGATTTTTTGAGAGGGGTTTTGTGTGTGTGTGTGTGTAGGGGGGGTTGTTAGTTGGGGGGTTGTTATTGGTTTTTTTCTTTTTTTAAAGATAGTATCTTACTACGTTGTCTGGACTGGTCTCAAACTATTCAGCCTGATCCTCCTGCTTCAGCCTCCCAAATAGCTAGATTACAGATATGAATAACCACACCCAACATTGTTAACTCTTTGAAACCAAAAATTTTCAAATCTATCACCAGCAACATATAGCAGTTTTTCTTATTTAAACCAGAGACCAATACGAGAAGACCAGCATTTTTATAAAGGAAAGTGATGTGTAGCTTCGTAATCAATTAATTAACATTAAACTTTTTTTTTCAGTGTTGAAGACTGAACCCAGGACCTCATGCATAATAACTTTTGAATTTAGAAAAATACAAAAAAAAAAAAAAAGATATTCTGCTCCAAGTTGACAATGTACCATGATGGAGCTGCTGTGGTTCTTTAACTCCAAGTGTTTCTGAAAGCAGGAAAGGTGAGAGGGAGATGCCCACTCAAAATGTTACAGGGACACAATTCAGTTGTGTGTGTTCCTGGATTAACCACTCTCTTCGGGGCTCACAAATCGAGGCATCTGAGGGATAAACACCTCAGATGCACACAAATCAGTCTGCAAGATTATTGGATGAGGACACCATCAGATGCACACAGATAAACACCTCAGATGCACACAAATCAGTCTGCAAGATTATTTGATGAGGACTATACCCCTCACTGTGTAAATATTCTACCTAATGCACTTGGGGCCTTGAACTGACAGATGTTTATATTACCAGCCTTGACAAAAAGCCTTACTCCTAATCAAATTTACACAGGAACTAAGCAAGGGAACAGGGAGGAACTTGGGCCCTGAATATTCTGCACTGCCTTAGCCTTCCTCGTTCCCCACTCCCTGGAGAGCCCCAGGCTTCCAAATCTCAGACATCTCCCCAGTCTCCTGAAGGTTAACGATGCTATTTCCCGCTGAACCAGCCAGAAACAACACTGGAAGTGGGTTTATTTTTACCCCAGGCTTTGCCATCTATCATTACTGAAAAACTAAGAGACAGGTTTTGGCTGCATATCCTGTGGAATATTCAAGATCTCCATGCAGAATTTGGCCTCAGTCTGCCGCCTTTATCTCATCTGGAGCGGTCTCCTTCTTCTCCCTGCCAATGTTCCTCATTAGCAAGGATATTTGTATTCAAAACAAGAGACAGTTTCTTTGGTCAGGCACCTGAGGGATCCTGTGGTGACATCATATGGCAGCATTCTCTGACTGATGTCATTGCTTCTTTCATGGAAACAAATCACGGGTACCTGGATGACATGGTATGTTTAACCAAAGGGAGGGAGAATAGGTAACAAATTTAAATATTTCTTGCAGAGTTCTTCAGTATGCAGACTGAACAGCAAAAAATACTTGTTCTATTACAGGTTATTCTCTCTGGCTTTTAAAGATATTTCACTTTTTGAGGGCATCTTTTTCCCTGGTTTGTAACATGGAAATTGTATTGCCTGCTAATTGGATGCCTTTCAGAACCCTGAGATCCTGTAATGGAATTCCTTGGGGACTCCATTACCTCCTACATTACATTCAAACAGTTCTTTCTTGGTTTGCAAAAGTCCTGTGTTCATGGAAACTTGAAGGTATCTACCTTCTCATCTTTTCCAGTCAAGCAAACTTGATTAGAGCCTTTCAAAGCAACCAGAAGAGCTTCTGGTTGGTGACTGTGTGTCCATACTGTGCCGGGGTCTAGACCCCGAGCCCTTTGAACTCTTATTTTCATATTTAATTTCCATCTATTTCTCTCTTCTGTTGATTTTCTTTTTTAATAATTTATTTTAATTAGGTATATATGACAGAATCATTTTGATTCATTGTATACAATTGCAGCATTTTCATTTCTCTGGTTGTACACAATGTAGCGTCACACCATATGTGCAGTCTTACATGTATTTAGGGAAATGATGTCCATCTCATTCCACCATCTTTCCTGCCCCCTGCACCCTTCCATCCTCCCTTACCTTTGCCCAAAGTTCCTCCATTTTTTTCCCAAGCCTCTCCCTCCCCATTATGGATCAGCATCCACTCATCAGAGAGAACATTCAGCCTTTGGTTGTTTGGGTTTGGTTTACTTTACTTAGCATGATATTCTCCAACTCCATCCATTTACTTGCAAATGTCATGATTTTTATTCTCTTTTAATGCTGAATAATATTCCATTGTGTATATATACCACAGTTTCTTTGTCCATTTATCTGTTGAAGAGCACCTAGATTGGTTCCATAGCTTAGCTATTGTGAATTGAGCTGCTCTAAAATTATAATATGGCTGTGTCACTCTAGTATGATGATTTAACTCCTTTGAGTATAGACAGAAAAGTGGGATAGCTAGGTCAGATGGTGGTTCCATTCCAAGTTTTCTAAGGAATCTCCATGCTTACTGCTTTCCAGATTGGTTGCACCAATTTGCAGTGTAAGCACCAAATTACTACCTGCTCTTTTGAACCCAGCAAATACTCTTTCAGGATGGCTTTTGACAGATGTGGAAACTGAGGCATCAGACCCCCTACACACACTTAGGGCCATAGGGCTGATCAGAAAAGAATGGAGCTTGTGCTGGGGATGTAGCTTAGCAGTAGAGTTCTTGCCCGGCATGCACAAGACCCTGAGTTCAATTTCCAGTGTCAAAAGCAGAAAAACTCAAGGAAGCCTGCAATAGGTCTTTCCTGAAAGTAAAACCATGTTGCTATCCTGCTTCCAAGGAAGTCCCTGAAAGGAGGACTGATGGCTCACTCTCTGTCACCCCCACTGGATCACAAGTGCCTGGGTTAAATGTGACTTCTGGGTGTGTCTGTGAGGGCTTTCCAGATGACATTAGCATCTGAATCTGTGTACTCAGTAGATTGCACTCCCCAGGGTGAACAGGTATCTTACAATCCACTTAGGATCTGGACCAAATAAAAAGGCAGAGGGAAGGAATTCCCCCCCCCCCTTTTCTCTTCCTGCCTTGTTGCTTGAGCCTAGACCTTGATCTTCTGCCCTTGGCCTGGGATTTGTATTGGCTATTGGACCTTCAGACTTGGACTGGAATTATACCACCCATTCCTGGGTATCCAGCTCAAATACAGCAGATTATGGGATCTGTTGACCTTCAGAATTTGTATATTACAAATCTCATCCAAACATCCTAATAGCAAAACATAGGATTCTCACATAAATGTATTTATTTCATAAATAAATACCAGAGCCAAACTTAGTACCCAAATACCCTGGAAAATTTTTGAGTCCTCTGTATATTAATATTTGGTGATGAGAATGGCAAGGGACAGGGAGGGCACATGCAGGGTTCTGCTCTGCTGCTAGCGTGGGATCTGGGGAGTATTCACCAATAGCAAGGCAGATGTTAAGCCTGTTGGGTTCAGCTGTCCGGAGAGAAGCCAGAAGTGGGGTTTCCCAATTCTCCCTGGTGCGCTGACCCCTCACACACTGATCTTGACAGCTCTGCTCCTGACATTCCCCTAAGGGATTTAAGTCACCAAGCAATTAAAACCCAGACGCTGGGTGTGTGTTCTGATTCTGAATCAGGGTGGCTTTTGCAACATCCAAATTATAACCCAGAGATCCAGTGCTGCTCTGGGATCCCTGAGGTGGCTTCAAGATATCACCTGCATTTTCAAGTGCAAAGCCCAGATTTCTTCTTCGTTGCCCTCCCAGCACATTTCATATTAAGTAAACAATTGCAGTGATATGATTCTCTCCCAATCTTCCTACAGCTCCCGGCAGAAGGTCAGTGGGGTTTTTCCTCTGGTGGTTGGCTGACTCAGAGCTCTCCTCTCCCCATGCTCGCCTTGAGGAGGCCGCCGCGGTTCCAGGTTTTCTGGTTTCAAAATAAATTGGCAGAAATCTGAAGTGATGCCAATACCGCCCTCCTGCCCGCAGGCAGCTGGGTCCCAGTGGGAGGTCTCTTAGCAACCAGGCTCAAATCAAATATTTGGGCGTCTGGACACATTCTGATTGGAATGAGATCATGAACAAAAACTTCTCTCTTTCCCTCGACCCAGCTACCCAGGGTTATGAAAAGATGCTGAGCCCCCGAGCTGCCTCCCTGTGCCCGGGATGTCTGTGACTCACTAAGTTCAGCGAGAGGCAGTCCCCACCATGGGGCAGCGAGGTCCCAGACCTGCAGGCCACAAGTCCATCTTCTATTTCTCCCTTGATGAGGATCCCTGCACTCTAATTTTTTGGATGCTGTGCCTACATAAAGCCCGAAGTTTGAAGTTGACCCAGTCCGACCCTGTGTATACAGCACTTTCCAGAAATCAGAACATCCACAGGGTGTGAGCTGCAGTCCACTTCAGAGGAAACCCTGTTGGAAGAACGAGGGCTTCAGCACGATCCTCCTCCATCTGTGGACTGGTCCTTTCCTCCACCATCCCCACAAGTGACAAATGGCAAATGAGTGGGAGAGGGGGACAGAAGAATGCCAGCCAAGGGCAGTTTTGCTCCTCAAAGATGAAATATTTGTTTAACTTTTTCAACAATTGGAATCTGTTTTCCAACCTCAAATCCTAGGTTCATCTTATTCCTGTAGAACTCGGGAAAAATGAAATATATCACATTTGGCTTTGCTTGCTAATTCCAATTAGTACTCTTAGAGACTGGGGAGACGTTATTTCAGCTTTTATGTCTATAATATGGACTTTTAAAGTCCTGGGCTCTTGATCTCATCAGAGGTGGGCTAGCCAGAGCTCCTCCCTTGGCCCAGTTGTCCAGCCCTCTCTCTGCATGCTTAGGCCACTCCATGTGGTCCCTGGGTTGTCACTTCTATGTGCACAGATGTTTCACCTCTCCACTTGAGTCCCCAAAAGGTTGATACCATGTCTTACACCCCCTTGTCACCTTTATAAGACACCTGATCCACAGCCCTAGGTCCTAAATAAACTCAATGAATTTAATTAACATCCAAACCATAGAGAAATGTCATATTTTCCTTCAATGGTAATGAACAAATCAGAAAGCACAGAGGTAGTGATTCAGGCACCATTGGTTTTGCCTCTGCCCCTCTCTAGTTTTGTGGCCTTGGGAAAGTTATAGGAAGCCCTCTTAGCCTCAGTTGCTTTATTGGAAAATGGAAATAACAGCAGTCTCTACTGGGTTGAAGTGTTTTGAGAATATTAGACAAACATCTAACACAAAGAAAGTCAATAAGTGGGAGTTTTCATTGTCAGGGCTCTTTGACTTGAAACACAGAATCTTTTGATCATCTGAACCTTAAATGAAAGCACACTTGGGTTACTTAGTTGTTCTGATCATAAAATTATTTTAATTCTTTATCTTAAAAGCTGTGGAAGATCACAGAATGAGTTAGCACCTAGCTTCTCTATGTCTTAAGGTAAACTATATCTTTTCTAAATCACTCCTTGCTTTAAAAGATGGACACACACACACACACACACACACTTATGGCAATGATTTGTTTAAATTATTATTTTGGTCAAAAACTGTTAATAACTAAGATTCGACAGTGACCCTGAATTCCATTTTGAACATCCTCCCCCCAGGTCTCCTTTGAAAGTAGTGATAAATTTTTGTTGATTTTGTTTATAAGATAGAAGATACCTGAATTCAAGGCCTGACAGATGTACTTGAACACAGTGTCAAGGTTGGACAATGGACACATTTTACTTTTTCAATCTCATCAGCAGACAAAGAAGCCAGCATTATCTGTAATAGCTGCAGACTGGAAATGACCAAGTGTCCAAGAGGCTAGGACCATGTTCTTTTACAAAGCAATGGAATATCTGACTTTTTCTTAAGACGAAGATTCTATTCAAAATAACATTAAGTTGAAAAGCTAAAAACCATGATTGCATTGATACGACAACCAGGTTTACAAAGCAAATAAAGGGAAATAAGATTTTCTAAATAGTAGAGGTTTCTAGTAAGATGTAATCTTGACCTCCAAGAGTACAGTTTTCCTAAATGTCTTCATTTTAAGTACATGTACTTTGATTCAGTACTTGCTTATATTTATAAAGTAAACCTTTCTCACAGTGAAACTTCACATCATGTACAATCACAAGAATGGAATCCTAATTAGAATAAGTTATACTCCATGTGTTTGTGTCAAAATACATCCTACTGTCATGTATGTCTTAAAAAGAACAAATAAAAAATATTTCAAAATCAAGTAAACCTTCCTTATATTCCATGATAACAGAGCATTTACTAGGTCCTAGGCATTATTTGGGGTGGGTGGCAATATGTTGTGATCCTGGACCTTACCTTCTACTGTGGGACATGGTCAATCAACAAAAATGTCACTGTGCCATTTTCCAAAAGACTTTCACTTTCAAATTTCACAGGCCCACTGTCTAATAAGTAAGGTTTAATGTACGCATCTGAGAGATGAGAGAACTAAATAGGCCAACGTCAGCCAGTGGGAGGTGACGGCTGGGATTTTAACCTAGGTCACCCGGGACTTCTGCTTTGGCAACAGCAGGTTAAGTCATTACACCAACCTTCCTACCAGAGACAACTTAAAAAGCTGGATGAAATATTTGTTGAACTTTTTCAAAAGCAAAACAGCAAGAATAAGGTGGTAAGGAAACATTTGCCAAAACCACGGAGAAAGCAAACCAGAGAGGTTAGCTCAGTCCCACAGTTTTTAGCCTAAGGCACTTGTCGATCTGGAAAAAAATCAAGTTTGAAATTGACCTGTTCTTCTGAGAGCCTCACAAAGGTAGGGAAGCAAAAGCCCAGGGCTCACCAAAAGTTCAGGATTCAGATTAACCACTCCTCGGTTTAAACAAGGTCCTCTGGGTGGGGAGAAAAGGATTTCTACAGCGTGTAGGCTTGCAGACAAGTTCAGGTCTTGGGCAATCCAAAAGTCTCAGACTTTGAACTTGGATTAAGGTAGTTCTAGCTGGTAGTGCCTTCCTCCCAGAGCCCAGCAGACACTGTGAAAATCCTGGCTGGAAACAGAGTTCACCATTATTATTATATACACATTATTCATGTATACACATGTAGATTCACATATATGCAATGCCTGACACCATCTAAGAGAATTGAGGCACCCAGGAAAACAGGACATTATGAGCAAAGTAGCAACAATAGCCAATAATGGGGCTATGGTTTGGATATGGGTTGAGTGTGTACTGCAAGTGTTCATGTGTTGAAATTTAATCCCCATTGTGAGGTATTCAGAAAGCAGAAACTTAATCCAACTAGAATACAATGTTCAAGTTGCACCCTTTAATCAGGTAATTAGGATTAGGATGGGGCCATCAGTGTAGAACCCCTATAATTGAATCCCAGCAGCTCTACAAGAACAGGGAGAGAGCCAGGCGCGGTGGCACAAGCCTGTAATCCCAGCAGCTCAGGAGGCTGAGGCAGGAGGATCGAAAGTTCAAAGCCAGCCTCAGCAACACTGAGGCACTAAGCAACTGAGTAAGACCCTGTCTACAAATAAAATACAAAACAAGGTGAGGAATATAGCTCAGTGGCCAAGTGCCCCTGAATTTAATCCCTAGTACCCCATCCCCCAAAAAAGAGAACAGGGAGAAAGACCAGCAGACATACAATGTGAGCTCTGTGTCTCTTGCCTTGTGATGTCCTGTGTTGTTTCAGGACTCTGCCAGCAAAAAGACGCAGTTCTTCAACATTGGAGAAGGCCTATGAGACAAAATAAACCTCTTTTCTTTATCAAGTAGGCTATCTCAGTTATTTCATTGTAGTAACAACAAAAAACAGAATAATACAAGTAGAAACAGACTCTCAAAAACTGAAAATGAGGATTCTTCATTTTAGACTATAAAACGACGACATTGACTATATTCAGAAACATAAAAAACATACTTGAAAATTTTGACAGGGAGCTGTAAACTATAGAAAATTTTGTAAAATATTTTTTAAAGAGTCAAATAGAAATTCTCAAACTGAGAAGTGTAAGTCATTGAAATTAAAAACCCAACGACTGATTTAGTAGATTATCACAACTGATGAGAGAACTGGTGAACTGGAAGAGAGGTCTTAAAAAAATAGCCAGAATTCAGTCTGAAAAGAAAAAAAAAGTGGGGGGAGGATATAAAAAGAGAATGTGTGTTTAAGAAAGACAAGTGTTGTATGTTTTCTCTCATACAAAGCTAGAGAGTAAAATAGACAGGAAACCATTAGGGTAGAAGAAGGGACATGGTGGGTGGTGGGGGGTGGAGGGGGTTAGGGGAAGGGATTGGGGAGTAGTAATGACCACATTATGTTATGTGCATATGTGAATCTTAAACCTTGGCCTTATGAGGCCAAGTGTGGTTTTCTCTCCATTCCCTTGAGGACCATCTTCCATCGAGGCCTGAACACAGTGGAGAAAGAACACCACCATCAGGAGGACTGACCTCAAACTTGCCATTGTCCTGGTTCTGCCTAGCTGGGGTTACAGGTGTGCACCACTGTAAGGTCCTTGCTTAGCATCTGGATGGCCATCTTAAGTGAGGCCGCCATTTTAAGAAAAATCTCGCTTCCGGCCCAAGAGCATTTCTGAAAAAGGCTCACCACTCCCTCATACCAACCCCACCCTTAACCACTGGCATTAGGACCCACCGTCTCTAATCCCTGAGCCGGCCCCATAAAAGTCCCAAACCCCAAGCCTGTGTCGCCTCTCTCCATCTATAGAGGGATGGCCTTCATGTGTCAGCTCTGACAAATAAGCCCTGTGTGTATCTCTGCCTGGTCTCTGTCTTTCATTTCTTGTTTGCCCATCTCCCGGTTCCTTGCTTTCCTTTCAGCCACCACACAAGGCTGAAAGTGCTGGGGTTTGTTGTTGTTGTTGTTTATTTTTTAATATAAGATTGCTAGTTTTTTAGTTCCTTCAAGAAGTACAGCCCTGGATCTGGGGTGTGGCTCAGTGCTCAGCTCTTACCTAGCATGCACAAGACTCTAGGGGTGATCTCCAGTTGCACAAAGAAAAGAAAAGAAAAAAAAAAAAGCCATAAGAAAGAAACACAGCCTTGTACTTGGTACTAAGCACCAGCAGACAGGGGTGTGGAAAAATGGCCATGACTCTTAAATAGTCATAGCGTTGTAGCAGATCTCTTCCTTCTACACTGATGCGGCCTTCCTCAGGATCTCCAGCTCCTGTCCTCAAGTGACTGAAGAAATCATCCATTGGTGAAGTCCTACCCTTGTGTTCAGAGAACGGGAACAGACAGGTGAAGCACCAACCAGGTTGCAGGTTGGGATATGACGTTCTAGATGAGGTGGCCCAGGCTCAGCCCTGCCACCAGCACCCATGCACTGTAGACAGGCACTCACTCCTGAGGGGCCCAGGGTACCTCCTATAAGATGAAGGATTTGGAATAGAGCCAATCATGGCAGACAGGAAGCCTGAGTGGGAGAGGGATGTCTGGCCACACCTTCCAGGTAGAGGTGAGGTACGCAGTTCAAAATGACCCTAAGTGATTCTGATGAGCCCTTTCCAGAGGACACCCCTGCACATGAGGATAGTGCCTTTAGGTCCCTTGCAAAAATAAATGTGTTGTGTTCTCTCTCTGTCCCCTCTAGACTATCCCTCCTGACTCCTGCTTCTGCCCCTGTGAAGCTGGAAAAGTAGAATGTATACAGCAGATGCCCCCGGCTCTGGCCCCATCCTGCACAAGCTTCGTCTCCACAATGGATTCAGGGAGTTACTGAAAAGCCAAGTGGCAGCTCCCAAAGCCACTCTGGTAAAACAGCTCCCGCAACAAGCTAACAAGTGATCAAAATGCAACCACGGAAAGCAGCTTCACGGTCAAACCGAGCTGACAGCAGAAGTACCCCACAAGTTGTCATTTCCAATCCCTCATTCCCATTGGCCTGTCTCTCCCTCTCCAAAGTCCCTACAGCCAAGTTCTGCCTCAAATTCCACAAGTGGCCTCATGTGACCAAGTCATGATGTGAACTTTGTCACCCCAGGAGCTTAGAGGAGTGCTCATATTCTGGATATGAAATGGCACCCAGAAGGAATTCCTTTAATTCAGAAGGTGAGGGTGCATTGTGGTTTCCAAAGAGTGTTCACATTGTGGAAAGTTGGCAGTGATAAAATGTTGCATCTGGCCTCGTGAGGATTTGGAGGTCCTAGGGAAGTGAATTGTTCTCCATATAAGCAGCAACATAAATCTTTGCTGAACTCTCTGGCTGCTGCCCCACAGAGGAGTACAGAACAATTACCCACCAACAAGACTAATTAGGTGTCCAGGGAAAATGAATAGCCACCTCATGTTGTCTTGGGATGGCCATGTGACATTGCTGCTGCATCAGCCAGCGTACCACACGTGTTGGCTGGCCTTGCCTATTGTGGGAATGAATTCACACCAATTTGTCTGTCCACACCCTTGGTCAGCTCTCTGTCCTTATGGCCAGTGGCAAATATTTAGAGAATGTCTGGCGGTTGGCTACAGCCCTGGAAAAGATCAAAGCTCACTGGTGTCGACCCATACCAACCTGTTCTTCATGCACAGAGGACAAGGAGGGCAGGTGGATCCTGCCACGGGGCCACCCCTAGCACTTGGCAGCTCTGCAGTTCTTCATGCACAGAGGACAAGGAGAGCAGGTGGATCCTGCCACGGGGCCACCCCTAGCACTTGGCAGCTCTGCAGTTCTTCCAAACTCCGATCACCAGAACCCCAGATTGGGAATCCATAAGCCCATTCGAGTCTAAAAGTGACTCACTTGGCCACAGAGGATTTTTGTTTTAAGTTGACAACATTTAAAATGCAGATTTCATACAAAAATCTGGATTCCTGCTGCTTTGGAAAAATTAGAAGCTTGAGTGACACTTCTGATTAGCTGTCACTAGAGTTAAATAGTCCTACTAGCTGAGGCAGGGGCACACCAGGCACCAGAATCCTACCAGAGGCAGAGCTGGGCTTTGTGGGCCCTGAAGCTTATGTAATTTGGAGTGACTTCTCTAAGAAAAATAAATTGAAATTATAAATACAAAATTGCTAGGCCCCTCCAAGGACCTGAGCACGTGAGACCTCAAGAAGCCCACACACCATGTGCTGCCACAGAAAAGCCACCTCTGGGCCCACCCACGGCTATTGCTTCACACCCAGCCTGGTTCCTGTGTGCTACCCACCTGGCATATAGGCATTTGAGTCAGTGACATCTTGCCTATACCTTATGGCCTCCAGCCTCTGCTGTCATTTCTAGTCCACAGCCCAAATTTCCAGCAATAATGTAGGTGGTCCCTGGCCCTCTACAGAGAGCTCAGCCTTCTTTAAACTTTAGAAACTCAAATGAAAGCTGGTTTCATTTCATTTAAAAGAAGTAAAAAAGTAAATAAATAAAAGAAGAAGTCTTGATGCCTTGTAATTCCTTCTTCTTTTTGAAAAAAAAAAAAAATAGAAGACAGGCTTGGCATACACCTGCCATCCCAGAGACTTGGGAGGCTGAGGCAGGAGGATGGTATGTTTAAGGCCAGTCTGGGCAACTCAGTAAGACCTTGTCTCAAATTAAAATGATAAGAGCTGAGGATATAAATCAGTGGTAGAGTGCTAACCTAACATGTGCTAGACCCTGGGTTCAATTCCTAGTACCAAGCGGGTAGGGGGAAGAGTCTAGGAATCTGCCTAGAATTTATACCAAGGGATTCTTTTCTAGCACAGAGATGTATGAAAAGCAATGAAAAGGAAAAGGATAAGTGTCTGCTAGGTCTAATCTAATTTGTATTCAGCTTGGGATGCCCATTTGGCTCACTGAGATTGCCCTAATCTGAGACATCAGTATCTAAATGGCTTCTTCTTCTTCTTCTTCTTCTTCTTCTTCTTCTTCTTCTTCTTCTTCTTCTTCTTCTTCTTCTCCTTCTCCTTCTCCTTCTCCTTCTCCTTCTCCTTCTCCTTCTCCTTCTCCTTCTCCTTCTCCTTCTCCTTCTTCGATGTAAAAGGAGGGGCTGGAGTTGTAGCTCAGTGGAAGAGAGCTTGCCTGGCATGTGTGAGGCACTGGGTTCAATTCTTAGCACCATATACAAATAAATAAAATAAAGATCCATCAACAACTAAAAAATATTTTTAAAAAAGATGTAAAAGGAAAGACATTAAAAAAAAGGTTTCCAAATGCATAGTGAACCATATTGCCACAAATAGATCAGGATGACCTGCAATAATCATTGAGCACCCACTGTGTACTAATACTACCTTCTGTACACTAAGCATTGGCCTGGATACAACAGGGGAAGTGCCCTGTGGGTGATTGCAATGCAGTTGCAGAAACAGATACCACAGAGGAATCTAGATAACAGAACTGTAACAGAGGCTTGCAGGAATTCAGAGGCCCGCCTGGGCAGTGTTCCCAGAGTAGAGATGTCACTTGAACCCCTGGACCTGGATGGGTAGGGAGCAGCACTGAGGAAATTTCACCTGGAGAGAACTATGCATGCCCAGAGGCAGAAGGAGGCCTGGCAGAGAAGCAGACAAGGTCTATAGGAGGGCCAGGGGTTAGGAAGTAAAGGAAATAGGAAAAGAGGTAGAGAGCCTATCTCAGAGGAACTTGATTCTAGATGAAAAATTTTGGATTGTCCAATCCAGTGATAGGGAACAATAAGCATAATAAAATTGCATGTGGGCAGTGTTTTTCAGTTTACTGAAAATAAACATTGCTATTTATTCCCTTTTGATTCTTACATAATATAAGCATTATACAATACAGGTTTGTTGTAAAAAAAAATCTGTAAAATGGCAAAACCTAAAAATTTGCCTGTAATCTAACAATCAGTAATAATCATACTCAACATTTTGGCATATTTTTCTACTATTTCTAAAAGCAATTTAAATATAATGTATTTTATATATACATATAAAATTAGCATCCCTATTCTCACTTTACACCATATCATGAAACTGTCTCATGTATTGCATATTTTGTGAGATCAAGATGTTACTAGGGGGTTGGGGTTGTGTGTAGAGCCCTTGCCTAGCACATGCGAGGCCCTGGGTTCAATCCTCAGCACCACATAAAAATAAATAAATAAAACAAAAGTATTGTGTCCAACTACAACTAAAAAATATATATATATATTAAAAAATATATATATATGTTACTTGTTCCGTGATGTTCTGTGATGTTCCATTTTCTTGATGTACATGATATTATTCATGGTTGCTCTTTGTTGAAAATTTAAGTTGCCTCCAATTTTTCAATTATTATCAATTATGCTATAATGAGCATCTCCGATGGATAAATATGCATTACTCTAATTAATTCATGATATGAAATTATTAAAGGATGTAAACATTTTTAGGACTTGATATATATCAACAAATCATTGTCAAAAAAGATTTTACCAATTTACACATTTGTCATCAGAGCATGAAAGGACTTGTTTTCCTGCATATGTCCCCTAGAGTTAAGCATTTTTTTTAAATCTTTGCTAATTTGAAAAGTGAAAAATGGAATCACAGAATTACATTTAAATACTTATTTTTGGAACTTGTGAGTTTGAATTTTTTAAACTGTAGTTCTCATTAGTGTGCAATTCTTCAAATTATTTGTATAATTCATTGGTGCAAAACATTTGTTTTCTTTAATCTTAAACATGTCTGGGATACAGGTATAGTTCAGTGATACAGAACTTGCCCTGGCTATGCACAAGGCCCTGGGTTTGATCTATGGGAGGGCCCATGCAAAAAAAGGTCTTAACAGCCAGGTGCAATGATGCACCAGCAAGTGTAGCCTCTGCTACTGAGGGCAGAGAGTTTGGGTCCAGTCTGAGCAACACAGGGAGTCTCTGTCTCAACAGAAAAAGAGAGAGACAGGAAGGAGGAGGAGGAGGAGGAAGAGAGAAGGAGAGCTCTTAATTACATTTGATTAACATTTGTTATAATATGTTCATATTCAGACTAAAAATGGTTTTACATTTTATGATTTGATTAATCTTGGCATTAATTGAAACTTTATTTCTCTGATTTTTAAAAAATTGCAAAGTCCTCCTTTGCTCTAAGATTATTTATATTTTCTTTTGGGTTTCCTTGTGTTTTCATTTTTGCATTTTATTCATTCTATCTTGGATTCATTGATAGGACTTTACTTCTGATGGTGAAAGTAAACACAGCTGGAGACTTCTTCCAGATACACCATTCTCCTACCGTCATTCATCAGATGCATCCTTTTAGTAATGGTTTGTGAAGTTCCTTTATCACCTATTTTTGTTATACATTCTGGGACCTGCTTCTTGTCTGTTGCTTGGGTGACCCCCAAAGTCCCCAGTCCCTGGCATGGCACTCTAGGGAGGTGGTAGAAGCTTTAAGAGGTGGAGCCTAGTGGGAGGTTTTAGATCATTGGAGGGGATGCCCTTGAAGGAAATTGTGGGGATTCTGATTTCTTCCCTCTTCTTTCCTTCTCATTCTGGGTACAAGATGAGCAGCTTTCTTCCACCACATGCTCCCCACCATGATGTGCTGTCTCCCTCCAGGCCCCAAAGCAATGGGCCAATTAATCATGAACTGAAACCTCCAAAAGTGTGAGCCAAAATAAACCTTTTCTCTTGTAAGTTAATTACCTCAGGTATTTGTTACAGTGATAGAAATCTGACTGTTCTATGCACTTGTTTCACTATTTATGCTGATAAATACCCTAATTACTATAATCTTACAATATGCATACGATACTTTGATTATTGGACTCTTACAATATAGTACAATATTGTCTGCAGTTTTGCTTTTCATGGTTTCAGTTACTTTTGGTCAACTGCAGTCTGAAAACATAAATGGAAAATTCCAGAAATAAACAATTCATAAATTTTAAATAACTTCTATTACAGTATGTAGTTATAATTGCTTTGCTTTATTCCTGGGTATTATTAATCCCTTATTGTGCCTGGTTTATAAATTAGACTTTGTCATAGGTATAAATGAATAGGAAGAACATAATCTATTATCTGTGGCTTCAGGCATCCACTGGAGTCTTAGGACAAAAGATAAGGGAGATGACAATATAGAACTTTTCACTGTTTCGGAGATCTTCCCTGTGCTTTTATAAATAATTTCCCGTGAAAATGAAGATCATCCATTTGTCTCATTTCTTTTCTCCTACTTATTACTCATGTAAGAGACAAATGTTCTGAGAAACAGATGTCTTGATGAAGCCTAAGAAAGAATCTTGCAATTTTCTGCCTCCTCTTTGGTAGGAAAAAAAAAAAAAAGTAAAAGGCATGGCCTGATTTTAAAATGGAACACTTACTGAATTGGAACAAAACAAAACAAAACACTAGTAAAATCTGAACATAAGCTTGCTTCATTTTTTCAAATTGAGAATGGGTGTGTTAACCTCATGAAAACCTGAATCTGTAAAGAAAGTCAAAGTTATGACCATCAGAGCTTTACTTTCCTAAATAGAAACCTTTCAGTGTAAACATAGAATCCATACAAGTGGATTCCACTTATCCCATTCTTTAGGAGTGGCACATGAATCATTATCTCCACATTGAACTTCATCTATTGGGCTCCTGTTCTTATAAAGTAGGTTCACAGTGGTAGGTAGCAACCACCTATTCAGCACCCTCAGTTTGGGATCAGCTGTTAAGGATTTAGGGAAGATGGATTCATCCAGGTATCAAACTTGGCAAATCAACTTGACTTGTAGCCTTTGCCATCATCATAAGCCATATCACATCTGTGTGGAACCCACATCACTATCAGAACATGGTGCCAAAAAGCCTTGAGTCATAGATTTCCCCTACACTGTAAGAGTCTTCCCTGCAATTCCCATTCAACCAGCTTTGGAAAACCTGTGTCCTGGGTCACAAACAAACTCGGGAAGCTTTGAGTCAGCCCAACCCATCCCCATCCCTAGAAAACAACTCAAAATGTCTGCCTTCTTAGGGAGAAGCAAGTCAGTTTTCCTCACTTGCTAGGCTGTGAGCTCTTGCAGGACATGGTCTGCACTTTGCTTATGGCTCTACCTTCAATGGATGGCACGTGGCCGTCAATCAGTACATGCATGTCGAATGAATGAAGAACCAATGGGAAAGTGAAACAGCCTAGCCTTGGCCAAATAGTAGTCAGTGTCAGTGAAATTCATCTTGGCCCTTTGGAAATTCTTACATTCCTTGAACACATATGCAATTCCTTTTATCTATCTGTTTTGAACAACCGTAAAGAATGCCAAAAAAATTAAAATAAAAAGATAAATATGATGAGCAAAGCTACATCACATCCTGGTCTTCTTGGGCCTGGAGTTGTAGCCTAGTTTTTTTTTTGTTTTGTTTTGTTTTTTTCCTGTAAGCAAATAAGAATGGGATGAAGGAGACAGGCCTATACGTGGAAGCAAGTATGCAAATAAGCCCCTCCGGAAACAAGCACTGGTCTGGGACAGACCAATGAGGCTTCCGATTTTTTTTTTTTTTTTTCACATTTTGTTTGGACTGTGTTCTCCGGAAAACTGACATTCCTGAGGAATGTCTGAAAAAGATTGGCTACATTTAAGCTCCCCTCTAGCCCTAAAATTATATGAATCTAGAAGGGGCTTGTCTTTTCTAGAAATGGCCATGAGGGAAAAAAAGAGCCTCCTGAGTCAGGGAAACAACCCCTTTTAAAGCAAATACGTTGGGTTTTTCCTCATTCACAGTGATATCCTCACTGCTCTAATATACCAAAAATACACATTCCACACCATTGCACACCAACTACTGGCTATTACCAAGGTATTGTGGGTACAGCAATGGAAAACTTCAGAGACAAGTCAAACCTCATTAAAGCAGACCAAATCTGAGAAAATTTTTTAAATTTGATTTTATTTATTGACTATTTAAAATATTAATTATTATTAAAATATTAATAATAATTTAGTTAAAAGACAAAGCATACAAAAATATTCTCGGAGAATTCCCATTGCCCTTCCTGATATCCCATTCATACCCACTCCCTTTAGATCATCAGTTTTAATCCTAGCATTTTTAAAAGGAAGGTGATGACCCCAACTAGCAAATGGTCTTTGTGGGGACCATTTGAATAAACAATGATCTGGAATGAAATGTCTGTGTCTAAAAACTTAACACTCAGCAAAACCAGTTTATCTTAAACAGTGCCCATGTCCTTGTTTTTCTTACTCATTGGTATAATCTTCAAAGAAATTATTTTGCTAAGTAAACACAGGAAGGCTTCAACTTAGCTGCTGCTGGATCACCATGAATTCTGAACTTAATGAAACTGCACCATAGGTTGAGATTCATCACTTTATCATTTACCACAAAACTGGTACACAGTTATCTCCTTGGTTATCCACTTGTGCAGCCGCCATCTTGTTGGTCTGGTGAACCCAACTTTGTCTTTATATATTTATTTTTGTGGAACTGGGGTTTGAGCCCAGAACTGCTCTACTACTGAGCTATACCCCCAGACCTCTTTAATTTCTATTTTTGAAAGTGTCTCACTAAGTTGCCCAGGCTGGCCTCAAACTTGCCATCCTGAATTGCTTCAGCCTCCTGAATTGCTGGGATTACAGGAGTGTACTACCATCCCCAGTCTTCCTTTTGCTTTTTTCTGTTTTTGGCAGTGCTGGGGATTTAACTCAGGGACACAAGCGTGCTAGGTAAGAAATTTGTCACTGAGCTACGTCTCCAACCCCCATGAGACTGACTTTTAAACTCGGTCTCATATGTTTCTTGGTTCCCAAGCTCCAGGCTGCTCTCTTATCCCTCTTCCTGACCTCCAAACCTGAGCTGCTGTAAACTCACAAAATGTAAATTGATGCCAATATTAGTCCAAATAAATCAAGTAAGTCCATCAATAATGGATCCCAGAAGCAAACAGAATTTTTACAAGTCATCTGGTGTTTGAATTCGCCCCAAGAGCATCCCCTTTATCCCTACAGAGGACCACAGGCAGCTGTGGGTAGAACCTGATGGGTAAGAAAACAGACATTGGTACTAAACCAAACTGGGTTTCAGCCCCAGCTCTACCGATGATGTTAGTTGGTGCTCTGAGCCTCAGTTTCCTCATCTGTGAAACGGAGGAGAATGCATGTAAAAAGCTGGGCATGCTGCCCAGGACAAAGAGCAAGTTCACAAAACAATAGCTAATAGCAGCAGCAGCAACAGAGAATTCCTTAAAAGGAGGCATGAACAGTCCCCTTCCATTAACAAGGAACAGAGGAACTGAAATCATTAACACATAAAAGGAGGATGGAAAAAGCAAGCCACAAGTAACAGTTAATATATTTGATAATCCAAAGATCCCTTCCATGAATTAGACCTCCCACATGGGAGCCAGCTCTTGAAACTGCAGCTGTCTCTGGAGAGTTATGTGTAGGGCACCTCTGGAAAGTAGGCCAGTCCCGGTGGATGGTCAAAAAGCATCAAGTAATTGCTGGAAGCCTGCCAGAGCCACTGACGTAGAAGAATGAGCCCCTAGATGTGTGGGAAGTGAGCATGTGGCTGCAGCCCTGCCATAGGGTGAGGGTGATCACCCTATAACTCAGCTCAGCTGAACGGATAGAATAGGGGCCCCACCCCCACCCCAAATACCAGCAGCGCTGGTATTTTGTTCAAAGGAACATTGTTCCAAAAGCTTGTGGAGACTTTGGCTCTGGGAACTCAAAACACAGTTTGCTCAAAAAAAGGTGTGACGAGGGAGCTGTTGGGTATTTTCTGATCAGGTCCATAAAGGTGTAGCTAAGGCAGAAGCCCTGAGCCTGACCCCTGCAGCCAGTGACCTGCTGTCTGAGTCACAGCAGCTGAGCAGCAAAATAAACCTCCCTGTGCCTCAGTTTCCTAATCTGTAATTTAGAAATAATAACGCTTCTAACTTGCATATGTTGCAAGGACTGAGTTAGAGCACGTAATTGTTTAGCTAGTACTAGACAATAGTAAGTGCTCAATAAATTAGCTGTCATAATCTTTATCATGAAAACTATAAGGACCCAGAATAGGAGCCTCAGAATAGCTTGGGAGCAGCGGGCAGGCCTCCAAGAAGAATCAGGAATCACATAAGACCCCTGTGGTGAGGAAGGACAGGGGAACCAGCCTCCCCAGGCAGCTATTAATGAGTGCTTACAATGTCCTAGACTTGGTGCTAAGAGTTTTCCATGCATCCTCTTCTACTGTTCCTGCCAACAAAACTCTTGGGGAATTATTCTTGTGATCAGTATTAACCCCCATTTGTTCATGAAGAAATTGGGGCCCAGGAAGGCAAAGGAATTCATTTAGCACCACTGGTCTCATCCGTGTTAAGCAAACCACCAACCACCCCCATGTGCCACAAGACAAAAAGCCTAAAACTCTTGGACCCCAAAATCATCCTTCTCTCACTCTGACTCCCTAAGAAATTCCAGGTCCCTGCAACATTAAGGTAATATCACCTAGGAAGGAGTTTCATTTGTCCTCTTTCTTACTAGAACATTCTCTGCACATAGCCACTCTCTCTCTTTAGTCCTGGATCCATTTCCGGTACCAGGGGCAGTGGTAGCTATGCAGAAGGCACAGGAGGGTTAACCTGCATGGTACAGGAGGGGAAATTGGCACCAACGTTTCTAGTATTCATGAAGACTGGTGTCTGCTACTTATGAAGGCAATTCAGAAAGATAGGTGCTATTACTGCACAGGGTTTTCAAGAGACTTGACATCATTTATTGCTCTATTATGAGGCAGAGGAAAAAACCTGGTATACACTGAACCACTAGAGATGAATCGGAGGAGCAAATGGGTGTCTGCAGATATTCACCATGGCGTTTAAGTCACTGAGTCTCGAAAATTCAGGTTTGAATAAAGTTGGATGAAATTGGAGAGGTGCAATGGGTGAGACCTTCTTCTGTGTGTGAAGGAAAAACTGCATCATCTGTAGGGGAAGTAGAAAGACCAATCCCAGACTCCCAAAAGAGGTCTCGAGTTGGCGAGAAGGCTGTATTCCAGCCGATTGAGGAGAAGGAACAAAGACAGAGGAGGAGTAGGTCCATGGAGAACTTAACACACTGACAGCAGATGAGAGACCAGAAAGTCAAGAAATTAGGTATCTTAGCTTTGAGTCTTACATAGGACATCTGGCTTACTAAGTGAGCAAATATTTACTGGGCATCTACCAAGGGCCCAGCAAGTGGGGTGTAAGGAAGAATTTATTGGCTGTAAACATGGTGACTCACTGAAGCATCTTCACCCTAGGACTGAGGAAGGATCCACTTCACTGGATAGAGTGAGTCATCTGTGATTGCTAAAGTCAAATTCTGCTCAGAGACAGAGAATGGGCTAGCGGATCAGTTTCCCGGAAGACCAGGTTTTTGTTTGGGGGGTTGAAGTCACAAAACTACAGATTGAGGGGATTCAGATTTTGGCAAAAGGATATATTATTTTGTTCTTAGGGATATATTATTACTTTTCTTGTGGTTCCGTTTGCCTTTTCATAGTTTCCAGTTTTGTTCATTGCCATGGTTGCAAAGAAAACATCTTTAAATCCTTGAAAATCAAATTAAAGTCAAGAAACTTTTTCCTACTTAATATTATAAGAACATTTGTCAGGGGAGTGTCCTGGCCCTTAGTCAGAACTCCCCCTCACAAACTGGAGAATTTTCTCAAGGCAGATTATCGTATGTTGAACAATGAAATCTCTACCTCTTGCATGATTTTTTTTAAATAAGATATTTTCCTTCTTAGATGCACTTTACAAAAACGACTGTTGGTTTTGCAGGCATATGTTCACCCAAAGTTCTTTGTACAAGACTAACAAGAGTACTCTTTTTGTCTTTCGGTTAAGAAAAAGCAGAACAAATATGTAACCCAGATCACTTTGGGTCATTTCTATCAGCAAATTACACTATGTGAATAGTAATCAATAGATAAAATATTTTATTAAAGAAAATGGGTATTATAGTGGCACGCAGCTATAATTCCAGCAACTCGGGAGGCTGAGGCAGGGGATTGCAAATTTGAGGCCAGCCTGGGCAACTTAGTAAGATCCTGTCTCAAAATAAAAAAGGGCTGGAAATACAGCTCATGGTAAAGCACCCTGGGTTCAATCCCCAGTACTGTAATAATAATAATAATAATAATAATAATAATAGAATAATTAATAGAAAACGGTTATTGAAACATTTGCCATCTCAAGTTTACACTGTCGTTCCCCTCACAGCATCATCAGCAGGCAAGGAGAGAAAATGAGGTATAACCCTTGTCCTTGGGACTGTAAATTCTGTTTTGTTTTGTTTTGTTTTGCTTTTTACTACATTCAATAAATTTATTATTTCATTTTTTAAGGTTTTTTAAATTTATATATGACAGCAGAATGCATCACAATTCTTATTTACACATATAGAGCATAGTTTTTCATATTTCTGGTTGTATACATAGTATATTCACACCAATTCGTGTCTTCATACCTGTTCTTTGGATAGTAATGATCATCACATTCCACCATCATTAATAACCCCATGCCCCCTCCCTTCCCCTCCTACCCCTCTGCCCTATCTACTGTCCGTCTATTCCTCCCATGCTCCTGCTCCCTATCCCACTATGAAGCAGCCTCCCTATATCAAAGAAAACATTCGGCATTTGGTTCTTTGGGATTGGCTAACTTCATTTAGCATTATCTTCTCTAATTATATCCATTTATCTGCAAATGCCATGATTTTATCCTCTTTTATTGCTGAGTAATATGGAAAGCAGTATGGAGATTCCTTGGAAAACTGGGAATGGAACCACCATTTGACCCAGCTGTCCCTATCCTGGGTCTATACCCAAAGAACTTAAAAACAGCATATTACAGGGACCCACCACAGGAAGGTTTATAGCAGCACAATTCACAATAGCTAAACTGTGGAACCAACTTAGATGCCCTTCAATAGATGAATGGATTAAAAAAATGTGGCTTATATACACAAGGACTCTAAATTCTATACTCAGGACCCAAACTGTTCTAATGAATGCAATAAAATAACATGTGCCTTAATCAAGTCTTCCTGCAATTAATCTTAACAATAAAACAAACAGGAGGTTTACTTGACTTGAAATTACAATTGATATAATCCTTAAAACAGTTTGCCCAAATGGAATCACTGGGCATTTTATTTGGTTGGTATCATTCATTCATCTAGCTACTTAACATTTATTGAGCACCTATTATGAGCTAGGCACCATGAAAAGTGTTGAAGTGAACAAGTAATCCTAGGGCTTGTCTGATGGGTGGGTCTTGCTAGCTTTCTTTGTAATGGGGTGATGGTAACAATGAGGATGCATAGAGCAATACTGGAACAGTCTCTCTTCTCCCCATCTTAGAGTAAGCTGAGGATTTGGAAGACATCCAAGTGTCTGAGAAGAGGCTTTCATTCCTACCAGCTTTTAACCGCTTCTTTGACACTAACTTCTTAATACTACAGCAAGTTTGTCCTACTTCTACCATTAAAAAGCTCTAAGTGGCCAGGCACTGGGACACATGCCTATAATCCCACAGACTCTGGAGACTGAGGCAGGAGGATCACAAATTCAAGGCCAGCCTCAGCAGTTGAGTGAAATGCTGTCTCAAAAACAAAACAAAACAAAACCAAAAAAAAAAAAAAAACCCTAAAAATGAAAAAGGGTGCTGGGAATGTAGGTCAGTGGTAAAACACCCCTGGGTTCAAGCTCCAAGTGTCTTCCTGGTATTTCTACTCAATGAAATCCCTCTCCGAAGACCAATGGCCACATAAAATGAAGTCTGAAGAAACCAAGCTTAAGCGTCTAAACATAGGGCCTTTCAAAAAGAGGAAATCCATACTCTCCCTTAGCACTACAGAAATCCCGTAAAGGAGGCTTCAGCAGAGTCAAAAGATTTCTGCTTGCTGGACCATTGCTGCAGACCTCTCAGCCATCAAATCTGTTAGCCCGGAGGCAGATTCGGCACATCCCCATCAAAATTCCAAGGACATTCTTCACAGAACCAGAAAAGGCAGTTATAAAATTCATTTGGAAAAATAAGGGACACATAATAGCCAAAGCAATACTTAGTAATAAAAGGAAAGCAGGAGGCATTGAAATATCAGATCTCAAATTATAGTAACAAAAAGAGCATGGTACTGGCCCCCAAACAGGCAGGAAGACCAATGGGACAGAGTAGAATACATAGAGACAAGCTTACATAAATTCCAGTTATCTGATACTATAAAAATAAAAGGGCCAAAAACATACATTGGCAAAAAGATAGCCTCTTTAACAAATGATGCTGGGAAAACTGGTTATCCATATGTAGAAGAATGAGATTTGACCCCTATCTCTCACCCTGCACAAAAGTCAACTCAAAGTAGATCAAAGACCTAGGAATTAGACCAGAAACTGCATCTGCTAGAAGAAAATAGAGGCCCAGCACTCCAAGATGTTGGCACAGGAACCAACTTCCTTAAGACTCCTAAGCTCAAGAAATAAAATCAATAAGTGGGATGCCATCAAATTAAAAAGCTTCTGCACAGCCAAAGAAACAATTAAGAGCCTGAAGTGAGAGCCTACAGAATGGGAGAAGGTCTTTGCCACCTATTCGTCAGAGAGGGCATTAATATTCAGAATATACAAAGAACTCAAAAATAAGTAAATAAACAAATCAATAAATGGGCAAAAGAACTAAACAGACATTTCTCAAAAGAAGAAAATGAATGGCCAGGGGCTGGGGATGTGGCTCAAGCGGTAGCGCGCTCGCCTGGCATGCGTGCAGCCCGGGTTCGATCCTCAGCACCACATACAAACAAAGATGTTGTGTCCACCGAAAACTAAAAAATAAATATTATTTAAAAAAAAGAAAATGAATGGCCAATGGCTATATGAAAAAATATTCAACATCTCTAGCAATCAGGGAAATACAAATCAAAATTACATTGCTATTTCATCTCACTCCAGTCAGAATAGAAATTATCAAGAATACAAATAATAATAAATGTGGATGAGGATGTGGGGACAAATGTGCACATGTACATTGTTGATGGGACTGCAAATTAGTGCAACCACTCTGGAAAGCCATACGGATATTCCTCAAAACACTAGGAGTGAAACCACCATATGACCTAGCTCATATATACCTCAGTATATATCCAATAGATCTAAAATCAGCCACATCAAAGCTGATAGCATCTGAATTCACAATAGCCAAGATATGGAACCAACCTAGGTGTTTCCATACCATCCTAGATGGTATCCAACAGAAAAATGGGTAAATAAAATGCGATACATATACATGATGGAGTAACTACTCAGCCATAAAGAAGAATGATATTATGGCGTTTGTTGGTAAATGGATGGAACTAGAGACTATCATGCTAAGTGAAACAAGCCAGTCCCCCAAAATCAAAGGTGGACAGTTTTCTTTGATATGAGGAAGCTAGTCCAAAATAAGCGGGAGAGAGGTTAAAAAAAGAAAAAGAAAAGAAAGAAAGAAAGGAAAAAAATGGACAAGAAAGGGAATTTCACCAAAATAGAGGAAATATCAGTAGAGTCAATGAGGGGATCGAAGAGGAGAAAGAAGGAATGGGAAATGAGAAAAGCAGTGGAATGAATCTGACCACAGTTTCATATGAGCATGCACCGATGTGACATGAAGGGTCCCGGCATCTGGTGTATCCACAGGACACTAATTAAAATAATAATATAAATAAATAAATAAATAAATAAATAATAAGGAAACTGTAAATAGATGGAAGAGGGATGGGTGTCATGGAGAGAGGGGAGGAGAGGGCAGGAGGCAAGTGCTAGGGACTGAATTCAGCAGATTGAGTTCATGCTTCTGTGATTATGTCAGGGTATATCCTGACATAACTAAAAAGAATAATTAAACTATCATAACTAAAAAAAATTTTAAAAATAAATCCATTAGCATGGGAACATTTTATCTGTGAAGAAATGAATTGATGTTTCCCCCTTGGTCTTGCAGTGGAAGGCCTATCCTGCTTGGAAACAAGATAACTGGCCGCACATCTCTTACACGTTCCCCCACTGGAGCTTCCGTATCTTATCCATTCCTTTTAGCTAATATTCCTGAGCCCTACAGTGTACAGAAGGTTTCCAAGAGGTTGATAGATATAAAGCCTCTGATGTGGGAAGGGGAGACTGACAGATTTATACTCAAGCAAAATTTCAATAGGCTCTATAATGTGAGTGCATGCCGAGTTCTATGGGAGACGAAGGGAACAAGTGTCACCTCCTGAATGGTTCTCAAAATGTCAGTGTGAATTCTCCATCTGGGGGTCAGGGTGGCAAAATTCTAGGCAGGAAGAACATGAAGAGCAAAGAGCAAAGATGAGATTGCTTAAGGAAACAATCAAGATTGTTATAGTTAAAGCTTCGTCCCAGGGTTTCATAAACTGACTTCCAGACCACTCACGTATAATCGAATCAAGCCTTTATTGAAGCACACCAGTGGCGGCTGACCAGAACATAAAGCTGTTCCCCTGATCAGCCCGGAACGATTGCAAGGCCACTCCTTATAAGCCTGAAAACCGCAAAAGGGATGTTCAGGGGTCCAGCCAATGCAAGCAAGCCAGGTTACAGAAGCGGGACAGTGCAGTCAAGCGGAGGGAAGCCTAACCAATCACAGTTAGACCAGTCACCCCAGTTAAGAAACAGAGCCCCGTTACCCTAGTTACAGAAACAATACCCCATTAGGTAGTTTTGTGTTCTTAAAGGTTTCTATAGAAAAAGGAAAAGAATATCTTGCCCCAGTCATGACTCTTCTACTTGGCATGGTTGTTTTACAGGATGAAGTCATAAAACAAAATGGAGTCACATTTGTTCCTACTATCACAAGATGGTGAAAGGAGAGCCTACAGAAGGGGAGAAAATCTTTGCCACCTGCACCTCAGATAGAGCATTAATCCCCAGGGTATTTAAAGAACTGAAAAAACTTTACACCAAAAAAACAAAAAACAAAAAAATAAACCAACCAATAAGTGGGCAAAGGAACTGAACAGGCATTTCACAGAAGAAGAAATATAAAAGGAAATATAAGAAAAAAATGTTCAACATCTCTAGCAATTGGAGAAAAGCAAATTAAAACTACACTGAGATTCCATCTCACTCCAGTCAGAATGGCAATTATCAAGAACACAAGGAACAGTAAATGTTGGTGAGGATGTAGGGAAAAAGGTACACTCATACATTCCTGATGGGACTACAAATTGGTACAACCATTCTGGAAAGCAGTATGGAGAGTCCTTAGAAAACATGGAATGGAATCACCATTTGACCCAGTTATCCCACTCCTTGGTTTATACCCAAAGGACTTAAAATCAGTATGCTATGGTGACACAGTCACATCAACATTGATAGCAGCTCAATTCACAATAGTTAAGCTATGGAACCAACCTAGGTGTCCTTCAACAGATGAATGGATAAAGAAAATGTGGTATATGTACACATGGAATATTACTCAAACAAAAAGAATAATGAAATTATGGCATTTGCTTGTAAATAGATGGAGCTGGAGACTATCATGCTAAGTGAAATAAGCCAATCTCTCAAAAAAATCAAAGGCCAAATATTCTCTCTGATATGTGGATGCTAATTCACAGTAAGGGGTTGGGGCTACAGAAGAATTGAGGTACTATGGATTAGAAAGAGGAGAGTGAAGGGAGGGTAGGGGGGTATGAGGGTAGGAATGATAGTAGAATGAATTGGACATTATTACCCTGGGTGCATATGTGATTATATGCCCAGTGTACATCATGTACAACCAGACAAATGAGAAGTTATACCCCATTTATGTATAATGTGTCAAAATGCATTCTACTGTCATGTATAACTAATTTGAACAAATAAAAAAAAAAAGATGAGGCTGCTTGGTAATGGGTGAACCTCAAGCACCCATTGTAAACAAGTCTACTGTGCCCCAGGGACACTGTGAGTGGTGAGAGTTAAGAAGAAGTGAGAGGTTGAAAGGCTATTGGGTATGCCATGGTAGAGATGTATTACACATCTATCACAAATGGGGAAACAGGATTTTCATCATTGCACATGTCACCTAGGCACAGGTTACTCTCACAAAAGCAGGGTTTGACAAATAGATTTACCTTTCTCCATCCTATGAGAGCAGGACCGAGGAAGAAGTGAATAATTCAGAGATGGAAGACATTCAAGGTCTTTGGTGATCATTGTCCCTGGTCCTTGCAACCTGTTCCTTGCCTAGCAGAAAAGAGCAGCATTACCATTCGGAGGTCCTTGTCCACTTAGCCCAGCTCCATCACCAGAATGGCTGCAAACTGAGCTGCTTCTTGCCATAAACCCCATGTACCTAAGCTAGCTCAAGGTCAGAGCTCATCCCTATTGCCCACATTCCTGGCCTTCCACCACAGGGCCAGAGAGGTCCTCTGCTACAGTTTGGATCTAAAATGTCCCTCAAAGGAACCATGTGTTAAAGACATGGTCTCCAGCTTGGTGCTATTTTGAGATATGGTGGAACCTTTAAGAGACGGGGCCTAATGGGAGAAAGTTAGGTTATTGGGGGTGTGTCCTTGAAGGGGGTTGTGGGATTCTGGTCTCTTCTCTTCCTCTCTTTTGCATCTATGATATGAGGTATGTGCTTTGCTTTACCACACACTCTCTCCAGGATGTGATGTTTTACTGCAGACCCAAAACCAACAGGACCAATTGACATGGACTGTGAGGCACAGCTGTGAGCCAAAGTAAACCTTTCCTCTTATTAAGTTGATTATCTCCAGTATTTGATTATAGTAAAAGAAAGCTAACGCTCCCTCTCAGTAATGAGCTTCCTTTGGGTGTTGTGGTAGGCCTTCACTCCAAAAGACTGACTTATCAGAATTGCAAAAATTGCCCCACAGTGTATAATAACCTGTGTGGCATTCTAAGTTCCCTGAAAACAGGACAGCATAATGGATGAGTGATATCAAACAAGAAATCAGAATTCAAGTAGGGTTTCATATGTTTAGGTCTCTTCCACAAGCAAACATCCTGTATGGCTTTACTAGTGCATCTCAGAAGCATTTGTAACCACCACACCACCTCTTGTCCTGGATACTTGACAGTACAGCTTTCAAATTCTGGTAACTTCATTGCTTCTACAACTTCAGACAAATGACTAACCATGAATTCTTAGGCAAGTACTCATCCTCCCTGAACTTCACAAGATGTGCCAGGACTGGATTTAAGTGCTGTGTGTCAGGACCACAAGATGACTTAGATAGGTTTGTAAAATATCAACCATGACATAAAATGTTAGCCACTATAATATTAATGATTATGACCTACAGCCTAAGTCTCATAGACACCCAGTGTGCACAGTTGTGAACAAAGAGAAGAACCCACTCTCAAGGCCACTGACAGAGTGGAGAAACATAGCAAAGATTCTTTTGTTTCCAGTTAATGGTCTAGTCTCACATCGAATGGCATTGTCACAGGTTTTTCTTTAGTCTTTTTTTTTTTTTGGCAGAACTTCTAAGTCCAAAACACAGTTCAGCATAAACAAAGGCCTGGCTCTTACCCAACTTATTCATTAATGAATTAATTCTCCCTTGTTCCATTAACCTTGGGCCTGAAGCATGACTTAGCACTGGTGGAATCAAGAACTCCAAGCTATTTGGAATGTAGTAACTATTGCAGCAAAAAAAAAAAAAAAAAAAGGAGTGGCCAAAATAACTTGTGACCTCACTCCTCTCTGCCCATCTTAGCTTTATCTAGTCTTCTAGAAAGTTCCATGAATCAAAATGATGAGAGAAAAAGGGTAGAAAAAGAAAAAAAAATGAATGAGATAAAGATGTGCTACAGGTTATATGCTGGAACTAGGTACCTCTATTACACCTACTTACACAGAAGCATTTACTTTTCAAATCTGTGTGCTCCCTTCTCCCTGTCTTTCCTGCCTCACTTTTCACAGACATTTTTTTAAATTATATATATTTTAACCCTACATGAAAATTTACCATCTTAACCATGTTGAAGTGTACAGTTCAGTAGTGTAGCATTTCTTTCTGGGTGAACCTTTCTCTCTGGCACACTGAGAGGCAGCTGAAGGCGGCACTGGTGGGTACAGCTGGAGCCACTCCAGAGACAGAGGACATTTTCTGGTGCTCAGTGAAGCCCTGCACCCAGACCTGTGCCAGCTCTTGTGGAGAATCCCAGGAAGACTGACCTGAAGTTTCCTTTTCTTATGGAACTAACCAGCCAGATGGAGAACTGATTAGGAACAAAGACAAGCCTGTGTATATTTAGTCTCCAATTTGGTGATAGGGCCTACAGACGTTGGGGAAGCTGGCAAAATTGAATCTAGTGTAAACCAATATCACAAGAGAAGGTGCTGGAACAAGGAAGATGGGCATTTCCCAGTGGGATCAGAAAGGCACCTAAGGCAGGCATTGAGCTGGGCAGAGGCGTGGTGGTGAGAGGAGAGTGAGTGGTGTGAGCCCAGAGAGGTGAGGCACAGCTTAGATAGGTAGCCATTTAAAGTATACAACTCTGGCTCAGTGGGAAAGCACTTGTCCACCATGTACAAGCCCTGGGTTCAATGCCTCGCACTGCCAAAAAAAAAATGGAATTCAGAGATGAGGTTGGGATTAAGGTTAAGGAAGATCCCAGGCCTGAGTCTGTAGAAAAAAGTAGCCTTTGCAAGGAGGGCAAGAGAGAGGAGTCGAGCAAGAGTGATATAATGAATGCAATGTCCTACCAAGTAACAAAACTCTCCAACATTCTTCAGCAAGATTTCAAGGATGGTAACCCTGGGGAAACTAACCAATGCTCAGCATGCATGAGGTGCTGCGTCCCAGCTCCCAACCCCCACCAAAACCCCACCTAATTATCATCCGAAGAAATGCTATCCATTCTTGTTTTTTTTCTTCCAGTGCTGGGGGATAGAACCCAGGCCCTCACTCATGCTAAGCATGTGCTCCACATTGAGTGCCATGCCTAGTCCTGCACCCACTTTTGAGTATTTTCCAAAGACTAAAATGTTCTGTTCTCCTTCTCCTTCCCCTCCTTCTCCTCCTCCTCCTTCTCTTCCTCCTTCCCTTCCTTTCTCTTCTCCTCCCTTGTCCTTTCCCTCCTTTTCCTTCTGCCTCTTCTTCTACTGGGGATGGTATCCAGGGCTTTGCATATACTAGGCAAGCACTCTACAACTGAGCTACACCCCCAGATCTCTGGTTTCTATTTTTGAAAGTAAAATAAAAATGAAAAAAATAAATCACTCTATATGGTCTTGTTTCCAACTGTCCTGTGTTCCTGCCAGTGGTTCTCAAAATTAAGCACGCATCATAATCCCTGGACCTGGAGAGCTTGCCACATGATGCCAGACCCCACCCTAGAGTTCTGATTCAGTAGGTCTGCAGTGGAACTAAAGCTTTACATTAGTGATGAACTTCTGGTGACACCAATTTTCACTGCTGTGGGACTTCTTCCAAGATGACCTGTACAGATGCTCTTTCCAGTTCAAAGATAACTTCCTCTTGGAAGAGAGAGATGAAGACAAAAAGGACCTCCAAGATGCAGGTCTTCTGGGTGTGTTCATTGTGTTTGGTTGGCTGCACAGAAAATGGAAATCATCCAGACAAAACTCCTTAGAGGTTTGGGGTATACTCTGCAGAACTTTCTGAAGTCAAATAATTAAAATTTAATCTCCAGAACCTGTGCTTGAGTCCTAGTACCAGCATGTAGCAAGCAAACACCTTGTAATCATAAAACCTCAGAATCTTGGAGCTGGAGGACACCTACTCTAATCCCTTCCTCTTGAATATAAGGACATTTTTGAGGCTCAGAAAAGTCAAGTAACTTGTTCAAGACCTCAGAGCCAGTGAGTAGCAGAGCTGGGATTAGAACCCAGATTTCATAACTTTCAAAAATTACTAAATTATTTAATGTGGAAAAAAAAAGAAAATGAAGAGTTCTGCTACCCATACTTGTTTCCAAACTTTGAAGTCACAAGCTTAGAGAGAATATAAGTTACCATATAGGGCCGTGGTTGGGGGTTTGCTTGGTAGTAGAGCACTTGCCTAATATGCCTGAGGTCCTGGGTTCAGTTCCCAGCAGTGCAAAAAAAAAAAAAAAGTTAGTTACCAAATAGGGGATAAAGCAGGGAAAAAGTGTACCTGATAATAAAAGGAAACCTATAGGAGATGATTTTGTTGGAATTAGTAAACAAATTAAAGATTGTGAAGGAAAAGATGGATACAAAGGGTAAATAAATACTGAATTTTAAGAAAGCCTTAAAAAAAAGAATCAAATGGAAATTGCAGGACTGAAAGATATATCTGAAATTAAAATTTCATCCCATGATAGTACAAAGTTGGTCATAGCAGAAGAAAGATCAGTGAACCTAAAGACAGGTGAAATTTTCTAAATTAAGCAATAAAAAGAACAAAAATTTAAAAATTAGTGAGCAGAGGCTCTTTGACCAGTGAAATTGTCACAAGCCATCTAACACAAATGTAACTGGAGTCACAAAGGAGAGGAGAGTGAAAATCATGGAGTAAATATTCTTTAGTAAACATAGGCTTAACATTTCCAAATTTGAATTTTGAAAAACAGCAATGCATTGATCTAAGAAACTCAGCAAACCCCAATCTAAGTTCAAAGAAAACCAAATATAGGCATATTATACCCAAGCTGTTGAAAGCCAAAGATAAAGTAAATATCTTGGAAGTAGTCGTAGTAAGTAAATAAATAATTAGACACATGCCATGAAGGAAAAAAGTAATAAGATAGACAGCTGACTTCTCATCAGGAACAACAAAGGCCAGAAAACATTGGTAGAGCTCTAATAATATTACTCAAAGTAGACTTCAAGTCATGAATATTACCAAAGGTCAGAGGGACATTTAATAATGATAAAGTAAAAATATCAAGAAGATAAATATGAAGCAAAAATCAACAGAACTAACAGAAGAATTTGAGAAATTCATGATCATCTCTGGAAATGTTGACATCTCTGTTTGGTAATTGACAGAACAAATAAACTACCAGAAAAAAAGATTTAAACAGGCCTGGGGTTTAAAGCTCAGTGGTAAAGTGCTTGCCTTGCATGCATGAGGCACTGGGTTCAATCCTTAGCACCACATAAAAATAAATCAATAAAATAAAGGTATTGTGTCCATCTACAACCAAAAATATATATTTCTAAAAAAAAGATTTGAAAATACTCAACCTAACTGACCTAACAAACATTCCTAGAACACAACACAATCATGGAAGACTCAGCTTTCCAACTGCATGTGGAAGCTGGACTGAGATAACGTATTGAGCAATGAAGGAAATTGCATTCAATGTATAAGAATTAAGATCATATGAAATGTGCTCCTTGACCACCCTGAATTAAACTAGAAATCAATAGCCATTAAAGTATCTAGAACTATGAGCTCTGTGTGGTAACCTCTGACCACATGTGGCTATTTAAATTAAAATGAATTACAATTGTAAATTCTGTTATTCAGTCACATCAGTCACATTTCAAGTGTACAATAGCTGCAAGTGGCTAGTAGCTATTATTTTGGATAGCACACAGGAATATTTTCATCATCACAAAAAGTGCCTTTGGACAGTGCTGTAGAAAACTTCCAAATATTTGGAAATTAAGCAATGTACTTCTCAAAGATGGGAGTGTAGCTCAGTGGTAGAGCACATGCCTAGCACATGTGAGGCCCTGAGTTTGATCCCCAGCACTGCCAAATTAAATAAATAAGTGAAACAAACAAAGGAATAAATACATTTCTAAATAACACATACACATACATAAAAGAAGAAATCAGAGGGGGAAATGGGGAAAATGGCACTGAACATCACTAGGAAAACCTCAAAATTGTGAAGTATTGCCAAAGCGGCACTTAAAGTAAAATTATAACTTTAATACTTACATTAGAAAGAAAAGAAAGAACCAATTATCTGTTTGTGGTTTTTTTAAGAGAGAGAGAGAGAGAGAGAGAGAGAGAGAGAGAGAGAATTTTTTTTAATATTTATTTTTTAGTTTTCAGTGGACACAACATCTTTGTTTTTTTTAAATTTTTTTATTTTTTATGTGTGCTCAGGATCGAACCCAGGCGAGCGTGCTACCGCTTGAGCTACATGCCCAGCCCCTTGTTTGCATTTTAATAAGGTAAAAAAGAGCAAATTAAATTCAAAATAAAAAGAAGGAAAAAATACAGAAGGTCACAAGATCAGTGAAATTAAAAAAACTAATAACAAAGAAAATCAACAAAGCCCAAAGTTGCTTCTTTGAAAAGACTTAAAAATTTGATAATCCCTAATCTAAAGGGATCTAGGGGGGGGGGAAGATAAAGAATAAAAATTACAGGGCTGGGATTGTGGCTCAGATGTAGAGCGCTCGCCTAGCGCAGGCGGGACCCGGGTTCAATCCTCAGCACCACATAAAAATAAAGGCATTGTGTTGTGTCCATCTACACCTAAAAAAAAAAATAAAAGTATATATTTAAAAAAAGAATAAAAATTACAAAGATAAAGAATGAAAGAGAGGATACATTATATACCTTACATTAAAAGAAAAATAAGGGGCCTAGGGTTGCCGTCCAGGGTAAAGTACTTGCGTAGCAAGCATGAGGCTCTGGGTTTGGGCCCCAGAACCAAAAACATAAAAAGAAGGAAAAAGAAGGGAATATTATGGAAACTTTATGTCCACAAGTTGGAAAACAGATAAAATAGATAAATTCCTTGAAAAGTACAATTTATCAAAATTGACAAAAGAAGATAGAAAATCTGAATGGCTTGATACTTATTAAAGAAATTGATTATATCATTAAAATTTTTCTCATCAAGAAACTTCTAGAACAAGGTACCTCTTCACTGGTAAATTCAATCAAAGATTTGAAGAAGAAACAGCGCCCATCTCACACAAACTCTTCCAGGAAAGAGAGGAGGCAGAAATCTTTGCCAACTGGCTTTAAGAGGCTAGAGAAACGATGACAAGATTATATTAGCCTCATAAAATCCAAAAAAAAAGGGCATTTTGTAATGTATAGACGGGTATCTCTCAAGAACAAAGATGAAAATATTAACAGGGTATTAGTAAAGCAAAGCAAACAATATTTGTGACGATATATCAAAACCTAGTAAAGTTTCTTCCAATAATGCAAGATTGTTTTAACATTTGAAAATCAATAAACATATTTCACCATATTAGCAGAATAAATAAAAAAATCATATGGTCATCTCTGTGGATAAAGAAAAACCATTCAACAAATTCCACTCATTATTCAAACATCATAATTGACATTGAAATAGTGAATATAGTCTAAGACTGAGAACAAGGCAAAAATGTCTGCTTTCACCACTTCAACATTGTAGTGTAGTTTTTAGCCTATTCAATCTGGCAAGTTTAAGGAATTAATGGTAAGGCGCTTGAAAAAGAAGTAAAGTTGCCTTTGTTCATCGATGGGAGAATTGTTTATGTAAAATAAAATACCCTGAGGAATTTGCAAGAAAAATAATCGATTATAATGAAAGCCATTGTATTTCTGTATGCTATCAGTAAATAAAATTTAAGAAAAATACTATTACAATAACATTAAACATATTTAGAAATATGTAAGAGATATTCAAAATCTCTACCTTAAAAGTGCAAAACATTGTTGAGAAGACTTTAGAAATCCTTGAATACATGGAGAGATGTACTGTATTTATAAGTCAGGAGACTCAACAGGGTGTGGTGGCCCAGCCTTAGAGACTTAGAAAGACTCTATCTCAAAAAAAAATTAAATAAATAAATACTAGGAATGTGACTCAGTGGTAAAGTACCCTTGGGTTCAATTCCAAGTACAAAAAAAAAAAAAAAAAAAAGTCTAAAGATTCAATTTGTGAAGATATCAATTCTAACCAAAGTACCTTATAAATTGAACATGAACCCAGTCAAAATCCTCCCAAGTGCCAGGCGTGGTGGTGCAAGCCTGAAGTCCCCCATGGCTCAGGAGGCTGAGGCAGGAGGATTGCCTGTTCAAGGCCAGCCTCAGCAAAAGCTAAGCAGCTCGGTGAGACTCTGTCTCTAAATAAAATACAAAATAGGGCTGGGGATGTGGCTCAGCTGTTGAGTGCCCCCGAATTCAATCCCCAGTATTGCCACCACCCCACAAAAATAGTTCCTCCCAAGTTATTTTTGTAAAAATTCGTTTTCATATTCTAAAATATGAAAACAGCCAAATTGATCTTAAAATAAGAAGTACCAGGTTGGAAGATTTAGACCTCCCAGTTTTAGGGCTTACTTATAGAGACAGTGTATATGGTGCAAATAGAGACAAATATTTCAGCAGAACAGAATAAAGAGTCTAGAAATTGTGTGTGGCCAGGGGGTGGTATATGAAATGTAGTCAACTTATTTTCAACAAAATTGCCTCAGTGATTAAATGGGGAAATTCATTTTGATAAATTATGCTGGAACTATTCAATATCCACATGGAAAACAAATGTACCCTTGCCCCTAGTTTATGTCACGAATGAAAATTTGAGATGGATCTTAGACCAAAAAGTAAAAGTTAAAATTAAATACCTCCAAATAAAGCATAAAGGAACATTTCGTGACCTTGAGATTGGCAACAATGTCTTAGGATACAAAAAGTGTTAACTATGAAATAAATGATTGATAAACAATCAAATTTAAAATAATTCAATTTAAAGGATAGTATTAAGAAACTGAAAAGGCAAGCAACAGTCTGGGAGAATTATGCAATACATATACCTAGCTGAGGTCTTCTATCCAGAATATATAAAGTACTTCAGATCAAAAAATTTTCTAAAAACTCAATTTTTATATGGGCAGAAGATTTTTAACAGACATTTCATGAAAGAAGATACTATATACAAATAAGTAATAAGTCTCAGAAAAGTGCTCAAAATCATTAGTCAGCAGGGAAAATGCAAATTGAAATCAGAGTTACATGCTACTTCCCACCTATGAATGGTTAAAATTTTTTTTAAAAGACAGACAATATTAAATGCTGACGAGGATGTGGAGCAACTGGAATTTTCTTAAGATGCTAGTGCAGTGTAAAATGGTACTACCACCTTGAAAAACAGCTTAGCAGTTTTTCATAAGGTTGAAAATATACCTACCAAATAAGGTGAAATAAAATAAGTAAATCATGCAACTACTACATGATCTACCAATTCTCCTCCAGAGAATGTAACTAAAGGAAAGGAAATCATATTCCTTTCTTGCAAGCACTGTTTACATCGGCTTTATTCACAATAGTCCCCAAATAGAAACAATCCAAATGTCTATCAACAGATGAAACAAATTTTGACATATGAATACAATGTAATACTATCTAACAATAAAAAATAAGTTATTAATACATTGAACAACACATGGATGGTTCTCAAAAGCACTGTTGAGAAAAGATGCCAGGTGCAAAAAAAGTAAATATTTAAGTTATTCTACTTACATGAAATTCTAAAATAGGTTATTAATATATAATGAGAGAAATCAGACAGCAACATGGTTTGCCTCTACTGGGAGTCATTTCCAGGGCTGGAAATGGGTATGAAGGAACCTCCTGGATTCATGGAAAGCTGTTTATCTTGATTAGGGTTGAGGTTACAGGAATACATGCATATAAACTCATCCACTGAACATTAATATGTGTGCATTTCTCTGTGTGAAAAACTAGACCTCTATTTGCAAAGTACTGGAAAAGAATATGGAGAGATTTGTCCGTGACTTTTTCTCAGTGTTGGCAAAACCAACTGGCTGAACCCCACCTCTGTGCATTCTGGGACACAGCTCCTCATTGGGCTGGGACTCCACTCTCTGGGAGGTTGCTGGGCAGACAGGAACTTATCCACTGGGTTTAAGAACATGGAAGCCAATGATGAGGAAAAAGGAGTGGGAGAGATGTTGTTGGTGTACTTGGCATAGAAGCCAAACTGGAGTGAGTGGGAGGTGAGGGTGTAGAGAGAATAGTAGCAGGGGATTGAACTCAGGACCTTGACATGCATATTTTTGTTTTTGATTTATATATATATTAGTTTTTTAGGTGGCCACAATGTCTTTATTTTATTTTTATGTGGTGCCAAGAATAGAACCCAGTGCCTCACGCAAGCTAGGCAAGCGTGCTACCACTTGAGCCACATCCTCAGCCCCTTGACATGGGTTTTAAACATGAGCTCTATCACTGAGCTAGACTCACAGCCCAGAGATAGTATTGCTTAATCAAATGAAAGACTCAAGGAAAACAGATTTAAATATTTTTTGAACTATCTGGAGAAGAGGTTGGAGGAAATAACTTTGTCCACAGTAGTGTATTCAATAAAAAAGCAAGAAGTGGCAGATCTGACTATATGACCTATTAAAATTTTGCCAAAAATGAAAAAAAAAAGATTAAAATGCAAACAGACCAGGAAAAATATTGAACAAAAACTAACAGTTAATAGTTTTATGACCATGAGAAAAATTATTACCAGTTGATTTTTTTAGATGTCTCCAATGGAAGAGCAGGAAAAGGACATAGATCTATGTTTCAAAGGCATAGCCAGTAGACAAATACATGAAATCATATTCATTGGTCCTGATAATAAAAGAAGTGAAAGTATTAAGTTTTTGTTTTGCTACTAAATTAACAAAACAAAAATTTTACTAAACATAATTAATACTGGCAAGGATGTAGTTTACAGATGAAGAAAGGAGGTAATATAATTATATTTGATTTGTAAATCATATTATAAATTGGCATAATTCTTTTCAAAATCACTTGGCACAAGACATTAACAGTCATCAGAATGTTCACTCCTTGTGTATGCTCTATGTGTGCAAGATCCTGGGTTCATCCCAGTACCAAAAGTAAATAAATAAATAACCAAAAATTAAATGAAAAAAAAATTCAAAACAAACCAGGCATGCTGGTGCATGCCTGTAATCCCAGGCAGACTAACAAAAACAATATCATCAGGAGGCTAAGTAAGGAGGATCATGGGTTCAAAGCCAGCCTCAGCAACTTAGCAAGGTCCTAAGCAACTCAGTGAGACCCTGTCTTTAAATAAAATACAAAAAAGGATTGGGATGTGGCTCAGTGGTTAAACACCCCTGAGTTCAATCCCCGGTACAATATATATATATATATATATATATATATATATATTTTAAACACACACAAAAATGTTTGTAGTCTGATGCTATTGTTTACAGAGTCACCAACACCCGACACTACATTGCATCTGGCCTGTGGATGATGTTTTTTGTAGGGTTCATTATAACAAAAGAAAAAGGGCAGCAGTTGTAATGTACAAATGGAAAGAAATGATTAGCAGTTTTGTTAAGAGTTCAGAACCTGGAACCAAACCAAATGGTTTGAAATCCAGCTCTGCCCCCCACAGGCTGCATTACCAACAGCTCTCTGAAATCCACATCTGAAACATAGAGAATATTATCACCTATACTATACTGGAAAGGATAGAACATTAAATGAGATGATACATGGGAACACAGAGCATTCTGCTTAGCATATAAGATAGTACACGTTAGACATTATTAATCCTGCCACTGGATGAAATACCATTTAGCCATAAGAAGCTTAAAAATATGAAACAAAAGTTGGTAGAATACTTCGAAAAATACCCATGGTATATCATATGCCAAAAACAATCCAATTATAAAAATTATTAGATGGTAATGAGCCATCTATCTCTAATAAATTGACTGCAGAGCACCTGGAAGGTATCAAACAAGCATGATGAAGTGGTGTTAGGGTGATAAGAGTGTGGATACTGCCAGATCCGGTGGCACATGCCTGTAAAACCAGCAGCTCAGGAGGCTGAGGCAGGAAGATCTCGAGTCAAAAACCAGCCTCAGCAAAAGCAAGGCACGAAGCAACTCAATGAGACCCTGTCTCTAAATAAAATACAAAACAGGGCTGGGGATGTGGCTCAGTGGTTGAGTGCCACTGAATTCAATCCCGAATCCCCACTCATACCCCCACCCCCAAAAGAAAGAGAATGGATACTACTTTTTATTTTTTTTAACTTGTGACTTTTAAAAAAAATATTTTTAGTTGTAGATGGACACAGTACCCTTATTTTTATTTATTAATTTTTATGTGGTGCTCAGGATCAAACCCAGTGCCTCACATGTGCCAGGCAAATGCTCTACCATTGAGCTACAGCCCCAGCCCTTGTGATATTTTCATAAATAAAAATAAAGTCACACAGCACAAAACCTCCTATATCAGATCACGAGGTTCCTTTTTTGATTCAGCAATCAAGGAGGCTAGAGCCATCTGCCTGGACTGCCAGTCCCCCTCCTCATTCGTGGTCCTTGACTGCAACTCTTATCCTCACTGTCGGCTAGCCCAGGACACTAGTCACTTCCTGTTATTAACTGTTACGTTCCTATGGGGCCACCTCCAAATCCTTTTTTTTGTTGAACACAGGGGCCCTTAACCACTGAGGCACATCCTCAGCCCTATTCTGTATTTTATTTTGAAACAGAGTCTCACTGAGTCACTTAGGGCCTTGCTAAATTGCAGAGATTGACTTTGAACTCGTGATCCTCCTGCCTCAGCCTCCCAAGCAGTTGGGATTACAGGTGTGTGTCACCATGCCCAACCGTGACCTCAGAATTCTAAATGAAAGGCTCCATCTTTTCAAGCTGTCTAACTGCGTTAATAGTGCCACCAACTTTGTCTCTGATGCTCTACTCTTAACAGAGTCTGTTCCTACCTGTACATGCAAGTAGACAAAAGAGCCATGGGAGATGGACCAGGCTCTGGGGTGCCTTCTTCAACCCCACAGACAAGAAAAGCCATATTTTCTAGACCAAGTGTTACCTGGAAACCTCCTTCCTAATATTCAAAAGCCCCTCTGTCTGTGCCTAATCAGGATGATTAGATAGGGTTTTGCCTGCGGAGCAGAGTGGTTCATGCCTATAATCCCAGCAAGGGAGACTAAGGCAGGAGGATTACAAGTTTGAGACCAGTACCAGAAATTTATCAAGGCCCTGAGCAACTCAGCGAGACCCTGACTCAAAATAAAAAATTACAATGGTTGGGGACATAGCTCAGTGATAAAGCGCCCCTGGGTTCAATTGCCAGTACAAAAAAAGAGGAGGGGGAATTTGCCTTTTGTTTCCTGCCCTCCATGTGTTAGTTATTTCCATAGGATGCCAAGTTTGTTACTGTGAGAATAGCTGAAGTGGTTGAGACCCAATTTAAATTCAACTACAGGGCTGGGTTGTGGGTCAGCGGCAGAGCACTTGCCTAGCATGTGTGAGGCAGTGGGTTTGATTCTCAGCACCATGTATAAACAAATAAATAAAATAAAGGTCCATCAATAACTAATAAAAAAATTTTAAATAGTAAAAAAGTAAATTCAACCACAGTTTGTAGAAGACCATATTTTATTTATTTTTCAATTTAAGTAGCTAAAGGTAATTGTAACTAAAACCTGCCTGGCATGAACTTGTATTACGGCAAAATCATTGCTGCCACTCATATTTGTGGCTGCAGCTCAAAGAAGTCCACAACATTGTATTTAGCATACATTGAGCATTTCTCTGCTCTAGTTTTTTGCAAACATCAATTCTCATGGTTGAAAAAGAACAGATCATGTACTCTGATCTCCACGAGGTTCCTGGGTCTGATTTACAATATCTCCATCAGGAATAACCATGGCAGTTTATCCCTCTTGTAGTTGATTTAACTGCGAGCAAGTTCTCCCTTGAGTTAATTCATAACTCACTGTCTTCACCTTCTATGGTGTGACTCAAAACAAGTTCCAGGCGGTTTTGGGTTGTGGTTGCTTTTTTAATGACCTGAAAGTTGACAATTTACCAAACAGGTGTTTCATTTACTGGCACCCAGTCAGAAATATGCGGTTCCCTGGTTTGTTAAAATAATGTCAAGGCGTTAGATTTTAGCCATCCAGCTATGTTCCACCCAAAAGGAGCAAATTAATCTTTTAGGCTCTGGGGCAGTGAGTCATAAATTCCATAAAAGGCCCAACTTCCAGTCCCTCACGGTGAGGATTACTGGCTTCTCACCCTGAGTGTGATCCCCTTGATCCTCTTGAGGCAGATGCTGCTCTCTCAGAGGGAATTCTGAGGAAAAGTGATTACCAGGCCCTGACAGGAGGAACTTCTCTGCTTAAGAAGTAAAGAGGGGTAGGGAGATGGCTGAAAGAGACGGGCTGAAAGAAAACACTTATTTAAAGATTTAAAACCTAAAGTAATTATGAACTAAGATGATGAAACCATGTGTTCACGATTTTTATGGGAAATGATTTTGAATTGAAAGTTTTCTGCCCCCTGAACTGATCAATCCAATGCGAAGGGGCAAATGACACGGGTGAGGACACAGGTTTGCCACCAGCTTGTGCTTGAAAAGATTACTCAAGAAACAAGATGGGAATTTAAGAAAGGGAAAGAAAGAAAATATAAGAAAGAGGGACCCAGAAGGCCTGCCAATTCTAGATTCAAGCAGCCAAATTCTAGAGTCGGAGGACGGGATTTCTGTTTCTAAGGGTCCCACTTTGAGAGGCCCCTTGAATCACTCAAAGTTCTCCGAAAATATCTATTTGCATGAGCCTGGCCTTGGATCCATCTCATCTTTCTCAGTTATGAAGTCACTTAAGCATCAAAAATGGCGTTCCACTGGGATGGACACAAGCAATTTCCAGTCCCTGGCCTGGCGGTTTGCCAGGGGTCCACCTCTGGTCATCTGGTAGGGAATTTCCTGCTGCCTGCAGGAGACAGAACAGCTGAATTCCAAGATATCAAGCTTGTGCTGATTTTCTGAGCCCACATTCAGGAAATAAGACAAGTAAGAATAATTTTCCTGAACAAAAGGGACAGTATTAAAATTCAGCCAGGCAGCTCTTGCCAGTTCGGGATGAATGGCTGCCATTATTGTCCTGAGGAGAGAGATAATGAGGCAGGTATGAAAAGCAAGGCCCCCTTCCCATGGGCTCCCTGACACTTTCCTTTCGCATGAACCACTCTCATTGCTTCTCTCTGAGGAGTCCTCCTAGAGACTCGCCCTTACCTGGGCAGGGTAAAGACACAAAGTGCTCTGATAGGCTCCTGGCTGGGCACTCCTTCAAATCCATAGTCTTTACAGATATGTTTGATGAGTGCATAGATGACAGCCTGGGTGGAGACATGGTCAGACCAGTACACAGTGCCCAACTCTGCCTCTTCTCTTTCATCCTGAGTGACCTACCTCAGGCCCCACTTCACCAACAAGTTCTGCAGCTGGCAGGTAACTGGGCTGCTGGTAGATGTTACTCCAACATGTCCTTGGGAGCAGAGTAGGGGCTCATTTTAAACCAATCATCAAAGTGTTTCTTCCTCCCCTTAGAATAGTCCGTTGTGGGGCTGGGGCTGAGGCTCAGTGGTAGAGCACTTGCCTAGTCTTGCAAGGCCCTGGGTTTAACTCCAGTCCTACGAAGAAACAACCACAACAGCTAAGTTGTGCAAAGGTCTGCAAAGTACAACTATCCGCCTCATTGCAATCCCATGATGCGTTTGTGTTTCTTGCAGAGCACTAGCAAGTCTACCTCAACACATTCTGATCATGAGTCCCCTGGAAGAACAACTGGAGGAGTTCACATGCAGAAGAGAGACCTCTAGGCCCACCTCCTATCTCCAGAGCTTCTGCAAATGATTCATTGGTCTTGGCCACCAGAATGCCCCAGTAGCAGCTGAGAGATGAAGATAAGGACTGGTCTTCCTTCTCTTTGGAGGTTTTGTCACATTCAGTGAACTCTGCCACAAGAGAGAGATAAGAGCGGGGTAGCTCACTTCCCAACGGACATTGTTTCTGACCCAACAGATGCTTGCCCCAAATCCAGAGAAGCAGGAGCTGCTCTGCAAATATTTACCTTGCTTTATGGCAACAAGGCAGTACTAGTTAGAGTTCTATTTAACCTCGGGGACACATGTCCCACACTCCATTCCCTACACATGCATAAAAAAGTCTATGTCCTTTCTGGTGGGCTACGTGTCCAAGTATTGAAAACCATGTGAATGTTGGACCCTTGGAGTTCTAAATCATCCAGTCAGCCATTATTTGAATGTCCAATGGAGAAAACATTCAGCTTGCTTTCTTGTGTGTAGTGAATGGCTATGGCTTGGCCTTGGAGTTCAGACTTGTCCTTCCATTCTCAGAAATGAGTGTCACTGGGTAGAAATATAGCTCCATGGTAGAGTGCCAGTTTAGCATGGATGAGGCCCCTGCAACAACAACAACAAAAAAAAAAAGTGTCCCAAGCAGATTTTTCTGGTTCTGCTGCCAATCTTCCCACAGATAAATTAAGGAAACTAAGTGTTTGATACTTAAACAAAACACAATAAAGAGTTGTGGATATAACTTAATGATGGGCCATTTTCCTATCATGCTAGAGGCCCTGGGTTTGATTCCTAGTATAGCAAAACAAAAACAAACAAACAAAAATTCCACACACTCACTGAATAGAGAGAGGACCTGGCCAGTTACTGTCAAATATATTCCACTGGGAGCTAAGAAGAAATTAACCAAATGCCTTCAGAGACCAACTTAACTAAGCCACCTTCTCCACAAAATGTTAAGTGACAGCTTGGAGTCCTTTCAATAGCATGTTACTAGAAAGCCTTGGTTCAAAGGCACAGCACGTATAAACAACAAAGAGGGAGACCTGAGTCACTAAGAATCTAGGAAGCAATTCAGACTTTTGTCTCCATCTAAACAGCGATGTCCCTGTGCCATACGCCTCACCTCTCATGAGTATCAACAGGAAAGTCTTTGCATTAACTTCCACATGCATGGGCGCCATCTTGTGGTGAATTCCTTTACAACTTGGGAAGAGCAGAGGGTCAGTTTTTTCCACCTTATATATTTTGTGAATATGTAAGTACTCACACAATTTTTAACTAGTTTAAGAAAACACCTTGATGGGCTGGGAATGTAGCTCAGTGGTAGAGTGCTTCCTTGCACATGTGAGGCACTGGGTTCAATCCTCTCACCATATAAAAATGAATAAAGACACTGTGTTCTTCTACAACTAAAAAAAGAAAGAAAGCACATTGACCTTCCATCTCCTAATTGAAAAATAAAAAATAGTCCATGGCACATTTTCCATTGGATATAAGATTTCATACATATGAATTGCAATTTCCCGACCCCAAAGTTAACAATTATAAAATGGGAAGAACTTGTGAGGAAGAAATTTGAAATACTTGTTTCTTTTAAGCTGGGGTCTTGCTATGCTGCCCAAGCAGTCCTTCTGCCTCAACTTCCCAAGTAGCTGGGACCACTATATGCAGATTTTTTAAAATTGTGGTACTGGAGATGGAATCCAGGGTCTTAAATGTGCTAGGCAAACATTACACACCCCTAGCTCCACCTTTCTTTATTTGAGAAAAAAAAAATGTGAGCCAAAGGTTATTTACTTTTTTTTTTTTTTTTAGAAAGAAGTAACAGTGCTGCCTTTGTGAATCTTACAGGCAAAGGATGCAGCTGTCCCCATTTACTTAAGAAAAACGTCACATGGTGGACCATATACCTACAGAACCTGGGCTGAAAGGAAGATTTCTTGGTTTCTAGCCCCATGCTCTTAACTTAAGATCTTAGAACTCAGTTTGGATAGTAAACCACACTGGTGAGGAGTGGTGTGGTTATGAAATCAAAGTTGGGGTCTGTGACCAGGGAGTGATAAGGATTTGTTAGTGCAATCCCAGGCTCCTCTCAGGATTCTTTATGTCACCCAGCCCACCTTCCAGCAAACAGACTGCCAGATTCCCTGTTAGTCAGGGTTCTGTTACTATAACAAATGCTTGAAGCAGTCAACTTACAAAGACGAAAGGTTTATTCTTGGCTCACAGTTTTGGATGTTTGGGTACATGATCAATGGTCCCATTGCTTCTGGGTCTGTGGTGAGGGAATGCATCCTAAAGTTTCATTGCCTCCTGTTAGTGCCATGTTGGAGACCAAGACTCTAACACATGGGCTTCAAGGGATGTTTTAGGTCCAAACCATATCATTCACCAGCCTATTCAGATACCAGAATCCCCCAAAACTTCATAAGTCCTTCTCTTCCTGGTGGATCAAGTTCACAGGGGTGCTCACCGACGGCTCTTGGCTTATTGTCTGGTGACACATCTCATGACAGTGATCACCAGAATAACCCAAGGCCCTGACCATTGAATAAATACCTGATTGATTCTTTAAAAAAAAAAATCAGAATTCTTTCTTGTCCAAACTCTGAGTTCTTTATTTCAGATTAAAATTCAACTGTTAGGGGCTGAAGTTGTAGCTCCACAGTAGAACACTTGTCTCATATGTGTGAGGCACTGCATTCGATTCCCAGCACCACATATAAATAAGCAAATAAAAAAAAGTCCATCAACAACTAAAAAAATATTTTTTTAAAAAAAATCCAACCATTAAGGATTAAATACCCAGTGGTACATGCCAGGCACATAAATTCTCACTTGGGCTAGATTTGTACAACCCAGAGGGCTGGCGGGTCACTCTCCTGAAAGAAATAGCTACGAGCAACACTGTGAAGTGGTCACAGTTGTTTCCAAGGAAAGCTGAGGGGAGCACCTGAAGGTGACTCTGGGGGTCAGGAGGGCCCCTGACTTCAGCCCTCTGGAAGCCAGGTGCTGGACCTCACTTGGCAGGTGGTCAGGGAAAGCCAGGGCCGATGCCCTCCATCTTGTGAGAGATGGAAACAGGATGTGGCTGGAAAAAAACCTGAGATCAAAGCAATGTGGCTGGAAGTTAGCCACGGCTGCCCATCCAGGGACGCCATGGAGGTCCAGGAGTGGAAGTCATTCCACGGAGAAACCTGAAGTGGAACAAAGGAGGAAAGCGTGTGGACAGAGGCCCCGGAGGAACAAGCCTGAGGATCTCACAGGTCTCCTCCTGCCCCAGTGTCTCAGCTCACTATCATTTTATGGCTGGGGCTGCAGGGGGAGACCAAGGGCCTAAAACCAGAAATATGTTTTTGTTTTTGTTTTGAGCACTGGGGATGGAACCCAAGGCCTCGGTCATGGTAGGCAAGTGCCGCACCACTGCCCCAGCGCCCTGGAAGCAGTGATTTGCTGTGGTCTCAGCAGGCAACATAAAACATCAGGAGGAAGAGGAAGTCCCCACAAGGGGCAGAGGGTAGCCGGGTAGTGTGGTGCCAAGGTGTGAGTTCTGGTTTTCCATTTCCTTCTTGTTCCATTCCAAAAATACTCTGGGGACGTGTTTGTGAGCCACCAACCTGGAAGGAGGAGGAGAGGCCCCAGAAGGTGCAGATGGAAGGCGAAACGCCTAGGGTGTAATTAGGCGGTGGGAGGCAAGTTGGAGATGGGAAAATAGACTGGGGAGAAGCAGTGGAAATAGCTGCAAGGCTCCGAGAAGAGCTGAAAGTGGCACTTAGGAAGTCAGCCTGGAGTGGAGAGGGTCCCCCCAGGCAGGGAGCAGGAGAGGGTGGGAGGCTGGGGAGGGAGGGA
>NW_026000048.1:11535073-11604840 GCF_001458135.2 Marmota marmota marmota | reverse complement strand
GGAGCAGGAGCAGAAGGAGAGGAGGGGAGGATGGGGAGGGGAGGGAGGGCAGGCCCAGAGCCTGGGGTGGGATGGCATCTTCCCCCCTGGGAATCCTGGCGCTTTGGGGTGACCTCCTCCACTGCCATGCTGGTCCTTCAGCTGCGCTGGGCTCTGGCTCTGCTCTTCTCATTCAGCTCCAGGTTCAGGTTCAGGTAGGGTAAGTGCAGCGGGAACAGGTGACAGCCACGTGGGGAAGCATATAAGGATTGCATGGGAGGCTGTTTTTTTCTGAGGGCCATCGTGGATGACAAGTTCCATGGGAAGAAAAAAGGAAAAAAAGAAACTAGAGCAAAAGCTTTTCTTAATCTTTTTTTTTTTTTTTTTAATTTTTGATGTTTTCATTAGTGCACTCTAGCTATCCATAATAGTGGGGTTCGTTTTGCTGCAGTAATACATGCATGGAATGTAATTTGCTCCATATCAGCCCCCCAGTACTTCCTTCTTTCCCTCCCCTCCTTCCTCCCCCTTTCTCCACTGGTCTTCCCTCTATTTATTTATTGTTTTTAAATTGGTGTTTTATAGACACACACAAAAGTGAAACTCACTGTGGTGTATTCATATATGTATATACCATCATTTGACCAATTTCATTCTGCAGTCCCTCCCTTTTCCTGTTCCTCCTCCATCCCCCTCTATGTGGATATTATTTTTAAAATTCTTGTTAGTTATATATAACATTAGTATACATTCTGACATAATCACAAAGGCATGGAATAGAATTTGCTCTAATTTAGTCCCCAGCAATTCCCACCTCCCCATTCATCCCCCTGATCCTCTCTGCTGATCTTTCTGTAATTTATTTATACTTCTATATTTTTTTTAAATTAGTATCTTGTAGATAGACTTGATGTTGGGATTCACTGTGGTCTGTTCATGTATGTGCTTAGGCAAGTTCAGTCAGATTCATTCCACTGTTCTTTTCTCTTCCTGTTTCTCTTCCTTTTCCTCCTCCTCCTCCTCAATCCCCACAGATCACACAGGTTTTTCTAGAAGCAGAATTTCCCACAAGGCAACCACTACTCCTTTCTCTGCTGCTCACTGTGGCTGTGGATCACACTGTATCTGCTGGTCTGGGGGCAGGGAGCTGGGGGGAGAGCCAGCTCCTGGGTCTGTGGGACCTGAGGGTGACAACGCCCCTGGTCTGGGCTGCTCTCAGAAAGTGACTTGTCTCTGCCCCCACCCACCTTCCTCCACTTGCAGTCTGGCTCTACCTTCATGGGGCACACGTTCCTTATGGCAGGTGGGAATTAAAAGAGAACATGACCAGAAACATTATGGATGCTCTTCATGCAGTGTCCACAGATCCGAAAGAGAGATGAGGCAAGGAGAAGAAAGGGAAAGTCACAAGGATAGAAACATTCAATCTGAAGAGGGGAAAGAATTTGGAGAAAATGAATAGAACCACTGGAGCCACAGAGTAATAGCAGAAGGATGAACATTTGTGTCACCACAATCTTGGAAGGAAAGCAAAGATTGACACCAAATACATACAAGTGGTTCCTGATTTATAATGGTTGGACTGAAGATTTTCTTACTTTACGATGGTGTGAAAGTGATATGCATTCATAGAAATCATGCTTCCATTTTTGGATTTTGAGCTTTTCCCAGGCTAGAAATATATGGTGGATGTTCTCAAGGTGATGGGCAGTGGCAGTGAGTAGCAGCTCCCAGTCAGCCACACCATCAGGGGGATATAATTATGGATAGTTACTATGTGGATGAGCTAGAATGGCCAGTAGGTTTGGTGTGTCAAATGCATCTTCAACTTATGATGTGTTCTGCTTACTAACAGAGTGACCCTGAGTCATCCACTTACCCCCTTTATGTATCAATGTTCTCATCTACAAAATGGGGTAATGCCTTTGTCTTACACACTGCCCCAAGGATTAAATTAGCTAATACACAGTGGTTACAACAAGGCTGGGCACACAGAAAGTACTCTGTGTGTTAACCCATATTGTAAGTGCTCAAAAATCACTAAAATGGGGCTCAGGCTGTAGCTCAGTGTAGAGCGCCTGCCTCGCACATGTGAGGCATTGGGTTTGATCCTCAGCACTACATAGAAATAAATAAATAAAGATATTGTGTGTCCATCTACAACTAAAAAATATTTTTTAAAAAAATCACTAAAATGACTTTTCACATCATTAGTGGATTAGCCTTTGATCTCCTGTCCAACAATTGTCTAAGGAATAAACTAAATTCAAAATAAACCCTATGCTATATGTGTTTTTGTTAAAAACATGTTGAATATCAGAGTGCTCAAGAATGTTCTCTTCAGGGCTGGGGTTGTGGCTGAGTGGTAGAGTACTTGCCTAGCATGTGTGGGGAACTGGGTACGATTTTCAGTACCACGTATAAATAAATAAAATGAAAAGGTCCATTGATAGCTAAAAAATATGTTTAAAAAAAGAATGTTCTCTTCATAAATCAAATCTCAATTGTAAATGGTGCAAGACAGAATACAAATTGATACAGAAGTATTTTTACAAATAAACATCAATGTCAAATGCAAGTCTGACAGATAAAATTTAATTATCTTTACCCCACTAAATAGAATATTTTTGTCCAATCTTTATCTCCATTTCTCACTGGAGAGCTCAACCTGAAGATTTTGTTATAGGTCCTCTCAGTAACTTCCCTAAGACAGTTGCTATTTTATAGATTTGCAAAGACAGATGTGCCTGTCTACATTTCTAGGTGATTTAAATTGCAGTTCCTCTATCAGATTACATCATCTGAAACTTATGTCCTTAGAACTCCCAAAGAAATTCCCTCAAATTTAAAAACCAAATTCTCTCTCTCTCTCTCTCTCTCTCTCTCTTTTTTTTTTTTTTTTTTGGTCCAAAATCAATATATTGATATATGTAAGAAATATTGTTGAATTTTCTGCCAAACTATAAAATACAAAGATAATCTCCATTATACAAATTTCACAGTATAAATTCCTGGAGACAATGTAGTTCTTCTGATCAATTAACATGTGCAATTTGTATTGCTATTAAGATTACAGTTCAGTGGCTCTCCACCTAACCTGCATGTTAGAATCTTCTGGGAAACTTTTCACAGCTACTTTTGCTCAGGCCTGATCTGTACCAATTCAATGAGACTCCTGAGAATTGGGACTCAGACATCAAAGGTTTAAAAAGTTCCCCAAGGGATTCTAATATGCACCCAGGACTGAGACTCCCTGCTAATTTATTTTGTTTTGAAGCGCCGGGGATCAAACCCAGGGCCTCTTCACACATGCTAGGCAAAGGCTTCACCACTGACTTACACCCCCAGCCTCAAGCTGTACTTTAATTCAGACTAAATTCCTTGAAATAATTAGACAAGAGCAGATGCAGTGGTGCATACCTATAATCCCAGCTACTCAGAGGCTGAGGCAGGAGGATCATAAGTTTGAGGTCCTCCTTAGCAACTTAATGAGACTTTGTCTCAGATTAAAAATAAAAAGATGCTGGGGATGTAGCTCAGTGGCAGAGTGGCCCTCAGTTTAATATCTAGTACTGAAAAAAAAAAAAGTATTAAGTTATGGAGGACGAGGAGTAAATTACCCAAAAATCTTGGCTAAAAATGTTTTTGTTTTTTGTTTTGGTGGTGGTATAGGGGCACTATACCCTGAGCCACATCCCCAACCTTTTTAATTTTATTTTGAAACAGGGTCTCAAATAAGTTGCCCAGGCTGGCCTAGAACTTGGGAACTTGTCTCAGCCTCCTGAGTATCTGGATTATAGGCATGAGCCACTACACCCAACTTATTTTTTTTTTTAACTGTCATCAAACATACCTTATAAATCACTTAAATTCATTTTTGTAAAATCATTAATTTTTGTGTGTGTGGTGTTGGGGAGAGAATGCAGGGCCTCAGCAAGGTAAGTACTCTACCACTGAGCCACATCCCCAGACTTCTCAAGTCATTTTTGGAAGTAGGTATAAAATAACACCTAATTAAAAAAAAAAAAAAAATTCATGAATTCATAAAAATCCTTCTAAAACTTATAGTATTTTTAACCATACTGGTTCTTTACATAAGAGATCCATGTTTCCAATTTTGGATTTATCCTCTGGTATAGGAAGTAATGCTAATTTTTAGGAGTTCAAAAACTTTCCTTTGAGCTCTAAATAGTGGGCTCTAGTTCTAATATCCTAAGATTTGGTAAGGGTTTTTTCAGGGGTTTTTTTTTAATATTTATTTTTTAGTTGTAGTTGGACACAATACTTTTATTTATTTATTTTTATGTGGTGCTAAGGATCGAACCCAGGGCCTCACTCATGCTAGGTAAGTGCTCTACCACTGAGCCACAACCCCAGCCCAAGACTTGGTAAGTTTAGTATTAGTGTTCTATTGCCATGGAAACAATGGCCATCACACACACATACACACACACACACACATCCTATTTCTGTTTCTCTGGAAAACCTCAACACAATTATAAATGTCAACTTGATCTTAACTTTCTTAGAGGTATAATCTTTCTTTTCCCAGTGGCTTGATGAAGACAGGCCATATGTATCCATCATTAACACCCCTCAAGGGCCCTGAAAGGGACCTGTGTAAGTCAAGCTGTATAGTAAGTAAATTCACCCTTGTCCTTTAAAATTGTCTACACTCAGTCTTCAGTTTAGACAATCTTAAAGTGGTTCCTATTCTATTTGTGAGTGGCATCTGACAGCTCAGAGACTATAAGTATGATTTTGGCTACTTTTGTTAAATTCATAATCTTAATTTGTCTACATATTTTTTTCATGTATTAATTGCCAGGGCATTAACAAAATACCTTAGATTAGGTGGCTTACACAGGAGAATTTATTTTCTCACAGTTCTGGAGGCTGGAAGTCCAAGATGAAGGTGTGGGCAGGGCTGGTTCCTGAGGCCTCTGTACTTGGTTTGCAGATGGTGTCTTCTCTGTTCTAATAGGGCCTTGCCCCTGTGCATAGGTATCCCTGGAGTCTCTCTTTGTGACCAAATTTCCTTTTACACAGCCAAGAGTCGTACAGAATTAAGACCCACCCTAATGGTCTCCTCTGAATTACATTAAAGATCCTCTCTCCTAATAACATCACACGCTGCGGCTGGAAATTGGAGCTTCAGTGTATGAATGTTGTAGGGCTGGAGGTGAAGCTCAGTGTCACAGCACTTTCCTAGCATGTGTGAGGCTGTGGGTCTGAATCCCAGCAGAGAGAGAGAGAGAGAGAGAGAGAGAGAGAGAGAGAGAAACGTGAACTTTAAAGGGAAACAATGGGCTGCCTAACACTTTATTCTCCACTTTCCCACCCACTCACAGTCATCTGGAACACTCTTGGATGCACCTCCACCTAGTGTGTATTTCATTACCTGGAAGAGTTCACTCATCATCTAAGCCTTTTACTCCTTCCCTCAAGGAGCTTGTAATGTAAACTAAATACCACAGACAACTACAAAATAAGACAATAAAGTAGGAAAATAGCTGCTAGTTTGGACAAGGTGGACTGTAGTTCTCCAGAAGTTCAAAGAAGAAAGGGAATTGAAGGTGTGTGGTGTCTGTAGGGGTTTGGGGTTCATGTGCAGAAGAACTTTAGAGGCATTTGAATGAGGCCTGATATTTAAATAATGGTTCTAAACCTGAGCAGTATACTAGAAATACCTGGGGGACTTTTGAAAACTACTGGGCCCAAGAGATTTCAGTTTAATTGTACTAGCCGGATCCTTTCAAAAATATAACCATTGGGAGCTGGGGTTGTGGCTCAGTGGTAGAGCTCTTGCCTAGCATGTGTGAGGCACTGGGTTTGATCCCCGGCACCACATAAAAAAAATAGAAACAAACAAAATACAGGTATTATGTCCATCTACAACTAAATATATATATATATATATATATAATATAACCATTGATATATTTTTAAAAACTCTCCAGGTGATTCAAATATACAACTAGGGTTGAGAACTGCTGCTTTAAGTGGACAGATGAAGTAAACAGGGACAGTCCAGGTGAGCAGGAAGTCATGAGTGGCTGCATCAAAGCAAGAATAACATGGCACACCTAAAGGACCAGAAGCTGAGAGCAGCTGGAACTGAGGGTGCTTCAGAGGTGGTAGAAAATAAGTTTGGAACTACAGCAGGGTTTAGGAATCGGTATGCACAGGGGAAAGTCGGAAGGAAGTTAGAAACCAGGCTAGCAGGCTCAGCTAGTCGGTTACCGCAAACAAGTGAGTTTGAGGACATGAGGGTTTTGACATGTGGCGGTACTGGGACAGAAATGCAGAAGTGGCTGGAGAAAACATGGGGGAGGAAGGATCAGCTGGACTTGCTAAGTGGGTACGCTGATCAGTAAATAAATAGGGGAAAATAAGAGGTCAAGTTGTAAATGATTTCAAGGCTTCAAGGTCAGGGAAATAAACAACAACAACAATAATAAGGTTAAAAAGGTTGGTGTAGAGAGCATGAATTTGGCCAGCCCATGAACTCATAAGATTTCAACATTCTTCAGACAGGACTAACATTTCACTTGCTCACATGATGTCTTGTTCCTAACAACTGCTCTGTACACTTTGGCTAGAGTTAAGTGAGGTAAAATTGGCACACCTAAGCAGACGTCCAGATGTGATTCTGAACGTGACAGAAAATAGCCACGAGGTGAGTAGCACAGCTGGGTCCTCCGAGTGGGAGGTTCAGGATATCTAGAAAGGGTTGGTTAGTGTTTCTGGAACATCTCCACCCAGCATTCGCATTCACCATGGCCCTCACACATGCAATGGACAGGTGTGTTTCAGTCAGGCAAGATTTGGTCCCTTTTCTGGTAACAGTTCCTCAATTTTCGTGTGGGGAACTTCCCCTTTCTTAGGGCACACAGTCTTGCTGAGATTGTCCTTCAAAATGCTCTGGCCCACGCTCACTGGGGTTTCAAGCCACCATTTGAACATCAGCCCTCAGGTCTTACATTAAACCTCTCTTCTGCTGAGATCTTCCCATGGCTTGATGCCTTCCATCTGCCTCCTCCTCTCAATGTCTAGAAAACCATTGTCCTCATTGCTCAAACCAGCAGTCAATTGCTCCTTGATCTGAACTGGGCCAATCTCACCCTCTCTCCTCAAAATCTGAATCTCAACACAATAACATCAGTACAGAAGCCAGAATCTCTCTGTAACAGAGTCCTGGAAACTACCTATGGGATCTCTGAAGTTTTTCAAGTTCCTGTTCTCTTTGTGGCTTACTTGCTCAGCTTTAATCCTCTGAGGTACCTCCTATTCTTCCAAGATGTTCCTCTTGCTGTGGTAAAGCAGTTAGTTTCTGTTGCTTACAACTGAATCTTCTTAAGTGATTGGCCACATTTCTTCCCATGATTCAAGTTCTGTCAGTTTGGGTTTGCATTCAGAATCCAGGAATGAGAATCTCATTTCTTGTGATCTTGTCTCTTCTAAGGCTCATGATTCCAGGGATGCTCAATGTTGACGTCAAGGAAGACAAGTGCTTCACAAGCAATGGGAAAGGGTGGCAGCCATCTGACATCCTCCTACCCTTTCATTCCTCATTGCTTCTAGATCATGGATCCCTCTGCATGGGACAAAACTCTTTAAGTTGTCTGTCATAGCCCCTCCTACTCCATTTATTATCTTATTATGTTTAAGAGTATCTGAGTATTCTCCAAACCTTCTTTCGCATGCCCTTACCCAGTTCCCTCTTTCTTTGGGTGAACATTTTTTAAAAAATACTAAGGGAGCTGGGTGCCGTAGCACAGACCTATACTCCCAGCAACTCTGGAGGTTGATGTAGGAGGATAGCAAGTTAAAGGCCAACCTCAGCAACTTAGTGAAGCCCTGTCTCAAAACAAAATAAAAACAGCTGAAGAAATAGCTTAGTGGTAGAGTGCTCCTAGGTTTGATCCCCAGTAATGCAAACATAAATACATAAATAAATAAACACAGAATACTATGGGGCCGGCTGGGGATGTAGCTCAGTGGTGCCTTGCATGCTCAGGGCCCTGTCAGAGCCACAAAACAATACAAACAAACAACACAGATAAATTCTGGCTTTGGATGTTTGGGCTTTCACTGAACAGAGAGATATGCCTTTTACAGGACAGCAAATAAAGACCCCTAAAAGTGATAATGTCACTTGACATTCATGGAACACTTTTCATCTTCAAAGAGACTTGCAGACATTGAAGAATAGGCTGCTAGTTCTTCCCAGATAAGAATAAAAGCGTAATGCTGGGTACAATCCTGTCCTATTCCCCAGACCTACATAATGGGCCTTGTTTATAAACAGTAGCTGAACCAGATGACTTCTTATGAAGGAAAGGGGGTGGGGGGGACTTAGGGGGGTGAAGAAAGTAAGAAAGAAGAAAAAAAGAGAACTAGCAACTTGTGACTCAGTGTTGGGACTTGGAATGAGAGCCTGGAGAGAAACACGGCTTTGGCCTGGCTCTGCTGCCAGTTATCTGAATTTGTGATGCACGGAGATGGAGTCATTGCCAGGAATCCCTCCAGCTGTGGCAGGGCATCTTGTGATGATTCTTCCTTATTCCAAATTCAGGGGTCACCTTGCATCCAATAGCAAATTAATTTGAACCTAACTTTTGTAATATGTGTGCACACACATATATAACCTCTGCGTTTTATGCTGCCCACTGCCCTACCTCACCTTTCTTAATTGAGGCTGGGGAGGGAGGTTCATAAAGAACCAAACTTCTTAGCCCATGCTTTGCTGTGATGGAGTAGAAAGAACTCAGGGAGAGTAAGGACTGGCTGGCTCTTGCTTAAGAAATCATGGCAGAGGAAGATGAGCCCACAGCTGCTCAGAGGAACTGTTGGCTAAACTTCTTAGCAGTTAGGCATCTGTGAACTCACACAAAGGCCAGGTGTGAAGGTGGGGGCCAAAACCTTCCCACAGCCTGGCACCCAGGACTCTTACAGATCACGATATTTCAGAGTTTAGTTCCCCACAAAGAATTAATTCTGCTATGCCCTGATTCTCCCAAGCACAACCAATAACCATTTCTGTCCAAGTCAGGAAAATCTGACAGAGTGTTACTGAGGAAAGCCCTAAATAAACCCTTTAGCTTCACATGATCTTAGATAACTTTAAAAATCGCCCATTTTGGAGGTCACACAGCTGGGTGACCACCAGCTTCGCTGCAGGTCACATTAGCAGTGATCTACATCACTAGTCCCCCACCAGCTGGGCTGCAGATCATACCTCTGCTGAGTGGGCTATGATGATAACAGTCACCTGGGTCACTCTCCAGGTACCTGAAGGCCACTTTTGCTAAAAACACTGACTCTTCACTTGGGCCTACAGCTGTCCAACAGGTGACAGAAACAGGATGAAATGCCTGGCGTCTCTGCCTTCATATGGTGTCTGCCTCTTTTGTTGCCTTAACCTTTGGGTCAGATTCTGTTCAGCTCTGCATGTAGACGTGTTGATCATTGGAGAAATGTTTTGCTCAGAACTATAATAAAAAGTTGACTTGACCTGGACTTGCCTAGGTCTCTCTCTCCCTCCTCACTATAAGGCTAAGTACATCTCCCAACTGCCATGACCACAAACACCAGACCATAAAAGGAACAAAAAGAGGTGGCACCCAAGTTTCTGGAGGATCTCTAGCTATTCTCAGAAAAGATACCAGTATTCCTCTCCATTACCAGCCTGTCTCTCTCCCTCACTAATCCTGTATCTGTATCTGTCATCTCTCAACGCCCTGAGCAGAGATGCTGACTTTTGAATTAGGCTTCCTCTTCTCTGTTCTTTGGCCACTAAATAAAGGCTTTCTTCTCCCATCACTCTGGACCTTTTCTCAGTTACAACAGAAATTGTAATTCATTCAACAAACCCCCTTCCTCGCTTCTAAGTCATGCCTGTGTGTCTGGAGCTGAGAGGCACGAAAGAAAACAGTTAAACAAACCACACTTAGGAACGATCATGTGGTGGGTGTCTTCCCAATGGAACATAATGGAGGATTTAAAAAAAAAAATTCTAGAATTCTTTTCTCATAAGCTCAATACATGTTATTAAGTCAACTTCTAATTTACAAAATTTCACTACCTACACCTTATAAAACCAGTTAATGCATCAAAGTCCATCTTCGTTTGCTGCTATTTGGCTACCACATGTGTCCACATGTCTTTTCTTAGACATTCTGCATGTGTGGCTGTGTCCCTGCTATTTGGCCATCAGATTGTAAATCTTCTCAGGGTCGAGGGCTACTGCCTCTTACTAGTCCAGGACTTTCGAAAACTTAAGCTAAGGAAATCAAAGAATCGGGATAAATCAGAGGAAACAACTATAGCAACCTAACACTCAAAAACAAGTGGCAAGCCCAAAATATTTCACTGTTACTGAGGCTCACACCCAGCAACCATATCACCAAATTATGATCACACTCCAGGGTAGAAAAGAGAAAGAGAAAAGTTCATCCACCCAGATCACAATAAGCTCTCACATTTTCAGGGGGTTGGGGTTGTGGCTCAGTGGTAGATGGCTTGCCTCGAACACGTGAGGCACTAGGTTCGATCCTCAGCACCACATGAAAATAAATAATATATAAATAAAGGTTTTGTTTTTTTTTTTTAAACTGTCTTATTTTCAATTGCTTTCTTTCTTCAGGTCTGTCCCCGTTTTCCTCAAAATGTAACAAGAGGTGAGCAATCCTTGAGTCAGAATGCAATCAGACTAAGAACACAATAGTGAAAAACACAGGGCCCTTCACTATTGCCTCAGGGGAAGGGGCCCCACCAAGCCAAAAGCTTGACTGAGGGCACAAGACACATGGAACTGTGAGCACTGTCATTAAATTGCAGGACCAAGACAAGAGGGGAGCCCACAGAAGTGCAGGACAGGTGCTCACACTGGGACTGCCTCCTGACCAGGGGTAGGAGTGGCCAGCCTCTTGGAAGGCCAGGTGCAACTAGAGTGATCCAACCTGACACACTTAAGGGGAAGGGGGTGGGTGTGACTTGAATGGTGAGAGGCAGTAAGTCTTGAAATGGAACAACTTCAGTCCATTTTTAGATGAAGTAGGCACATTCCAAGTCTCCCTACTTATTCTTCTTTCTTCATCTGAGGTCTACAACCCCTGAAATTGTAGGTAAAATTGTTCTGAGAAAAGCCTGGGCCCTTCGCCAGATGCTTAAAGAATGCTTTTCTCCTCAAAATGGTAAGAATCCCAGTCGTTTATCTTAGTGTTAATCTGTTATTTATACAGTTTCTCAATAATTGTATGTATGTTATGAATGGGTGATCAGCTTTCCAGCTGCTCATCTTGTTCCAAAATCACTGTTGATATTTTTGTAGATAGTCCTTTGAGAAAGGGAGAGGGTGGAGCCGGCCACTTGTAACTAGGAGAAATTCAGTTTAAGTGGCTACTTGATTAAAAATCCATAAATATGTGGTGAGATAATCCCCACCTAAGAACACCACATATCAAGTATGGTCTCGAGAAGGCAAGAAAATCAATGATCTAGAAAGCACAATTTACATCATTTTTAGTTCACACTAAGTTTTGAATAAAATCAAGCAATGATCAATTAGTGAATCTCAAAACTATTCTATTGCTAAACATCATTACATTTTGTTGTAGAAGGGAGGATTGTACTTCATACATTAAAAAAAAATCAAAAAGAAAAGTCCAAATTCACATTAAATATCTGCATGAGGACTTTTCACAAATTAAAAGATTATGGGAAAGTTGTCAGAATCAAAATGGAGCCGCTTGTGTCAACCTTAACCACAACAGAAAACACACCTGGGAGGTTTGAAGGCAAGGTTCTCACAAGGGCCTGATGCAGTGACCATCACAAGGAGTGTCAGAACCCAGCCTTGTACAGAGGCCACTGCAGCCTTACACAGGAAATACTCCTACAAGGATATCTGCCAGCAGTGGTTCTCACCCCTGGACCGCTGCCACCCTCGTCATTGATCCTAGTGGCCAAGGACTGGGGTTTAAAAATAGCTTAAGTAATTCTCCTCTTTTGCCTTTAAAAACGTCCCCAGCCTCCACCTCACCCGGTTTACTAGAGCAGGAACATTCCCACTGCAACACCAGCTCTTCCCACACACATACACGTCATTCTCCAGAGATTCTCTTCCTGATAGTTATTTAGGTTGACGATTCTACTCATAATATGTAAGCACAATAGTTTTTGTCATCTTATTTAATTTCTTACTGATATCCCACAGTTGAATATAAAGACATCCTCTGGTTTTCTTTCTCAATTTGTTGTGTCTTTCCCCTCTATTCCTACCACTTTCTCTCTCTCCCCCCTCCCCCACTACTCCCCCTTTTTCTCTTACTCTTTTCATATACAAGACCTTTCCTCACTGGTTCCTCTTATTTAATCTTTCCCATCTTAAAGAAAAATTAAGATGGAATTTTAATTTTTTAAAATTAAAAATTTTAAAATTTTTTTAAATTTTAAAAAACCCACTAGTTTTTTAAAAAACACCCACTAGTTCAAATCAGAAATAGTCCTGATTCCTCCTTTTCCTTTGCACCATATTTCTTAGCTAATTCTGTGGCTGTAACTGAGTGCCAGAGACCAGTATTTATTGTTTAAAAAATAAAAGAGGTTTGTTTGAGCTTATTGTTCTGAAGGCTGGGAAGTTCAAGATCAAGCGGCTGTATCGGGTGAAGACCTCATGCTCCAACATAACATGGTGGAAAAGGGGAAGGACAAGCCAGAACATGTAGAATAGAGGACGGGAATAACAGTACTGACCTGCTTTATAAAAATCCATTCTTTAAGAACTAATCTATTCTCTAAGACCTAATCCATTCAACTAAGAAATAATCTAGTCTCTTGGGAAAGACATTAATCCCTCTCAAGGGCCCCATCTTTCAACACTGCTACACTGGCAATCAACTTTCAATACGACTTTTGGTGGGAACAAACCACATCCAAGCCACAGCACCCGATATCCTGTCACTGTCCCTGTCAACTTATCTCCAATCTCTCCTCTGCACTCTTCACAACTGCCATCACTATCCTGAAAGCCACCATTACCACCGCCTAACCCATCGCTTTCCAAGTAGAAACCAGAATCACATTTCAAAAACAGATTACATCTCTCCTTTACTGAACCCTCCCTCCTATGGCTCCTCATTGTACTTTAGGGGGAAGTCCCAGCATCAGACACTGGGCAAATGACCTGGTGTGACCAGGGCTCTGCCCATTTCTTCCCTCATTACTATGGTCTTCCCTTGGAGCCATCATCTATGGAGTACATTCCCCTCTTCATGTGGCTGGTTTCTTTTCATTCTGGCCCATAAGTTCCTCCTCTCATCAATGTAAGTCTGTATCAATATTCTTTAGTACTCCCTGTTTATAACGATTTCTATTATTTACTTATTTTCATTGTTGGATGGATGAAGCTGGGAACACTTAGGAGGCACACACAGCCCCAAGGTCTTGGGCCCAATAATTAAATACTTGCTGAATACATGAGTCACTGCAACAGCACACATACCAGCTCTTTTAGCTTTTTGAAAAGTCTGTACGTATTTAGAAGTATGTGTGTGGGCGTGTGCGTGCGTGCACGTGCGCACGCACCCACTGGAGACAGCAACCAGGGCCTTATGCATGCTAAGTATTCACTTTACTACTGAGCTACATTCCAGTCCCAAGGAGGGTTTAGTTTTGGATTTCCTTGATTAAAAAACACACACGTGAATGCATTTTTTCTCTGGGTAACAAATGCCAGTCATTGCATAACCCCATAATATAGAGCTTGTAGCTATTTCTTTAACTACTTTTTTTTCCTTTTGCTATAGTCTTTTATTTCTATTTCTCAAGCTTCTTCTTTATGTGTGTACATAATATACCTGCAATGTGCATGGATGGTTAGTTTATAAACATAGATCTGCGTTAGTCTTCCAAAGACAGATATTTCTTCACTTAATTTCTTTTTTAATTATTTTTTTCAGTTATACATGACAATAGAATCCACTTTGACATAATTATAAAAGTATGGGCTATATCTTGTTCTAATTCAGTCCCCAGTACCACTCCTTCCCCTCCCCTCCCCTGCACCACCTGCTCCCTTCCTTCTACTGATCTTCCTGTCATTTACTCAGTTATTTTAAAAAATTGATTTCTTGTGGATGTGCATGATGTTGAGATTCATCGTGGTATATTCATGTGTACGTAGGAAAGTTATGTCAGATTCATTCCCTTGTCTTTTCTTTTCCCATCCCCCTTCCCTTCCCTTCATTCCCCTCTTTGTCTAATCCACTGAACTTTTTAATCCCCTCCTGCCCTTTATTGTGGGTTAGTTTCCACATACTGGAGAAAACACTCAACCTTTTGTTTTTTGGGAATTGTTTATTTCACTTAGCATGATAGTCTCCAGATCCATCATTTAACAAAAAAGTCATAAAGTCACTCTTCTTTATGACTTTATGACTGAGTAATACTCCGTTGTGTATGTGTACCACATTTTCTTTTCCATTCATCTGTTGAAGGGCACGTAGGTGGGCTCCATAGCTTAACTACTGTCTTCACTTAATTTCTCTGTATTTAATATCTCCTTCTTTGATTCCTTTACTCAGGGAAATGTGCAATAAAACATTTTAAAAACATTATTTTTAAAATAATGTTTTTTGAAAATTCAATTAAAATAAGAATTGGTCCTGATTTAAACTTATCCATTAAAAAAATATTAGATTAGAAACACTTAGAGAAAAGCATTAGACCAGAAGTTCTCCTTTGACCCCCATTTTGCTATAATCAAGGTTTTGGACAAGTCTTAACACCTTTGGGTAGCAGTTTTCTCCTTCAAAAAAAAAAAAAAAAAAAAAAAAAAAAATCTCAGGAAAAAAAAAACAGAGATTGGGGGTGAGGGGGAAGAAATGGAAGAAAATAAAGTCCCTTACCCCTCAAAATTCTCTTGGTTCTGTTAAAAGAGTTTGCCTTTAATACAGAGGTCTATAAAGCAGAATGATAACAACAATGACCATTTAATGGGAGCTTATAAATTGTTGTCAGATACTACATCAAAAGCTTTGCATGGGTTATCTCATTTAACAAAAGCACTATCTTATGAGTATTAATCTCCCATTTAGTAGGTAAGAAAAACTGAAGCCTATAAACTCAGTCACATAAGGTTAATGGACATAATCTTCTCAGTCCATAAAAAGAGAAATGACTGAGTGGAAAAATTTGTGAACTCCTAAGATAAGATCAAAATGAGACTTTGAGACTAGAACTTTAGCCAAGCCTGCTGAGTTCAGGAGGCCCAGGCAACATGTCACTGCCTGCAGTGCACAGTAAACATGTTCATCCACCTTCAAAGTCAACGGCACTGAGTTTTCTCTTCAGAAGGCAGAATTTCAGGAATCATGTATTCATTCATTTTCCAGATTCAAGTCCAAAACTGACACTTCAAAGAGAACAGCTAAACCCATAAAATAAAAAGGCAATTCAACCTCTCTCTGCTTCCTGATCACTAGTAAGCTGCTTCCCTTTGCCACACTCTTCTGCCATGTTATTCCTGTCTCACCTGGAGCCCTGAGGAATGGAGCTGGCTGTCTATGGATTGAAACCTCTGAAACCTGGCTAGAACACAGATGTAAGGGATGGAGCAAGAAGAAACTAAACCATGAGATATAAGCCATGTCTGAGGATGGCAGAATATCAAGGAGTTTTGGGGGGTTACCTCATAATCAATCCACAGCAACACTCAATCTTGGAAATGACAGTTGAAGGAGAGACTGAAGAAAATCATTTGAACTCTATACTCTCAGTGAAGGAGAATTACTAATGATTTGTTTTGAAAATTTAAAAAAAAAAATCAAAAAATTCAGCACATAGAAACCATTCCCTCCAATCAAGAAACCCTAAAATATTTTTATGGATATAAACAACGTAGAAAATATGAATTTTAGTGGACTCTCTTTCATATTTTGTTCAAAATCAAGTCAATGATTTGACTGACAAATTACTTTTTTCCTATATACATAGAAAATATCTTGCTGGAATTGTCATGACAACAGGAACATACGTTAACATGTCAACCTTGTTTCTAGAAAAAAATATTAATGTTTAATACATTGATGGTCATAGTTATGATTTAAATGAATATATAATGAATGAAAATATATCTCAAAGACTCTTGCTAAAATTTCTGAATATAAATTTTGACTTTCATTTAAATAATAAAAATAATCAAAATAAATCTATCTTCTAGTAATAAAAATGAGCACAAACTTAACAGAAAATGCCCATATTCTTATGTGTCTAAGCTCACTAGTACTGCTCTAACAACATACACAAGATTGGATCATTTATAAATAATAATAATTTATTGTCTCACAGTCCTATGGACTAGGAAGTCCAAGAATAAGTTTCTGTCAGGTTCAATTTTCTGGTAAGGCCTGCTATTAAGGACACAGAAGAGTAAATTGACCAAATGATAAATAAAGCCTTTTTGGATATCACAATATCAGACCTTAAATTATACTACAGAGCTATGGTAACAAAAATGGCACCAAAAGAGACCTCAAGACCAATGGTACAGAATAGAAACACGGAGACAAACCCACACAGTTCCCTCATAATAGACAAAGTCGCCAAAAACATAGATTGGAGAAAAGATAATCTCTTCAACAAATGGTACTGGGAAATCTGGAAATCCACATGTAACAGAATGAAAATAAATCCTTGTCTCTCACTCTGCACAAAACTCAACTCAAAGTGGATCAAGGACCTAGGCATTAGACCACAGACTTTGTGCCTACTAGAAGAAAACACAGGCCTAAATCTCCATCATCTTGGCTTAGGAACCAAATTCCTCAACAAAACTTCTAAAGCACAAAAAGTAAAATCAAGAATCAACCAATGGGAAGGAATCAAACTAAAAAGCTTCTTCACTGCAAAGTAAACAACCAAGAATGTGAAGAGAGAGCCTACAGAAGGGGAGAAAATCTTTGCTACCTATACCTCAGATATAGCATTAATCTCCAGGACATACAAAGAACTCAAAAAACTTAATCAATTAATAAATGGGCAAAGGAACTGAACAGACACTTCACAGAAGAAATATGATCTATCAATAAATACATAAAAAAATGTTCAACATCTCTAGCAATTAGAGAAATGCAAATTAAAACTACATTGAGATTCCATCTCACTGTAGTCAGGATGGCAATTATCAAGAATACAAGTAACAAATGTTGGCAAGGATGTGGTGAAAAAGGTACACTTGTATATTGCTGGTGGGACAGCAAATTGGTACAACCATTCTGTAAAGCAGAATGGAGATTCCTCAGGAAACTTGAAATGAAATCACCATTTGACCCAGTTATCCCACACCTGGGCTTATACCCAAAGGACTTAATCAGCATACTATATTGATGCAGCTGCATCAATGTTTGTAGCAGCTTCATACACAATAGATAAGCTATGGAACCAACCTAGGTGTCCTTCAACAGATGAATGGATAAAGAAAATGTGGTATATAGAATGCAACAATATTCAAACATAAAGAAGGATGAAATTATGGCACTTGCTGGTTAATGGATGGAACTGGAGAGTATCATGGTAAGTGAAATAAGCCAATCCCTAAAAACGAAAGGCCGAATGTTCTCTGATAAGCAGATGCTAATTTGAACTAAGCAGAGGGAAGGGCAGAGAGGGAAGAATAGAAGTTCATTGGATTAGACAAAGGGGAATGAAGAGAAGGGAGAGGGGAATAGGAATAAGAAAGACAACAGAATGAATCGGACATAACTTTCCTATTTCCTTATATAAATACATGACCAGTGTAACTCCACATCACATTCAACCACAAGAATGGGAAATTATACTCCATGTATGTATGATATGTCAAAATACATTCTATTGTTACATATAACTAAAAAGAACAAATACAAAATTTTAAAAAAGAAAAAAGATTCAAAACTAATCTTCAGGCAGGCAGAATGATATTTGAATTCAGATGAATATATTTCCTACATATTGTCCTAATATAATTACTAATATCAGGATAATCAATTAAAATTAAATAGACTGAGGAAACAATGTACCAAAAACACATTTTTAAAAGCACAGTGGGAGGGCTGAGCGTGGCTCAGTGGTGGAGCACTTGCCTGGCATGTGTGAGGCCCTGGGTTTGATACTCAGCACCACATGAAAATAAATAAAATTAAAGGTATTGTGTTCATTTACAACCAAATAAATAAAACTAAAGGTATTGTGTTTATTTAAAAAAAAAAAAAAGCACAGTGGGAGTTGAACTCCAAAATTTTCTCAAGAAAACTAATGCAAAAGCTTAATGAGTTTTATATTATGAAATGTATCATTTATTAATTATCTGCCAAATTTTGCTTAGGTCTTTTTATTCTATGCAGTCTGAATGTTTCCCATTGGTATCAATTGCATTTACACTTGTTGTTCTCACTCTGGTAAAGTACAATCTTGACAAAGTCAGCTTCCATAGCTAACCTTAAGTCAACTCATGATAGTAATTCCTTTTACCATGTATTAATGCCCATGAACAGTTTAAAAATAGAGAAATATAGCTGGGCATGGTGGTGCACGCCTGTAATTCCAGCGGCTCGTGAGGCTAAGGCAGGAGGATCGCGAATTCAAAGCCAGCCTCAGCAAAAGCAAGGCACTAAGCAACTCAGTGAGACCCTGTCTCTAAATAAAATACAAAATAAGGCTGGGGATGTGACTCAGTGGTCAAGTGCCCATGAGTTCAATCCCCAGTACCAAAAAAAAGAGAGAGAGAGAAATATTTTTGAAGTACCTGTAACCTAAACAATTGGTCTCTGAAAGGCATTTGTATACTGAATCCAAAAAACCAAGTGTTAAGTACAAAAAACTATGGTTTGAGATAACTCAAAAATAAACTCTATTTTTCATCATTACAAAAATTTGTCTTAAATGCAAAGAAAGAGAAAACTTTGCTCCACTTTTCTCTATCTTCCTACAAGTGGTGGCAAAACTTGTTTTTGTTTTTTTCTTTTTTTTTTTTGCAATGCTGAGGATAGAACCCAGGGCTTCCCCACACTAGGCAAGCACTCTACCACTGAGCAATATCCCTACCTAGTCTGTGTGTGTTCTTAACCATTGAGAAACACACCTGCAATGAGTACAATATTCTTTGATAGGACATTAGATAGAAACCCTGGGAGACTGTAATGTCTATATTCTTCACATTCTCTTAGCAGACAGTAAGTCCTCAGTAAATTAAGTATCATTGATATCATCATAATTATCACTTAGGGCACTGAAGAATAATTACTGGAATGGTGGCCTAAAAAAGTGACTCTACCTCGCCTAAAATTCAAATATTTTGCCACGCACAGTGGCACATGCCTGTAATCCCAGCAGCTCAGAAGGGTGAGGCAGGGGGATCGCGAGTTCAAAGCCAGCCTCTGCAAAATAAATGTGCTAAGCAACTCATAAGACCCTGTCTCAAAATAAAATACAAAAAGGACTGGGAATGTGACTCAGTGGTTGAGTGCCCCCTGAATTCAAAATTCAATCCCCAGTACCAAAAAAAAAAAAAAAAAAAGAAAAGAAAAGAAAAAAATTCTAATACTTTTTTTTTTTTAAGCCAAAATTATAATTAAATCTGTGGTAGTTTTACCAATACACACTAGGGTAGCTGTAATATACTAAAAAACTAATGGTTATTTGGTAGTTTGAGAAGTCTCTACTCTTGTAGCTACACCCAAACTGAAGCTAAACTTGAAGGAAATTATATGAAATTCCTCAAGTTTGGAAAAATATTTTCTATTGTAATGTAAGTTTCTATTTTTTGTTTTTACTTTTTTGCTCTACCACTGAGCTACATCCCTAGTTCTTTTTTATTTTATTTGAGACAGGGTTTTGATAAGTTGTTGAGGGTCTCACTAAGCTGCCCAAGGCTAGCCTTGAACTTGGCAATCCTCCTGCCTCAACCTCCCAAGTCACTGGGATTACAGGCATGGGTTATTGCATCTGGCTAAAACTATATTTTTAAATGGAAAAGTAATGATTAAGAAATAATTTATTTCTGTATAATAAATACAAATTTGCCCACCTACTTGACAGGTATGAAAGTAGCAACATAAGCCCAGCACAGTGGCACATGCCTATAATCCCAGAGACTCAGCAGGTTGAAGCAGGAGGATCAAAAGTTAAGGACAGCCTGGGCAACAAAGTGAGACCCCATCTCATTAGGGGGAAAAAAAAAAAAAGGCAATATAAGAAATACAGATAAATCTAAATAGACTATGCCAGAAGAGTAAAGAATTTCATAAAAAGTTACTTTATTATCAGAACAGTATGGTTTCCTATGTTTAAGATTTATTTATTATGTTATTTTTACAAGTAGCAAAGTCCCTCCATTTTTTTCCAGGTGAATATACATGAATATAAAAAGCTGCTGATTTCCACACTGTCCACTCCTACTCCACCCATTAGGGTCACTGGGAAGTTGTGGCCTTTGAGCAGCCTCCTGAATAGTCATGGATTCCTCTTTAACTTGGTCTTGAACTAGCACTCAGTCATCCTCTTGCTGATTTCTTTTCTGTCAAAGGAAACCAAGAGTACACTGAAAAAGCATATTCTGATTGGGATATTTCCTCAGCCAAGATCATTGTTTCTGTAAGCAATCCAATTTTCCAAAGGCCTTAATAAAACCTTTGGTTGGAAATTTTCACAGAAAAATATGCTTTAACTAATTCAAATAAGCTAATTTATCACTCTGGCTCCTTGGTTAACTGTCCTCTTCTTTTTCATCCCTATGTACATATACTCCCACACAGAAACAAACTTGGAAATACAAATATCACATTCCCCTTGAGAATCCACAGCAGAGATATCTCATAGCCCTGTGACAACATATCTACTTTACAGTTAGAAGTATTATGAATATTTTTCAAAAAGCATGCATACCATAAAAACATTTTCTGCCATTCTAATCAATAAATCATTCATTCCTTCACTCATATTCCATTGCAAAATGATCTAATCCAGTAATTCTAATCCTTTAATTGATAATCATCCAATAAAAGCCCACGGGAGAGATGAGCGTCATAATAAATATACATATACTTTACCAGCTTAAGAAAATCTATTAGTTTGTGAGCATCTTCCCCAGTGGAGAGGTCTACAAAGTCCTTGGGCAGTCGGTAGCTCAGATAAGGGCTGGGCTGTACTGTAACTTCACTGTTTGTGCAACGAAAAGCTGGAGAATCCTTTATGAAGAAAAAAATTTTAAAAAAGTCTGTAAGTATTATCTATTCTCCAAACTAGGTTAGCATATAAATTTCAATTCCATGTTCTCTTCTCTACTACATAAGAAAGAAATAAGATTTTAAAGTAGAAGAATGCACCAAGATTCTAAAATAATTCTACATATTTACTAGAAAGTAAGTATAAGGTATCTGAAAACAGAATCCAATGGAGAACTAGGTCCCCCCACTAAATGCTACCACAGTGTAGCCACTGTATGCTAAAGGTAGGTTATGGATCTAGGTTATGACCTCTCAGTGGACCGAGGACCTACATCCAGCCATCTCTGGCCTCAAGCAATCTCATATAGGCCAGAATACTTATATATTATTTCCTATAGGTGTACAGTTGAGAAGTACTATTTTAGAAAATAATAATTAATAATGAGGGTAATTGAGTGCTTTGGATTTCATGTCACTTTTGTACTTATCTTAGACCACTGGACTTACTTATATCTCTCTCTTATCAATTACATAAAAATTCAAGAATCATAATTTTAAAATCCTCATATTCATTTCTTACTGTAATTCTTTTGCTTAGAGTTTTGCATGTAATAGTTACATGCTGTTTTGTACCAAAAAGAATTTCAGAGACAAGAAGCCTTGGGTTTGGCTTCCTGGTGTCAGATAACTCAGTGGAGATGGAAGACAAGACCTAGAAAGAGGGTCAGATCTGATGACAGACAGAACATACTTGGCAGCTAAAACATCTACTGTGTGCTAGAATTGTTCTAGGTGTAGGAGACAAACTGGTAAACAAGATTGGAAGGCAAATAAGAGTAAGTAAACAAAACCATTTCAGATAATAAAAACTGATATGGGGCTGGGGATACAGCTCAGTTGGTAGAGAGCTTGCCTTGCATGCATAAGGCACTGGGTTCAATCCCCAGCATCACACACACACACACACAAAAAAAAAAAAAAAAGAAAAAGAAAAAGAAGAAAGTGCTATGGAAACAAAGAACCAGGGTGATGTACTAAGAGGATAACAATGTGGACTACTTCAGATGAGCGGTCAAGTAGGAGCTTGCTGAGAAGTGGACAGGGTGGTGAAAGCAGCATTGCAAGTCTGGGTGCAGAGCAGGCTCTGGTGGCAGTGGAAAAAACTAGTGCAAAGACCTCAACCCAACGTAGGGCTTCATAGCTTTGCAAAACAAAGGGAAGACCAGTTCTCTGTGGTCTGAACTTGGAAAGACCAAGCAGGAGGAGACAAGCTGGGAGGAGCCATTTTGTATACCCCTAACCTCTACCATTTAGAATAAATAAAAACTTCGGATCAGAGTTGATCTTACACAATTAACATCTGTGCTGAATAACTTAGATTCTCCTTCCTTATCTTTAGGTTTAATGGTTCACTACAGTAATACACCAGCAGGGATAAAATTCCTCCTCCTTTTTTTTAGTACCAGGAATTGAATCTAGGGGTGCTTAACCACTGAGCCACATCCCTAGCCCTTTTTAAAAACTTTCTATTCTGAAACAGGGTCTTGGTAAGTTGCTTAGGGCCTCGCAGAGTTGCTGAGACTGGCTCTGAACTTGCAATTCTCCTGTTTCAGCCTCCTGAGCTGCTGGGATTACAGGCATGTGCCATCGTGCTCGGCCAAATTCCTTCATTTTTAATTGGACAACATTCATAGTACCTGACATTTTGGTAAGTCCTGCAGATGCACTGAGAACAGAAGAGACATTATCCCTGTTCTCAGAAACTTACCGTCTAATGCAGAACATACGTAAATCAACAAGCAATTTGAACAGTAAGGCCAAGTTCCAAATATTGAACTAACTCAGAGCTAGAAAAACAGGGCCAAAGAGGGTCCAGGACAAAGCATGATGAAAGGAAATGTTGGATAGATGGGCAAAAGATGTACTCAGTGAAGGTGCAGAAGCAACTTAAAAAAGCAGAAAGAGATGGAAGAGGAGAGCACGCGTTCCAGAAGCCAGGGAAGAAGCAGTGTAACAAGGAAGAGGGCACTGTATTTGGTACTGCCAGTGGTTCAGTAAAAGGAGGACTGTGCTAGTCACTGCAATTCCCAGCAAGCCACTAGAGCCCCTGCTGGGAGCAGGTTCAGCTGAGAGGAAGGGCAAAAGCCACTGGCAGAGGGATGAGGAGTGTGAACAGCAACAGGCAGGAGGGAGATCACCATCCATGGAACCCTGATGTGCTGATACACAGCCACTGAGTGGGCTAAGAAGAACAAGTCCTGTGACAGCATGAGGGTAACTATTGTGTTCCTACCTATGCAAAAGTCCATGTGCATATTCATACCAAAAAGAGCCCAGAAAGCACTCGCTGAAGCGGTGAGGATTTCAAGTCCTGCCTCTAATTCTGTTTTCTTAAATGATTATGTAAACTATATTTACATACATTTAAATGATTATTAAACTATATTTTTAAAAGATATACAATGCTCACTAGATAATACTAAATTATATACTGACTGCTCTCAATTCTCCTGTCCCAGCATCCCAAATTGCTGGGATTACAGGACCTGAACACTGCACCCGCTACACACACGTTTTTAAAAGAAAATCAGGGGCTGGGGCTGGGGCTCGGTGGTAGAGCACTTGCCTAGCATGTGTGAGGCACTGGGTTCAATTCTCAGCACCATATATAAATAAGGGAATAAAATAAAGGTCCATCTATGTCTAAAAAAAAAAAAATTTAAAAAGAAAGAAAATCATAAAATCATCTATGATCCTAAAATCTGAGAACCACCATTTATATTATGGTGTATAACATGCATATACACATACACACGAACCTCCTAAAGGTCGTCAGCCTTGGCAACTTAGTGAGACCCTGTCTCAAAAACAAACACACTATTACTTTTATAGGCAGGAAAAAAAAAATACAAAATCGTTGCTTAAAGAAAATATAGCTGTGAAGATGGGAGAAAGGAAGCATGGCTGGGTGAGCAAATATGGTTGAAGAAAACTTTTTTTCTTTTTCTTTTTTTTTTTTTAAGGTGGGAGATATCTGAACATGGCTAAATCCTGAGGGACAGGAGTTAACAGAAAAAGAGAACCTGAAAAAATAGTACAAGAGATGGGGGGGTGCTAAGCTGAGCAGACAAAAAAATCAGACTTGGAGTGGGGCAGCTAAGTCTGTAGGTCTGATGACAATTCAACCAGGTGAATTCTCATGAGTGGATTTTCTTTTCCTATGAAGGAAGTGAAATGAGAGGAGGGAGAGTAGTGACAGATGGGAGACCTGAGCAGGGAGAAGGTGCAGATTAGCCCCCAAGGACCATGGAAGAGAAAGCTGACCAGGGAAACTCATAAAACTGGAGATCATGAATGAGAAGAGCACTGCTCTGCACATGCACGTAGGCGAATGTTCTCCATCAGCATCAAGCAGCTAGGATTCGGGGTCAAGTAAACAGATATGTTAAGATTATTCAGGTGGGCATAAGAGAGGAAACTAAAAAAGAGAAAACAAACTAGAAAAATATATATCAGACGACCATTATTTCTTTAAAGTTAAATGAACGAGGGACCAGGGTAAACACTTGCTTCAGTATGTGCAAAGTCTTGGGTTTGATCCCCAGGATGGCAAAAAAAAAAAAAAAAGTTACATGAATGAATCACAATGTATACCTTTCTTTAATCACCTCCATGATCAAGTAACTATTGGTAAACCTGTGCTATACTCTACTTCCCAAGGGTCCAAGTTACTTATATGCCATGTGTCTAAAAAGTAAGCAAGTGATTGTTCAGTGGATTAAAAAGGTTGCCTTTATATCTTAAAAAATAAAGTCTTACCTGCTCCTGAGCATCTCCTTCACTAAAATCACCTTTTAAGTTTTTTCCAGATATCAGTTCCTCCCAAGTAAACAGTAGTGAATCTGTGACTTCACCAAATGGATTAAAATCAATTAGCCACACCTTCCCCTGTAGTACAGACAAAAGACAAATAAGTATAAAATAAGAACACAGTCTATACTGTCTTATTAAAGAAAAATACTTTTGATATTATTTTCTGTCAAGGACAATCTTACAAATCTTATGACTTATTTCAAAAGATATAATTCTTCCAGGTCCCATCTGAGAAAGGGCCATTTGTCTAAATAAAGTAGACACAGATGTAAAGGGAAGGTTGCCTATGACTGCAGAGAGAAGGGACTCAGGAAGGAAGACCTATCTTCCAACTCCCGCCTCAAGTCACATTAGAATCTTTTTTTTTTTTTTTTTTTGAGAGAGAGAGAGAGAGAGAATTTTTTAATATTTATTTTTTATTTTTCGGCGGACACAACATCTTTGTATGTGGTGCTGAGGATCGAACCCGGGCCGCACGCATGCCAGGAGAGTGCGCTACCGCTTGAGCCACATTGCCAGCCCTCACATTAGAATCTTAAGTCAAAAAATCCAAGCAGGAAAAAAGGAAGATCTTGCAAAAAGTTCACTTGCCATACATGATGTGAATGAAATGCTTTCCAGGATGTCTTTAACGCCACTGTGAGGAGGAAGCCAGCACAGGCAGGCAGGGAGTTGGTGGCTCTCAGAGCACCTGAAAGGTTTTGGGCAGCTGCTGTGAGTGGATTTAAAAAGAAATACTAAAGGAAGTATGGAAAAATTGCTTTCTTTAAAAGTTAACGTAGTATTTGTTTTTTAAGTATGACAAAGCTTGACAGCATATGAAAAGGAGATGAAAAAATGCATCTACCTTTGAAAGAAATGTCTCCTATCTGGTCAGACTGCCTGGGCTAGAGTCAGGTGCATGTGAGCCAGAACTGGCCAGCTCTGAGCTAACAAGTGGGAATGTGTATAAGCCCCCAAGAAACCAGAACCACATGCTACATCACTAAGATAAGGCGTGCAGAATGGATAGACTCTTCCTTGAAGTTTTTATCTTTGCTACTCTTGGTTTTCTCACTGGCATTCATATATCTGCATTGTTTTGATGCTAATAATAACTAGGTTTTGTCTATAATGTACAGATGCCATCTTGACCAGATGTGTGTGTGTGTAAAATCAGACACACCTAAGGAGTGAAACTGGTGAGCCTCTCACAGTTCCTCACCTGGATTAAAGCAAAATTATAGCAAAGATGAGACATCTCACTAGCACTTACTTCAAATGTCAGAAACCCCTAGTGAGTGACACAGAACAAATACAAGACATTTTTGCCATGGGTCACATGGGTAATGTTCTGATTTTATATAATTCCCAGGAAAAATCCTACAGATTATCTTGCCGCTTGAGTTGTTTGCTCACTTCAGTTCAGCTCACTTCAGTTGTGCTAGAGATTAAGCTATAAGAATTAGCATTACACAGAATCTATTCCTTCAATGAGCTCAGCCTAGATCAGAATTCCACCCTGTCCCCGCCAAAAAACATGAAAACAATCCAATGGTTACAACACAGAGGGTACATTCTTGGACATGTGAAATAATATTAGCTACCAATTAATATCTTGACATGATGTCAGCTTGTTTGGGGGCTCTATTACTGATACATTATTATACTGTATATTATTTTTACAATGGATATTTTCTAACCTCCAAACCCTCTCTACTGGATTTTCTTTTCTTTTCTCTTCTTTCCTTTCTTTCCTTCCCTCCCTCCCTCCCTTCCTTCATTCTTTCCTTCCATCCTTTCTTTGTGCTAGGGATTGAATCCAGAGCCTTGTGTATGCAAGGCAAGTGCTCTACCATTAAACCACAATCCCAGTTCCTTTATTGACTTTTATAACAAAACCACCTCATTATTAAAAGCAATAAAACTCCACCACTGTATCTGTTAGTATAGGAGCTGAGCTTTATGAACTAAAACATGCCACACTGCAAAAAACAAAATCGAGAAACAAACCACCACTGTTAGCTGGCAAGGTTTGCTCTAGAGTTCAGGAGCCATCCTCTAGTGCAAAATAATAAAATCAAACTGGCTATAGTCAGGCATAAAACTATGAGAATTAGGATTTTTTAGAGGTAACCTGTTTTTCATCGATATCTCAGGCACAAGGCATCCTGAGAAAGTAATTCTATTTCAGTAATTCTGATAAGAGCAGTCAACCCAGTATTCTTCATGCCAACCAAATGACCATCAGCCCAAATCAATCTCTTCTGTGAATCAGACATTGTGCTAGAGATTGAGCTATAAGGATCAGTATTACACAGAATCTATTCCTTCAATGAGCTCAGAATCCCACCCTGTCCCCTCAAAAAACATGAAAACCATCCAATGGTTACAATACAGAGGGTACTGCTCTGACAGGAGCAAGAACAGGGTGTTGAGAGACAACAGAGGAGCATGGGGGAACCTGACTAGAAACACTTTCCAAGGTAACTGAGAATTTAAAGAATAATTGTGTTAAAGATCTGGGAGGGGAGGATGAAAGGAAAAGCAACCATTTAGGAGGAAAACAACCAGAATAATAAAAATTAACACATACAAAGACTATGTGAGGATGACCCATCCTGGGAATAGATTATTTTGGCTAAGAGTATGAAATATATGAGGGCTCCATAAATGTGGTGGGCTAAGGTAACTTTAAAAGCCTTCTGCTCCAAGCTGGATGAAATTCAGGTTAAAATTATCCCTTTAAATGTAGAGCTGTGATCATGACAAAGAGGAATCCCCAGGAACTAGAAGCAAAGAAGAACACTAAGAAAACAGATGAGTATAAACTGAGCTGCCAGAGCCCTTGGGACAGCTTTCCTCCCAGGAACCCACGGCACAGGTGTTAGTAGCACACAGGACTAGGAGACTTGCCATGAGGAAAGGTCTTAGGACTAGGAAGTGACACCAGAGGGCTATGACCTGTGAAGAGAGCATAAGAAAAAAATTCTAATGATGGGAACAGGAAATAATGATGTCTTTCTCTGATGAGGTTTTGGGGATCACAGGAAAAACAAATGGAAAATTCAAACTTTAGGATCTTTGGGATGCTCACAAAAAAAAAAAAAAAAAAAAAGTCACTGAAGAGCTATAAAGTCAAAAGGAAAGAACATGGATGAGAGTCTGCAAATACAATAGGGATTAAAGCCAAGAACTTGGAAAAATCATCATCAACCTGAGGAACAATAAAGACAACTTTATTCTAATTCCTGTAATAAAGATGACCTATATTTTAAGGAAAATAAAAAAGAAAAATTGGAAAAAAACATAAAGCAATAATTCTCACAAATGACCCTTAAATTTATAAAAAGATATACTTCATTCTTATTCAATAAGAAAAAGAGAAATTGAAATTATACTGAAACATCATTTTTTTAACCCAACTCAAAAAAAAAAAAAAGAAAGTTTGAATTTCGCAAGCTCTGAAGAAACACATAGGTTCCGTCATAATTCTGGGTGGGGTTTTGTTTGGTATAACTTCTATGAAAGGTAAACTGTAATATCTCAAAATTAAAATAATCTAACTTTTGAGTCAATATCTCACTTCAAATAATTTATCCTTGTAGATAAATGGGCACATATATGAAACGAAGTGTACAGTGTTATTCACCTCTGTATAGATTGTGAAGATAAGAAACAACCTGTGTTGTCCTATGTGACCATTAACGAGGAAGTGGTTAAACAAACTATATAGAATATTCAAAAACTGAAATACTACACACTGGAAGAAAATGGCAGGGCTCGGGAATGTAGCTCAGTGGTGGATCATGTGCCTAGTATTCACGAGGCCCTGGATATGATCCTCAGAGTTGCAAAAAAATAAAAACAAAAAAACTGGAAAGCTCTCCAAGAGACAGTGCTTTCAAATAGTGAAAAAAGCAAGGTGCAGATTTGATTTTCAAACTATGTGAATGTATTGTCAATTAAAAACTTAAAAATAGTACAGGGGCTGGGGAACAGGAACAGTCATGAGCGGGGAGACTGAGCACTTCTCCATCTTCACACTTAGTGTTGGTTACACAACTGGATGTTTGTCAAGACACACCTCCACAGTAAAAAGGATGAATTTTAGTCTATGTAAATTATTTCTCAAAAGCATAACCCTCAAAAATCAGCAGTTTTAAGTGATTGAAAATATAAAAGGAATCAATACACCAGGACATAAGAAACTATGATAAAAACAGGCAGATTTGAAAAAGGATTAAATAGAACCTTCTGAAATGCAGCTGATGAAATTTAAAACTGAACAGTCAAACACATCAGATTACACAAAACTCAAAGAGAGCTAGCAAAAGAAGATGTACCTGAGAAAATGATACAGCATAGGACAGAAAAAGAGGCAGAAAAGGAGAAGAGACATGAGCATAAGGTGAGAAGCTCTAACATGCCTCCCTGCAGAACTCCAAAAAGACAGGAGAGAGAAAAGTGATGACATGTGAAAACATAAGAGCTGAGAATTCTCTACAACTGGTAAAGGAAATGAGTTCCTAGACTTAGCTTAACAAAAAAGGCAGACAAAAATAAAGAGTGAAAAGAAAGGCAAAGAAAAACAAAGCAGAGAAAGGAAAAGCCAAGCCAAACAACAATGGGACAATGTCTTCAATGTGCTAAGGCAACAGAACTGGTCAACTGAAAATTCTATACCCAGCTAATGCCTACCACTCACATATGAAAGAGGAATAACAACTTCAGCCAATGCATGAGGGGGATGCACTATTAAAGGATGTACTATACTAGAAAGAAACTGGATCTGCAGTCTAGGGTACAGCTCAATGGCAAAGTGCTTGCCTAGCACATACAAAGTTCTAGCACCATAACAAAAAGGTATAGAAGGCCAGGTGCAGTGGTGCACACCTGTAATCCCAGTGGCTTGGGAGGCTGAGCAGTCTCAGCAAAAGTGAGGCACTAAGCAACTCAGTGAGACCCTGTCTCTAAATAAAATACAAAATAGGGCTGGGGATGTGGCTCAGTGGCCAAGTACTCCTGAGTTAAATCCCTGGTACACCCCCACTGCCGCTGCCAAAAAAAAAGGTATGGAAAAGTGAAAATATATCAAAGTAGAAAAACAGCATAAGGAACCCCATTTCCTCCCACTCAGTTTCAACATATCAATTCATGACCTATACTGTTTCATCTATATTCCCATCCACTCCTCCTGAATGTGTATTATTTTATATGAATCCTCAAACAGCATTTCATCTGTAAAATATAGAAGATTATTATTAACAAGCTTCGGGGCTGAGGTTGTGGCTCAGCAGTAGCACACTTGCCTAGCACATGTGAGGCCCTGGGTTCGATCCTTAGCACCAGATAAAAATAAATAAAATAAAGGTATTATGTCCAACTACAAATAAACAATAAATATTTTTTAAAAATAAAATTAATAAACAAGCTTAATCTAAAGACATCTGTGGAATACTTCATGAATTAGAAATTGTACTTTCTTTTTCAGTCACACACAGAACATTCACAAGAGTGACCAAATTGCAAAGCCAATTTTGACAATACCAAGACTCAAGATCAGAGTTACTCAGCCTGTAAAGCAATGAAAGTAAAAATTAATAACAATCATAATTGAAGCAAATACCCAAGGGGTCCTGAAAATTTTCCTAAGAATTTAAGATAGTCATTCTAAACTCTAGCTGTATATTATCATCACTTAAGAAGCTTCTTAAAATATATCTTCCAATGCCTCAATCCAGACTTACTGAATGGATGGGCCATCAAAGGGACATTTATAGGCTGGTTAGAACCTATCAAAACTGAGTCAACTTCTCCAGTCATAGGAAAGCAGCCACAACAAAGTGCTGCCAAGTCCAAACACACTTCAGTTATATTTCATGAAGACTTAGCTTTCTATAAGAATAGTCACAAAATAATATATTCAAGAAAGTGTCTAACAAACTCTGATACACGTGCCATTGAGTAAATGCAAATGAATTTTACAATATGGTTTGAATCTCTTAACAGAAATTGTCAGGATGTTTATACTGGCATGTTTCTCACTTTTAAAAATGTAACTAGTTTTAGTTCTGCAAGATCATAGCAGTAATTAGTTATGCATATGTCCAACATCACTTTAAGACATTCCTTAACTCTTTTACCACGTTAAACATCTACATCTACCTGTCAGCCCTACTGATTTACAGAAGACCACAACATCTGCCAGGGATATATTAAAACACCTTGGCAAGTTCCAACAATTTCAACTGCCTCAGTTTCAGTGTCTATACTATGTGGGCAGATAATATATACTTCATAGGCTTAGATGGATTAAGTGAGAATTGAGTTAAATGAGGATAAAGCCCTTCTGGACAATGAGCTGGGTGCTAACTGCTAACTAACTACTCTGACACTGCTCGCCACCAGCCATTCCCTACAATGTTTACATGGCTGTCACCCTCACTTGAAGATGAATTCCTTCTAGGACGGAAGTAAACCTGTTTGAAGCTTCCTGTTAGAAGCATAGCATGTTACAGATTCTCATACTGTTGGCTCCATCAGTGGTCTGACTTGGCAATGTCTACAAGTCAGAAGCAGAGCCAGGGCAAGAGCCTTCTAGATCCCATTTTTGTCCATCCCATCACACCAGCTTTTCATGCTTTTCTACAGTTTGTTTCCACACAGTAGAAACTCTGCCAAGTAACATCCCGCTTCTTTGCTGAGTCTCATTTTATAGACCCTCTTTCAAAGTCTTATACCATCAATTCTGCAGAGAGGTGAAAATACAGCAATGTCTTTTGATTTAATAGCTTACACAGTTTACAGTCATTTGGGGACATGATCCAATGGGTCACAACCTTTTGCTCAAACAGTGACTCAAAGGTATCACACGCATCACTGCCAGAAGGCTGACATGTGCATGGAGGGAGACTGAAAAGTACTCTGCCAGTGTATGGGTAACATATTAGAAAACACACCTGTGATCTCCTTAACAGCTGAGTCAATGGGCAGAAATCACAAGATGATGTACAGTGACCTAAACCTCTCTAAAAAGATTACATGTCTTAGACAAGGAAATCTCTGCTGAAGGAATTTTTTACTATGTCAAGCTTTTGTTTTCTTGTCACTTAAGTTCATGTTACTTTTATGATTTAAAGAATGTAAGGCATTTTTCAAAAGAAGATATACAAATGGCCAATAGATAATATAAAAAAATAAAATGCTTAACATCACAAATCACTAGTTATGCAAATTAAAGCCACAATGAGATATCACCTCACTCCTGTCAGAATGGCAAGTATCAAAGGCAGAAAGCGCTGGCAAGGACTTGGAGAAAAGAGAACCCCTGTGCACTGTTGGTGGGAAGGTAGATTAGTACAGCCATTATGGAAACAGTATGGAGATTTCTCGAAAAATTAAAACTAGAACTACCATACCATCCAGCATCCCACTCCTGGGTACATATCCAAAGGAAATGAAGTCAGTATGCCAACAGACATCAGCACTCCATGTTCACTGCAGGGCTATTCACAATAGCCAAGAAATGGAAGCAACCCAAGTGTTCATCAACTGATAAGTCAATAAAGAAAATATGATACACAATGACATACTATTCAGCCACAAAAGGATATGAAAACTTGTTATCTGTGATAACATGGAAAGATACGAAGAGCCTCACATGTTAAGTGAAATAAGCCAAGCACAGAAAGACAATGACCACATGACTTCACCTATGTGAATCTATGACTACCCCCATATGTGGTGCTTATCTGATTTATACACCACACAATGTAAACAGGTATCAAAATACCACACAATGCCCTATGCACATGCGTAATTTTTACATTTCTATATAGCAGCTAAAAATACTAATTTAAATTTAAGAAATTTTAAATTGATTAAGGGTAAAAGACTTTAAAATGTAAACTTAACCTCATTTTTAGTCTAAAGAGAAAAGTGATTCAAATCATACAAAGGCTCTTGCAGTTGGTTAAAAATAATTACCAAAATATCTAATAAAAAATTCCTGGCCTTTTAAGAATGCAAAATGAACTATTTTAAGTAGGTCCCACACCTCTGACCAAAATATAAAGTAGGGTAAGGTAGACATTACCTACCTGTTTGATTAATAATCCCTAAACCTGCAGCACATAATTAAGACATTATGTCTCCTCATGTTAAGTATACCTTCAAGGAAAATTCTGGACCATTGTGAATTTCACACACCTTAGTTGTTTGGGAATGCATTTTTTGAGCAGTAGACCCTTAAATAATAAAATATGTGCTCTGGCTTGCTTATAAGACCAGTCTTCATTTTAAACATGTCAAATATAGCATGTACTTACCCTACTGTCTCTGTATATGTCAAAAACAACTGGAAAGGAGAAAAAACTCAGTTATTAATGAATTAGTATTTTCATGATTTAAACCTCAAATGCATTTCATTACTAAAAACAGAATGGACCTTGAGTATTTAGTGCTTCTAAATCTCAAAACATCAAATATAAAAAGGCACCCTTGCAGTGTTTTATTTAATAAGTACTTATATAATATTCTCTATCCCCAACTATAAAAACCCCTTATATTTAAAAAGTCAAACCAAACACCAATATCAAGTCAAGTAGTTCACCACTGTATAACTTATCATACAGGAATGAGGAAAGTTGTCAACAAGGAAAGTACTCATATTCCTGGGAAAGCTGGGAATGGAACCACCATTTGACCCAGCTATTGCCCTTCTCAGACTATTCCCTGAAGACCCTAAAAGAGCGTACTACAGGGATACTGCCACATCGATGTTCATAGCAGCACAATTCACAATAGCTAGACTGTGGAACCAACCCAGATGCCCTTCAATAGATGAATGGATAAAAAAAAATGTGGCATTTATACACAATGGAGTATTACTCAGCACTAAAAAATGACAAAATCATGGAATTTGCAGGGAAATGGATGGCATTAAAGCAGATTATGCTAAGTGAAGCTAGCCAATCCCTAAAAAACAAATGCCAAATGTCTTCTTTGATATAATGAGAGCAACTAAGAACAGAGCAGGGAGGAAGAGCAGGAAGAAAAGATTAACATTAAACAGATACATGAGGTGGGATGGAAAGGGAGAGAAAAGGGAAATTGCATGGTAATGGAGGGAGACCCTCATTGTTATACAAAATTACATATAAGAGGTTGTGAGGGGAATGGGAAAATAAACAAGGAGAGAAATGAATTACAGTAGATGGGGTAGAGAGAGAAGATGGGAGGGGAGGGAGGGGGGATGGTAGAGGATAGGAAAGGTAGCAGAATACAACAGTTACTAATAGGGCATTATGTAAAAATGTGGATGTGTAACCGATGTGATTCTGCAATCTGTATTTGGGGTAAAATTGGGAGTTCATAACCAACTTGAATCTAATGTATGAAATATGATATGTCAAGAGCTTTATAATGTTTTGAACAACCAATAAAAAAAAATTAAAAAAAAAAGAAAGAACAGAGCAGGGAGGAAGAGCATGAGAAAAAGATTAACATTAAACAGAGACGAGAGGTGGGAGGGAAAGGGAGAGAAAAGGGAAATTGCATGGAAATGGAAGGAGACCCTCATTGTTATACAAAATTAAATATAAGAGGTTGTGAGGGGAAAGGGAAAAAAAAAAACAAGGGAGAGAATTAAATTACAGCAGATGGGGTAGAGAGAGAAGATGGAAGGGGAGGGGAGGGGGGATAGTAGTGGATAGGAAAGGTAGCAGAATACAACAGTTACTAATATGGCATTATGTAAAAACATGGATGTGTAACCGATGTGATTCTGCAATCTGTATTTGGGGTAAAAATGGGAGTTCATAACCCACTTGAATCTAATGTATGAAATATGATATGTCAAGAACTTTATAATGTTTTGAACAACCAATAAAAAAAAAAGAAAAGTACTCATGAAAGGAGAATCTGTCATTTATTTGAGGAATGAAATGAGTAAAATTTATCATACAAAAGCATAAAATCTAATTATGCTAATGGCATGATTTATCTTTTTGAAAATAAGTCGGCCACAGAACCCAGTCTTGACAAGGAGGAAAAAAAGTAAAGCATAGAAGATATCAATTTTAAGATGCATGGAAATTCTCTTACAATGTACTTTCAATATCCAAAAAACAACCCACAAATGTTTACTTCACAGAATTTGGTTTCTATAGATGGACTCTATGAAATATAGGTCTGGTTTTTGTAGATGGACCCTATGAAATATTTGAACATCTAAAATGACAGGAGAGAGAATGGTTTTGGTATTAGAAATGAATTTCAATTAAATAAGGTGAAAATTAACATGCAAACCATGAGAAATATCAATTAGTAATATAGTAAAATGCAGTACTTTAAATAAAATTTTTTTTTTTTCTTTTTTAGTGCTGAGAACTGAAAAAGGGCCTATAGCAGGCTGGGCAAGTGCTCTATCATCAAGCTTCACCCCCAGTCCTCATACAATAGTCCCATTTTTTAAAATATGCACCTTGGTGAAATAAGGTCCAGTAATATTATGTACTTTATTTCATTTCATTGGGTAAATTTAAAAATACTCACAATCTTCATCTAAGAATTTATACTGTATGTGTTTCTTGAAAAAGTCTTGAATGCATCTGCAAATTTCTTCCTTTTGTTTAGAAATATGATCATAGTATTGTGTGTAGTCCCTCTGAGAAATACCTGACAAGAAAATATTTTATATTGTTATTATACAATATTCTTAAAAAAATACAAGATGTAATTTAAACTTTTTTGAGACAATCATTAAAGTAGGTCAGAAGTTCAATCAGATGAAAATTGCATTAAACATTATTCAGGTGTCAAGATTACACATAGAGAGGAATCCTACAGTTCAATATTGCCACACATTCTTACTTCTGGAAGTATTTTTTTTGAGCACAACATAAAGAATTTAGACACGGGCTGGGGATGTGGCTCAAGCGGTAGCGCGCTCGCCTGGCATGCGTGCGGCCCGGGTTCGATCCTCAGCACCACATACAAACAAAGATGTTGTGTCTGCCAAATACTAAAAAATAAATATTAAAAAATTCTCTCTCTCTCTACCTCTATCTCTCTCACACTCTCTTTAAAAAAAAAAAAAAAAGAATTTAGACACAAAAAAGCTTGCTAAGAGAAAATTTAAAGTAGCTATTTAAACCTGCATACATTCAACTGATTTGATTTTTTTCCAAGAAAGTTTCCACAAATTAGTTATCTTCTACTGTTTTGGTGAAAATTTAAAATATCCCTCACCATATGTCTGCAATATTCATATTTTATTTCATAGAAACAGTCTACTTTTCTTGTTTATACATGCTATTCGGCCTTCACAACACTGGTCTTTCAAGCTATGGAAAAGTAAATATTCCCCTTTTGCAAAGTGCCTTTGCTGATATGATTCCAAATACACTTGAGGGACTACAGTATGAATTCCTGCAATATGCTTAAGTCCTAGGGAAAGATGTCTGCTCTGAAATAAGGGCTTCCAGTTCCTTCATCACATGCCAATATGACTCTTGTCTTTAGCACATTTATTCTCTAGTTTTTCCAGGAATATCTAACAATATGACAAATTTGAATGCCCCAAGTCTCCTTCAGCTATGTTAATAAGTATCAACATCATATTTAATGAATATGATTTATTTGATTTGATTAAATTACACTTCTCTTGGTTGATCATATGTTTTACTTCTCAGGAAACATGCATAACTAAAAATTTAAGGACACACAATCTTCAATATTTAACTTGAATAATCAGAACAAACATAAAAAATAACCTGAAAGAAAAGAATATGGGTAACTTTTAGAATAGCTTCCTTGTTTTCCCACATATTTTCTTTTGCTGGAATAATGAACAGTGTCCCAATAATAAAAATAAAGGTTCAAAAACTCAGGTTTTTGTGATGCTTTCTAATAAGCTATTGCTAGTAATACTTTTGGAAAGTTTCAAACAGAAAGAAGGTAACATCATACAATGTCAAATTGGAAATCATAATAACCACCACTTTCATCTCTGGAATCCAGACAGACATGATTAATCAACAATACTACCTTTTTCTGTGGAAACTGATTATGGGCTCAGGATCCTTGTCAGCATAGCATTCCAGAGAGTCAGTATCAATTGGGTAGAGGTGGCATCTGAAATTAAAACTGATTGATAACCCTGTGGTAATTACTAGAAATGTATTTCCATCAAAAGCTTGTCTTTGGGCTGGGGTTGTAGCTCAGTGGTAGAGCACTTGCCTAGTACGACTGAGTCCCTGAGGTTTGAGCCTCAGCACCACATAAAAATAAATAATAAAACAAAGGTATTCTGCCCATCTATAACTAAAAATATTTTTTTTAAAAAAATTGTCTTCTCTTTGATTTTTTATTTTTAGTTGATACATAGTAATTGTATACTTTGAAGTACAATGTGATGTTTTAAAACCTATATACAATGTCTAATAATCAAATTAACATATTTACACTATGGAATACTATTCAGCCATAAAAAGAAATACTGATATTTAAGGCAACATGGTTTTCTTCTTTTAAAAAATACTTTCAAAGATAGAAAGAACTCACCAATAAGCTTGTTTTCCTTGACAAAACATCGGAACTCAGCTCCAGGAATTAATTCACACCATTTTCGGAGAACAAGCTATACACAAAGGAAAAAATGTGATACAACTAGGCAAGGTCTAAGACAATTTCCTAACAAGACTATCCCTAACAGCTGCTATTAAAAAATGATTTTAAAAGGGGGAGAGAGCAGTACCATAAGACAAGCTTGACATGAGGGCAAGGGCTATAGTCTATCATTCCAAAGAAAGAAAAAAAGAAAAATTAGGCTGAAACTCTTCAGGACAAGATCCATCTTTGTCACATCATTCTGAGAGTTCTGACATAATACCCAACAGCAAGGATAGATAACCAAGTCAAATCGTATTGCCACTGTGCTATAAGTTGCCCTGTAATTTACATGTTCTCCATCCCTGTAGGAATATTAATAAAATAATTTCAGGGCTGGAAGGAAGGAGGGGTGTGTGTGTGTGTGTGTGTGTGTGTGTGTGTATACACATACAATGTCTAATAATCAAATTAATATACAAGTCTCTCTTCTCCACTAACTTGCAAGCTCCCTAAGGGTGAGGAAGCAGGTTTACTCATCTTTCTGTATATAATACTTAGCAGCCGCATGAGAAATTTGTTTGCCAAGTAAAACAGCAAATGTATAAGATAAGCAGCCACTAAAAATCATGTTATTTGAAAATTAATGACCTGGGAAAATGCTTACACTATAAGTTTAAAGAAAGTTAACATATAATGCAAAATATTTATAAAGAGAGTACACACACACCCTCAAGAAAGGTGATGATGGTATAATCCCTAAAAAGCAATAAAAGAACAAATTCTGGTAAATACATCTTGGGGATAAATGATAACGTCTCAACAAAGATTATTCCTCAGGGAAAGGCTAAAAATAAAAAATAAAATTTCCTCATTTTTTTATTCCCAGCACAAAGTAATAAGACAGTAACAGGTGCTTCATTAACAGATGTTTGTTCAATAAAATAGCAGATATGAATATATTACATAAATACAAATAATGTTATAAAAGGCTGTATAATAACATGGGAAATACTTTCAGATGGTATAAGGTGAAAAAACTTGCACAAGTAGTGTGTAAAGATCTCAATTACAGTGCACTAAGAAACAGAGTAAAAATATTCAATAAAGTGAACAGGTAGACTTTTTTTTACATGTGTATGGTTCTAGAAATGGAACCCAGGGCCTCCTACATGCTAGGCAAGTGTTCTTCCACTAAACTATATCCCCATCCCAGTAGGCAATTTTCAGAGCATGCATGTATACAAGTATTCAGAAGCAAAAGACAATGAAGAAAAGTTTTAAAAATCACCATACTAATTCTAACTGGTATTATAAATCCAAATAAAAGTGTATAGCAATTATGTAGGCAAGATAACCATCGTCTCTTTAACAAATTTTTCGTTAAGCATTATATTCTGCGAATGCAAATACAAGAATTACCAGAAATGATGGTAAGTGACAGCCTACCAGGGATGGAAAACATTTAAAAAAAAAAATGTGTATGTGGGGGTGGTTCCAGATTCACCCATGACTCTCAATGAGTTATTAGCTGCACTGAAGAACATGGCCCATTCCAGGTGTCTGCACATGTGTACACTTTCAAAACTAGGAAACCATGAAATAAAAATTGAGGTTTACTATGCTTAACATCGTGAAAATAGCTAATAAGAGTTGTCTTGTTCACTATCTTTCACTCTTACTTCAAAATTATTTCTAAGATGTGAGTGAACAATATTTTAAAAGTGTGTATAAGAAAAACTTAATTTTCCTGGCATATCAGGTTTAAAAACTTAACCAGGTTCATCTGGGTGGGAAGTATAAATTCTATAAGTTTATGTATGCTATATATATTTGGTATATAAATATTCTACCAATAATACATATTCTTTCATATGTATCCTACATTTCATAAATTTAAAAATTCAGGGGTTCTCAGCTTTTTCTATAGAAATCAATCCAAAAAATTCCATTCGGTTAAGTAGAAATTTTCAATACATCTTCATTTAGGATCATCAATGTCATTAAGGCAAAAACAAAGCTTCTTACCCCATATTCCATACAAGGATCTGGAGAATCATCAGTACAATGGATAAATCTTTGGAGAGAAAAGCAGCAATTGAATTTTTTAAAAACTGGTATCAGTTTACATACATACGTTACTTATATTTAACATGAGAGTCAGATTTTATTAAAGGCAATCAGAAATAGGAGACAAATTCAAATCCAATGAACATGTATTATGTATTATTTGATGTTATGCATTAGCCTAAGCACCCTAAAGAAGTTATCTCATTTACCCTCAAAACATTATGAGCTCTTATAATCATTATAAAATATACAAATAGTATAATGCAAAATATACAAATAGTATAATATAGTATAATCTCCATTTTTCTATCAAAAGACAAAGAAACTAAGACGCAAAAAAAAGTCCAAATTTAGTGACCAAGCTGGGTCTATAATTCAAGTGGCCTAACTCCAGATTCTCAATAAATGCAGGATGGTGCTGCCATTTCACACATTCTCATTCATTTAATCTCTGGCTGTGCCAGCAGACAGTCTACTATACTTTGCCATTAATGTTACTTCTGCCATCTAAAGCTACATAAAGGTAATCCATTCCTTCTCCCACGTACTATTTTAAAAAATACTTGATGGAACTATTCAGTCCTCCATTAAGCTTCTGTCTCTAAAAACTCTTGTGTCATGTACAATATCTATACCATTTATTAAATATCTATCTATGCTAAAGGCAATTAGGCCCCAGGAATGCTAAAATGAGTAATATGCCTTTTTCCTTTACTAGGTTAGTCCTAAAGGAGAAAGGACTAACAAGTAGACAAACAATTTCAAAACACTGGGGAAAATAAAATACTCTGACAGCAAAAAGGAAGATGTAATTGGTTATCTGCTGTGGGGGGAGTGAGGGAAGGTAGGCAAGAAGAAGTCCAGATTTAAGGCACAGAGAAATGTGCTAAGATAGGGAGGGAAGTAAGAAATGTCACCTAGTATTCAAAGAACTGCAGGACATCTGTACTCGTGGGGTGTAGCATACAAGAGGGAAATTGAAGAATGATGGAGTTGGATAGAAATTTTGTACAGGAGAAGTACAGACCATGTACAGTTCACCAGCCTAGGGACAAAGGGAGACTATAAAGTCTAAATATTCAAGGGAGATCATTACCTTCATGCATTAAGAATGTCACTGTGGTGAAATAATATTGGATAGTTTGGGGAAAGGGTGGCAATGTGAGGCAAAGAGACCAGTGGAAAGACTTGTTGCAAGAGTCCTGGTAAGAGATGGGAGCTCATGAAGGCAATGCTGGAGTGGAGAAGGAGAGGCATCAATATATAAAGATATTCAGGCCACATCAATATAACTTGATGTATGACTGAAAGGAAGGAAGAAGCTTTTTAATTTCCCTGAATACATGATTAGGTGGGACTACTCTGTAATCATTATGCTTTATACTACAAACAATAACAAGTTTACTTGATTGGCTGAAATCCTAAGAACAGAGCTTCTATTACCACTAATAATTGGGCACTGACTGATAAAACCTACATTGCTAAAAAAGTTACACATAGTGTGTTTTGTTAAAATGCCGGTAGGTTTTCTCTATTAGTGGGCTTTATGCACTGAGCCAGGTACAACACGAATCTTTTTATTTGTTTTCTCATTTAATTCTTCCAATAATCCTATGAGGACATGAATGTTATCACTATCTACAGTTATCACACAAGGATACCAAGATTCAGAAAGGTACAATAACAAGGAAGTGAGGAAGAGAGCACTAAATCATAGACTGCAGGCTGTACTGTTTCTCTAAAGGATAAAGGTTCTATTAAAACTCTAAAATTAAGGGGGGGTGGAGCCAGAACAAAACAAAAACAACACAAATACTAATGGGACTTTAGGCTCAACCAATGTCAATACTAAAAAAAAAAACACACATGGGGCGGGAGTTGTGAGTCAGCAGTAGAGCGCTCGCCTAGCACATGCAAGGCCCTGGGTTAGATCCTCAGCACCACATAAAAATAAATAAATAAAATAAAGGTATTAAAACAAAACAAAACAAAAACCTACTGCTCACCAAATCCATAATATAAAACGGATCTTCTAAAATACCAACTTATTAATTTTCTGATTTTATACATTCAAACACATGCTGGTGCTATTTTAAAACCTAATTTTTCTCTGAAAAGCAAAAATCCCTTGTTTTAAATCAAACTAATTTAAAAGTATGCTACCCAGAGGAGTTAAACTCTATAATTAGAAAACTAGCTTTCAATATATTTAAAATTTGTTAAGTAAAAATTAATCTCATATGTTGTTTCATGTTAATCAATTTTTATGTTAAGGTCATAAACTGTCAGATTAATAAAACTAACACAATTATTTTATCCTTAAAGAAATCTACTTTCTCCCCAAGATCAGCAGAATCATAAGCATTATGAATATTTATAGGGGCTGGGGCTGTAGCTCAGCGGAAGAGCCCTCGCCTAGCATGAGCAAAGGCCTGGGGTCGATCCTCAGCACCACATAAAAATAAATAAATAAAATAAAGGTATTGTGTCCTACCTTCAACTAAAAAATAAATATATAAAAAAAGAATGTTTACAGAATTCTATGCTGTAACATCTTCTGTCATTGAAGAAAATTATGATTGGTCACACAGCCACTATGAAGACAAGTAAAATATTCTGGATTAGATAAACTACATCATGAAGAAAATTAAAACATTCCAAGAAAACACTGGCCAAGAAATATCAAAAATCAAAATCAAGAATTTGGGCTCCTTACTAGCATACAGTCTGAGCATCCCTAATCGAAGAAGCAGAAATCTGAAATGCTCCAACTCCGAAACTGTATGAGAACCAATAAGACATCACTAGTGGAAAGGTTCACACCTCACTTCATGTGACAGGTCACAATCAAAACACTAGCATACTGAAAATATTGTAGAGAATCACCTTCTATCTGTGTGTATAAGGTGTTTATGAAGCATAAATGAATTCAATGTTTAAAGGTGGGTTCCATCCCTGAGGTCTTTGTATTTGCAAATATTCCAAAAAATCTAAAACACTTCTGGTCCCAAGCATTTCAGATAAGACCAATCTACAGGCTTACAGAAAAGTCAATTAATTAACGTCTCTGGATGGCTCTTGGTGCCTTAACAGAAAATGAGAGATGGAATTAGGTGATTTCTAAAGTTCTTTTTACAGAGAATTCATCAGGCCTCCTCTTCTTCACTGCCTTTGTAGTTGGTTAACCACTTATTAGACACTAAACTTTTTAAAATTCTAAGTGAATAATGTGTTAAAAATCCACATAGTATTTTAGTAGGGACAAAAAACTGTGTGGTAAAAGAATTATTGATAAAAGAAAAAACGTTTTTATAATACTTTTATAAATGCTTTTACTTTTTCTTTTCTCTTTGTTTGGTGCTGGGGATTGAACCAAGGGCTTTTTCATGTAAAATATGAGCTCTACCACTAAGCTATTAACTCCAGCCCCATGAAGCCAATTTAAGCTTACTTTAAAACTTAATATTACAGTTTCCAACCAACCATTAGTTCATTATCAAGATAAAACTAAACTAATTGTCTATATTTTTCTCCATTTAAATGTATCTAAATGATACAAAGAAGAGAGAAACAATTAAGGAATTAGCTTAGGCAAAATAATATGACATTGTTTTAATGGTTAACGTAGTTACAGAACTCCTACCATATTAAGTTTTGAAATGTGATTTTAATCAGCTGGGTGCCATATTTTTATAAATCTGATAAATGAGGATAATTTCTTATTAACCTATTGTTCCATAAAGAAAAAGGTTTTTTAAAACAAGGTAGATTAGAACCTTAAAGCAAAAAAACAAAAAGAAGCAATTCCAAGACATGGGTCTTTATTATCTAATTTTTAAAAATGTTTTTACATTCCTACAAATATTGATTTCAATACTTGGTTAATCCTCATACTGCTACTTAAAAATAAATATTTATTTTATGGGCTGAGAATGTAGTTCAGTGGTAGAACTCTTGCCTAATACATATGAGGCCCTGGGTTCAATCCCCAGCACCTGCAAAAAAAAAGTATATATTTTAATACATACACATTTGCATTCTATCATCCTATAACATCACTTTCAAAGGTCAATTGGTTTAACATTTGTTATTTTAAAAACTTGACTAGTTTTAGAAGGCAGAAAATATGTGGTATAGAAGAGATTATTGCACAAGACCTTATTAAGATGATTAGCCAGATGGCCAAGTATCCTTCCTGAAAGGAGAGGAAAGTGCTGATCCATCTAGTTAAAACTGAATAGAAAGGTCAGCAAGAACATTTTCAGGAGCTCAACTGAAATACTGCAAATGGCTGCATGTGAATATTTCAATTCCATTTACATTCTTGGGGAGGTGGGTTTGCTTTAAAAAAAAATCCACTTCTAAAAATGTTCTCCTCCATTAGTTAGTAGTATTATACAAATTAGTATACTAATTAGGAAGATTTCTTTAATTGAAAATTTCAAAATGACATCAACAAAAAGTAGTATAAAACCAAAGTCACTAATTTATAGTCTACATCAAAAGGACACTCCAACATTTAATTCTAAACTCCTAATTCTAAGCAGAATAATTACAGTTGCTCTAACTAGTCATGAAATCCCTAAAATAACACAACTGTTAAATAATAAATGTTATGTAATCTACAATGTAAATTATAAACTAGATGAACTCCCAGATATAAAAAAAAATTATTTTAAGAAAACAAAAGCAAAATCTCAAAGGTCTACTTTAATGAGAGCTACCACAAAATTATGCCTGAATATTATTAACATGTTTTGAAATTAGTTAATAGGAATTTTGGAGAGCAATGTTCTACATTCAAATTTTTAAAAAAGAGAAGAGTCTAACCCCAAATTAGAAGTAATAAGCTTAGTTATTACTAATGACTAAGAGGAGTGCTTTAGTTAGATTTTCTAAAAGTCCTTGTGACCAAAACACCTGAAGCAAGAACTTAGAGGAAGAAAATTTATTTGGGGCTATTTCAGAAATCTCAGTCTAAATAGATGGCCAACTTCCTTGCTCTGGGGAAAAGTGAGGTAGCACATCATGAGAGAAAGGCCCAGTGGAGAAAAGCTGCTTGACTCATGGGTTGGGGGTGGAGATAAGGAAGCAGAGAGAAGGAAGGGAAGAGGTATCCTCCTAGAGCCTGTTCTCAGTGATCCCCTCCTCCAGCTGCACCCCACCTGCCTACAGTTACCAACCACACAGTCAGTCCAATCAAACAGGATGGACTGATTAGGTTACAGCTCTCATAATCTATTCATTTCACTTATCCTGCATTAAGAGGAGATTTTGGAAGACACCTCATGTCCAAACCATAATGAGGAGTATCATGTTTTTTCCTTTTATTTCTACCCAAGTTCCTTCCTAATTTATTCCCTCAACTTAAACAAGACTATTTCTGCCAGCCAAATGCTCTTACTGTAAGTAGGCATATTTATTTATCTTGTCTTAAACATGTTGTGAGACTGACATGCTTTTTCTGTGAACTTCATTATTATAATCAACAGAAATCCATCATGCCATTTCAAAGGCTTCACACCTTGGAAGAGGACAAATGTAAATAGTCAGTGATGAGGATGCATGTCCAGAACTTCGGGACTTGGGACACATGGATTATCAGGAAAACAGAGAATGCAGAATATGAAAAATAAGGTAGAACGTGTCCTCTACTAGGCTATAAGGAAAGAAGGACAAAGATGAGAAGGACGCATGTATATATACTGTGATGGGTTATGCTATGATCAAGAAGTATATTTTGCAGGAAAAAGGTAGATGGAGGGGGAAATGAGAAGCTATTAGTGGAAAGCACTTGAAGATGAGCCCTGTATGCTGGACAAGGGATGAGATTTTAGCCTTGGTGATGTATGTGATTTACAGTATTACCTATTCCAATGGTGTGAGTTGCTCTCAAATTTGGGCCAGTGTGGTAGGAGCAGAGGAGAAGAATCAGAGTAATTAGTATATATGAGAATAATCTGTGAATTTATTATGGGCTTAGATATTATCTAAATCTTATGATAATTTCATCATTTTTAAAGAAATGGACTTGAAAAATCATGGGGTACAAGGTTCTAATAGTCCACTTATACATGACTCCAGACTGCTGCTGAACTTCAAGATTATAGTGGTTCCCTCCCATTTGCAATTCTAGTTCCCTGTGATCATGTCATTTCTAAAAATATGAACTGAAAAATTCCTAAGTTTTAAATTAAGTGACATTCTGAGTAGTGTGATAAAATCTTGTGCTGTCCTGTTCCATCCTGCCCAGAACATGAGGCATCCCTCTATCCAGTGTTTCCAGTAGACATATGCCACCTACCTGTTAGTCACTTGGTTAGCTGTCTTGGTGATCAGGTCAACTGTCACAGTATTATAATGCTTATGTTCAAGTAACCCCTATCTTACTTAATAATGACACCAAAGTGCAAAATCTATGCTGGCAATTCAGATATTCCAAAGAGAAGTCATAATGTGCTCCTCTTAAATGAAAAGGTGAAAGTTTACCATAGGGATGTATGTATAGGAAAAAAACACAGCCTCTATAGAGTTTGGTACTAACTATAATTTCAAGCACTCACTGGAGGGATATTCCCCTGAAGATAAAGGACTACTTTAATCACTAGTTTTGTGATAATCTTAAGGAAAAAAATCTAAAAATTGCATTGAGTATAACTGAGTTTAAATTACTAAGACAAATGAAATTCCCTGATCTCTGGTCAATTCTATTTTTCCTCAGTCATGAGACTATCACAGAAACAATGAATGGATTTAGTTTTTCACCCACTCAGCTTTTTCTTCTAAATGACAAGGGAATAACAGTTTTTTTTTTTTTTCCTTACTTTGGCTTACTAAAGTGACACATAATCAATAAAATAATTGTTGAAAGCAGCCTTGTGATTCAATAAGTTTAATCAAATATAATGTTTATACTTGGACAAAGAATATAGTCAGCAAAGATAATGTAGATTGATTATGTTATATGTGTTATATTTAAATCTCTACTTTTTTTTGTCTAGAGTAACAATTTGAGGAACAGGAAAAATGAAACTGTACTTACTTAATATTTTACAGCAAATTACAGTTTGGCAGACACTGATGATTGGCCCTTTCTAGCTGTTCCCCATTACCAACCTTGCTTACAGAATGTGAATTGTCCAGACACTGGAAACACTTGTGCTTCCTGATCACCTCTTGGTATGGTCTAGCCCCCCAAAAATCCCATGTAGTAAAGGCTTGGTTCCCAGCCCATGATGTTACTGGAAGGCGGGGAATCCTTCAGTAAATGGGGCCTACTGGAAGGAAGTTAGGTCACTGTGGATTTGCCATTGAAGGGGATACTAGGATCCTGGTTCTTTTCTGCCTTTCTCTTTGTTTCCTGGCTGCCATTATAAAAACAAGCATCCTCAACCATGTGCTCCTACCATTGTGTACCATGCTGCCACAAGCCCAAAATAAACAGCCAACAAATCATGGAATGAAACTAGAAGCCAAAGTAAAGTTTTCCTCCTTATAAACTGTTTATCTCAGATATTTTGTTACAGTTATGCTAACATACCTCCCTAACCCCAGGGATGCATGTGTTGATCTAAGCAGACCTTAAGGCATGAACCTGGACCAGCAGCATCAATGTTACTCAGGAACAAATTAGAAATAATATGGCTGGGCCCCACCCCAGGAGTACTGAAACAGAAACTCCAGGAATGGGTCCCAGAAATCAGTGCTTTGGCAAACTCTCCTGATGACTCTGATGCATTCTAACATTTGAAAACCCCTCATCTAAATGGTCATGCATTCTGTTTCTGTTGCCAATTCTTTGATTAGGCTAAGTAACTGTGTGGCCAGTGATGTCTGAGAGAAGTCTCCTGGGAAGCTTCCAGGAGTGCTTTACTTGTTCATATAGGAAATTAATCAGAGGAGATACACCTATCTTTCCTATTTTTGTATGGACATTGTCATGTCTTCATGTGATAGATATTTGCAACTTAGACAGCAATCTTGTGACCAACAGGTGATAACCCTAAACACCAAGCCAATAAGCCAGGGATGGCAGAGAGGAAAGTCTGAAAGTCTTTTCCTGGTGACCTTAGCGGGCTGCTGAATTAACTCTAAAAATACAGAGTCTCCAAGTTTCTTGGTAAATAATATATTTTTTAATTATCCAGATTTATTTATTTTTATTTTTTACAGTGCTGGCTATTGGACTCAGAGCTTTATGCATGCTAAGCAAGCACTCTACTACTGAACCACACACACTTCTGGCCAAATAATATATTCTTTTTAAACCCCATATGTATAAGCTATCTTCAGCTGGCCTTTTGTTATCTTGCAATCCTGACCACATCTTTGTTTTTAGTTAAGGTAAGTTTCAAAATAGTATAAACAAAATAATTTTATTTTTGTAATACTATATGATATTATACATAGTATGTATATATATATATGTATAATACACATATATATGTATATTATAATATTCAGTTATACTGTATTCTGTATTTTAATTGTAAGCACTTTGAAAATAATCTGTAAATTAACTGAAAGTACAAAGAACTTTTAGAATTAGATTATTGAAATTATGTTTTGGTTTTGGTGGAAGAAATCAGTTGTGGGACCTTGGGCCAATTACTGACACATTTAATCCTCAGTTTTCTAATCTGTATAAGAAAAGGGTTAGATGAAGTCACTGATATAACTCTATCTGATCTAAAGAATTACACTTTTTGTGTGTGTGTGTGTGGTGCTGGGAATTGAACCCAAGGCCTCCTCATATATGCTAGGCAAGCACTCTACCAACCGGACTACATTTAGAGTTTTAATCTTTTAAGAGCTTTCTGACAAGGCCTTATGTCAAAAGTTCATCTTTTTTAAATTTTTGCAGTGCTAGAGATTGAACCCAGGGCTTTGTGCATGCTAAGCAGGTACTCTACCACTGAGCTATAGCCTCAGCTCCCAAAGTGCATCTTCAATGAGTTCTATCAATAAGGAATTTTAATATGATGATAACTTTTACTACTATGCTACTGGCTTATTAATTGCTATGCAACTGACTACCAACAAATATTTCTAGAAAAGGGTGACACATTAGTGGTACCCACCTAAAAGTCTAAAAGGTCAGTGCTCAGTAGTTGTTCCTGCCAACTCCCAACTATTTACACTCGGAGAAGAATGGCCTTTTCTGGGTGAACACTCTAAATCCAAGGCCTCAAATTCACTTGCTGACCTAACTTCCTCCCCATACAAAAGTCAAAAAATACAAAATTCGAATCAACTCATGGATACCATTCACGGGAACATCAGTCAAATTAAGACAAAAAGGAAGAAGTGGACTAAGTGGAAATAGTGGATCTCTAAATTATAAAGCTGAGTTAGAAAACAATCAGCCTCAGAACAGAAGTGATTTATAATGGTTTCTGGAAAGGCAAGGGGCTCTCACACTCTAGCTACAACCAGTACTAAAGGTATATAAAAGTCCATACCAGATTAATTAACAGTGTAGAGTAATTTTAATGTAATATATTTCAGGGCCTCTTAAAGCATTGGCTGTCAGAAAGCTTTACAATGGAAAGACATGACTTTCTTTTAATCAGAGGGCATCTCCTAAAATGAAAAGGCTACTAATTATTAGTAAACAAGGACTACCAACTCCTAATAGCATCTGCACCAACACAGCCATAAAAGGCTGACAACTAAATGTCAAAATAATACAGGGCTGGGCATGGTGGCACACGCCTATAATCTCAGTGGCTTGAGAACCTGAGGCAGGAGGATCATGAGTTCAAAGCCAGCCTCAGCAACTTAGTGAGGCCCTAAACAACTCAGTGAGACCCTGTCTCTAAATAAAATACAAAAAAGGGCTGGGGATGTGGCTCAACGGTTAAGTGCCCCTGAGTTCAATCTCTGGTGCCAAATGTGTGTGTGTGTGTGTATGCTTTATTCTTAAAGCCAGAAATACCAATGCAGGTAAAAGCCTGCTTCTTCCAGCTGGAAGAAGGCTGGAAGAAGAACCCTACCCTGTGCTGAGGACTGAACCCAGGGTCTCACACATGCTAACACATTATTACTGAGCTACACCCCCAGCTCCTAAAATCCTTTTTAATAAGTATGCAAGACAACCATGCCCATTAACAGTTACATAACTTTGTTTTCTCTAATTAATATATTACTATAATTACATGCCCAAGCTACAAAACTCGGATTCAACAAAGTTCACGAAGCAAAGTTATTTATTCAGGCCAAGTTCCTTTTCAGAAAAGGATGTGAATTGGGGTAAACTATCATGGAAAACTCGAATGAACGGGTAGGAAAGAAGTAGCACAGATATACAATATTTTTTACCTTTGTTCTCCTGCTTAGCTTCTACATTTTAAGATATCTTTTATTTTAAAGGCCAGTTTAAAGAAGTTTGAGATAACTGGTGTAAGATAGATAGGAAGAGAAACTTAGAAAAATAACTGCCACTTGATGATAGAATAAAAGCACAAACAGCAACTTACAACTCAATAGTGCAGGTGTTCTGTATAACTATGATGCAGATCATGCAAGGTCAAGTTCTTTAACTATAGAGTGACTGGCAAAGAAAGGAAAACTGCAATTCCACTTTTGAAATTTATACTAAGGAAAAAATTAGAGAAGCACCCAAAGATTTAACTTCAGAATATTCACTGCAGAACTTTTTTTTTTTTTGATGGTGCTGGGGATTGAACTCAGGGCCTTATGCATGCGAAGTAAGCACTCTACCAACAGCTCTATATCCCCAGCTCCACTGCAGAACTTTTTAGAAGAAAAGGATTGGTCAAACACATCACGCCATTGGTATTCAGGGACATATCATTAAGGTAATAAAAAGTCATGAAGAATTAAGTATTTAAAGACATGCAAAGATGTCACTATATGCTGGTAAGTGCAAATTTAGCCTACTAAGCAATACAAATTATAGGATACCATTTGAAAAATTTATACATATAATAAATTTATATATATATGTATAAATTTATATATATAATATTATATATAAATAAATGCATAGACAGAACTCTGGAAGTATATAGAGCCAATTATAATGATTCTAAGTGCTTTTTTTAATATTTATTTTTTAATTGTAGTTGGACTCAATATCTTTATTGATTTATTTTTATGTGGTGTTGAGGATCAAACCCAGGGCCTCACATGTGCTAGGCGAATGCTCTACCGCTGTAGTATACAGAACAACATAGGTATACAGAACACCGTAGTTGCTGTTTGTGCTTTTATTCTATCATCAAGTGGCAGTTATTTTTCTAAGTTTCTCTTCCTATCTATCTTACCCCAGCCCCTCATTAGTGTTTTTATATTTTCTGTTTTTGTTTAGCTACAGTTTCTAATTTTGCTTTTCTATGATAAACATCAGTTTTATACAAGGAAAAAAAAGAGTACTAAAATATTTAATGTGCAAATACACAGAAAGTTCTTTATATTTAGGAAAATCCACTATATAAGTCTTTACCGTAAAAGGAAAAGAAAGGTACGTTTTGATAGGTAGTTTTGGGAACATAAAAGACTTTGAAATATAAAACTGTTGTTTATAGCAGTACTAGAACTAATGGAGTTCTACCAATAGAAAAATCAGCACAAATACTGAAATAACTGATACTGAGGGAACGAGATGCTTACGGTTGAGTGAAGTCACGAGTGATGAAATCAGAACTCTTGAAAAGTAGAAAGATGTCACTGAGGGTTTTACACTTCAGAGAACTATTCATTGCTATCCAGTACGCATCCTAAATAATAAAGCACATGTGATTTAGTACATATTCCATGTTACTTGCTGTAGTAAAAAAATCTAGTAGATCTTAGCAATATTGTCAAATGTCAAATTATACTCCTTTACAAGGAAGAGCATGACCATTGCAGGACAGACCCTCAGTTACAATCACTGAGCTGGTGTGGCACTTTCCAATGCTTTTCTTGCTGATGATGGAAGAAGGGGGAAATGAAATGTCAGAAGCACACTTCAGCTGAAAGAGTAACATGGTAAAGAAACAGCCTGACCAGCTACTCTTCAAGAATAAAAGAGATCATTTCCCTTCTTCCTATCTCAAGAGTGACAGTCAAACATCAGAATTAAAATAATTAAGACCTTAAGTAATTAAGACTCATGTAAATCAAATCTAGGAAGGAAAGAGGGAAGATACTGGAACCATTACTACTTTAAATGGCAAATGTCTCAAACACGTCAAAAAAAGGAAGAAGAGCAGGCACACAGCTTAGTGGAACATGCCTAAACGGTAATATTATAATTGAGTAATTTAAAAAATACTCCTTTCTTATAGATTGAACAGAAGTAGGAGCACTGTATACTTTTGAGAAACAAATGATCGCAAAAAACTAAAAAGCTATTCTACTACATGTAAGAAAGCACTGGTATGTAGAAGAAAATAAACAACAACAAAAAGAAAAAAATAAATAACAACCACAAATAATTTTCCCATCTTAAGTGGAAAGTCCAAATTCAATTTAGTGGGGAAAAAATGATTAAAAATATTGCTGTACAAATGAAAAATTGACTGTGAGAACTACAAATGAGTTTAATAATTTTGTATATTGTAATATACGATATTATAACTTCTTTACAATAACTTTTTTGTCGAGGAGTGGGGGTGGGTACTAGAGATTGAACCCAGAGGGCCTTTCCCACAGAGTCACATCCCCAGACTTTCTTATTTTTTAGCATCTTGCTATGTTGCTGAGACTGGCTTTGAACTTACAGTCCTCCTGCCTCCGCTTCCCAAGTTTCTGGGATTACAGACGTGTGCCACCACTGCACCCAGTCAATAAGTAACTTTTTAAAAATTTCTCCCAATGAAAAAGATGATAAACTTCTGACTAAAAATAGAATATTGAACGCACTTTAACTCCACTGAAACAAGTATATACACAGCAAATTGTGCAGCTGAATAAACAAGGCAATTATCAACTCCAGGGAAGATAAAATATTGAATAAGAAAACATAAGTAATCATAGTATAGTATATACCAGATGTGTATGTGTTTTTTTGCATAACCATAGTAAATAAAAACACTGAATGCTGACCTAACCAAAATCAGATATAACTGTAAGGAGCATATGAAATAGGAAGTAAAGGGGATAGGAGATGAAAGAGCTGAGTCTTCCAAGTAGGAAGCCAATAATAAATATCTAAAACTGAAAAGTCAGGAAAGAGAGGTAAGTAACAAATGTACTAAAATATTTGAAAGTGGCTGCTCCCAAGGAAGAGGAAACAAAGTAAAACAGGTGTAGGACCTGCTGCTATTTGTGGCAAGATTCTGTATCTACTTAAAAATTTTAAACTGTGTACACATATAACTAATTATAAAGTAAAAATAAAAGTTAGATTAAGTACTTCACTCATTTTAAAAGAGAAAGATACATGAGATGATTTTTGAAAATGCAAGTTAAGTCTTTAATTTCTTAAATGAGCTTTAATGACATAAAATTATTTTCTAATGGATTAAAAAAAAGAGTATTTTTCCACGGGTCTTAACTTCTACAAAAATCTTTTTAATAAAGTGTAAATATAAGAAAATACAAGTTGATTTTTCAAACCACTCTATTTCTACATCTTGTAGCATTCTGATTATTACTTTACAATGAACAAAACTTTCTCTGTTAAATAGCTGAAGTTTCTAAAAGGGCAAAGAATGAACTTCCTCAGAATTCTAGAATAAGCAGCAACTTAAGAGGTCAAAACTGTCTTTTGACAGAAAATAAAGTATATCACAAACCCAGTAACAGGGTAAAAATAATAAATAAATTCCACACTATTTTCCCTAAAATTAGGAATATAATTAGTCTCTCTTTGAGGATATAAAATGAAATAAATAGTAAAGCAAAGACTATTCAAGCAATAAGAGATTTACTTATGTGTTCCTACCCTTGGGGCACTCCAGTTAAGCTTAGGAAAGACACTGCCACCTAGAGAATTGATAGCTTCCTGGACTTTAGTGGCAAACTCAGGAAATTCTGGTGCCTACAGAGAAAAAGAAGAAAGCATTAAGGCAAGTCAGTATTATCACAGTGAACATGGAAAATATGATCAAAACCTCAAGGATATACTCTAGGGCATTAAAAACAGAATGCAGAATACAAACTACCATCCAAATTTCAGAACTCAATAAAATAAGTGATCAAATAATATTTACCAGAAAGAGAAATAAAATAACAAATTGCTCAAATGGCACTTTCCAAAACAATCAAAACCCACAAATTAAAAAACAAAACAAAAAAAACCCCACAAATCCAAAAAGACAGAGTAGGCAACTGGAATTTAAGAAGGAAAGAATGGGCGTGGGGTTGTGGCTCAGTGGTAGAGCGCTTGCCTAGCATGTGTGGGGCACTGGGTTCAATTCTCAACACCACAAATAAAAAAATAAAATAAAATAAAGTCCATTGACAATTAAAAAAATATTTTAAAAAAAGAATGAAAGAATAGTTCTTTCCATATACCTACATAAAACAGGATTTATTAAGTGAAGTAACAGGAATGTAACTAGTATATATCTTCTAGTTCTCAGAAATAACACCCCAAACTTAAAGGGCCAGACGCTTTTCCATCTGTAAAAGGTCTTTGGACACACCTCCAAAAGGCTTTATAAGAATGAAAAATAAATGATGTGGTAAACTGTATTTAAACACTGCTATTTCCAGACAAGTTTTAATGTAAGCAAAACTCAAAAGTCAGACCTTGGTCAAATTAAAATGTTCTTTGCTTTCTGGTTGGTTCAAAAAATATATCTCATGTAATCATTTCAACCAGGAAATTGAAATACTGTTGTTGAACAGGAATTTAAACTTGATTGCCAGTATATCCGGCCTTGAGCTTTCTCTCATTATCACAGGAACTCATGGATACAAACTAGATAAAAGGAACATTAAGAGAGTTGGAAGTGGAGGTGTTTCAGGAGGGACAGAACACAAAATATTAACATAAATTCTCCACATAATCATTTAATTTCATATATCCCTACACAGGGAGTTGCTGCCCCCTATTGCGCATCTGTAAGTTCTGGGAAAAAAATCCAGTAATTAACTTTCATATGGAAAAAAGTTAGATTAGATCTAGAATTAACTACATACTCTAAAACTAAATGAAATGGTTAGTGTGGATCCCCAAGTTTAGCCTAGCCATGAGAGAAAAGAAACTGATAGACAAGGCTCTGGAAACAGACCAAAGAAATAATTTTTTTTAATGGTAATATTTCTCCAAATGAGAAACATTTTGATTTTTGTTGTTTAATGCTGGGGATCAAACCCAGGGCCTTGCACATGCTAGGCTACCACTTTACCACTAAGCTATACCCCCAGCCCTAGAAAGGCTAATGAGTAGAGAAGAGAGAGCTTAAGGCCCAATTAAGCTATCTTTTTGCTACAGGTAAATCTGATCTCTAGATTGTTAACAATAATATCTTTTAATTACTTGATAGACTGTCTCCACATCTAGTTTCCATTAGACTATTTCTTCAGCTTAGATACATAAAATTAAAGTTGTATAGAGAGACTTTTGAAGTGAATAACTAAATCAAGGGTCCTTTATTTTCCGCTTAACTCTCCCCATCAAGAGGAATTATGGTTAATGTCAAGCCAATAATTTGAAGCTCCTAGTCTGGTTCCCCTACATCTTTACTAATAAAAACCAATTATCCAAGATCTGCATTAACAATATTTCCTATAAGTGGAACAGTTGAACAAATTTTACAACATGAAGACATTCAACTTTCAAAGACAAAATAATTTAATTTTCCTATCCCATGAAACTTGACATCTAAGGATTGCTTTATATTTATGTATTGAATTTTAAAGGATGTGATCATTTCCCTCAAATCCTCAAAATTACTCAACTTGAGGAAATTCCATCAAAAGGATTCTAAACAAATATAAATTATAAAAAGCATATGTATAAAAGACCCTCTGGATTGTCAGATTCTAGCTATGTCCATGAGCTATTTTACAACTTGATAATAGGTAACTGATAATAATGTGAGCTTATTCTTACGTTTATGCAATTTCTGTTTTGTCTGGAAGAAATTCAATTGTCTTCTTTCCCACTCTGAAGGGAGGAAAACCAGTTTTGTCTCATTTACATGTTCATTTTGATATTCTTGATCTATAAATATGTCTTTGGGTTCTTTTTTAAAATAGTGTTAACATCTGTCTGGCTCCCTCATAAATTAAACAAAATCTTTAAAATGTGTTACAGAGTTTTATATCTGTATTGAAATCATGATTTCTTTTCTGAAAATCGTCTATAAAAAGACTTAATTAATAGGATCTTTTTTAAACACACAGCTCAGATGGTCTTTTTTTTTTTTGCGGGTGGGTGCGGGGGGACTAGGGATTGAACCCAGGCCTTGAGCACATTAGGCAAGTGTTTTACTGTTGAACTACATTGCTAGTCTGCAATTAGCCAATTTCAAACATTCATGACATGTTATTTGCCTGGGGGAAATTCTCACTGAAGTGGGATAAACTCTACATTCTTCATCTGATATCACTGGACTTTCTAAAATCATATTCATCCTAAATATCCCATAAGCAATTATCATCAGAAAATCAGGGTGAATTCTTCCACATTTATGACTTTATACAATATATGTGTTTATCTATAAAATGTGGCATTTAAAATTTTTACATATATGCTATCCTTTACTATGTGCACTTTTAGCAACTTAATATTTTTGGTACATTGGGATCGAACCCAGGATGCACTCTACCAACTTATGTTTTTACATTCACTATTGTGGTTTTGATATCTCTATTTTTCGCATTTTTAATTGACTGCTTTACCTATATAAATGGACAACTCACCAGTCAACAATACTTTGGATTTTCCAACTCTATGTTCTGGCTCAAATTTTTCCTCTATTAAGAGTGTTCACCATGAATGTTCCCCTTGCCAAACTCCATCTAATTCAACCCAGTGAAACCCAGCCACTTTTATATATCATTAACTTTTTATTTTTAAATAATTTAAAACTCTCAGAAACATCATAAGTGTACCAAGAGTGTCTACCTACTCTTCACCCAGACTCCCCATTTTACGACATCCTCTTTATCATCCCATCTCCTATCTATGAATGTATCTATTTATTTACATTTACATACATATTACATTTTCCCTACACTGTTTTAGAGTAAATTGCAGTCAGTAAGCTTTTTACCCCTAAATATTTCAATGTATATTTCCTAGAAAGCCGTTTTAACATTTTCTTGCATAACATAGTAAAACGATCAAATCAGAGAGCTAACATGGACACAATACCATTAACCTAATCTACAGATTTTTTAAAAAATATTTCTAGTTGTAGATGGGTACAATATCTTTATTTTATTAATTTATTTTTATGTGGTACTGAGGATCAAACATGTGAGGCAAGCACTCTACCAAGGGGCTACAACCCCAGCCCCTAATCTATAGATCTTATAAGAAATTTTCCAGCTACCCTAATAATGTCTTTTATAGCAAAAGAAAAAACAAAACTTTTTTGGGGGTCGGGGGGGCAGGTCCAGGATTCAGACTGCCTTCAAGCATTGTATTTAGGTGTCATGCTTCTTTAATACTTTTGAATCTGCATCAGTTATATTCTCTGTGGTTCTTACTATTCATAACCTTTTTTTTTTTTTTTTTTTTTTGGTACCAGGAATTGAACCCAGGGGCACTTAATCTCTGAGCCATATCTCCAGCAGCACCCCCTTTTCTAATTTTGAGATAGGACCTTGCTAAGTTGCTGAGACTGGCTTTGAACTTGTGATCCTCCTGCCTCAGCCTCCCAGGCTGCTGGGATCACAGGCATACGCCACCATGTCCAGATGATTTTGACATTTTTTTTTACATTTTCAACAAGTACATGAAAAAATGCTCACCATCTCTAGCAGTCAGAGAAATGCAAATCAAAACCACCCTAAGATACCATCTCACTCCAGTAAGATTGGCAGCCATTATGAAGTCAAACAACAAGTGCTGGCAAGGATGTGGGGAAAAGGGTACTCTTGTACATTGCTGGTGGGACTGCAAATTGGTGCAGCCAATTTGGAAAGCAGTATGGAGATTCCTGGGAAAGCTGGGAATGGAACCACCATTTGACCCAGCTATTGCCCTTCTCAGACTATTCCCTGAAGACCTTAAAAGAGCGTACTATAGGGATACTGCCACATCGATGTTCATAGCAGCACAATTCACAATAGCTAGACTGTGGAACCAACATACATGCCCTTTAATAGATGAATAGATTAAAAAAATGTGGCATTTATACACAATGGAGTATTACTCAGCACTAAAAAATGACAAAATCATGACATTTTCAGGGAAATGGATGGCATTAGGGCAGATTATGCTAAGTGAAGCTAGCCAATCCCTAAAAAACAAATGCCAAATGTCTTCTTTGATATAAGGAGAGCAACTAAGAACAGAGCAGGGAGGAAGAGCATGAGAAAAAGATTAACATTAAACAGAGACGAGAGGTGGGAGGGAAAGGGAGAGAGAAGGGAAATTGCGTGGAAATGGAAGGAGACCCTCATTGTCATACAAAATTACATATAAGAGGTTGTGAGGGGAAAGGGAAAAAAAAAAACAAGGGAGAGAAATGAATTACAGTAGATGGGGTAGAGAGAGAAGATGGGAGGGGAGGGGAGGGGAAAGGGGATAATAGAGGATAGGAAAGGCAGCAGAATACAATAGACACTAGTATGGCTGTATGTAAAAACATGGATGTGTAACCAATGTGATTCTGCAATCTGTATGTGGGGAAAAAATGGGAGTTCACAACCCACTTGAATCAAATGTATGAAATATGATATGCCAAGAGCTTTGTAATGTTTTGAACAACAAATAATAAAAAAAAAAAAGAAAGAAAAAGAAAAAAAAAGTACATACAGGGCAGTTATTCAATACAAATTCTAAAAAGCTCACTTTGTTGGGTATTAGCACTGCCATGGGGGAGGGAAATTTCCCCCTTACCTATTTAATTTAATCACTGATTTATGTCAGTATGGGATCTTATATTCTTATTTTAGTCAGTGGGTTATAATCTATCACTATTTGTTATGATGCACAACTTTTTAGCTAGTGGGGGGCCATTCAAGCTGGCTTCTGAGATCTTTTTGTCACATCCCCATCATTCTTTAAGCATTTCCTTAGTTTTTTGTATAACAAGGTACTATGGGCTCACTTTTACTCTCCTAATCACAGTCCTCAATTTCTCTAAGAAGCTTCAATTCCTTTATTGGAGAATGGTATTTAGAAATCAATATCAGAGCAGGAAGTGTGCTCACTGCTTTCATGATATATGTCACTGCTTCTACAACTTATTGCTCAAATTAGTGGACAGAGTTTGAAAAATATACAAACATACACCCATGCACAATGCTTTGGTTTGAATGTTTATGTCACTCCAAAATTCATGTTGTGACTTAACCCCCCCCCACTGTGGTGATATTAGGAGGTAGGGCCTTTAATTAATGCCCTCATAAAAGAGGCTTTAGAGAGCTACCTGACTTTTCCATCTCTTGCTCCTTGTATCATGTAAGGATATAGCAACAAGGTGTGGGAGCAAAGAGCAAGCCCTCGCCTGACACTACATCTGCTAGTGCCTTGATCTTGGACTTCCTAGTCTCTTTAACTATGAGAAGCAAATTTCTATTATTCTAAATTACTTAGTCTACGGTATTGTGTTATAGCAGCAGGAACAGACTCGGTCAAATACATACACTTGTATTATTAATTTCCATATTACCCATCCATTTGTAATTTTTAAATTATATTGATCCTTACTCTTTTTAAGGTCCAGGTTAAATACTGTTTATTCTTTTAAGCACTTCTATATATCCTCACTTGTAATGGTTCAAGCCAACATCTCTTCCATCTACTCCCTACCTTATATCATTTTTCCCCACTGGTTTATAAAGCCTCTAATAGCAGATATCAAATCATATTCATCTTTGATTATCATGCAGAACTCAATTTTGTGCTCTCAGTACAGAAGAAAAATAACATAACAGAATTGAGTGAAATTTTCATAAAAGGAGAGTGAATCAAATGGCATCCAGAGTAAATAAAACACAAACTTCTATTTCTATACCTGGCATGCTAAACTTCTGCTACTGAAGGAAATGACAGTTTTAAATATATTCACTTTTTTTTTTCTGCATTCTGAACACCATTTATATCTCTTTCATTAAGCAGAAGTATCTTCTTATTTAGAGTTGTATTGCAATATATTCCATCCTAAAACGAGTTTCCTTTCTTTTTGCTTTTATGTTTATTTATAAGGAATTTTATAAAAAGCCTTTCTTGGGGCTGGGAGTACAGTTCAGTGATAGAGTACTTGCCTAGCGTGTGTGAGGCACTGGGTTTGATTCTCAGCACCACATATAAATAAAGGTCCATCAATGCCTAAAAATATATATATATTTCTAAAAAGCCTTTCTTTTCTATCTCAAGGTAGAGAGTTTCATTTATCTATTTTTAGAAATACATTTTTGCAGGCCATGGATATACAGTGGTAGAGCGCCTATTCAATATATTTGATGTCCTGGGTTCAATCCCTAGCACCAAAAATAAATAAATAAACTTTCTTCTTCTTTTTTTTTTTTTCCTTTACTAATCTTTAAAAAATACTCTTAAAGTATTTTCATGATGCTGGGGTTGTGGCTTAGTGCTGAGAGCCACAGCCAAGTAGGAATGAAGCATGGCATTTTGGGTTGAAAGGTGACCCTGCTCAGGGATTAGGGTAGATCCTGCTGGGAATAGGGAGGCTCCAGGTTTAGGGTGGATCCTGCTGGGAATAGGGTGGCTCCAGGATTAGGGCGGATCCTGCTGCCTCAGGTGCCAGCTCCTTTGGAGTTCCTGTGAAGTTCTCAAGGGATTCTGAGAGAATTGGTGCGTGGAGCCGAGTGGAGGCAGGGTGTTCATGGGAAGTGTGGGTAGAGTGTCGGTGAGAGTTTGGAATAAAGAATTGCTGTTTGAATCTACAAGACTTTTGTGGTGGCTCGGTTATTTTGTGCCCAGCCAGACTGCGGCAGCTTAGCAGGAGAGCACTTGCCTAGTACTTGCAAGGCCCTGGGTTCGATCCTCAGCACCACATAAAAATAACTTTAAAAAAAAAAGGTATAAAAAATATATTTTTTTTTGGCCAGGCGCAGTGGCGCACACCTATAATCCCAGCAGCTTGGGAAGCTGAGGCAGGAGGATCACAAGTTCAAAGCCAGCCTCAGCAAAAGCAAAACACTAAGCAACTCAGTAAGACCCTGTCTCTAAATTAAATAAAATGCAAAATAGGGCTGGGGATGTGGCTCAGTGGTCAAGTGCCCCTGAGTTCAATCCCTGGTACCAAAAAAAATTTTTTTTTCATAAAAATATGTTAAGTTGAATTTTAAATTTTATAGCAGCATTTTTATCCCAAAAGACTATATAATATGCTTGATCAACTTCTATAATTTTATATAAAACTTGGGTTGAACTCACATACTTCATCACTTGAAATAAATTATAATTTATTTATGGCATTTAAATATACTTGAGTAAATAAATATAGATTTTTCATTTTATTGCCCAGCAAAATATGTGAAGCTCAGTGTATGCCTGGCTTAATTCCTTCTTTCAGAGTATAACAGAAACAAGTCAGAGCATCAAATAATGCACTTTAAATATTTCCTTTGTAATCACAGGGAAAAAGAGGGCAAGCCATGTTTGCCTATTCAAAAATGATTCAAATTATTTTTCAGAATAATAAATAATACCCCACAGACAACAAGGTATTTGAAGTGGTTAAATACATGGGAATTTGGAGAGCTGTGAGGTAACTCTTAGGTGACAGTATGAGGCTGTGTCCCCATGCTGGTGCTGCTTTGCTCTTACCGTAAGCGTGGCTGTGTTCTCATCATCTGACCACTACATAGATAAAAGGACAGAAAAACAAACAACATTAACTTTAAATAGTATAACAGGATCCCAAAGGCAGTGCTCCATCTAAAAATGATACATAAACAGAAGACATCTTTCCCCAAATTCAAAGTATATGTAAAAATGGACATCAAATGTAAGATTTTTGTGTAATTTCTCACTTTATCAAATGTAAGGGAAGCCTAAACATCAAAACCACTTTAGGAACCATTTAAATTAAAATAGTCTACAGAACAGATTATTTTATTTTCTACCAACCTGTATTTCTTCTGCTTCATCGTCACTGTCTGGCTGAGAGCAAGTTGGTGGATCTTCCCTAAAAAAACAGAAAGAAAAAATTATGCAAAGAAAACTTCTGCTACCAAATAGCCATATTCTCAAGCATGTTAAGCTTATGTAAAACAAAACAATTTGAAGTATGCCACAGTCTGGCTGGGCACAAAATCACGAGCCACTCAAGCAGGAACAAACTTTATTTTTTGAAACTGCCGCCAATGTCCAGTACGCCCCGGGAAGATTTTTCGATCCACCCACGCGGCCTCCTCCCGGAACTGCCAGAGAGCTCCTCCCCCGGAACTCCCTCCTACTGTACTTCCCCAACCAATGGGAACTCTCCAGGAGTCCCATAGCAGGCCTAGGTGAACAGCAGGAGTCCAATATCCATATGAATGTAAATCTTAACATAATCATATCATCTCAATGGCTAGCTGGCGTCACCTTTCAACCAAAAATGCCATGCATCATATACTTGGCTCTTAGCAGAAGTAGAGAACAAACATAAGGAAAACTTACTACCAATAATAGATGACAGAATAAAACCTTCCTACCTTCCTCTCAGAAATCACCAAAAATAAGGGAAATTTTAAGAACCCCATGTCTGATAATAAGAATCATCTAGGACTCTGCACCCCAATATATGAGAAAGTGCTGCCAAAAACAAGGAAGACCCAGGAAGAAAACATGTGAAGAGCTGTCCACACTACTGACAGACATCCCTGGGGCAAAACCAACATCCTTCCTATGTGCAATGAAAACTGAGCATGTGGGCCGGTGTCAAGAGTTACTCTGGATCAAGACTGGACCACTGAAAAAGGTAAGAAAGAGAAAGAAATACTCAGGCATACTACCTGTGAAGAAGCCAGCAAGCAAAGGAGAATGGAAAATGCCATTCAGTAGCCAGTCCTCACTGTCTAATGGGGAAGCAGAGGCTGAAAGAACTCAGACAGAATATTCACAACACTGCACTGCCACTCCTCAACACCCAACTGCAGACAACAAGCCTAGGAGAATTCACATGGGGGGGGGAGGGGGAATCAATAAGAAAAGCCCAGGAGCTATGCAAAGGCTATATGAGGAAAAAAGAAGAGGGAAGTTTTTGGTCAAACATGTGCATTTACCTCTATGTTCCCTCTTAAAATGCTACTAAAATGAAAGGAAAGATCCAAGGATAAAGATGACCAAAATAAAGACAACTATAGAAGAAAAATGGCTTGAAAAGTTTTGAACTCAGAAGGCCACCGGAGGGATTACCCAGGAGCGGCAGGTAAGAACTTATAGATACTGTGTAAGATGGGAAGGAAGCTCTGCGCTAAACAAAAGGTCAATTTTGGGCACCATCTAAGGAGGAATAGGACATACCCAACCTTCCTTACCCTGAACACTCTAGCCACTAATCCTCTTCAGCCCTTTTGGTAAGCATTTTTTCTCTGGGGAAAAAAATAAACTAAAGAGTGAAAGGATTCAGACACATAATGTCCCAAATGATCACGAGGGTTATGTGAAAATCATACTTCACAATGCCACCTCTAGTCCCCTTCCTCTCACCCTAATTCAGGAACAAAGAAGGATTAAAGGATTATTCTCTGTAGGAACTGAATAGCCTAGAGGAAAGACCTACAGATATTACCATCTGGGAATCTCCCAACAATACTGGCTGGCTACTGGCACATTTGTGTTCCACCTAGGTACACAAAGTTTGCAAATGTTTGTGCAAGGATGTGTCCTCTACTCTTATGTAAGAATATAGGCCTCAAAGAACTAGAAAACTGAAGAAAAGCTCCAAGACAAAAAATGCTTTCAAAAAAGAAGAGGAAAAATGTATACACGGAAGAAAAAGGACACCAAGGGAACCAGATAAAAATATTTTTTAAAAGCATTATTAATCCCCAAACATAAAGGATATCACATCCAGAAAAGAAGAAAAGGAGGCAATTAAAAAAAAAGAAGAAGAAGAAGAAGAAAGAAAAAGACTGAACTTGGGGCTGGGGTTGTGGCTCAGTGGTAGAGCACTTGCCTAGCATGTGTGTGGCACTGGGTTCAATTCTCAACACCACATATAAATAAATTTTTTTAAAAAATGAAGATCATTGACAACTAAAAATATATATTAAAAAAAGACAGAACTTGTAGAAAATAAAAACATGATAGCTAAAATTTTTAATTCAAAAGATTGAAAGGAAAAGTCACAAAAACTACCCAGAAAGGAAAACAAAGTAGGCAAAAAGTCAATAGAAAAGAATTGATAAAATTCAAAGGAATTAAACAAACAGACTTAACACCTAAACAACAGCAGTTCCAGACAGAAGACAGAGAAAATTATCAAAGACAAAATATTTTTTAATGTCCCCAAAATGGAAAACATGTCTCTAGAATTAAAGAGTCTACTAGGTACATAGCACTATGAAGGAAAAGAAAAACAAATGTACAAAAATAGCCACAGTAGTTTTTTCCACCCCTTTTTATGTGCCCCTTTGCAGGGTGACTTTGCTCCTCTTCCCATCAACAAATGGCCTTTATTTTTCCATCCCTTTAATTTTGACTGGCTTCAAGACTCATTCTGACTAATAGAATGTAACACAAGTGATGCCACTGGATTCTGAGCTGAGATGTCAAGTGTCCTTGGAGCTTCACTCTTACTTTTCGAAATACTTGCCACAGCTAAAGAAACTAAGGCCAGCCTTTCTGAGGATGAAGGCCCACAGGGATAAAGAGGGATAAAGAGACTCAGCCGATGGTCAGCATCATCTACCAGACATATGAGGAAAGACATCATAAGACTGCCCAGCTCAGACTAGAGGACAAATGACCAGTCACTGTGAAGACCTGCTCAGTGTCAATAACTATGGAGAATCTGAGATTCTGCCCTACTTGAAAGCTAACAAGTTAGCTTCTCACAGTTCCATGGATACTGTCAGAGGACATGGGACTCCTGAGTCAGAAACAATTCTTATCACTCATACCACAGCAAGAAGCTCTTTGTATCAGTTCTCTCTTGCCCCTCAAGTCTCATAGGGTAATACAGAGTAGGGTAATCCAGGCTTGTATTACAACCAAGGAACCCTGAACTTAGGGAATGTCATCTTTCATAATGGCAAAAAAGCCTGCTCAATGTGTTTGTTTATATTGTCAGTAAATGTGTTTATTTATATTGTTAGTAAACAAACTTGCTTTTTACTCTACAGGGAGAGGCTGTATCTTTGAGAATGTGTGCTGTCTAAGCAATCTTAAAAAGATGGTTAAGAACAAAAGCTGGTGGTACCTGTGCTTGAAGATGTGCAGAAACATAACAGAACAAGTAAAGTATCTCCTAACCCGAAATCACTGAAATGGTTACTGTTTTAAGCCACAATAAACAAGTGACTCTGATGATTATCATGAAATATAAAATATGAAGAGAAAATCCAAAGAACATTCTTAGGGGGAAAAAAGGTACATAAATCAGAATGATTTGGGACCTCAGAGCATACTAGAGGATAGTGGGCTACACTTTCAAAATCAGAGGGTGATTTTCTGCCTAGAATCCCATATTAAGCAAAAACTCCTAAGCACCAAAATCAAGTATAAGAATAGAATACAATTTTCTTCAGACATGCAACAGCTCAAAAGGTGTTCCTTCTATGCATTCTAGAGCATGTACTTCAATAACATGAATAAACTAAGATAAACAAAAATATGGCATCCAAAGAAAAATCCAGAAAATCCAACTCTCAAGAGAAATTCAAAGCTGACAACTGTATACCAGATCTGAGGAACTATCAGCTCGACCTGGACCAGGAAGATGGGTGATTGCTACAGTGAGATCTCCATGAAAAGAAAAACAGAGCTGCCAGATTTGGAACTGTTCTTGAAGATTTAGAAAAACAACTAATAGGCTGTTTTTGTTTATTAGAACATTTGTAAAATATCAGTGATAGACACATAGAAAATAAAGCAAAATTTGAAAACATCACTATTAGTTTCAGGGGAAACAGTTATTTTTAAAAGAAAAGGTAATTATAACATATAATGTAGCTCAGTAGTCAACAATAATGACTGTAAACACTGACTAGTCATGAGGGAGATGAAAAGAGTGGAAGAGATCTTCAAAGGTGATCACAGAGAATAAGGAAATAATACTGAAGAGATTAGATTAAGGACTAATAGTGTAAGTACATTAAGATATATGAAGTGGCAAAGAATGAGTCCGTTTACATTTGTTCAGGCTATACTATGTATCTTCCAAGTGGAAGCAATCTTTAGAAAAAGCACACTCTGGTTTATCAATTATTCTGTTAAAATTTTGGCTAATGTGTGTCAGTCCCCCAAAATTTTAATCAACTCTTCATAATCCTAAAGAGTTTAGTTTCCATATCTACAAGGTGAGAACCTGATTCTATAGTTAGGGGTAATATTAACACACTGTCAATTGTGAATCCCTACCCAAGAAGCTAGCCTTTCTTTCTTAGACCTCTTATTAAATGTCACATCACGTTATTCAACGTGACATTAACATTGTTTACAAACTTTATATAACATAAAAGGTACCCCAACAAACTTGAAAATGTGCTTCATTACTCTAAAAATCATATTTTTTTTAGTATAACAGAATACATTTTAAAATATATTTGTAATCAGTGTATTCATAAGTTCTTCAGAGAACTTATTGCAGTGCCACTGTAGAAGATAACAACCTAAAATTTCTTCATAGTAGAATGTGACAACATTTTCAAAGTGCAAGTTTATTAGGCTTGGCTTTCTAAGGTAACCCTCAAATACTGAGGTCTGAACTGGTAAAAATATGATGCTAGTATTTAGGATTCTGTATTTTCTCTATTATATCTTACACAGAACTGGTTTGTAAGAACACTGGCTCTGGGTCACAAAGATAGTTTAAAATTTTAGTTATGTTACCTTTTGTCAAAAGCTCTCTCCCAGTTCCAGCCACACAACCCTCTCCAAGTCAAGAGCATTCATGTTGTTCCTTCTGCCAGAAAAAGTCTTTCTTCCCACCTTCAACTGGCTGACTTCTTTTTCCCAGTCTCCACATCTCAGAGGCTCAAAAGTTATTTCTTTAGGACACTCCTTGACCCTCCCCACAATACTCAGCCCACCAACTTAATGTCAGGACCTGTCCCATCTCCTTCATAGGATTTATCCCAATTTTCACACATATATTAACTTGTATGTTTGTTTAATATTTGTACTCAGTAAGATTAATGATGAGGAGGGAAGTGAATATTTCTTAAGACCATAAAATATACTGGGCACTGGGCTGAACGTTTTACACATTACTGTTTTTTATCCTTATAACACCCCAATGAACTAAGTTCTGCACTATCATTTACCCCATTTACAGACAAGAACCTGAGATACAGTGAACTACAAAACAACAGAGAAGATCCAACCCTAGGAAACTGTACTTAAGAGTTAGCACTTATACCATTCTGACTCCCACAAAATATGAAGCTGAACTATCAACTCCAAAAGGACAGGTTCCGTATGTGATCTGTGCATTAGAGTACAGCAGGGCAGAGCCCTGTGTACTGTGGAGCACTGTTAATGGTATTTAACATCCTGTTTTCCTGAGCCAACAGCCCATGCAAACATCTGGCCAATGAAAGTCAATACAGGAGCTGTTTGGTAATTTATAGTACTAAAATTAATAAAGTATCTTCTAATATTAGGAGTCATCTTATTTATATTGCAGTCTAATTTACATAAGCTTATTAAATATGCAATATTGGGGATAATAAAATGTCTGTGAAAATCCCAAAGTTGAGACTTGTTCATTTTTTTCTACCATTTCTTTTTCCTCTAATTATTCCAAGTTAATGATATTAACAATTTTCAGGTTATGAAAGGGCTAAAATTGTACTCAAAAAAGTCTAGAACTATAATCCAGAAAAATATACTAGAAATCCACCAAGCAAACATATGGGGTCAAGTTAGTTATTACTGAAAATAACCATAACTCTAAACACATGTCTAAGGTTCATTCATTCAATAAATGTTTATCAAGCACATCCTATGTACTAGGGACTGTTCCCAGAGCTGGGTGAACAACTGCTCAAGTCCCTGGTCTCATCAAACTTCATTCAAATAGAACAACCAATGGAATTATGTAAGGTGAAAGTAAGTATCATCAGAAAATAAAGGCAGTTTTAGGGGATAAAGAGTGACATACTAGCAAGGGTTATTATTAGGCCATTTTAGAAAGGATGGGGAAGTCTGGACACATACATGACATGACTTTTAAATACAGATTTAAATGAAAACACAAGAACTTCACTAAACTCTGATTCTCAACTTTCTCAAGTCTGTACTAAAACGATTGAAATATCATTTTCCTCTACCCAGTAATAGAGGAACTACCTGAATAGATTCTAGAAGGTTGGGGAGGGGCCATGATGGATCAACTGTGGGGAATAAAATGTTAAGGATAAATCCTCAGAAAGCTTTCTGCTTGCAATGAACAATGAATTTTTTATCTTAAAAACTAAAGGATCTTAAAAGGGTAATTATCTGCCCTATCACTTAGCCTGCTACATTCAGAAGGAAAGGTACCATCTTATCCCTTCTCTACAGCAAGTGAAAGGAACTGTGCAATTTCACAACTAGTTATTATTAGTGAGGGAAGTACTCAATTTTCAAGATATCAGCTGAACATTGAAAGGAACATGGGACAAAAATTGGCACATAATTTTAGCTAGAAAAAAAAAGGAGCTAAAATGAGAGAATAGTGCCAAGCTAATTTATTCATTTTATACATAAATGTTGAAATTTAACCACATTATTTCTTTATAATAAAGTTTAAAGAATTCTTTCTCATACTTACCTTCCTGAAACCACCAGAGTTCCATCATCAAGTAAATAATCCTTTACATTCTGAGGAAGTGGAAGGATGACACTGGGGGAAGAAAAAAAAGTACGCCAAAAAAGGCATCATTTTAATGACCCAGGTCATTTTTTTTCCTTTTTTTTTTTCTTTTCTTTTTTTCGAGGGGGGGTAGGCAAGCACTCTACTACTGAGTTATCTGTTCCCTTTATGTTAATATATAGTAGAATATGTTAATGGTGTATATTTGATAGCAGCAAACCAGGACTAGTATAATATGAACAAACATGACATTTCATATAATTACCACAACAATGTTTATGGCAGAAAAACAAAAACAAATCCAAATAAACAAATGGAGGTCACAATATGAAAGTAACAAGCTCAAAAGAATTCTCAGTGAGCACAAGGATTCTGTCTTTAAGAAATCTAAGACCAGCAGGTATTTGCACCAACACAGAAAATACAGGGAAGAAAAACAACAACAGAACATTAACAGCATTAACTAAACACCTCTAAGACACAAAGCAGCAGCAGACTCAAGATCTGGAATCCATTGTTTGATGGGCAATGAACATATTAAGGGCTAAGACTTCATGATCTACATGGATTTGTTTTGGTGGCATTCTATTCAACTGATCACGAGAGATATAAAGTTGCTTACTGAGTACATGTTAGCTTAATTTGTTTCAGTTAATCATAATTAAAGATGGCAAAGTCACATTTGAAGTCATTTAACAACTTATGAGATAATTTGTTTTTATACTGAAGTAAAAAATCATCAAAAATTTCTTCCAGATTCCTAAAAAGTAATGCTATTACTGCATTTTGATTTTGAGATGTATATTTTCTAAGAATTGAAAAAGATTACAGGGCTGGGGATGTGGCTCAAGCGGTAGCGCGCTCGCCTGGCATGCGTGCGGCCCGGGTTCGATCCTCAGCACCACATACAAACAAAGATGTTGTGTCCGCCGAAAACTAAAAAATAAATATTAAAAATTCTCTCTCTTTCTCTCCCTTCCTCCCTCCCTCTCTCACT
>NW_026000048.1:11493397-11531387 GCF_001458135.2 Marmota marmota marmota | reverse complement strand
CTCTCTCTCTCTCTCTCTCTCTCTCTCTCTCTCTCTCTCTCTCTCTCTCTCTCTCTCTCTCTCTCTCTCCCTCCCTCTTAAAAAAAAAATAGAAGTCTTACCTACGGTTGGTTTTAACTTATTTCACATTTAACCAGCATCAAATAAATTAACACTACAAACAGGAGATGCTCAAGTGTTTGAAATGGATACAATTGAATGAGCTTTCACCCTTTTTTAAACTACCATGTTTGTCTTGGTTTAGCCAAGAAGTGTTTATATTCAGGTTTCTTCAACTGAAACCTTTACAATAGTGGGAAGTTGCTTTTTCTCCTGCATACTGACAAATGTCAGCAGTCAAGTGATTATAGAGGGAGGAGGTTATTGCACAAATCCAGAGTAAAGAATGTGACAGCACATTTACTTCTTTGAATCCATAGCATAACTAACTCTTCTAGATTAATATTTTCAACTATTGGAAGTTTTCTTCCATATGGATATCTTGCTAACACCATAAACTCTGTGTATCCAAATGTGAACTCCATGTCCTAGTTTCCTTTCAAATCGTCACCTGGAAGTAGCTTGGATTTACCCCTTCCCTAGAAGTTGTTTTAGAGCAAATAATAAACTTTTCTGAGAGAAATTAAATGTTTTTTCCTTTGTCAATCCACCACCCTATTTCAGCACATGTTAATCTCTTGCCTGATCTCTAGCAAGAGGTTCTTTGCTTGGGTCATTACTATAACCAGTTAACTATTCCTAAGAATTCAGTCAGTTCATTCTTGTGCAACCAGAATCAAGTTATTAGTTACCGATTACTATAATCTCAATAAATGTTAGTTCCTTCCCTGTCCATCCAACAGTCATACCTGCTAGAGGAAAAGAAAAAAAAAAAGAAAAAACAATGGTTTTTCTATAATTAACAAATTAAGTACAAGAGGTCTGCATTATCTGAGGATGATTATCAACAGCAAAAAGGTCACTTAAATCCATTTGATAATGTGGTAACCAAAATTTTACCGTATGGTACAAAAGAAGGATCAACCTAAGTACTTTCTTTTTATTTATTTACTTATTTATTGGGGATATTTATTTATTGGGGGGGGGGTACCAGGGATTGAACTCAGGGGTATTAAAGTACAGGTTATAGAACCCAGGGACAATTTACCACTAATGAGCCACATCCCCATCCTTTTTTTTTTTTTTTTTTTTTTTTTTTTTTAATGAGGGTCTTGCTATGTTTTCCATGCTGGTCTCAGACTTGTGTGGGCTTGAGCTGAGGTTGTAGCTCAGTGGTAGAGGGCTCCCCTTGCATGTGTGAAGCACTGGGTTCGATCCTCAGCACCACATAAAATAAATAAATAAAATAAAAAGGTATTGTGTCCATCTACAACTAAAAAAAAAAAAAAAACTGTGGGGGCTTAAACCATACTCCTGCTTCAGCCTAGTTAGGTCTACAGGCATGTTCCAGCATACCTGGTAAACTCCTACATTTTTTGTTTGATTGAGTATTGGTGATGTTTATCGTACTCAATTTATCAGGTAGAGACTGGCCAATATGTAATTTCTTGTTGTGATTTTTGCTTCACTTTGCGGTCTCAACAAATTTCAGGAAATAGGTATGATAACAATTGAGCAATGAGCCTGAGCACAAACTCCACAGCCTGGTTTTTTGAGTTCTCAGCTAAATCTCTTGAATCTTAACTCCCACAGTCTCTTATCTGTCTGTTGTTACTAGTACTAATATACCCAAGTCTGTGAGAAATTGATCATTTGTCTTCCTTCCCTTCAGTGGAAGGTTGTACTTTCTGCCTAACCCTAAAACTAGCTCATATAGCAACAGAAATTATGGTGTGCCTTTCAGGGAAGGGTACTTTGTTTGCCTGCAGATCTAGGAAAGAGGCAGGGATTCACCAAATCTGTGAATCATAAAAATGTGTTTGCAAATGTTAGATTCATCCCATATATGTAGAGTTTGATTGTTTTGTTTTTTATTTTGTTTTAAGCAGGGTAGAGGGAAAGGTTGAGTTTGCCAAACTTTTTCATAATTTTTCAACCTTGTCCCAGTTAGTATCTCTTTCTTTACTTGTGGGTTCCTTCCAGTAGGAATGCTTTCCCTGCTTTCTTGGTCTCTAATTATATCTCAGTATCAAAACTACCTTTTAAAAGTTTAAGAATCTTGTAACATTTTCCCCTCACTAGAGTTTTTTGAAAATAACACATCTTAGACCTTCAGTGTCAGAAGGTCTGAACTACTGAACTGAATTAAAATGAATTATGTGAATCAAAACAGTGAATTTGAAGATGAGGGACAATCAAATGAAATTATAAAGCATTCAACATTATGTATATATGTATTTTTTAATAACGTACATTTTGGTAGTATATAGATAGTTATAAATTCTAGTTAAAGAAGTGGATCAAGTTAAACAATTTTTTAAATCTTGAAATAGAGCTGCTACTGTGATAGAGCTGTTCCTGAATTGACTTAGTGCTATCACAGTAACAGAGGTAGTGGAGGATGAAGTGTGGAATTTAAACTTTCTTTCTTCCTTCAGCATGTTGCTTGTGACTGGCCCCAGACTGTACCATTTGGCTTGTTTTTGAAATAGTGCTAAAACAATATTTCTATCTTGTTTTGGTACTACCTTTGAGATGCTCTTATTGTCTTTTTGAAACATTTTGGGAATCTGATAGTAAAGAATACTATATACTTTTGAAGTTGCTTGTTAATCACTTATTTTTTGTTACTTAAACTGTTGATGGATTGCTTCAGAATACTGCTTCTCCTTGGAACTAATTGCCCTATAGAGGCCCAGCCTGTTTGCCACTGGTTTAATTTTAATTTTTTGGTATAGGCCTGTAGCTCCCCCCTCCCTCCAGTCTCTAATATTTTAGCTTACATATTTTTTAACACAATCTGTTGGAAACAACTGCTGTATCTTGAGTGCTGACTGAGGATTGATCTTTAGGGTATTTAATTGAGTTCAACTAACTTTTTTAAATGAAGACTAGTAGATGAGGAACTAGCCTTCAAAATTTTACTCTTTCATCCCTCGGGCAGTCAACCATACCTTTGAAAATCAGAGGGAAGCTGTACAGACAGCTGCAGAAGAGGGCCTGGCTTAAATGGCCTTCAAGTTTCATGAACTTTAAAAGGATCAGTTGCGGGCTGGTATTGTGGCTAAGCGGTAGAGCGCTCACCTAGCATGAGCGAGGCCCTGGGCTTGATCCTCACTCAGCACCACATAAAAATAAATAAATAAAATAAAGGTATTGTGTCCAACTACAACTAAAAAATAAATATTTTTTTTTAAAAAGGACCAGTTGCCCCTTTGCCCCTAAAGATACTCACATGGGGGCAGTTTTGGGGCAGCAGGCTCTATTCTTCTGTGTTACATGTTGTGGCCATTTTGTCTGGGGCTTCTGGGAATCCAGGTTAAATGCTTTCCACAGGAGAGATTAGATACCTGGTTCTTCAGTATTTTCTTTTTGTACCAGGGATTGAACGCAGTGGTGCTTAATCACTGAGCCATATCCCCAACTCTTTTTTCAATTTTTATTTTGAGACAGTGTCTTGTCAAGTTGCTTAGGGCCTCAGCCTCCCTAGCCACTGGAATAAAAGGTGTATGCCTGGATTTTCAGTATTTTCTGATGGTGCTTATGGTTTTGAAGGGTTCCCTGCTTTTAGAAGTTTGGGTATGCACTAAGAAGTTATTTGGAGTCAGTGTCACTTTTAAAAAGGACCTAGAGGATGGAGATATAGACCAATGGTAGATTGCTTTCCCAGCATGCACATGGCCCTGGGTTCAATCCTCTGCACTGCAAAAATACATATATGTAATCAAAGGAGGTAGAAATTTGACATAACCCAAGAATTTTATACCATTCTAGACATTTTATTTTGTGTATTCAATTGGGGGGGGGAGGGTGCTGCTTTGTTACCTAGAAGTTATTTTCTGTTAAGAGTTAAAATTCAAAGCTTTCCTTACACATTGGCAAGTTTTCTTCTCTGGTGTGTATGTTATTAATAAAAGGGCATGACTGTCTAGAAGGTAAAAATCTACATAAAGTTTTTTTTTTTTTTTTTTTTAAATCTGAATTTAGTGCATGCAGGTAAAGACAAGTTGATTTTTCTACCTTTGGTTAGTTTTATCTGAGTCAGCATGCTACTTTGGTTGCAACCACTTCTCTCAATCAGTACCAGTGAAAAGTTTACCTAGTAAATCAGCATCTGAGACATTTTCAAAGGAATATCTACCTATTTTCTTACTAGGCCTCTAGGTTTCAATGTGCTAAATGACTGTCTCTAAATATATAAATGTCTGTGTAGCTTGCTTTCTTATTACTTGCAAGTCTCTGTTCAGATGTCACCCTGATCATTCCATATGGATTACTGCCTCCCCCATCCTGCACATATCTTCCCTACTCTTTTTATCCTTTTTTTTTTTTGCCTTTTCCCATAATACTTCAAGTCACCCTTTCTCCTCCCCACCAGAAGGAAAGGTCCATGAGGACAGAATCTGCCTCTATACTGGCCACTGCTGCATTCCAAGCACCTTATCTTTTTTTTTTTTTTTTTAAATATTTATTTTTTAGTTGTAGGTGGACACAATATCTTTATTTTATTTTTATGTGGTGCTTAGAATCGAACCCAGTGTCTCACGCATGCTAGATGAACGCGCTACCACTTGAGCCACATCCCCAGCCCCCCAAACACCTTATCTTTAATGGGTCTGCTACAAGGTGCTTTAGCCAGGTCCATTAAGATAGTTAGACATTTGATTTTTAAAGGTACTTTATGAATATAAATATAGTTTGGGTTTTGTTGATTGTATTTTAAGATAGGGAAATTTGCTGACAAGGTAAAAATTAAAGATTTGATTATCACTTTAGATTCTGGAAGAAACTTTTTCCTTTACACCGATGATAACCAAAGTGATGTTTGAAGGTCTATGTAATTGCTTCCTTATCTTTGGGTTCCACATCCATAGATTCAACCAACCATGGATTGAAAATATTGGGGGAGGGGGTCATTCTTTCTGTACTGAACATGTAGACATTTTCCTTGTCATTATTCCCTAAACAACATAATATAACAACTGTTTTTGTAAAATTTACGTTAAGTATAAGTAATTTAGAGATTATTTAAAATATATGGGATGTGCTGCAATTGTGTACAGTGAATCAAAATGCATTCTGCTGTCATATATAGCTAATTAAAATAAATTAATTAATAAAAACATATTGGAGGATGTGTATAAGTTGTATACAAATATCATGATATTTTATCTAGGAGACCTGAGTATCAGGAGATTTGGGTATCCAAAGGGGAGTCCTGGGTCCAGTATCTGCCACTGCCCCCCCCAACCTGAGGGTTAACTATTTTCTCTGAAGGTAAAGTTATGAGGTAGGGTAGGTTGGAGAACTGTGAAACTTCAGAGTAGTAAAGGGTTAGAGTAGCAATTAAGAAATGTAGATAAATGAGGTAACAAGGAAATGGAAAAGAAGAATGACAACAAGAAGACAGAATCAATTCACAAAACTCAACAGCTAAATAACAATTCTTAAAAGAAAGAAAAAAAAATGCAGAGGAGGAAATTATCAATAAAGTGATTCAAGAGAGGTTCCCTAAAAAGAAGCACAGTGTGAAGTTTCTGTACTGGAAGGACCCACTTGAGTACTCCTTATAATAATGTCAGTGGGAAGACTCTTTCTTGGTCATAAGCTTCCCAAAAAAGAAAACAGGTCACATGGAAAAAAGGATGAGGAATCAGAATAGCTTCAGACTTCTCAACAACAAGACAACTATGCAGTGCCTCCAGATTATTAACAAACTGAAAGGGTAGGGAAAAAAGACTCTCAGAGGGGCAAAGTCCATAAAATGAAGGAGGAAACTAAGAAAGAGGAAGTAATGTGTGATAATGGATCAGGGACCTGCTTTATTCATGACAGATCTTCTAGGACTAGTTGACTGTACAACTGTACTTTGATACCTGTTGAAACCGTAATATTGATGGTACACAAATGTGAGTGTGTGCAATGCCACTGAACTGTAAACTCAAAATTGTTAAAAGGATAAATCCATTTACCCCAACTTATTAAAAAGGAGAGAAGATAAAAAATGCCAGCACAGGAAACTGTTAAGTTAGATGTAAAAAGTTGCTAAGTGAGGGCTGGGGGTATAGCTCAGTTGGTAAAGTACCACCTGGCATGCATAAGGTCCTAGGTTCAATCCCCAGCACCAAAAAAAAAAAAAAGTTGGTGGGTGTAGAGAGTGGTGTGTAATCTTCCCACTGTTTTCTTTTGGAAAAAAGTTTTAGATATGGAATCAGAAAACCTGATTAAGAGACTGTCCTCCAGGTGCACAGCAGGAGTTAGTGAATGTGAGTAAACTGCTTCTAACTGAAAGAGCCTGGCTTCTAAATTTGCTTTTCCATCTAGGGTAGTTCCACCACATATCAACAAAGGAGAAGCAGCTTTAATGGTATATAATTTGCCATTTGAATCTCTTGACTAGTCGCCTATGGACAGCTATTTGTTTAATTCAGAAAAAAATTTAGTCTAAACAAATCTCATTATCTTACAGCGGGAACTTCTCACTGAGGACTAGCTGGATTGAAAATGGAGAACCAAGAACCAACAGATTCTTCCCGGAATACCAAACAGACTATTATTTCAGAGGAGGTATAATTTGTTTTTCACTTTCCTTTTCCCTTCCCACATAAGTCTAAATTTAAGAGAAGTATTTATGTTGTTTGTTGTTGCAGATGGATAATTTTAAACATTCTTCTACTCTCGTTTTAGGGCTTTGGCACTTTGTTTTTTCTTTTTTTTTTTTTTTTTAAGGAAAAAGAAGTTTTATTGTTTTGCTAGCAAATGAGAAACACAGGTTAGTCCTTTCCCAGAGTCTGCAATTCTGGCCATTAGTGGGAATAGAGTTTTTAAAAAAGTGATTCAAAGGCAACATTCCAAATATTCTCCCCCCAAAGTTATAATTCACTTGTCAATCTGGGAGATAGTCGTTCCTTAAATCTTCTAGTTCAAGTACTTTTTGCTCTTATGTGACAGCAATAGTTTATCCCTCTTAGTTATATGTATGGGTGAAATGAGACTGTAAGTAGATTTTGACTCTTAATAGAAAATCCTTAATTCTTATTAAAATAATCTACTTCCCTGAATAGAAAGGCAAAACTATGTGGGTTTTTTTAAAACTTTGATATTTCATATTTAGTTATCATATCTTAGCTGTTCGTGATCCAACATGTATGTTTAAGAACCTGAATTGGGGCTGGGGTTGTGGCTCAGTGGTATAGCACTCACCTAGCATGTGCAAGGCACTGGGGTTCAATCCTCAGCACCACGTAAAAATAAATAAAATAAAGATATTATGTCCAACTACAACTAAAATATACATATTAAAAAAAAAAAGGAACCTAAATTGTTAGTTGTAGTCCAAATTCCACTGACTTTGTAGAACTAAAGTCTGTCTTGTATGTTATTCAGTTTAGTTTTTTACTAAACTCTTCTTGCAGGAACGATTGCAGTGGATAAATTTTAAATCCTTCATCAATTCTGATCTTGGCACCTTTCTGGAATTATTTTTTATTTAAAAGTTTTTCCGTTGTCTGTGAACAGATCTGCTGATAATTTTTAGGTTGCTGCCGGGAAGAAGTGAAAGATAGGATAGTAAGAAAAAGGCTACTGCTTTAAGTATACAGTGAAACTCTCTTGGTTCAGTATAGTGTCATAGGTAAGTTAGTCCTTGTAACCAAAACTCAAACAGCTAGCCTGAACAGTCCCAGGGACTGTCTTAGATTGGGTAGACAGATCACATGTCAGGGTAGGAAACTTAATCCTGGACCTGGTTTCCCCACAATTAGCTTTCCAGTATAATCATCTATGGAAAATACATTAATAAAATTTTACCCACGCACACACCTATGTAGCTAATACCCAGATGAGAGGATAGAACTTTAGTAGGAGTATCCCAGAAGACCTCTTACCCTTGGTGCTCCCATCTAATTGCCCCCACTTCCTCCATCCCAGAAGTTTCAATTTTTTTACTTGTTGGTGCTGAGAATTACACCAGAGCCCTTGCACATGCTTCCTCTGAGCCATGCTCCCATTTCCTGTCCATTTTGACTGTCACTTATTTTCACTTCTTAATAATACCTCAAAAACTCCAAAGAGAATCAGAGCTAGCCTTTAGGAAAAACAACTTTGAATATTTATTCTGAAATGAAAAGTTGCCCAAAATTATTGGGAGGGAAGCATGATTATTGAGGTGGGGGGACTACATATCAAAAATCTGAACAAAAAATACCGTTTAGATAAAAAACCAACTGGGTTAGAAAGTTTCCCAACTTACTATCTGATCTCATTTTAGTTAATTTCAGAAGGAAAATGGGTCAAGCTTGAAAAAACAACTTACATGGATCCTACTGGTAAAACTAGGTAAACGTTTTCTTTTATAAACTGATCAGTATCTTGGTTCTCTGGATCTCTGTTGAATATTTAACATAACTTTTTTTTATGTTTTCCTCATTATAAACTTTTAAATAAGAACTTTAATGAAGATGTTTTTCCACTGTTAGAATGTTTGGATCATTGATATTATGAATAAAATTAGGCTGTAAATTTGTTACAATAACTAATCAGGAAACTATTTTAACACCATTTTCCGCAGTAGACTAGTGTGGAACTAAACTTTTATATCAAACCTAATTTAGTTGCCAAGACAGCAGAATAATTAACAATACATGTAAACAATACTTGTAAAACCAATACTTTAATCTCTGAATTAGAAAAATTTAAAGAGAAAACAAAACATAGCTGGTTTTAAGGTAATACCTAGATGTTTATACCTTGTTCATAGAATGTAAATTGGAAGAAAAACCCATATCATAATGCATATTTTCACTCGTTGTAGCAAATAGTTAATAATCCACTTCTGAGAATGTGCTGAGAAAATTATCTCTTGTTTAGACTCAGATTTATAAATGAAAAGTTAAAAGTTAAAAAGTTAAAAGAGGCTGGGTGCAGTGGTGCATGCCTGTAATCCCAGCTGCTTGGGAGGCTGAGGCAGGAGTATCATGAGTTCACAGCCAGCCTCAGCAAAGGCGGTGAGGTGCTAAGCAACTCAGTGAGACCCTGTCTCTAAATAAAATACAAAATAGGGCTGGGGATGTGGCTCACTGGTTGAGTGCCCCTGAGTTCAATTCCCAGTACCAGGCACAGTAGCACAGGCCTGTAATACCAGCGGCTAGGGAGACTGAGGCAGGAAGATCGTGAGTTCAAAGTCAGCCTCAGTAAAAGTGAGGTGCTAAGCAACTCAGTGAGACCCTGTCTTTAAATAAAATGCAAAAATAGGGCTGGAAATGTGGCTCAGTGGTCAAGTGCCCCTGAGTTCAATCTCCAGTACCCCCGCCCCCACCAAAAAAAAAAGAAAAATCTCCGTGTGGTGGCATACACCTGTATTCCCGGCTACTTGGAAGACTGAGGCAAGAGGATCCCAAGTTCTAGGCCAGCCTCAGGAACTTAGCAAGACCCTGTCTCAAATTTTACAAAATGAAAAAGGACTGGGGATATAGTTCAGTGCTAGAGCATTCCTGGATTCAAGCTTCCTTACTATTAAAAAAAAGAAAGTTAGGGCTGGACTGGAGATTGTAGCCCAGGTATATAGATAGCCCTTGCCTAGCATGCACGAGGTCCTAGGTTCAAGCTCTAGCACTGCAAATATGTGTGTGTGTGTGTGTGTGTGTGTAACTAATTGTTATGGTATATTTGAAGAAAACCTAGTAAAATGGGAAAAGTTAAATAGATTATTTACCTAATGAAACATAATAAGTAAAACAAAATATGAAAATTAAATCACATGATTTATCCAGATTACATGATTAATATTCATTATTATAAAAATTTCATTTGTTAAGTGATCAGATAAAAATACATAGCTTCTCTGTGGGTAGACACATCTGTCATCAAGGTGAAGAAAATATATGGATTCGCAAATTTGAACAATTTTTGATTAGATCTAGTAAATTAGCAAAAAAACATTAATAAGACCTGGTGTTGGAGAGCTAGAGGAAACATTAAGATATTTATACTGCACTGTTGACTCAAAACCCAAAAGTAAGAAAGCTAACACACTATGCCATTATCATCCTCGAAGACTGTAATATTTAAAATATTAAGTGAATTTGATATTTTAAAAGGTAAGGGATATGGCCAAACCCAATACAGAAATGTGGCAAGGCTTCAGGGAGCACAGTATATTCAAATGTATTTATATTTGCGAAAGTATATACAGACATTGGAATCCAATATATTATATGGTATGGTTCTCTTTTTCTTATAAAATTAAGTTTATAACACAAAATGCAACCATTAACACTAATTAGTCTAAGAATATGTGTTGGTTTATGCCATCTATCTCTTCACCTTGCTAGTCATCTTCCCTTCCAACAATTAATTAGGAATGTACACCAGAGTAATTTGGGGATTTTCTTCAGAATACTCAAGTCTAGATCTCATTTACATTATTTCAATAATTTGGGAGTGGACCCTATCTTCTACCAACCTAATTGTACATGTTTATTTCCATTCTTCATCATATAAGTCGTCTTGCTGACCTCTGATGAGATCTTATATAAACCATTAATATTTTTGTACTGGAATGTCAAGCTTTAAAGACAGAATCTCTGAACTTTCTAGTAGGCCACATTCTATAAATTTATAAGAATGTGTTCTCTATTATCTGGTATAAAAGCATATGCAGAAAAGATAAAATAGCAGCTATTTTGGTCCACTGTCTTATTCACAGAAGAAAGGATATGAAATTAATTTTAGAAGTGTAAAGACATACTGTTAGTAAGTCCCTACATTGACATTCAGGGTAGTGCTGGAGTCATCCTTTGTGACCATCCAACCTCATGGAAACAGAATTCTAAAGCCAGAAGAGATTTTTGAGATAATGTATTTGTTCCCAGGTTTTAGAAATGAGAAAACATTTTCCAGGAGATTGTAGTTTTAGTTTAACTCACATGCAAGTAGAGATTAAGACTTTCTTACTCCCATTGAAAAGTAATCTCTCAAGAGAGTCCCTTTAAAATTGTTAGAGCTCTTCTGGGGACACTGTTGTTCTAGTATTTCTTAAAAATACATCTTATAGTTTATTGCTGAAACTTTGTGGCTCATTACTGCTTATTGACTTCATCTTGACCACTATAATGATGCTACTCTTTTTGTTTCCCTTATTCCTAGTGTATTTGGGATGGGACCTTCAGTGCTTTTTCCAGCACTATCTTCTTCAGTCTTTAGGACTAACCTTAAGAGGCAGCAGAGGGAGCTATGCCAAAAGGTGTTTTATCTCTTGCAACCTGTATTACCTACTTATCAGAAATTGCTTGTTGGTTGGCTTCTTGCTACTAACAGGAATGTCGGGCTGCTGTGAGTTGTCATAGTAGTCTTTATTTTCATGGGTTCATTTTTACACACATTTGCCTTTTAGAATTTGGGTATGATGCTGAAAGATATACAGGGTTTTTTTCCTTTATTTTTAAACCAGATTAAATATCAGAAAATTTTTTATAGAAATGGGGCAAGGTCCAAACCTTGGGGACCACTAGATAAAAAGTATGAGCAAGAGGGTTTCTCATAATAGTACATTTCATAACCCTTACTACTGGGCTGCAGATATTGACTCTTTTCTTATTCCAATTCCCAGAGCCACCCAGATCTCTCACTTCCTTTAGAAGAGATCTAAAATTGTTTGCCTCTCCACTCCCATTTTTTACCTTTTTTTTTTTTCTACTTACGGGAGGAGAGCATAAAGGGAGAAGTTTCCTGTTATGCTCTTTCCCCTTTAAACAGCATGATTTTTTCAGTTACTGCATTCTCTATATAGTTTGCTCAATGTTCCTGTCAAGGAAGTGGATTAGTACAGACGTTACCAAAACCTGAAGTAACATAGCCAGGAACAGATATCTAACAAGGAGTAAAGCCATAAAAGGGAGCGGGAATTTGCTGTTACCCCACTTTTTCCCTATAGGGACCATTTTTTTCCCCCTTAGACAAAACTTCACATATGCAAAATAGAGCACTTACCTCGATTTAATAATTCCTCAGTAAAGGGGAAAGTTCTACTTTCTTAAACTGTGTACTTTAGGTCATATATTTTAAAATCTATGTAAATAATGTCAGTAGTTGGCATTGTGCATGGGACAAGGCTGGGATCTTCCTGGGGCTTACTTTGCATCACTGCTTAACAGCCTTCACAGCTGCACTCACCAGCTGCCCTGCTCACCTGCAGACTGATGATCCAAACTGAAGTGTTTTGAGAGTGGCAAAGCAAGTGCCTAGCAGGCTTTCTGTTAGATGGTGCCCAGAGGGTTAGGTGTAGGGTGGCAATGGTTTTCTTTGATCATTTTGGAAACTCTAAGTACAGTTGGCTTTTTAAATAACAGATCTTTATAGTCTTGGTCTTCTTGGTCAGTATCATAAGGATATTTGCATGTGTTGCATTTATGAAGTTCTGGTTATACATGGAAACCTGAGAACATTCTCCTTTAGCACTAACAGTTTTTTTCATCGTCTCTGTCTGAACAGAACTTGGGAAACAGTGAAACGTACAACCAGGAAAGGACAGTCTGCTGATGGTATGAGTCTTATAACTCTCTTTATAAAGAAAGTTACACAGATAATTGCAGGAGAGTATTTAATATAACCAAAATCTCAGAGAAAAGAGTTACATTCAGTTATGTTCTTTTACCTGAAAAATCTCCTTTTTTTTTTTTTCCAGTTCTATGTAACTAAATAAAGCTTTTTTTTTTTTTTTTTTGTATTGTTTTGTTTTACTGGGGATTTAACCCAGGATCTCTTTACCACTGAGCTACATCCCTACATCCTCAGATTTTTTTTTTTTTTTTTTTTTTTTTTGGATTCTCAATGAGTTGCCATGGCTGGCACCCACTTAAATCAAGCTTTCTTTATAAAGAACTTCTGGTTCTTGTTTTCTAAGCTCAGAACGGTATTTTTTAGGTGAGGTGTACATATTTTTATAGCCAAATATAAATCTTAAAGCCACCCTTTGTGTCTATATTTGCTGTTCAAAGATCCAGGTGAGAGCCCTCAGCTTGGTAAAATGATTTGGCACAGCTTCTTGCCTATCAGCCCCTTGCTTTATAAGTTAATGTGAATTGGGAAAAGACTGTTTTTTCAGTTCACCTTTCCTCTCCTTTCATGAGTGATTTGACTGCAAAGACCTCAGAAACAATCCTGAAAATTATTTCTGGCATTGGGGAAGTAGGTCTTTTCTTATTTTTCCTTTTTATTTTTCTGATGTCTATTTTTACTATAAGCTGAGTAGTTTTGCTGCAACTCTTGTTCTTACCTGAAGCAAAAGCATTTAAAAGGAGCCAAGTCCTCCTGCCAGGTGGTTTGTATTTTCCAGAACCCAGGGGCTTTTTGTTTTTTAGTTTTGTTTTGATTAAGGCCAAGTTACTTGGGAGGAAAGACCTTTTACTCTGTTATATAACCAGTCTAGTTAGCATACACTAGAAGCAGTGGAATTTACTTGGTTTCTTGCTTAATGGAATTGCAGGAGCACGGAGATCACTAACTCACAGTGGTCCAGCTGCTGCACAGTGAGTGAAGGTTCTGCCTAGAGGTCCGTGTAGACTGAAGCTTCATGTCCTTGATGCTATGTGAAATACTTGGTTTCAGTTTGGTTTTATTTGTTAAGAAAGTGAGGTGGGCATGGTGACATCCACCTATAAGCCCAGGCAGGAGGATCAGGAATTCGAGGCCAACCTGGGTAACAGGCAACATAGGTAGGCCTTCTCTCTCTCTCAAAAAAAGTGACAGTTAAAATGAGCTTTTTATTTAAAAAATCAAGCACAGAAACCTGATTATTTTTTAATTACAGTTTTAAATGAGAGTTCCAATGTTAACTGCCAACACTAAAGATTTAAGTTAATTTCTTATTGCTTACTGGGAAATTCAGAGTAGATTCTGGATGCAGAAGTCTGGGGCTTTAGTTGGATTGCTCTGAGCAAATTGCTGGTCTAGGCTAACCTTTCTTAGAGATTACCTTGCTTTCATTTCCTGGTGACAGGTGTAGCAGTCATCCCAGTGCTCCAGAGAACTCTTCATTATGAGTGTATTGTTCTGGTTAAACAGTTCCGACCACCAATGGGCGGCTATTGCCTAGAGTTCCCAGCAGGTGAGTAGCTGAGAAGGAACAAACATCATGTTCCTTCTCAGGGACTGTTGAGCAGGGCAGTGCCTGAGAACTGCAGTGCTTAGATCTTTAACACCTTTTCATCTGTCCATGTGGTTTTAAGTAAAACAGAACCATTTCTGTTGGGAGGCTCTACCAGGCCACCAGCCGCACTCCAGTGATCCACTGAATCCAAGAAGATGATGTGAGGCAGGGTGCTATGGCCCACCTTTCCATGCCATCCCATCCACCTCTCTGCAGTGTCTCTCTCCAGTCTCTCTTTAAGTAATTACTGTTCCTTACTTTGTCAACTTATTTCATTTCCTGTCACTAGCAATCTGCTCCTGATAAGAAATTTAGTAATAAGCAGATCAGACTGAACTCCAAAAAACCATAAATGAAAAAGACAATTTGATCTACCATCTATAAACAGGAGAAGGAAATTTTCTTAATTTCAATATTTTTTCAGTTATACAGTAATTAAAGCAATCCAAAATTTAGTGCATTATATTATTATAGGACTTTATTGGATTATCCCTGTCTAAAAAGATGAACTCTTATTTACTTGTCATTAATGGTGCAAGTGTTGTGTTTTGGAGTGTACTTAGTGGTGAAGTGCATACTGAGCATGCATGAGGCTCTGGGCTCAATCTTCATAACCACCACCAAAAAAAAAAAAAAAAAAAAAAAGAAGAAGAAGAAAAAGCCCAGTTCATGGTAACATACAGTGAGAACTATTTCATTTCTCATTTACTTGCCCTTTTACTAAAGAAATTAATAAGATTCAAAGTAACTGAGTAACCTGCAGTTCACTTTTTCTTTACATTGTTTTATTCCATTCAAGCAAAAGAATCTGAATTGCCACTCTCCTCCCACTTGTCCTATTTGCTTCTCACAATAACCATAATGGTCATCTGAAGTCCACAAGCCTTCAGTTTACTCCTTTCTGGCATTTAATTATAAGACCTCAGTATTTTTCTGTGGGACAGAAAGGCAAGATAGATAAAGCTGCTTTTTGTGCTATGTCACATAGTTGGCTCCCAAAAGTAGCCATTTAGCGACCACCAAGTCACTTTTCCTTAGAAACACTGTGCTTTACAAAAAGACTGTTGATATATCATCGTCATGAAAAAAATCCAGATCTAAATAAGAGGAATGTATTCTTTTAAGTTCTAAATTCCAGTCAGCTTTATCTTTAAAACCACTTTACATGGTCCTCTGACTCATCTAACAACTGAGCTATGCTAGAAGAATGAAAAGTTGCAAAGAAATTGAATTCCCCTATCCCATCTTATAAGTGATCTGGACTTCCAGGTCTCATAGATGACAATGAAAGCCCAGAAGCTGCTGCTCTTCGGGAACTGGAGGAAGAAACTGGCTATAAGGGCGACGTTGCTGAATGTTCTCCAGGTTTGTACTGCTTGCCAGGTGTTCACTTTGGACAGTATCTTGAAAATCACTAGATTCCTCTGTATAAAGGGATCAGTTATTTGGATGTTCTTTATACTCAGAATGCAAGTGACTGTTATTTCAACTAATTCACTGAAGAGAATAGGTTATAATTGGTCTCCTCAGGAAAGCAGGTAGAAACAAGAAGGACCTGAACTTGGAGGAGAATCATGAAAGTTAGATGCCTTTCAGAATTTCCCCCATTCTAACCTTTAGTACTTTCTCACCTCATCCATGTGCCACACTCCTCACTAGAAGTATCCTTTTTTCTTGTAACTAGGCAGTTCCACCTAATACCTCAGACTTAACCAAACCTGACTCAGTAACTCTGAGGAAAATGGGAGAAATGTGTGTGAAATATATTACTATACATATACTCTGCAGTCCCGTAGCATGTACTGACTGAATATATAACTGTAATATTGCTTTATCAATTCTGTAACTATGAATCCCCAGCCTGTCTTCTTAGGATATTTAAGTAGTAAGACAAATGAGAAAAGGGACTAAAGCATCTGACTGGTTTCTTAAGATGAGTTGTCACTGCTCTCCATAGTTGTATGTATGGATCCTGGTTTGTCAAACTGTACCACACACATCGTGACAGTAACCATCAATGGAGATGATGCAGAAAATGTAAGACCTAAGCCAAAGCCAGGTAAGTGTGTGTTGGCTATGCTGAAGGAGGCTGAATTGCATTAAGTATCCTTTTAATTTGTTAAATTCTTTTGTTAAATGAATCATAATCTTCCATTCAAAGCATCATAGTCTTTTAGAGGTACTTTAGTATTCTCGTCTGTTTTCCTAATTTGGGTAGTTTAGCATTTTTCTTTCATTTGATTGATTTTTATTCTTTATTTAAAATGTTAAATTACACATTTCTATATTTTTTATATGAAGTTTATTCCCACTTAGTAAAAGGAGCTACAGGCCCAAATATAAAGTGAGAAACTTCAACACCACCTTGATTTCTGTATTCCCGTATATTGTAAGAATGACAAGTATTGTTAAGGGGCAGATGTTTATCAACTATTCCTTATGAGTTTTATATTTAGAGAATGTGTTAGGATATTCTTTGTTCTAAAATATTTATCAAGTTTGGGGTCAAGCTTTCAATTCCATGTCCTCTCTTCCACCTCTTAAAGGGAGTATTTATATACATACCACAGTAAATCATGTATGAATGGGAATTTTTATAATTTCTTACCCTTTTTAGTTATTCCTGCTTCAGTGTTTAATTGCAACTAATTTTAAATGCTTAGTATTTAAATTGCAAATATAACATGCTATGGAAAACAGTCTGGCAATTCCTCAAAAAATTAGATATAGAATTACTATGAGATCTAGCATTTCCATTCCTAAAAGAATTGAAAGCAGAGACTTGTATACTTGTACATCCACGTTCACTGCAGCATCATTCACAGTAGCCAAAAGTGGAAACCACCTAATGTCCATCAGCAGATGAATGGATAAACAAAATGTAGTCTCTGCACACAGGGGAATATTCAGCTATCATAAAAAAAACTTGGTGTGGTATGCTACAACATGTATGAACCTTAGAAACATTGTGCTAGGTGAAATGGGCCCAACACAAAAAAAACAAATATTATTTGATTCTACTTCTATGAAGTACCCAGAACAAACAAATTAATAGACACAGAAAATAGAGATTACAATAATTATCCATTATTTTTTAATGGGTTCCAAGTTCCTGTTTGGGGTGATAGATAGTTCTGAACATTACATCACTGATTCATAGGGGGTTAAATTAATTCTGTGGGTTAGAACACCAAAGTTATTAGTGTCCATTTTCATCTAAGATCTTTATTCTCTTAACATTCTTGGTCCTAGTGAAACATTTCAGTATACAAAAATACTGCAATGCAATGTTGATACCCAAGAGAAAATCCATTATCATATGTATGCTGGTGGTCATCATTAGTGTGGTACAATTTTTTAAAATAAACTATCATGCCCTTAAAAAAAAAAAAATGGCCAGAAAGGTAAATTTTATGTATATTTTACCACAGTATACAGATATTACATCTACATATGTACATTATAGAATATGCTTTTAAATTTTCTTATTAAGCCCTTGATTTAGAGAATAATAACTTTGTACTATTGGAACTTGTTTTGTCATGAGATAACTAAAGTTGGTAGAGAATCAGGTCTCTGTTAAATAGCCATTTTGATATGTCTTACATTATTAAAAGTTTTCCAAGGTATTACCCTTGCAGTCTTGCTAAAATGTTCTCCTTCTGTTGTTTATTTTCAGGGGATGGAGGTATGTTATTCGACTTCCAGTTGCTGACCACTTGTATGGCTTAGTATAGTGATGACGCTACAGTCATTTTGGGTTGTTTTGGTGGGCTCTTGTTATTTAGCTCTGTTTTCATTTGAACTTTGTTTATTTAGAATTTGTGGAAGTAATTTCTTTACCAAAGAACGACCTGCTGAATAGACTTGATGGTAAGCATCCTTAAGATTATTACCCAACTTTCTCTATTTTCCTTGGCCCCATCCCTAGCAAATGAGTATTAAAAGTAACTCCCATTTCTTTATCTTAATGTCCAATACCTAGAAACCATTGTGAAAACTGCCATTGACATATAGTAATTTTTTTTCCAGCTGGCATGGAATTTTAGAATATAAGCAAAACATTCTATATTCAAGTGAAAGCCTTTAGTAGGGGCCTTTGTTCCCCTACAAAATTGTTTTAAGATTATATTCCTGTTCAAAACTAGCCAAAACTATTCTGTTCAATCTTTATTCCATAGTAGTGCAAAGGCGTAAATGGATATGCCTTAGCTTTCCCTCAACTGTGTCTTGGATGGTTCTTTGTGCAGGATGTTAAGTTAAAGGAGAATTTAACAATATTTCTTCAACAAATATTTGTAGTATCTACTGTATACCATGATAAACTGATATAATGAACCAAACTAACTAGCTGTGTGACCCTTTTTAAATCACTGGTCATGTAGTTCCATTCTGTAACTCTTGGCCAGTCCATCTTACAGGGATTTTGTAAAAATTCTGTTATGTGGAAAGATGTCCTTCATATAACTGCCTCAGGCGATACTGCTAATGCAGACATGACAAGGGCTGTTCCAGGAGTACTCTGTGCCGGCTGGGTAGATTTCTGCTCATTTACAAAGGAGAGCCTTTTCAAAATTTAAATATTTTATTGGTTATAGTTCAGGAAATTGATACCTATTTTTTCTACAATTTTTAAGTAATTATTTCACACATTAACTTGAAGCATTATTTGCTCAGAAGCTTTTTAGAGTGTCTCTTCCTTCCATGACTACAAGTGGCTTACAATTTCACTTCAAAGCAGATCACTCTGAAATGTCTGTTACTGGTTTGAAAGGTAAAGTGGGTATCTTTCAAAAGCTACTGTGAATTCAGACTCTCAGCCTCTGTCCCTACTTTACCTTTTAAAATACTAGACCTAAAGTAGAAACCACCTCAAGATCTTAAAAACAGACTTCAAAATAATCATAGCATATTAAAGAGAGATACCATTCTGAGAAAGCCATGTCAGTGGCTAATATATAATACAGAGGGGAATGGTGGCTCATGCCTATAATACCTGCAATTAGGAAGGTTGAGACAGGAGGATTGCAAGTTCAAGGCCAGCCATACCAACTTAGGAAGGCCCTAAGCAAACTACAAAATAAAAAGGGCTGCAGATGCAACTCAGAGGTAAAGCACCACTGGGTTCAATCCTCAGTTTAAATAAATAAAGAGGCAATACAGCTCATAGTTGCACATTCCTGACTTGATTTGAGGCTCAGCTGATTATTTATGACTTCAAACAAGTCTTGATCTCTAAACTTTATTTTAAAACATGAATAATAATAGCCTCTACCTCTGAGGAGGCATGAATAAAATTAAATGGGACAATGTAGGCAAAACACTTGGCATCCAAGTGCTTAAGTGCTACACACCATCAGTTTTTATTCTTTCTTCCATTAAGAGAATATCCTCTTTAAAAAATGTCTTTCTATGCCCTGTCTCCCACCTAATTTGCCTTTGTTTCTGATCTTAGAAGAGGGGGAAAATAGAGCAAGAGAAGGAGGAGGAAAGGGAGGAAGAGAGAAAAAGATGAAAGAACCAGTTTGCCTAACCTTAGTAGATACAGTAATCAAGTAATGTATTCAACAAGGGACATTTGAGAAGGTGTAAGGAAGGTATTTTAAGATCAGTTTGCCACAAAGAATAGCATTCAACACTTATTGAGCATCTGCCATACATAAGTGAGTAGGACATGATCCCTGCCTTCAAGGATCAAATTATCTTTGAGATTGTTCCCCAAAAAATGGCTAGGCAAACTACACGTTCAAAGTCTGACATCCTCCATTGGAGTGAAAAACAAGTTCCCACTAAGGCCTATTATAATTCTGAGAACACATTCTTGGTAGTATTCTTCCAGGCCTAACATGCACATATTTCAGCCTGCCAAGGGGAAATGTGCACCCTCCGGTGATGGGAGAATCATCACCTTGGAGTTTCAGAAGAGTAAACCCAGAGCTGTAAATGAAGTATAACCATTGGATCTGTGAACTTACAGCTTTGCTGTCTTAACATGTAAAATCATTATCCTTGGTGTTCTATCTTGTGCTGGGAATGGGATCCTACTTTTCTGTCCTTCATTCTTCCTTTGGAGTGGGATCTCTGAAGATAGAAAATATTATTACGAGCATCTAGCCTATGAACAGGCAAATACTAGTTGTACAGTAAATATTGAAAGTGTTATCCATTGTTAAGTGCATTTTCTAAGTTATATTTTTTGCTTCCTGCAGCTCTAGTAGCTGAAGAACATCTTACAGTGGATGCCAGAGTCTACTCATATGCTCTGGCGCTGAAACATGCAAACACGAAGCCATTTGAAGTGCCCTTCCTGAAATTTTAAGGCCAAAGAGGACACTGGCCCTGTTTTTGTAAATGAGACTACTAGGTCTTCTTCACAAAGACTTTGTATTCAACTTAGTTTAATGTAGATTTGAAATTAGTTTTTTCATAAAATAAAAGCAGCACAAAATGCATGTGGTGGTATGGAACTGTAATTACAGGTAGGCTACAACCTTTAAAATTTAAAATCTAGCTAATATTAATGGAAACAAACAAATGCAGGTGTCTTTACTACAAGTTTTATTTCTTTAAACCCAACTACTACTTTTTTAACCTAATCTAAAAGGTAGGATAGGAAAACAAACTTGAGTTCCAAATTGGGGCAAATCTTTCCACCCTCAACATCTAAAATAAAAATTCTGTTGCTGGGTATGTATATACCTGTTTTCTGCATTAGTGTTTTTAGTTTTGAAGAAAGAGACCTATATAGGACTATTTTGGCCTCTCCTAATTGAATTGTTATATGAAATCCAACTGGGCAATACAGTATGTAAAATCAATAGAGAATAACATTTGTGATAAACAGTATATGGTGACTTGATAACCATCCAATTACTGAAGGTGACCCAGCTTTTAGATAATGAAAAATGATTGATTCTACTCAATATACCAGGCGAAGAGACTAGTGAAAATCCATGGCCCTTCATTAAGCATGTACACTATACTTTCGATCTGATTTCCTATATTTATCTCAGAATATACTTGTGAAAACAGATCCATAGGGCTGGGGTTATGGCTTAGTGTTAGAGTGCTTGCCTAGCATGTGTGAGGCCCTGGGTTCGATCCTCAGCACCACAGAAAAATAAAGGTATTGTATCCATCTAGAACTACAAAAAAAAAAAAAAACAGATCCATAATAAGATTGACATGGTTTGGGGCACTAATATCATGATGTCAAACCAGAAGTATAGGCAGTAAGATTAGCTAATACTTGAAGCCCAAACTGAAGGGAAACGTGGGAATAACTGGTGCATGCCATGCCTGAAGTCCAACACCCAAGAGTTCTACCAATGTTCCAGGGCCATTTAATTTTTCAGCTTCCAACAGCTCCAGCATAATTGTCTTTTCAGTTTGGCCTCTCAAAGAAGTCAGGATGAGGCCAGGCATAGTGATGCATCCTTGTAATAACAGGGTTTGGTAGGTTGAGGCAGGAGGACTCTAAGTTGCAAGGCCAGACACAACAATTTAGCAAGACCCTAAGCAATTTGAGAGAGATCCTGTCTCAAAACAAAAAATGGGCAGGAGATATAGCTCAGTGATAAAGCACCCGTGTTCAACCCCCAGTACCATCTCCTGATGGAGAGGAAGCGGGGAAGGAACATGGATACTATGAATTAACTGGATCTAGGGATAAAGGTAGGCCCCTTGTCTAGCACCTGCTAGGCACTGGGTAAAATCCTCAGCCCCACATACATAAATAAATATAAATATCCAACTACAACTAAGATATATATAAAAGCTGCTCATACATGTCCTTCTTTTAGTTGTAGATGGACACAACATCTTTATTTTTTTAATGTGGTGCAGAGAATCAAACCCAGTGCCTCACGCATGTGAGGCAAGCACTCTACCACTGAATACAGCCCCAGCCCTCATACATATCTTTATCTAGACTGAAGGATGGACAGAATTACAGGACTCTAGAATTTTATAAATCAAGTTTACTGTCCTTCTAAGTGTGAAGACTTAGCTCCATCTCCTTGCTACAACAGTAACTTTTTCCTATGCCTCTAACCCTTTAGTTAAAATCTTTTTTAAAATCATGGGTATCATGATTCTCCAAAGGACGTTTCCTATCATTTCCAAAATTACTCTCCTCCTTTGAAATCAAGAAGAGACAAGGCAGAGATAGACTCCAGCACAGAACAATTCTTCCAAAGCCACTCCTATAGGAGTGATATTTAAGGAGTGAGGCTTGTAACCTCTATCTGGCCTTTCTTTCTTCCCAAGAGTCACTTAGAAGCAACAGCTAACTCCTAGAACCATCCCTAGTGCTGTTCACATTATCTGTGAACATCAAAAGGTTGTGCCTTGGAGATTAAGTCAGAGTTTGAATACTGCAGTCTGGGTGTTTTTGCTGGTCAGCACTGTTTTAGTTGCCTGAACTTAAAAAGTGATTTAACAGGGCCTGGATTGTGGCTCAGCAGTAGAGCACTCACCTAGCAGGTGCAAGACACTGGGTTCAATCCTCAGCACCATATAAAAATAAATAAAGGTATTGTGTCCAACCAACTACAACTAAAATATATATAAAGTGATTTATAAAGAACTACAAATTCAAAAAGAGACACAATAATTTCAGATTAAACATTAAAGTGTATATTACATTTGTCCTCTTTCAACAGGCATCTCAGAATGGGCTTGATGTAAATACAGTGAACCTATACAAATAATCTTGGAGAACACTGAATATCAGATTCCTTTATTTTTCCAACACAACTGAAACAGTTTTATTAAATAAAAGTTTATTGTCTACTGTTTACACTCATGTTGCTGCTATAAGTACAACAACAGACTTAAATTCCTAGCATGAATTACTCATTGTTCACCCCCACTGAACTACAGACTTTGCTTGAGAATTAGATCTTTGCTTTAGGGATTTAAAAAAAAAGAAAAGAATTGGGGCATATCATCTTGAAAGAGTATTCTCAAGTGACTGGCTGGAATTAGAAGGCATAGCCAATACAGTCAAACAGCACAGTATATGCTGTCCCTGGGAGGAAAGGAGGAATGAAAAACAGGAAGAGTAATCAGAAGCAATTGTTTCTGGCAACAGAAATACTGTCAATGCTTGATTTTGCTCATGTGGGCTAAGTGGCTGCTTTGGTAAGGAACAAATAAAAGATGGGGATAGGGATGGAGAGGGAGGAGGGAAGGAACATGGATACTATGAATTAAAAAAGTATAAAAAGTAATTATCTAAAATATAGATTAGATATAAATGTTCCAGAACTCATCAGATAAGCTCAAAAATACTGGAAAGTGGCAATTTGAACTACATTTATTTTTAAACAAGGGGGGAATATTAAGTGTTTTGAATGTTGTGTGCAAAACTAATCCATGTCACCATCTCACTGTCATGATTTGACACAGCAAGGTAGATGCATTGGTTTCCAGCATTACAGGCAACACTAGATGTACACTTTTTAACGAATAATGTAAACTTCAGTTTTAAGGCAGCTGGTACTAATGCTGCACACAGGCTTAGCTCTGTGCCCATTTCAGAAATGGGACTGTTAGCACTTGAAAACAAGAAACTGAGGGGGGAAAAGGGGAACCAGCATTATTTGACAAAAACAACGTGTCAAAATGTTTTCCCTTTCACACACACAAAAAGAAATATTTGAACATTTAGAAAAACAAAGCACCCATCCCACCAACTTCAGCCTGTTCCTTAACAAATATTTCAAAATACTGATAAATAATTGTGACTGCAAGTAGAATTCCAGTGCCAGATCCAATGGCCCCAAGGAAGTCAGCTAACACCGACAGGGCGCCAATGCACAAGCCACCAAATGCAGCTGCAGTGGGGATATACCTAGAAGACAAAACCCTTAGTCAGGCAGTGGAGCAGAATGTAAGAAGTGACAAATAAGATGGCAAGGTTGATTCTCTAAAGAAATACAAATTAATCAAATGGGAAGAGTATAGCATTGATGGGTTGTACATAATGGACGACACGCTGATGAGAAATTGTGATTAAGGCAATGACTTGACTCCCGTATTTAAAGAAAAAGGCTAATAGCCCAAAAAGGCAATATGTAATTTTTAGGACAGAAGATCAGAATCCTTGGCTGAGATTTAAGCATTAAATATTTAATCTTTTTAAACAAGCAAACATGTCAACAAATGGAACAAAATTTTGAAGATCCTCTTCAACAGTGATTCAACCTTAGTTGACATTGGAATTATGAGGAAGATTGTTTTTAAACAATGGGTTTTTATTTGAAATAAGGGTGGGGAGATCTGGGGGATACAGGAGATGAAAAACAGAATGGCAGAATGATGGCAGTTCCTGAAGCTAGAGGTTCACTACAGCACTCCACCAGAGCGTGCTGAAACAAATAAAAAGTTCACATGAAAACACTAGTGCCTTTTCAACAAGTCGTGCTGGAACAACTGGACACCCATCACACAACACAAAATGAACTCAAAAGTGCATCCCAGATCTACACAGAGAAGCTGAAACTTCTAGGAGAAAACAGGAGTACAACTTGAGTTTGGCAATGCTTTTTTAGTTACTTCACCAAAAGCATCAAAAACAAAATAAACTTGGGTTTCATCAAAATTAAAAACTTGTGCATCAAAGATCATCATCAAGAAAATGAATAGCCAGGCATAGTGGCTCACTCCTTTGATGTCGACGCTGAGGCAGAAGGATTGAAAGTTCGAGGCCAGTCTTAGCAACCTAGCGAGACCCCGTCTCAAAATTTAAAAGGACTGGAGTCCTAGCTCAGTGGTAAATCAGCTCTGGATTTAACCCACAGTACCAAAAAGAGAAAGTGAAAAAATAACCAACAGAATGGAAGAAAATATTTGAAATATCTGACAATTGTATTAAAAAAATAAAAATCCAAACCCAATTCTTAAAACTAACAAAAAGACAACCCAATTAAAAATGAGCAAGGGATCTGAACAAATATTTCTTCAAAGAAGAAACAGCATAAATAGCCAATAAATACTTGAAAAGATGTGCAACATCATTGGTCATATGGAAAATCAAAACCACAATGAAACACCTCTCCACACACATTAGGAAAACAAAACTCAAAACATTAAGAGCTAGTGCTGGTGAGACGTGCAGCATATGGAACCTCATCCACTACAGGAGACTGTTGCAGCCACTCTAGGAAGCAGTTTTGAAGCTCCTCAGTATATTAACCTGTTACTATATGACCCAACACTTCCCCTCTTAGACTAATGAAAATGTACATCCACAAAAAACCTGTACAAGTATGTTTGCAACAGCATTATTCATAATAGACAAAAAGTGGAAACAACCCAAATTTCTATCAGCCAATGAATGGATAAACAATGTAAAAAGTCATACAATGGAATATTATTCAAGAAAAAAGGAATAAAGTAATGATACTACAACATGGATGAACAGGCAAAGTGAAAGAAATCATTCATAAGAGTACATATTTATATGAAAAATTATACAGAATATACAAAATAGATACATCTATAGAGACAGAAAGTGAAAAGTAGTTGCAAGGGGTGAGGGGAGTGAGGGAGTCAGAATGAAGACTAGTGGATTAGTGAATGAAGAATAACAGTTGAGGGATGAAAAATTAGATCGTAATATTGTTCTAAATTAAAAACCCTATACTTCAAATAAGTACATCACACATTATGTGAATTATTGTCCAATAAATCTGTTAACAAACACCCAATGACAAAATAAATCACTGTTTCTGAAGGTGGGAAAGTAGTACTTTATAAAAGCCTCCTGGAGATTTTATGTCCAGCCAGCCAACAATGATGAATACTGATCTATATCATTTTCACACTGGACTGAACATAATTTCAATTAAAATACTTTGCTTAGGGGTCAGTTTTAATATGGAGAACAATTTATGTTTTGTGTTAAATTTGTGTTCTCTTGTGTGATGTAGAGGACATCTACTTTTTGATATGCATTTGAACAGATAAAGTGATAACAATCAGTGATGAAAGATTGAAATGCACCCACTCCTATGAAGGACTGACTCTAACAGGCTTGCTTACCTGTTAAGCTCGTGAACCATAGAGGTATCTCTGTGACCCCTCATTACCATTTGCTGTTCTTTTAGCTGTTTAGCTACCTGCAAGAAAAGAAAAAAAAAAAATTTTTTAAATCAAACTTCTTTTTCTCATACTATAAGTATTAAACCCAGAGGTATTGTATCACTGAACTACGCCCCCAGCCCTTTAAAATTTTATTTTGAGACAGGGCCTCACTGCCCAGGCTAGCCTCAAACTGGGATCCTCATGCCTCAGTATTCTGAGTAGCTGGAATTATAGTTGTGCACCACTATCTCCAAAGTCTTAACAGCTCACTGTTTGCTATCATTTCTGTGTGAAGTGCTTTCCACACACTAAAAAGTACAATGCAAGAACCTTGAAGTTAGATTTGTATCATACCCATAAAACCTGAATAAAACTGAGGCCTCAATGCTGCCAACTACATGTTAATCATACCCTAAACCAGTGTTTCTCAACCTTTTATTTTTCTCATTATCACCTCCCTAAAGAGAAACTGAATTTACTAAGGAAAAGATTTTGTTAGGTAGGGTTGAGTTTTGGAGGAAGAAAAAACATTATATTAATGATTTTTCACCTTGCAGGAACCAATTTCTTGCCTGTTGGGGATAATATTGCCTCATTAAAGAATGTATGAACAAAATATAAGTATAAATTACAAAAGAAAGAGTATGTCTATTACTAGTTTCACACCTAAAAAAATAATTATTTCAAATAAACCAAATACTTACATCTTTGGCTGAGGAACCAGACACTTCTATCCATGTCTTAGAAAAGAATGCACAGGATCCCAACATGAAAATGATATAAACAACCACATGGACAGGGTCCTCAAATATGGCACCCATGGACTCAGGAGGAGAAAGATAGTAACAGAGGCCGCCAACTGGGTAAGAACGAGCAGGTCCTCCCCCACTGACATCCTACAAACAAGAATAAAATGGACACATGTCCAATCTGACTGATCAAGAATATTTTTTTCTTTTTGGGGGGTAGGGACAGAACCCATGGCCTGGTACATTCCAAGTACTCTACCACTGAGCTTCACCCTCAGACATTTGATACGTTGCCCAGATTGGTCCCAAACTCCTGGGCTAGGGTGAGCACGTAAGCCTCCTGTATATCTGGGGTTATAGGTTGGAATACAGTTTTATGAATTTCAAATTTCTCAAATATTATTATAGTGTTTTAAGTTTAAAGTGCCTAGAGCCAATGATTCTGTATAACTACGGGAGTTAAGTTTTATTTTGCTTTGTTTTAGTTTTTTTTTAAACCTTTGTTTATTTATTCGTTTTTATGTGGAGCTGAGGATAGAACCCAGTGCCTCACACAGGCTAGGCAAGCGCTCTACCACTGAGCCACAACCCCAGCCCAGGAGTTAAGTTTTGCATCTATTACTTCACTCCTTTAAAATTGTATAGCATCAATTATGTACAATGCATTTTGAATATATTAACAGAAGAGTAACTTTTTGTAAATTTAAATTATATCTTACAAAATCTTTTTTTTCAAAACCTTTCTGAATATAGGAATATGATCACAATTAATCTCTTACATTCAGAACCTCAAATTTTCTGAAATATGTAAGAGTATCCAACTAAAGGTCTTTAATGATTATTACAAGTCTTAATAATACAATCAAAATACAGACCAAAAAAAAACAGCTCATTGCCTAAACTTCTTATGTTTTATAATTATAAGAAATAGTCTTTTTAGGGGCTGCGGATATATCTCAGTGGTAGAGTACTTGCCTAGCATGTGTGAGGACCTGGGTTCAATCCCCAGTACCAAACAAAATAATTTTTTTTAAATGTTGAAAAAAATAATATTTTCATAAATGTTTATAATAATGGGTTTTTATAGTAATAAAAATGAGAATAGCATGTATTTGCTCATATTGACATCATAGGTCAGAAGGGTAGGAAAACAATTTGGGTCTGTAATGATTAAAATATCTGGCTCCTGAATTTAAAATTTTCAAAAAATTTACTGTGCTATAGAATCACAAATCCCAGATTGAAAGCACTGTTTTCAGGCCAATTCAATTTACCAATAATTCTCACATTAAAAAGAATCTTACTCAAGATCACAACACTATATATACAGAGCCAACTCCTCAGTACATTTATTGCTATGAAATTCCTATCATGGTAATAACTATTGCTGAACGAATAAGGGAGGGACTACATCCTCCTTTTTCTCCTCTTCATCCCCTTCTCCTAGTTATAATTGCCAGAATACAAAATGTAATTAAATTTCTGTTAAATGAATAGAAAAGGAGTATTATGAATAAAACGAATCCTATTCCCTTCAACTAACATTCTAAATTGACTGTCTTTTCTGCTAAGTTTTTTAAATTACTCTCAATAAAAGCAGAAAGATGTTACCTCAAGTTATAGTGCAAAAGACAGCATATTAAAATAAATACTCAGAATAAGCACCATATTACAAGAATGAGTATTTTAAAATACTGGTTTTAGCAGAATGCAAATCCTAGAATTATATACTCCACAAAAGAATATAAGAAGTTAAGGCTTTTTGATTTTTGTTTTTAAGTATTTTTAGTTGGTTGTTTTTTGTTTTGTTTTGTTTTGTTTTAATCTTATAATTTTAAGAAGGAAATATTCCTTTGTCAGATGATAGAAGTTTAAACAAATCAAAATTTCACCACTAATAGAAACTCATACCTCAAAAGAAACATGGCTGGGCTGCTTTAGAAGAAGTTATTATAAAGAGGATCTATAAAAGTCAAGTCAGAATTTAATGGATTCTTTTTCTAACTCTTGTTAGTTTTGTTAATTACATGCTGATTTCCAGCCCAGTTAATCACAAGCTAGTTTACTGCCATTCAGGCCATGAAAAATAGAGGGAAAATAGGAAAGAATGATTCTAGTATCCCATATGTTATCTGCAAATTTTATCAAATAAAAAAACTGCTACAGATAATATAGGAATAAGACTATAAAACAAGAAATCACTTTTCATGAAAGCAATCGTGATTTCAGACTAAAAGGTCATTCAAATGATATATGAAAATGCTTCCTAGACAGTAAATAGTAAAAAATACTTGGTCCATCTTAGTTTTACAACACTTACCAATTCTAGATAAATAAACTCTGTTATAGGCAAATTAATCTGAAAATGTTATAGCAACTGCTTTAATGTCTGTCTCATTCAGTTAAAAATAGATCCATGAAATGAAAATTGTATTAAATTATAATACTTAATATAAATAAATGAAATACTCACAGCCCACTGTCCTAGTAAATTTACTAAAAAGTTGCCACTAAATCGAACAGACAGCATCTGGGAAATAACATACAGATTTGAAACCAGAGCAGACTGAAGAATAATGGGAATGTTCGAGGTGTAGAAGAGCTTGATGGGATAGCTACTGTACTGTCCTCGATACCGGGCCGACTTAATGGGCAAGTCAACACGAAATCCCTAAAAAATGAAATGAAGAGTAAGTAAGAAGAACTGAACTGTACATATCAAGAAAAGAGGGCTGGGGATGTGGCTCAAGTGGTAGCGCGCTCGCCTGGCATGCGTGCGGCCCGGGTTCGATCCTCAGCACCACATACAAACAAAGATGTTGTGTCCGCCGATAACTAAAAATAAATAAATATTAAAAATTCTCTCTCTCTCTCCCCCTCTCTCACTCTCTCTTTAAAAGAAAAAAGAAAAGAACACAAGTAATAGAAGGGGGCATAAAAAGATAATGCAAACCAAAAAGCTCCCCTTTTCATACACCAACTTTCTCTTCTATTTCATAAACACCAATATTTTACAGCTTCAGACTAGAGGGTAAAGAATAGAATTATTTGCTTGACTTAGATCTTGAAACACTGGCAGGTTAGACACCAGCATTTCAAATGGAATTTGAGAGCAAAATAAGAATTCACATCCCATTTACTTCAGTGAAAAGATTTTACTTACCTGAAAATATATTACAACAGCAAACACGAAAACTGTAGCAATGAGGTTCATAAGATTGGGCAAGTTCTGCCGGTAAAAAGCTTCCCTTAAAGCTCGGACTTTGTCTGTCCTGGTTGCCAACAAATGAAACAGAGCTATGACTGCACCCTCAAACTCAGTACCTAAGAAATCAAGACAGAAACAAACTGTACAGGTCTTTTCCAAAACTGTCTCAAAGGTCAAAACAAATAACCTGAAACTCCAGTCAAAGGAATTCACCACTTTTGCTTTACAATAATAGCGTCATGTGTGCAGATTCTAAACACATTTAGATCACTGAGGCAAATCTATCTTTTTTGTATAAATCTGAAGTTTTCTCAAGAGACTACTCTTTATGAAAATATCCAAAGTAGGATTCTACCAAAGAAAATATTTCATTAATGAAGATTTGCCTCCCCTTTATACTTTAGGGAAAGGAAAGGAATATTTTTAGGAAAAATAGAAAAGCAGCAAAGCAGAATAGAAATGTCAGAATCAAAGGATATAAGGTGACTCTATCAAGCTCGCTTTTAAGTTTATTGTAACATTAATAAACCATTATTGATATTTTCTTAAGGCTGGCATCAGAGTTTGATGTTAATCGGTTAGACAGGATGACAACTGAGAAAAATGGAGAGGGGTAAAGGGGAAAAACAGAATGGAATCTTTCAAAACTTAGATGCTATTACAAAGCCAATTAGAGGAAAAGCAAAAGTATAAGTGCTCCCTGAAGATACGGTAAGAGACAGTCTTTTTTGCTTCAGAAATCCTGACCCACTTTTCATCCCTTTAGGAATACTGCAGTCGGTCAGACAAGTGACTTTTGCAGCAATGGATTAAGATCAACAAACAACATTTTTAAGATCTGTTTGCAATCACTGAAATTTTAAATGAGCAGAGGCTAATACATAGTTATCATTCTTTGTGAAGTACTATTGCAGACTCTACACATCTCTGCTTATCAAGTTTTGAACAAAATAGCATTTGTTGTCTCCTGGGGCAGCAAACCAGAATGGCTACAGGCATGTATTTCTACATTATGGACTCATGTCCAGCACACATCCAGCAAAACTCGTGCAGTTGCAGTCACTGTGCAATGTACCTCTGCCAGTGTTAATGGTAGTGGGACTAAAGGCCTTCCAGACAATGGTTTCACAGATGTTGGTGGCAATAAAGAGGGAAATACCAGAACCCAAGCCGTAACCCTTCTGTAGCAGCTCATCTAACAGCAGCACAATCAAACCAGCAACAAACAACTGTGGGGAAAGAAATGCATGTAAGCGGAAGCAAGAATAAACTCAAGAAAGAGGGGAGATGAACACCATGGACTATTTCAAAGTACTGGCATTTTCAATTATCAAACCTAATTGTTGCAGTATCACTATTGGGAGTTTTTGACCTGCTTTAGTTTTAGTCAAAGTCAATTCTGAAAATCAGAGGATCAGAAATATTGTTATATTATAAAGCAGACATTTCAACTTTTAAAGTATATTTATAATATCTGAATAGTTTCTCTTATAATGTTTAACCAGGGCCTATTTGAAAAAGCACAATAGAACAAATATGATCACAGATATATAGAATTTGACAGTAAGAAGCTAAAAACATCTCAAATACCCCCCAAGTAAGTAAAAGGCTGAAAGAATTATAGAATAATACCAAGATGCAATTTTACAGTTTCCATTTAAGAATAAGTATGAGGACTATGTTGATACTTCTCAAAAAGTAGTATGTATATAATATTTTACATATTACAAGTACTACATATGTCTAGAATAAGTCAAAAAGTAAAGCACACATTAATTTATGTACACAGGTTATAATCAATGTAAAAACACATTCTATTCTTATGAGGGACAAGGATTGGATGTAAACTGAAGACAGTTAAAAATCTGCCAGGTATTTAAGCTCATAATTTTTTTTTAAAAAGTGAAAGCATACTAACTTTAATTTTGTGATATTGAACATTCTTAACTTTCTTCTTGGAGAAGACATTTCTGTAAAAGCATGCATCAATTAAAAACAATCCATAGCCTTGCAAGTGACCTCCTCAGTCATATGACTCCTTCCCGACTTGAATAACCTAATCAAGAGGGGAAGGAAAATATGCTTCTATGCCCCCAATTTCACACAGGTCGCCCCCAACACTTTTTTTTTTTTTGGCAGTGGTGGGCATCTAACCCAAAGTCTCACACATGCTAGACAAGTGCTCTACCACTGATACTTTAAAGAGAACCTCCTACAGAAGTGAGGAAGTCACTTCAATTCTTCCCAGCTCTGAAGCCACTCATCTCATTATCTACTCACTTTGTCTAAGATCACCTGTCAGAAGAGAGATCAAACTCACTACAGTATACCATTTAAGCATGCTTACCTTATACAATGTTTTTTCCTTAACTACTCTTTCAGTGGTTGTACAAAGCCTAACTTTTCTACCTAAGGTCTTTTAGTTTAACTTTCAATTAAATGGAAAAGGGTACAATTCTCAAAACTTCTACGAGAGATCACCCTATACTGTTTGAAAACCAAGTTTGACATTTTGACAAAATAAGAAAGACGTGAGGAGTTAGTACTAGATTTTGCTTTGACAGCAATTATGTAATGAGTGAAGACTTCAAGCACAGATACAGAAACCCATCTCCACGCAGGGAATACTAGCTGTCCACAAACCGTCAAGCAACCAGACTGCATTATCATGCGCTCTGATAAACGACCTGTCCAAAGTCACAGGGCAGCTCTGGAACAACTGTAATTCTCCAGACCCCCTATGTTGGAACAGTGTCAGTCAGACTACAGAGTGGTTCATCAATCAGACTCAAGTATTTCTAGTGGGAAAATGAAATGATGAAGAAATCTGAGAAACGGTTTTTATAATTAAGGGAATAAGAATAAAGAAGCTAAAAATCAGGCATGCATTTGAAAAAGGAACCAAATCAGGAAGAAACAGCAGTATCTCCATGACTAGCACTGTAAAAATAGAAGAGTAGCTGCATTTACATGTAGAATGTACATCTATGTACATTATGAACATATGGAAGGAGTGTAAAAGTACCACTTCACATTTCCAAACCACACACACACACACACACACCCCACTTCGTACAAAATATACTTACTTTTACTACATGCCATGCACATTGATATTTTCTACTTGTGTTTTAAAGATCTTAATCAAGTCCCACTACTTAGATTTCAAAACCCATTAATAGAAAAACACTGGCCATGTGAATAAGACAAGACAAATTAAGATGAGAAATACCTTCCATAAAAGCATGCAAGCAGTTTTCAAAACCTATGTTTCTAGGTGAAAACACTGATGTCCAATCATAGCTCTTCAGTGTATCCACATATTTTCAATGTTAGCAATGCCTTGAAAAGACACAAATGTATCACTTCCCACCTATAATCAAACATGACATATTTCTTTGTACATTAATACTAGAAGAGTTAACCATAACACAAACATTTTTATACCAGAATTTACTTGAAGAAATTAGTACATATACACTTGTTTCATTTTTAAAATATAACAATTTTTATATTTGTGAATACTGAAAATAAATATCAAAATAGTTTAACTCCATTTTATATAAATTTAAATCCATAGTTGACTCTATAAAAAGTCAATCTTTATCTAACTAACCCAGAGTTGTTCACCTAAGGTCACTTAGGATTCCAAATATATCCTTAGGAAGGTACTAGAGAAATAATGAATAATATTCTGAGAGCTAGATGCCAGTTCTCAATGTTTTGTTATTGTTGTTTGTTGTTTGTTTTAATCAGGGTTCTTTTGGGCTGAGGGTATGGTTCAATGATAGAATACATGCTTAGCATTCTTGAGGCCCTAGATCCTGGGTATAACCCTCCTCCCCCGACCAAAAAAATCAGGGTTATCTTAAACTATGGGTTACCAGAAACTCAGAGGCTGAGGCAGGAAGACTGCAAATTTGAGGCTAGCCTTAGAAATTTAGAAAGGCTCTGAGCAACTTAGCAAAATCCTGTCTCAAAATAAAAAACATAAAGGGCTGGAGTTATAGCTCAACTATAGAGCCCTCCTGGACACAATCTCCAGAACAACAACAACAACAAAAAAGATGGGCTATACATGTAGCTCATTGGTAGAGGGCTCATCTACCAATGAGCTACATGTATGAGTTCCTGTGTTTGATCCCCAACACTATAAAATAAGGCAACAAATGGCCTATTAGTATCCTCAACAATGCCATCAGTATATAAAAAGATCCTAAGCACTGTATGTTAAAATCCAGTCACCAGGGTATCTTCGCTCCCCATCCATTTCATTTTTGTCTTACAATTCCGATTGTTATTCCAATTTTGTCATGTAAAAGTGATTGATAAATGGAGAAATAAATATTATTTTCTAAGAAAATGTATCTTATATCAAGTGAAAACACACTGGGGCTAGAAAGCTACCAAAAACCCAATAATCCATTAAAAATTCCTAACCTCATCAAAAGATCAAATAGTTCTATCTCATTAGAAAAGCTATCTCTATTGTTAATGATGCCAATAAATAAACAATTTAACTCCTTGTTCTGAATCATACTTACTAAAACAATCTTACTTATTATGATTTGCTTCCTATGTAAGGTTTCTCATTAAAAAAAGAACACTCAACCATGCCAGTCTGGAGATAGTCCTACTTCTCCATATATAACACACACACACACACACACACACACCCTCCAAATGGTGTTTAGGACTATTTTAAAATGTTCTTCTCAGCTCAATCTTTTGAATCCTAAGAAAAAATTTTCTATATTCTAATTTCATAGAGTGACCAGGATGATGCATTTCCAAGAAAACCAGGACACGATACTACTCACTATTAAATAACTTAAGCAAACTTCTTTTCAAAACACAATACTATTCTGTAACTTAAGTACAATCTATTCTTGGGTAATGTCTCCAAGTGACTCTTAAACATTGTTCAACAGAGAAATATCTTCTAAACTTTACATCAAACTTTAGGATACTTAGTACATTGATAATTATGTGGGCTTTTTAAAAATTCCATTTAAAATTGTCCTTAAAAAAAAAAAACTCATATAATATAGGTATGTGTCTATTTACAGTATTTCATTAACACTAAGAAACTGCCAAAAAATAAATAAATATATAAAATAAGAAATTGTTATTTTAAACACCATTATTTTGTGTGCCAACAAAGACAATACTGCCAATTAATCTATGGCACAATATCTTATAACAAAGAATCTTTATATTCTTATTAAAAATAGGTATTTTAAACTTTTATCATCTATCTTGTTTTTTCTGTGCCTTTCTATATACAAAATCGTTTTAACAATAAATTACAAAATATTTAAGACACTTTAGACAGCAATTTAACCTGAACACTTATTATATCAACAGTGTGCATAACCAACTGATGTAATGACAATCTGAGCAGCTATATCCAAGCAGACACTCATGCACTGAAATGACAACTTCTGTGACTGCCACCTGGCTGATAGCAATTACAAGCCACTATAGGAAAACATCCTGATTGTAGAGACATCAAATGTGAAAGATGTATATCTCAGAATCAATGCAATTCAGGTGATCGATAGTTCTTTAAAATATTGTACAACTATAAGGTTGTTAGAATAAATTTTAATTTTTACATCTCCCAATTTATACACATCACTTCAGAAATCAAAATATTATAATAAAATAAAACAATTTAAAAGGACATGAATATAACAATTGCTAAAGAATTGTTAGAAAAGAAAAAAAGGAATTAAACTAATAAAAAAAAATGGAATTAAACTGCCTTATTTTCTGCATAGGAAAATGTAAGATTTCTTACCTGAATAATGATAAGGAGACAGATCCCAGCACCCATTTCCGCAGGGTCTCCGTACATTCCGGTCATGACATACACAATGGCTTGCCCAATGGTAATGATCATACCAAATACTGACAAAAATTGGGGGAAAAGGATTATAGGCTTACAACAAAGACAAAAAAAAAAAAAAGATTACAGAAAATATCTTTGCCCCAATCATTCCCAAATTTGGAAAAGGCTCTTTAATTGTATTAATGCTCACGTTTCTGGGCTCCATTGAATAGAGCTCTATCTTTGGGTGTATCTCCCACTTCAATGATTTTGGCTCCAGCTAACAACTGCATAATCAAACCAGATGTTACAATTGGGGAGATACCCAACTCCATTAAAGTTCCTATAAGGGAAAAGAGTAAACAATTTTTACTATATACAACACAGATTAATTTAGAAGCCACCAAGTCCTAAATGGCATTTCTAGTGACACATATTTAAGTGTTAGCAAGCAAATTTTCATTCATTAAATATTAATTGCTAAAAAAAAAAAAGCTCTCATTTATTAACACAACACTGCATTGAATAAAAAAATTACTATAGTACCAAAAGAATGTTTATTTCTATAAATTCTAAATTTAAAATGTTGAAGAAATCCTTTTTAAAAAGAAATCTTCCAAGGGCCAGGACCATAATTAAGTGGTAAAAGTGTGGTCATCACCACCAATTAAGAAAAAAGAAATTCAAATTTAAAAACAAAACAAAAAAATCCTAAGATTTCTGTCCAAATAATTATTTTTAAAACTTAAAGCTTTTTTTATAATGCAAAACAAAAACTGCCTAACAAGCCCAAAAATTACACACTAAGTTAATAAAAGATGATACTGAAGAATATTTTGTAACTCTTCTAAGGTAAAATTTAAAATTACCTAGGAAGTAACCTAAACCATGCAGAATATTTAGTGACATAAATAATGTTCATGATATAATAGTGGTTAGAAAAAAATTAGAAAATAGTTAAGTATGGTTTGAGTGCATTTAAGTGGTAAATTAACTTTTTATTTTAATCTGATCATTTAGATATTTATTGTTTCTCTTCATCTCAGTGGGATTATGAATGATTTTCTCTTATACTTCTAAATCTTTTCTTTACAAAAAATATGTATTGCATTTATAGTGAAAATTAATAAAACTAAATATGCTAACTGTGCAGGGAGTTATGCAGAATAAGTAATTCACATGTTCACAACTTAGGCTTTCATGGGCCACTCTGTCACATCACTCTCTTAAATCCTGGCTTTCATAAATGCCAAAAAGTATCCTGTAATATGAAAAAACATTCTATTGAAAGAAGATTTTTTTAATTTAATGTATTTTAGGGGAGAATTCTTGATGTCTTATCAGCTACCCCAACAAAGATAAAGACTTTTTATTGTTAAAGGCTTAGAGAAAGAGAGAGACTGCTTTTCAAGTCGAATCACCAAAATTTATATAAAACTATCAAATAGATCTATCCTAGAAAGAGACTAAATCAAGCTTTTATGAAAATCTCACACAGGAAATATGGCACTTTAAATCAGAAGAGAAAAGAAAGATAAAAAGACCTGGGCAAATGATTGGTCATTTACCGACAATTAAATCTAGATTCCTTACCTCATTACCTGTATCAAAATAAATGCTGGATATATGGAAAACTTAAATACAAAAGATAAACAACAAAAGAACCAGAGGAAATACAAGTAAGTATGCTCATAATACAGAAAAGAAAAGGCCTTGTTAACCATGACAAAAAATCCTAGAAACCATATTGAAAAAGGTGGAAAGGGCTGGGGATGTTGTTCAGTGGTAGAGCACTGCCTAAACTGTGTGAGGCCCTTGGTTCTATTCCCAGCATCACCAAAAAAAAAAAAAAAAAAAAAAAAAAA
>NW_026000048.1:11478334-11493389 GCF_001458135.2 Marmota marmota marmota | reverse complement strand
AAAAAAAAAAAAAAGAGAGAGAGAGAGAGAGAGAGAAAGAAAAAGATGGAAGCTACGATTAAATACAACTATGAAGACCTCCATGCAGTTAAAAGAAAAATATTCAAGCCAGGTGCGGTAGCACACGCCTATAATCCCAGTGGTTCTGGAGGCTGAGGCAGGAAGATTGGGAATTCAAAGGAAGCCTCAGCAACTTCGAGGTACTAAGCAACTCAGTGAGACCAGAGAGGGTCTAAATAAAATACAAAATAGGGCTGGGGATGTGGCTCAGTGGTCAAGTTCAATCTCTGGTATCCCCCTAAAAAAGATAAATATTCAAACACAAATATGACAATGAGTTTCTATCTCTAACATGCAAAGTGCTCTAACAAATCAATTAAAAAGTGAACAAACCAATTTTTAAAAAGAAATGGATACCGAGCACAGTGCAATCCCACTCAGGAGACTGAGGTAGAAGGATCACAAATTCAAGACCAGCCTCAAAAATTTAGTGAGGCCCTAAGCAACTTAGTGAGACCCTGTCTCAAATTAAAAAATAAAAAGTGTTGGAGATGTACTTCAGTGGTAAAGCACCCCTGGGTTCAATTCCCAGTTTAAAAAAAAAAAAAAAGGAAAAGAAAATAGCAGATACCTTGTATAGCTGCTCCCAAGGATGCTTTCTCAGGAAAACACTGACAATATGGGAGCAGAACCCCAGCAGGGAAACTGTACTGTCCTTGTACTAACCCTGAAACACTACCCGAAGATGTTCAAGCCTCCCATAAATAATTTGATATTCTGAACTAGGAAATAAAGAATCAGGAAGCTGGGCTGGAATTGTAGCTCAGTGTAGAGCACTTGCCTAGCATGTGTGAGGCACTGAGTTCAATCCTTAGCATGACATAAAAATAAATAAATATTGTCTATCTAAAACTAAAAAAAAAAATCAGGAAACAATCTGAAATTGAATCATGAGGAAAAGGCTTTCAAGTCCTTTCAAGTCCCTGATGCTGAGGTCTAAAAGATACCCTGGCTTAGTAGTTTACCTTCTTGGATTTCAATAAAGAATCATATCCTTTCAATAAACTCCATTTGTGGTATTTAAACTAGTCAGTAATTTGCTATTATTTATAACAAAAAAATTTTTAAACACTACTGAAAATTTCAGTCACTGAAGAAATACAAATATTCAAAAATAATGTTCAAAGTTCACCAATATATAAACAATTGATGACAATTTTCACCTGATTGACAGACTAAGACTCTAATAATATCCACTGCTAGAAGAGAATTGGTAATTATCATATATTGTTGATAAGAGTATAAAATAATATAACCTTTGTGTGGGTCAGGAATGTGGTGGTATTGGGGAATGAACCCAGAGCCTCACACATGCTAAGAAAATGCTCTGCCACTGAGCTACATCCCCAGTCCCACCCTTCTGGAAGATAATTTATCTAGTGATAATTTAAGCATACGTATCTTGTGACCAAACAGTTTAACTTTCTAGAAATTAATTACATTAAAACATTTCAGGTATGTTGGGCATGGTGGTGCACGCCTATAATCCCAGGAGCTCGGGAGGCTGAAGCAGGAGGATCACAAGTTCAAAGCCAGGCTCAGCAACTTAGCAAGGCCCTAAGAAACCCTGTCTTGTGGGGGGCTGGCGTTATGGCTCAGCGGTAGAGCGCTCACCTCGCATGTGCAAGGCCCTGGGTTCGATCCTCATCACCAAATAAATAAAAGTTATTGTGTTCAACTACAAAAAAAATAAATATTAAAAAAAGAAAGAAAGAACCCCTGTCTCAAAATAAAAAAGTAAAAAGGGCTGGATGTGGCTCTGTGGTTGAATACCCTTGGGGGTTACAGAACTAGCAGCATAGCTCAATAGTAGAGCACTTGGTTAGCATGCATGAGGCCTTGATTTAGATCCCCCTACACTGCAAACAAATAAATAAATAAAGTTACCGAAGCATATATACAACCTTCACTGTAGCACTGTTTATCATATAAAACTGAGGGGAGAATAAACTAAATGCATGATGAAAGACCCCAAACGTTTCCTATAACACATAAAACACACTCCTTACTAGTCTCCAAGCCCTTCATGATCTGATTCTCAAAACACATCTGCAATATCCTGTCCTACCGTTCTTCCCCCACCTTTCTTTTTAAGCTGCACTGACCCCTTCAATGTTCTTTGAACACATCAAGCAAACTCTCACCTCACAGCCTATGTACTTGCTCTTCCCTAGTAAGTATTCACATGGACTTTTCTCTCACTTAGTGCTGGTCTCTGTCCGAATGTTATCATCCTAAAGCATCTGTCCCCACCCCAATATGCTTCATGTAGAATCTAGAACCCCAAATAGAAAATATAAACTCTGACAACTGGGACATCATCTTGTTCACTCTCTATTCTCAGCATCTAACACAAAGCTTGGTACACAGTAAAAACTCAATAAATAATTACTGAATAAATAATTAAATAAATCATAGCCTATCCTTATAATGGGATAGTAGATGGCCACTGAATGAAGTCTCTCATCTGAGATATTAAATAAAGCAAGTAAAAACATACAGTGTATCATATTTTTTACTTGAAGCATATATACATTTATATATATGAAAGAATACACAAAGAAGTCTGGATTAACATTCGCCAACCTATCGACTTCCCACAAGCTCTCAATCACAAGTGCAACTTTCATCTTTAGCTTCATATAAATCTGTATATAAATGTCAGTGGATTTAAGCCAGGCACAATGGCACACACCTGTCATCCCAGCTACTCAGGAGGTTGAGACAGGAGGACTCCAAGTTTGAGGTCAGCTGGGGCAACTTAGCAAGAGCCTGTCTCAAAATTTTTAAAAGGCTGGGGATATAACTAAATGACAGAGTGCTCACCTAGAATGCATAGGACCACAGGCAAATTTCCAGTACTCCAAAATTAAACAAAAAAAAGATGGCGCTTTTAGAAAAAAATAAACTGGCTGGGTGTGGTGACACATGTCTATAATCCCAGCGACTCAAGAAGCTAAGGCAGGAGGATCACAAGTTTGAGGCCAGTTTGGGCAATTTGGTGAGGCCCTATCTTAAAATAAAAAATAAAAAGGATTGGGGATATATAGTTCAGTGGCAGAGTGCCCCAGGTTCAATCCTCAGTACTATAATAATAATAAATAATAATTAATTATTAGTATTATTTAAAAAATAATATTAATTTTATATTCTGAAACACACATACCGGCTACTTAAACAAGTGCTTTAAAAGAAAAATACAAGCAATCATTATTCCTGAAATGCAAGAAATCTCATGATCCAGGCCCTACCTCATTAGCCTCACTGACCAGCATCCACCACTCGCCACTTCCCAGATTGTATCATGCTGTCTTATACTTGTGGGCTTTAGTTCAGACTTTCTCTTACTGTTCTAAAGACTAAACTCCAATTCAAATGCATTATCTCCTCTCTGAAACTGCAGATCAGAGGTTTCTAGTCTGTGAAAAACCCAAAGACAAATTTCTCTCTTGTTACAACAAATACATGGTAGTGTCACTATTTACATGTTGGTTTCTTCTCCTAGACATGAATTTCTGATCTCATATCCTCTCCCTCCCTATAAACATTGAAAAATAATTGTTAATGCATGTGTGTATAACTATTTGATGTCACTAGTAATCTAGTGATAAAAAGAAAAGAACTACATACCTCTATTGGATGCAAGAATAACTCTCATCCAGTAGAAAGGATCTGCAGAATCTGATGACATGATTCCAAACAGTGGTATCTAAAAATATTGCACAAAATATTTTATGAAAATGTATTACAGGGCTAGGGTTGTGGCTCAGTGGCAGAGCGTTTGCCTAGCATGTGTGAGGCACTGGGTTCAATTCTCAGCACCACATATGAATAAATGAATAAAATAAAGGTTCATCAATATCTAAAAATAAATTTTTAAATGTATTATATAAATTAACTTTGCATTTAATTTATAATGCATTCACTTAATATTTGCAATACTTTATTTGTGGTGCTGGAGATTGAACCAGGGCCTCACACTTACTAGACAAGTACTGAGCTACATCCCTAGTTCTTTTTAGGTAGAGAAGGTCTTGCTAAATTGTGAGGCTGGCCTAGAATTTATAACCCTCCTGCTTCTGCCTCCCAAGTAGCTGAGATTATAGGTATGGGCCATCATGCCTGGCAGCAATGAATCTTTAAAAAAGACTACTCTTATGTTCTGTAACAAAACAAGCATATTTTTAAGGGTAAGAGTCTTAAAACAGTCAAAATTATTAGTTGGGTGCATTTCACTAGTAAACACACCTGCCAATACTGACGATGTGCAACAATGCAAATATAATTAACACTATTAAACTACACACCTAAAATTGGCTAAGATGGTAAAATTTGTTATATTTTTTGTTACTATTTTAAAAAAAGAAATACTCTCAGGGCTGGGATTGTGGCTCAGAGGTGGAACACTCGCCTAGCATGCATGAGGCACTGGGTTCGATCCTTAGCACCATATTAAAATAAAATATTGTGTCCACTTATAATTTAAAAATAAATATTTTTTTTTAAAGAAATACTCTCAGCTGGGCATGGTGGCACATGCCTATAATCCCAGAGGCTCAGGAGGCTGAGACAGGAGGATCGTGAGTTCAAAGCCAGCTTCAGCAACAGCAAGGTGCTAAGCAATATAGTGAGACCCTGTCTCTAAATAAAATACAAAATAGGGATGGGGATGTGGCTCAGTAGTCAAGTGCCTCTGAGTTCAATCCCTAGTACAAAAAGAACAGAATTACTCTCATCAGATTATAGGATATGATATCTGCCTAGTCATAGAATAATTTTGCAAAAGTTTTATACTAATCAACCAAGATCACATTCATAGTTATAAAACTGAAGATTACACATACAGTGGAATATTACATAGTCGCTAAAAATTATAATTATGAAATTGTAATAACGTGAGGAAGAACTTATAACAGTACATATAAAACAGCTCTCAAGCCAGGCACAGTGGCACACACCGGTAATCCCAACAGCTCGGGAGGCTAAGACAAGAGGATCATGAGTTCAAAGCAAGCCTCAGCAACTTAGTGAGGCCATAAGCAACTCAGTGAGACCCTGTCTCTAAATAAACTTTTTTTTTTTTAAGGACTGGGGATATGATTCAATGGTTAAGCGCCCCTGGGTTCAATCCCTGGAACTAAAAAAAAAGTTCTCAAACTAGTTTACTCTTGCCTTCCAGGAGATATTTGGCAGTGTCTGGAGATATCTTTGGTTGTCATAACTTGGTAGAGGTGATATTAACAGCATCTGTGGGTAGAGGCCAGCAATGTTGCCAAGAATTCTACACTACACAGGAAAGCCGTCCCCTGACAGCAATTATCCTGCCTAAAATTCAGAAGTGCCACTGTTAAGAAACTCTGTTACAAAAACAAAAGTACAGGGGCTGGGAATATAGCTCAGTGGTAGAAGGTATTGCTCAGCATGTGCCAGACCTGGCTTCAAGTCCCAGCACTGCAAAAATAAACAAGTAAAAACAAAGATTCAAACCATATAAATTAGGGCAGGGGTTGTGGCTCAGTGGTAGAGTGATTGCCTAGCATATGTGAGGCACTGGGTTCAATTCTCAGCACCCCATATAAACAAATAACAAATAAAAGTCCATCAAGAACTAATAAATTTTTTTTAAACTGTATAAATTAAAAAGTTATTTAAAAAGTTGAACACTCCCCATATGGGCCACCAAAACAAAACAAAACAAAACAAAGTTGAACACTATAAAAAACATATAGAAAATAAAACTAGGAGTAGCTTTTAAAAATCTTAAATAGTGATTATCTCTAGCGAGTAGGATTATATTGACCTTTTCTTCCTTATTCAAATAGTGATTACCTCTAGCTAGTAGGATTATATCGATTTTTCTTCCTTAATTATCAAATTATTTTATGATACTTATTAATTTTTAATCAGGACAAAACAAAACACCTGAACTATAGATTGCTTCCTATCATGTGACTCATGTTTAGAATACAGCCTTTAGTCATATCCCTTCTCATCCACGAGAAGATCAGGCAAAGAAAAATACATTGCTAATTTCAAAAAGTTCTCTATATGAAACTTGATTTTTTAAAAAGTTTCAAAAGATGCTACCAGTAATTTTACTTATTTGCTTACTTATTTATTGACCCAGGATTTTGCTATGTTACTGGCCTCAAACTCATGGCCTCAAGTGATCCTCAACCTCCTGAGTAGCTGGGAATATAGGCATGTACCAATTTTAAACAAACTAGACTTTTTTACTGTTCAAATTTATTATCTAGGTAACAAAATGAGTGAAGTGTGAAGCATGGATATTTCATGTATACCCTGTAGCTGTAGAAAACTTTTCAGTTAAGGTGAGGGATGAGGAATAAGGACAGTCTATATCAAAGTATAATGCTAAATAGTAAAGAAGTTAGTTGGTCCAATTATATTCCTTAATAGGTACCCATTACCTCCATGGTTAGCTGCTTTGTGGGAAACTGAACAAGAAAAAGTCAACCAACTTCCCCTAAGCAATGGTCTTTTCTGTAGTCACTAGAATTACTAAATTTGGTTCTAATTTTATTTCCCCATAAATTCCAAAGCTACAGGATCATATAAAACAGTTGGGCAGAATACAGAGCTATTTTCTATTAATATGTCATAGTTGAAGAGTTCCAAACTTTTCATATATAATCAGTTTCAATTTGTTAAAAAAATATATATAAGCAGGAGGTCAATTAGCCAGGGGTGTTTCCACACTGGGAACTTCAGGAAGGCAAAATGAAACGGAATTTAAAGGCATTCCTTGTGATTAATTTTGGATTCAAGGCATCAACCAATCATAGTCAAATAGTCATTGGTTCTATAGAGACCACCCACTGGACCATATAGAAATAAGGCAAACAGCTAGCCATAGCCAATCAAGTAATTTTTTTACTTCCACGTTCAACCTATAAGAGCTCACTCCCCATGCCTCTGGAGCAGAGCTCTCTATACTTCTTCCACTGTTGAGTGAAGCCAACCAGATACATGATTCCTTTAATGCTCAATTAAACTGTTACATTTATTTTGTCTAATAACAAACTTGGTAAAATACAGTATACTATTTTGGAGAAACAAAGCAGTCCATGCTCTAATGGAAACATGAGTTGATCAAGTGAAAAAATAAAAAATAAGCATTAGGGATTTTCAAAGGTACTAGGAACTGAAAACCAAATAAGATAGATCTGTGTTAAGATGGAAAGTTGCAATCACATTACAGAAATTTCCTCCTCTAGCACATAACAAAGCACATTTTAAAAAACAGTTAAAATTATAACAAGAATGAAAGAAAACTAAGAGAAACAAAAAAGCAAAAAGAATCTGGACAGCATCCAAACAAGAAAAAGGATTATAAATCTGAAGGACTGGTGATAGTTAGGAGAAAACACCAGACATCTGAGCATCCAGTACAAAGGTACTCCTAACCATCACAATGGGAAGTTAATAGAATCCTCTGAATTCCCACCAATATTCCAACTACACAGATATCCTTATCTTGTTCCCTCCTTTGGTTAAGAGGAAGTAAAAATAGCTGCTGGGGAAAAAAAAAAATGAATGAAAGAAAAGTGAGTAATGTGGCTGATCTTGTAGTATGGAATTAAAGATTATAGGACTGCCCTAAACCGGAACTCAGGAATTACCTGGAGCTTGGAATGGAATACAGTTTTCAGCTCAGGTGATGAGAATCCTCTCAAGATAGTTAACAAAAATTTAATAAGAAAGCAGAGTCCTGGTAGAATTTAATGCACTTAGCTTAACTCATTTCCCATCACTTCCTTAAGCTGAAGAAAACTAGCTTGAAGCTGTTTGAGATTCACTGGAAAGAGAATTAAGAAATCACCCACACTGGGCAGATCTGTCTAAGCATTAGACAAAAAGAAACATCTTAGCAACTATGTAAACACAAAAAAATAAAGTAATATAAAATGTATAAATCAATTACAAAGAACCGTGCTGAGAAATGTCTTGAGTACTGCATACTGAACCAACGGTGCTCTACCACTGAAGCTACATTTCCAGTTCTGAGACACAGTCTCACTAAGTTGCCCAGGCTAGCCTTGAATTTACAATCCCCCTGCCTCAGTCTCCTGTATTTCTGTGATTACAGGAATGCACAATGGTGCCAACGTCATTCTTTCCTAGTGAGAAGTGTTACTTTTTCCTTTGAGTTGTTTTTTTCTTCCTGGGTTCTGTGGCTGCAAAGTCCAAAACATTTGCTCTCTGGGATTTCACAAATAAGTCTGTTGACCTCTGAATAAGAAGATTCAGGGCTGGGGTTGTGGCTCAGTGGTAGAGCCCTTGCCTAGCATGTGTGAGGCACTGGGTTCGATCCTCAGCACCACATGTAGATAAATAAAAAATAAAGGTCCATCAACAACTAAAAGATATTTTAAGAAAAAGAAAAAAAAAAGAAGAAGATTCAGTATCAAGATGATAATTCTCTTAAATTAACCTATAAACTCAAAGCAATACAAATCATAATCCCAGCAGCTTTCTTGTAGAAAATGAAAAGCTAATTTAAAAAACATATTTGAAAGCCAGGCATGGTGGCACATGCTTGTAATCCCAGAGGCTCAGGAGGCTGAGGCAGGAGGACCTCAAGTTCAAAGCCAGCCTTAACAAAAGCAAGGCACTAAGCAATTCAGTGAGACCTTGTCTCTAAATAAAATACAAAATAGGGATGGGAATGTGACTTAGTGGTTGAGTGTCCCTAAATTCAATACCTAGTACCCAACCCCCCAAAAAAGGTATATGAAAATATGAGGGACCCAAAATAGCCAAAACAATTTTGAAAAAGAACTAAGTTGGGGAACTTTTACAAACTGATTGCAAGACTTTCTATGAAATTACAGTAATTAAAACAGTGTTATGGTTTGGATATGAGGTATCCTCCAACAGCTCACGTGCGAGACAATACAAGAAGATTTCAAGGAGAAATGATTGGGTTGTAAGAGTCTTAACCCAATCAGTGATTTAATCCCCTGACAGGGTTTAACTGAGTGGTAATTGAAGTGGTAGGGTGTGGCTGGAGAAGGCAAAAATTGGGGCATGGCTTTGGGTATATATTTTTATCTGGTGAGTGAAGTCTTCTCTTTCTCTCTGTGCTTTCTGATCATGATGTGAGCTGCTTCCGTCCACCACACTCCCTAGACATGATGTTCAGCCTTTCCTTGAGCCCCAAGGAATGGAGCCAGCTTACTATGGATGAAGACCTCTGAAACCATGAGCCCTCAAATATAGTTGTGCTGGTTGGGTCATTCAGTCACAGCAGTAAAAAAGCCAACTAAAACAAAAAGTGGTTTAGTATTAATGATAGACATAATGATGAATGCAAGAGAGTGAAGAAAAAGAATCATGCTATGTGATGACTTTATTTTCAACAAAAATGCCAACATAATTCAATGTGGGTATTTTTCAACAAATTTTTCCAGAAATGGATATCCATGTAAAAAGAATAGACTCCTACCTCATGCCAAACCCAACTATCAATTTGAAACAGATAATAGACAAAGCTAAAACTAAAATATTTAGAAGAATACATGAAAAATTATCCATGACCTTAAATATGTAAAAAATTATTAGTTATGAAATCAAAACCAGGAATGACCAAAGAAAAAGATAAGACTGCAGCTTAGTTCAGTGGTAAAGTACATGCCTAGCCCTGGGTTTAATCCTCAGCACCATAAAACAAAACAAAATAACAAAGAAAAAATAAAATTAAAAAAAAAAAAAAAAACAATGGGTGGGGCTCAGTGGTAAAGCACCCCAGGTTTAATCCCTAGTACCATAAAAAATAAATAAGGGCTATGGGTGTTGTTCTCTGGTAGACTCTTGCCCAGTATGTGGAGGCCCTGGTTGGACCCCCAGTATAGCAGGGGGAAAAAAAGAAGTATCATCATTGGATTTACCCTTCTTTCTTTTTCTTTTTTGGTTATGATAGGGATTGAACCCAGGGCTTCATGCTATGCAAGCATCTTACCACTGAGCTGCATCTCCAAGCTGGGGTTTATTAATTTTTTTAATATTTATTTTTATATATCTTTATTTTATTTTTATGTGGTACTGAAGATCAAACCCAGTGTCTCTTGCATGGTAGACAAGTGCTGTATCTCTGAACCACAACCCCAGGCCCTTACTAATTTTTAAACAGTAGATATACCAAGGTTCTAAAAAATCTGTTTTAATGGAATATTTAAATTAATATACGCTATTCACAACATGAAAAAAGTAAACTGGAAAAATATTACAATATGTTGCTTTTACATACAAAAAGGTATCCAAATCAATAAGGAAAAAAGTGTCTTTAAGGAAAAAAATGGGCAAAAGCCATGATCTGAAAACAAAAAAAAAGAAAAGAAAAATTGTTCAAACTCACGAGTAAACCAAAATAATACTCAGAACAAGACAATCAATTTCGGGCCAGATGTGATGGCACAATCTATAATCCTGTTACTCCTAGGAGACTCAGGCAGGAGGATCATAAGCCAGCCTGGGCCACATAAGGAGACCTTGTCTAAGAAAGAAAGAAATATTACCACTTTCATAATCAAAATCATTCAGATTAGGGCTGCAGGAATAGCTCAGTGGTACACAATTTCTCTAGCACTCTTGAGATCCGGATTTAATCCCCAGCACCATATACACACAAGTAACAATAATAATAAGAATTCAGATAAAAAGGAATAACAATGCTTAATATAATTCAGTATATTTATTATTTTAACTAAAACATGTTTCTCAAACCTAATCAAGACCTTAGAACAACAGTACAGACACTCATTTAATATTATGATTGGTTACATACCTGACAACATACTAAGAAAATGAAGAGAGTTATAGCAGTCCATAATACCTTCTCTCTAAACTGGATCTGTACAACAAAAAACAAAGAATGATCAATTCAAGCCAAGAATACCAAATTTAAAATAAAAATCTTTTTAAAGCACAATCAACATTCCATGCCATGACATGTTTTTATTATTTACTGTTGAAATTCCCTTTCACCCTAGTTTGTAGCAGGTAAAATAAACAGCTAAACTTCTCAAACACTGTTATCTACTTTTCAAAAAGAAGAGTTAAATATAAGCAGTTTTCACATGCACTGTACCATGGTAAATGAAACTGAAAAGGTGGCAAAGCAAAACACAGACTGCAAACGTATAGACTTCAGTTAACACTGTGCCATGCACACCTAGGACTACCTATGATGCTTTACAGCTTTACAATTTTAAATAGGTCGTCTTAGAATATTCTAAAAACCGCAAAAAGCTAGGGTTTCTTGGGATGTCTTAAATACAGCTGGAATGACTATTTTTACTATCTCAAATCATTAAAACACAAATATACTTCTAAATAAAACAATAAGTTTAACAAAAATTTTACCTATCTCTTTCTCCAGTCCTATGCCTGCTAGTTTTATAAGAAATTGAAAGTTCAGGGGCTGTGATTCTAGCTCAGTGGTAAAGCGCTTGCCTAGCATGTATGAGGCACTGGGTTCAATCCTCAGCACCACATAAAAATAAATAAAAGTTCAGAAGAGGAACATATGGGAACTGGCCAGTTTGGAAATAACAGTATTTCTGGAATTTAGCGCCAAAAGTACACAATGATGGAAAATGATCCAATTCAATTACTGTATCTTCTCACTGCATTCCTATGATTTTTCTCTCCAATGAATAAATCAACACATGGCAGGTATATACTTGCACAATTATAATTCATTTATGGAAAACAGTTGTATTCATCAAAACCTACCCCAGCAGTCTGGGCCATTTATATTCCAGCAGATCACATCATTAGCAAGCATAATCTATACCCTATACTAAAGGAATTATAAAGGATTACCAAGGACAGGAGAATACTGTTTGTTAACTAACATGTCAAAGACACACTTGGGGAAAAAAAAAAAAAGACACACTTGGCTTGGAAATGTTAAAACTTAAAGAATAGTCATTTTTGAAAGCATGAGGAAACTGTCTACACTTTAGCAGGCCTATACTAGTTTTATTCATTTTCTGTCTCTTTCATGGAGGATGAGCAAGATATATTTTTCCAACTTCAACCAGAAAAGGACTGGGGAAATAAATCAATCTTATGGGTTTAATAAGATAATTCATTTAGCTAACCAGTATATTACTAAAGTATTTTACTTACTTTCCTTTCAGGTTTCTGTATTTCTGGTAGAACTGCACAGAAAGGCTTGATAACTTCTAAAAATTTGACTGTAAAAAAATTTTAAAAAAAGTATTATAAAGTTTTTTTAAAAATGTATCTTTTTGCCAGGCACGGTGGCACATACCTATAATTCCAGCAACTTGGGAGGCTGAGTCAGGAGGATCGCAATTTCAAAGCCAGCCTCAGCAAATGGCGAGGCACTAAGCAACTCAGTGAGATACTGTCTCTAAATAAAATACAAAATAGGACTGGGGATGTGGCTCAGTGGTTGAGTGCCCCCAGTACAAAAAAAAAGTATCTTTTTGTAAAATCAAATATAAATGTTCTTTAACTTTGAACAGCAATTTACCCCATCCCCCCAAATTAAATAATCATGATGCTCTCCACTTCAAATGAATATATAAAGGAACGGATATAAAGAATCCAAATGATTTGATGGCTTGTCAATAAAAGAAATCAAGTGTCCTTTCACTATAACTTTGTTTCCTCCCACTTCTATGCAATTTTCTATATACACAAAAGGAATTATTCAGAGCATTACTATGTCAAAAAAAAAAAGAGCAGTCTAGTATAGTACCTGCAAGGCAATGCATTGTGGAAGAAAGTAGACATATAAGAGGAAGAAGAAATGGGGATGCCTTCTCTACTGAGGAAAGGAAGGCAGGAAATGGACTTCACCTGCAGCGCTAACTTACACCGAAATATACCAAAATGTGTTAAGTGAAAACATCACGAAATCTACCCCCTACAATTAATCTTTTTCTTTTCTTTTCTGTAGTGCTGGGGATAGAACCCAGGGTCATGCTCATGGTAGGCCACTGCTCTACCACTGAGTTAAACCCCCAGCCCTAAAGGTTTTTTGGGGGTTTTTTTTCCCCTTCTCTTCTGGGGATTGAACCCAGGGCCTTCCACATGACTACCACCGAGCAACTCCCCCAGCTCTATAGTTAACTTTTTAGTACAAAATCTCTGCTTCATTTCATTAAGCCACATCTCAATGTTTGGTCATCCACTCTATTAACAGCATCAAAACACACTTGCTTATGTACAAGAATCAGTTCAGAGAACAACAATACATTTCATTAGAAAGTACTGCTTACCCAGACTATTATGCTATATAAAAATAAGGTAAACCAAGGTTCTTTAAAGATGGACACTAAAGGGCTGGGCATATAACTCAGTAGCAGAGGACTTGCATAGCACATGCAAGGCCCTGGGTTCAAACCCAGCACAGAGGGGGTAAAAAAAAACATTGCTTTCAGGATTAACTTAAGTCTTGTTAAATAACTGGAGGATAAAGACTACAATCTCTTAAGCTTTAGTCCTTTGCAGTCTATAATGGATTCAAACACAAGCCATAGCTGGCTATTAGATTCTTCTTCCCAACAGACATTGGTTTCTGTATACCAACCTCCTTAAATTCTTTTAAAGCACCTCCACAGCTGGCCAGAAGTTGACTACACTATCTTTAAAAAAAAAAAAAAAATCTTAAAAGCAGAGTATAGGGACTGGGGTTGTAGCTCAGTGGTGGAGTGCTTGCCTCTCAGGTGTGGGCACTGGGTTCAATACTCAGCACCACATAAAAATAAACAAACAAAATTAAGATTTAAAAAAAAAACAAAAAACAAGCGGGGCATGGTGGCCAGCACCTGTAATCCCACCAATTTGGAAGGCTGAGGCAGGGGGATCAAGTTCCAGGCCAACCTTGACAACTTAGTGAGACCCTGTCTCAAAATAAAAAAATAATAAGGGCTCAACCTCACTGGTTGAGGGCCCCTGAATTCCATTCCCAGTACTGGGGGGGGAATCAACAGTAGAAAATTCCATCTTTAATAGAAGAATTCAGTAATTGTCATGGGCATATGTTTGTGACCCAAGTACCATTATGGAGTGTTTGGAAAGTAAACCTGAATTATGAAAGCATTCATCTCTCAAGGAAAACAAGATCATCACAGCAGGAAACTTCCTAGACTCTTTAACCCTTGTACTTTCCACCTCAATTCAAGCCACTCTCCAGGATTTCTTAGCATTTTATCATCTTTTGTATTGGGCTATTCATGTTCAAGCAATGCTTCTATATGCATTTGTCTATGCTTGTGTTGCAGAATTTTACTCCTTACAGGTAAATTCAAAGAGAGCGGTATCTTCTACTTCATTTCCAGTTTTCCCCAAATGCCCTAGTTAGCCGATAAGTGTACCTGGGTATGCAGTTATTCATTCATGAAACAAACCTCTGAACAGGTAGGTTAAGTATCTATGCGAATATACGTGGGGTTGAATGTTTGGGGGGAGGGCACTCAAAGGATTCCCACAGTGTGAGGCCTTGTCCCTAAGGCTTACAGACAGGGCCCTACACAGTTTCCAGTAAACGCTACAGAACGAATGGAATGAAGCAGGAAAATGTTGTGCTACCAATCACACTCCTTTCCTCCCCTAAATCACATGCCATGTATCACTTTATTTTTTTTTAAACGAGTTAAGGAGACTTATTCATCACAACCAACGAAGGGTGACTCGGGAATAAAAAACACAGCTTTCCTAAGCTCCAGAAAAAATCACAAGTGGTCCAGGGTTAGCCTGCTGCCTTAACTCCCCGCCCCCAAAACGAATGGCCTCCCGGCTCCATCCCCGCTCCTCGTCGCCTCTCCAGCGCAACCCCCGGGCCTCCGGCTCCCGGTCCCCAGGCGAGGCCTCGCACGCCAGAAGGAGCCTCAGCGGAGGCCCCCACCCGCGCCCTCCGCAGCAGCCCGGCGCGGCCCGCGCATCCCCGGCCCGCGGGCTGGACGACCCCCGCGGGCGCCGGCCCTACCACCTCCAG
>NW_026000048.1:11474409-11477532 GCF_001458135.2 Marmota marmota marmota | reverse complement strand
CCCCCAGACCGGGCCCTGGCCGTTGGCAGACGTCCGCCGCGTCGTCATGGTCACCACCGGCGCGGAGGCCGGGCGGGGCGCCGGGAGGCGGGGATGGCCGCGCTCGTGGGTGTGACTCGAGGGGGGCTGAGGGCTTCTGCGGCTTCCGAGGGGCAGGGGCGGCCCGGGTTTTACCTTTCTGAGCAGGTTTCTCAAACCAGCGCGGAGAAAGGACAGTTTCCTAGTTCGCGCGGGCGCCTCTGCTGGTCCCTGAGACCTGGGGCCCGAGGCCCCGGGAGCTTCCAGTTGGTTCAGTCTTCTAGTAACCTTTTGGTATTTTGAAAAAGAATTGTTACACATTGTGTATCGTTAATAGCTTAGGAGACTCCTCTTTTCTGCCGCCACTAATACTCCTTCTTCATCCTCTTCCAAATGAGTGTGTCAGGGTTTTAGGCCCCCTGCGTCGTGCCCCTTCCTGGAGCCAGCGTTTTCTGACCCCGTGGGGCTCCTGTTACCCCTTCTGTGATGGCAGTGTGGTTAGAAAGCTGCCCTACCTTTTAATCACTCGGCTGCTTTTGAATGGCTTTAGGCTGTCAACCATTCACAGCTACACGGATAAGATAAGGATCATGATACCCACCTCTAAGGGTGTAAAAGTTAAAAAAACTAAACTCAGCAATTGGCACATAGAAGGCCTTCCATTTTATTTTCCTTACTCAAATTTTGAACCCCTGCAATCAAACTTCTGCTCTAAAGTCGGCTGAAACAAACTATTTTAAAGGTAACTGATGACCTATAATCACCAAATCCGAGGATGTGTTCTAATGTTCAGATAGACGTCCAAGAAGGGAATTATTTATATAATTTATATCAAAAGTCACTCTCACAAAGCCGGTATTTGATACCGTCTGTGAGCTTTAACGCCTCCAAATGACTTCTCCGTGTGGCATGGGCTTCCTTGCAACCTGGTATCTGGGTGCCAAAGGATTTCCTAGGAAGTGACCCAGTGTCACTTTCATTACATTGGGTTTGTAGAGGCAGTCAAGAAGGTCTGCTCAACTTCAAGGAAGAGGGCAAAGAGACACCACCCCTAGAGGAGGGAGTGGCAAGGTTCTGGAAGACCCTGTGTGACTCATATATTGCTGTGGCCATTTTTGGAAAATACAATATGCCGCAATCAGAATCTCCCATTCTTTGAATTCATTCTTACCTCACTCTACTTTGTATTAATCACTTTCATACTTGTCTAATCTCCCTTTACATCACAGTAAATTTGGGGAGGTGGAACTTAATTTCTGTATCATCTGCAAATGATTGACTTAAATGCACTGTTTTTGTGAAGGGCACTCAACCACTGGACTACATTTTCAGCCCTTTTAATTTTTTTCATTGTGAGACAGAGTCACACTAAATATCCCAGGCTGGTCTCAATCTTCCTGCCTCAGCCTCCTGAGTTGCTGGGATTATAGGCATGGGCCACCACGCCCAGCTTAAAAATGATGTTGACACAAGATAGTCAACTAATTACATGAACACAGTATCTTTAAAATAAAGATGCACTAAATTGAAAATCTAACTGACAACACAATTTACTCCTCTTTACTGCCTATGTCTGGGATAGGTCCATATTTGAAGAGTGAGGCTGGGAGTAAGCTTTGTCACCCTGGGTAATTTATGAATTACACTTCTGTCATTCTTCAGTCTTTCTACTACTAATGTTACCCAGGACTTTTCCTTAACTAACTAAAATATGCCAGCTGGTCCTCATCACTGTACTTTGACCTCTCAAATTCCTTTAGCATATACAACAAGAAAATTTTTCTCTCCCTAAACATAAAATAGTTTTTTTTTTCAAATAGGCTATCAGTTTACTAATGACCCGGGGCAACCTATCTATCTTTTACTTCTAAGTATTTCTAAGATCCAAACAATGCCATTCAAGAAACTAAGAAATATGAGGGGGGGGGAAAAGAAATTATTTTTCTATTTAAATAGACAACATTAAGGGGCTGGAGATGTGGCTCAAGCGGTAACTCACTCCCCTGGCATGCACGGGGCGCTGGGTTTGATCCTCAGCACTGTTAGGTTCAGGCCGACTGCAGGGCATGCCAAACAAAGTTAGCTGCAGGATGCCCTGGCCACTCAAACCCTCTGGTTCTTTATCAACTATTTGCTTCAAGCCCAAATGCCCACGCCCCCACTCAAGACTGAACACTCAACGCCCCCTGCTCAAGGCCGAACACGTAAACCCCCCTTGTGCCAACAAGGCAGCTTGCAGACCCAGAGACCCCATTAGATTTGGGCTATAATAACTTCCTCCTGCCAGGCCCCTCTGTCTCTTGCTATCTCTCTTGCTTTCTCTGTCTCTCTCTTACTCTCTCTCTTCTCTCTTCTCTCTTCTCTCTCTCTCTCTCTCTCTCTCCTCTTTCTCTCTTTTCTCCTCTGTTGCACTGCTGCAATAAAGATCTCTTGGTTGCTCTGAGTGTTATGGTCACTTCCCTTTCAAGCACCACATAAAATAAAATAAAGATGTTGTGTCCACCGAAAACTGAAAAATAAATATTAAAAAATATTCTCTCTCTCTCTCTCTTAAAAAAAAATAAATAGATAACATTAATAACAATTTTCATTAAATATAACTTTGTAATTTTACTGATTTACATGAGTGGTGCTAAGTTACATGATGAGGCTTGATACAAGAAAAAAGTAGCAAGGTATGTGTGGTGAGCCATTCTAATTAGACCGTGGCCGCCATTAGAAGATGGCGCCGGCTTCCACTGTGGCCTGTGATAAACAACTCCTAATATGGAGCATTGGCACGCAATCCCTTCCCACCCTATGAGAAAGGTCCACGTGGCAGCTTGGGATTGGTATGCGGGAGGCTTTATTAGGCTGTGCTTGGGCGGGGTCACTAGAAGAAGAAGAAGATACATGAATCAAGGCCTGAATAAACTGCTGAAAGAAGATTCCTGAGTTGCGTCTTCCTTGCGGGCAAGGGGTCGCGACAAGTGGTGCCGAAACCCGGGAACCAGAACTTTCAGCAGTCAGGGGTAGTGCACCAGATTAGTCCCAGGTAAGTGGGATCCGAGACCAAAGCGGGGTTAGTCCCAAGTAAGTGGGATCCGCGACCAAAGCGGGACAGCA
>NW_026000048.1:11459715-11468693 GCF_001458135.2 Marmota marmota marmota | reverse complement strand
TTAGGGATTGTGTTGCCAACTTAAATCTTGTCATTACTACCAGGCTACCTGTGTTATCCTACTTCTCGCCGTCATCACGATGCAGGATTCGAGGCAAGGCACTGCACTTGAGTGATCCTTGACGTGGACCTCAAGGAGAGCATGTCCTATTGCATGCGGGTTAGACGCGTCCACGCCCCGCCCCACGAAAAAAGGCGTCGGCTGATATGGGACCAGGTCTAGGGAAGGGCCCTCCTTAGGACTGAACCATACATTGCAGCCACTTCTGCACAGTGGGATAGGACCTCTACTTTCGCCTGCATTGTTTTATAAAACAGAAGGGGGAACTGTGGTGAGCCGTTCTAATTAGACCGTGGCCGCCATTAGAAGATGGCGCCGGCTTCCACTGTGGCCTGTGATAAACAACTCCTAATATGGAGCATTGGCACGCAATCCCTTCCCACCCTATGAGAAAGGTCCACGTAGCAGCTTGGGATTGGTATGCGGGAGGCTTTATTAGGCTGTGCTTGGGCGGGGTCACTAGAAGAAGAAGAAGATACATGAATCAAGGCCTGAATAAACTGCTGAAAGAAGATTCCTGAGTTGCATCTTCCTTGCGGGCAAGGGGTCGCGACAGGTATGCAGAAAGAAAAGGGAGGTAACTACTATAGAAATGTTAAATCAATATACTAATACACATATTTAAGATGTGAATTATGAATCTGCTATGCCCAGAACATCGATTCTGAAAGATATTTTTAGTTGCATGTTAAAGTGGAGAGGGAGTGGGTCCATTCTACCACCAGAATCCCCCATAAATTCTCAGAAAAACAGTGTTATGACACAAGAACAGCAGATGGTAAAGGCTCCACAGCACCAAGCCAAGTGAATCTACATAGTTTGCAGTTTGGTTATGCTTCTAGTACTGTTGTAGGGACAAAGGAGGCAAGGCACTGAAGATAGCAGGAAACAATTTTATTTGGCTGCAGCCAGGTTCAGAGGGCACAGCTTTTGCTGTAATCAACTAATCCCCTGAACCCAGAGTTCAGGGAGTTTCAGAATTTTATACCCAACATGTAAGGGGAGGGGCTCAGAAGTTCACAGTCTGCAGAAGTTCACATAAAAGCAGCTTTTTCTTTCACTGTTCTGGGCAAGTTAACTCTTCAAGGACAACACCTGAGAAGGGGGGAGCTTCTTCTCCCCTTTCTTTCCTCCCCCTGCCAGCTGTTACCATGGAGCCCATTTGTAACTTATCTTAAAAATGTAGACATCTTTGTGAAGCCCCAGCTCAAGGCCAGAGGCCTTGTTTGCACATCTCTACAAAGTACTATACTGGATATGTTTGTGAAAAACTAGTAAGGAGGTGTCCAGCACCTGGAGTGCTACTATCTTCTAGGCCAGTGGCCAAGTATACAGGGCGACACGAAAATAAGAAGTTTATCTACATTGAACTCTTTTGCAGTGACTCTTTTGCTGACAGTCCTAAAATCAGCCATGGTGAAGAGGGCTTTTCTGTGGAAAAAACTACTAGGTGTAATTTCAGATGGAGGGAGTCAGTTGGTCATCTATAAGAAATCCCCAAGCATGCCCAAGGACATTGGGAAGGTCCCTCTGTTAAAGTGTTCTTTAAATACCACAAATAAATATATTGCATCTGGGACTTTCACAACCAAAACTGATTAACCAGGAGCTGAAATCCCCATATCAGAAACCAAAGTCTGATATCATAAGAACAATTAAGGGGTTAGGGATCATGGCAAAATATACCACAAATCAATGTCATTTAGCTAAAACTATTTAATTTAAAAGTATACTGTTAGAAGATCGTATAGCCAGAGGTTTGTATTTAATAGGACCCAGGATTAAGGATGATGGATAAAACCTTGAGGAACACAAATTGGGAATAATTTAGTTTTGGCTGGAGGAATGCAGAATGAAAATGATGGTAGTAATAGGACTTTGAAAAAAGGAAAAAAAAAATAAAAGTAACTAAGATCCAGTTTTGAGGTCATCTGTACATGGCTTTAAATTGTAGCTAAAGCATGTTTCCCTGTCTTACATGTTTAATGACAATGGAGTCTGGAATCATGTAGCTAATGACCTAGTTCTCCAACTCACATCTAATCAAAACATAACACAAGTACACTTTTAAGGATAAAATTTACTAGTTTGATTCACGTGTTTACAATAGATGCCCTTGTTTATTCCACCTATTCCGAATTAAACTGTCTGAATCAATTCCATCATCTCAGAGGAATACAAATTTTTCATGTTACCTAAAAGAAAGGGGAGAAGAGAGGAAATAGACCTTCCTTTCTATAACAGTTTGCTTTAAAAGAAGTAAGATTTCTCAAAGGACATCAGCAAGAAAAGGTCTTGGTGAGGATATCTTCATGCTGCTGCAGGTGCACCGTGCCAATTCCTACTGCAGGTGCTGCCAAAGGGGGTCGGCTCACGAGACGGAGCTGTCATTGAAGGAGAGAAGAGATAAAATGATTTTGATTGGAGTTCTGCCTACTTCCCCCAAGAAAGTACATATATTTCTCTTAGCTTATTTAACCATAAGTCACCTTTCTGGAGAAATAATGAGTCAGAGAATGATTAGAAAGAAATATGTCAACACTAACAACCAATCAGATTCTAGGCATGAGATGGTGGTGGGGATTGAACCCAGGGCTTATGTGCATTCTAGGCAAGCACTGCCCCTTATCCTATTCTTAAGTAACTATCATTTGTTGTTAGCTATAGTTTCCTTAATTAGAACTATTTACAGGGGCTGGGGATGTGGCTCAAGCGGTAGCGCGCTTGCGTGGCATGCGAGCGGCCTGGGTTCGATCCTCAGCAGCACATACAAACAAAGATGTTGTGTCTGCCGAGAACTAAAAAAGAAATAAATATTAAAAAAATTATCTCTCTCTCTCTCCTTAAAAAAAAAAAAGAACTATTCACATGTGAATGTAGTTTGAGCTTGAGTGAACTCTGTTCCAATCAAAACAGAATAAAAGACAAACAAGTACAATCGCTTGTCTCATTGTTTTCTCCTTCCTAAGGAAAATCAAGGAGTATATCAGCCTTCCATGAATACCAGCTTTGTAACTGGGCCTTGAACAAGTATTAATTGGGTGTATGGTGTTTTAGTTTTTGTTTCAAGATGCGGCTTACTATATTGCCCAAACTGGCCTCGAACTCCTAGGCTTAAGTGATCCTCCCACCTCAGCCTCTAGAGGAGCTGGGACTACAGATGCACACAAAGGGACCCAACTAGTCCCACACTATAAAACAAGTCTACTATTAGTCTGCTATTATCCTGCTTCTCCAAGGCTTTGACTAAAAAGGCTGAGGGAACTAATGAGAAAGGGAGTAAACAAGTAAGGGCTTTACTTTGGGGAGTTAATAATCATACTTTCATTTACATGATATTATACCTTGTGCATCCTTAATCCAAAACCTGAAATACTCCAAAATCCAAAACTTTTTGAGCACCAAGTTAGTGTTTTCTTCCAAGGGAATAGTCTAAAATTAGAATTTCTATTTTAGTTCATCTTTAAAGAATTGGACTGGGGATAAGCCCATCTGTCAGCTCTCTAGGAAAAACATGCCTTCACTCACACACACCTCAAAACACCACAAGAAAGCTGTTACCTTGCAGGCCAGTTGCTTTTCAAACCTTGGAGCAACAAAAAACCATGGACCCATGTTCTGAGGCTCTTCCTGACTCCATATAATATCTACAAAAAAAAAAAAATTCATTTTAGCACCTCAAGTAAACATATATACCAAAAGCAGGGAGGGGAGAGATGTATGAATAGATATCCAACCTCAATTAAATATGTGCTTTTCCAATATGGCATTGTATTGTTTATATTTTTTTCTGACAAATACATAGTCACACATTCACAACCACAATCACGATACAAATGGTTCTACCAGTGCCCCAAATTTCCTCATCCTATCCTCTTGTAGTCAGTTCCCCCTTCCACCCCCAAACATTGGCAACCACGGATCTTTTCTCTATCCCTAGAGTTTTACATTTTCCAAAATGTCATATAAATGGGATTGGGGTGTAGCTCAATGGTGGAGTACTTGACTAGTGTACTCAAGGACCTAAGTTCAATCCCCAGCTCTGCAAACAATACAAAACAAAAAACAATAACAAAATGTCGTATAAGAAATTATTTGGGTGTAGTTCCTTCTAGTCTTTTTCCTTCTGTATGTATATTTATATTTGTATATACACATAATTATAAAAATTCACCTTAATGAACATAGAATTCTGGAATATATGGTTTTGTATACATTTTTTAATCATGCAAAAAGCAAGCATTTTTATGTCATATAAACGGAATCATATTATATGTAGGTTTTTCATCCTGGCTTATACATTTGTGACTTTTACATGTTTTTGTGTATAGCAATATTCACTCTTTGTGTTGGGTAGTATAATATTGTACAGATGTTTATTGTTGCTGCGGGTAAATTATGTTTATTCATGCATTGAATGAATGATATTTTGGTTATTTCTTATTTGGAACAATTACTAATAAAGCTGCTATAAACATATGTATATGGGGGCTGGGGATATAGCTCAGTTGGTAGAGTGCTTGCCTCACATGCACAAGGCCCTGGGTTTAATCCTGAACACCACTACTACTACTACTACACAACTAATAATAATAATAATAATAACAACAACAACATATACATACAGATTTTTCTGTGAATGTGTTTTCATTTCTCCTGGGTAAATATCTAGGAGTGGGATTGCTGGGTCATGTGGTACCTTGACATTTAACTTTATAAGTAACTATTTTTCAGGGTGGCTGCAGTAGTTTGCTTTCCCATCACGAGGGAGTGGGGGCTCCACTGCTTTGCATCCTCATCAGCACTTGATATCATCAGTCTGTTGTTTTATTTTGATTTAACTTTAGCCATTTTGGCAGGTGTATGTCCATATCTTTTTTAATTTATTTCTTTATTTTTAATTTTTTTTAGTTTTTCATCGGACACAATATCTTTGTTTGTATGTGGTGCTGAGGATTGAACCCGGGCCACACGCATGCCAGGCAAGCGCGCTACCACTTGAGCCACATCCCCAGCCCATATGTCCATATCTTATATTGGCTTAATTTTCATTTCCCTTACCACTAATGACATTGAGCCTCTTTTCAAGTGCTTGTTTGTCATCCAGTGCTTTGGAAAAGTGCCTTTTCAAGGCTTTTGTACAGTTAGAAAAAATTGATTGTTTCTTAGCACTGAGTTCTAAGAGGTCTTTAGATATTCTAGATAGTCTTGTCAGATATGTATTTCCAAATATTTTCTCTCAGCATGTGGCTTGACTTGAATTTTCTTCACAGTGCTTTTTATAATACAAGTTTTTTGTTTTGATAAAGCCAAATTTTTCTTTTATGGAATTGGTTTTGATGTCATAACTAAGATATTTTCATCTAACCAAGGTCACAATGACTTTCTTCTGTTAATTCTATAGTTTTACATTTAGGGCCATGATCAATTTGGAATTAATTTCTATAAGATGCATTCAGACATCAAATATTCCAGCCTTGACTTGTATTTTTTAATTATCATATATTTCTCACAAATGATAGCACAGCATTGATAATCCCCAAACTCTCAAGAAATTAGCAGTTTTAGATGACAGAAGGGCAGAACTAAGAGGGACACCAAGAGAGACACTGACTCAGGAGTACTTTTTTTCATATTCTTAGACTCCGAGAAATTTGATTTTCTTTTCTTTCTTTTTTTGGAACTGGGGATTGAGCTCAGGAGTACTTTACCACTGAGCTACTTCCCCAGCTCTTTATTTTTTTAAATTTTGGGACAGGATCTCACCAAGTTGTGTAGGACCTCGCTAAGTTGCTGAGGCTGATCTCCAATTTGCCATCCTCCTGCCTCTGGCTCCTAAATTGCCGGGATTACAGACATGCACCGCTGCACCTGGTGAGATTTGATTTTCTAATAACTCACACTTCCCCCACCACCTTTTCAAATCTGAAATAGTTTGAATAGATTTCATATAACTAAAAAGCAAAGAACACTAACAAGAACAACTCTTTACCTTTCACGTGTGTATATTTGCTCATCTCTTGCTGTAGTGAATCCAATGGGAAAGGGCAGAGTTCCTCTATTCGTATCAGGGCAAAGTCATGTTTCTTGGTCCCTAAAGATTCTCTTTGTTTCAACAGGGCATAGAAATGCTTACCACAGCAGAATACGAGGGTCTTCACTCTGTTGGGGAGAACAGGAGCAACAGAATGGGGGAGAAATGCTCCCAAGAATTGTGTCCGAGGAAAGGGGAGACTAGATTTCTTCAGTGGCTCACTAATGAAGCTGTGGAGGCATGGTAACTGGGGTCAGTTACTGGCAATCCTCTTGAGCCACAAATGCCTCTGAAGTTCATTCTTTCATGCACACTCTAACTCCTATTCCACTGCCTTAAAAAAAACTTATTTCAGGATAGGGTCTGGGGATGGAGCTCAGAGGGAGAACACTTGCCCAGCATGGTACCATGGTGAGACCCTGGGTTCAATCCCCAGCACCACAAAAAAAAATAGAAGAAAATAAAATTATATCAGGGTAGAGGAGATTTTAGTTACTTGGGATTCTCCAACATGAACTAAACTTTACTACTAACTGAACATCTACCCCAGGGTATGAAAACAGAGAAACAATTAAATTACTTTTTTGGATCCACAGATGAATCACCAATGACTGGTTTGAATGTTGTTCCTGGTGCCATTTCTTGAAGAGTTGACACAGCTGCCTAAGGGAGAAAAAAAGCCATACATGTATCAACTAGTGGAAAAGAGATGCAGCTTTCACTTATAAGTGATCTTTCCCACAAGTAGCCTAGAACTGAGAGTAAGCACACAAACTAACAAAAACAGTATATTTCCCCAAAATATCAGACTAAAGTTAAGTAAAATTGCCTTTTGTCTATGCCACACTACAGGTGTCATGATAAGTTTTGTTTTGGGGGGTTTTTTGGTAGCACTAAGATTGAACCCAGGGCCTCGCATATGCTAGGCAAGCACTTTACCACTGAGCTACATCACAACTCTTTTTGTTTTATTTTGAGTCAGGGTCTTGCTAAATTGTTTGGGATGGCCTTGAATTTGTAATCCTCCTGTCTCAGCATCTCAAGTATCTAGGATTACATGAATGTGCCACCACACTGGGCTACAACAGAGTTTTAAGAATTCAATGGCCAGGGGAAGGGAGGGGGCATGGGGTTATTAATGATGGTGGAATGTGATGATCATTATTATGAAAAGTACAGGTATGAAGACATGAATTGGTGTGAATATACTATGTATACAACCAAAGATATGAAAAGATGTGCTCTATATGTGTAATAAGAATTGTAATGCATTCTGCTGTCATATATATATATATAAAAGAAAATTTTAAAAAAGAATTCATTGGCCAAGATAGCATACGTCTATAATCCCAGCTACTCAGGATGCTGAAGCAGGAGAATCTCAAATTCAAGGATAGTCTATATATATATATATATAAAGAAAATTTTAAAAAAAGAATTCATTGGCCAAGGTAGCATACGTCTATAATCCCAGCTACTCGGGAGGCTGAAGCAGGAGAATCTCAAATTCAAGGATAGTCTGGGCAATTCAGCAAGACCTTGTCTCAAAAAAATAAAAAAGGTTAGGGGTTGTAGATCAGTGGTAAAGAACCCATGGGTGGGCTGGGGATGTGGCTCAAGTGGTAGCGCGCTCTCCTGGTATGCGTGCGGCCCGGGTTTGATCCTCAGCACCACATACAAAACAAACATGTTGTATCCGCCGATAACTAAAAAATAAATATTAAAAAATTCTCTCTCTCTCTCTCTCCTCTCTCACTCTCTCTTTAAAAAAAAAAAAAAGAACCCATGGGTTCAAGCCCCAATAGTGCAAGAAATAGCAAAACTAATAATAACAATAATTTTAAGAATTAAAATTTCAGACTGGGCACAGCCGTACATGCCTGTAATTCCAGAGACTGAGGAGGCTGAAGCAGGAGGACAGAAAGTTCAAAGCCAGCTGCTGTAATTAATGACACTCTGTCTCAAAATGAAAAATAAAGAAAGGGCTGGGGATGTACTCAGTGATAAAGTTCCTGTGGGTCCAATCTCTAGCACTACAAAAAATAAAGATAAAATTTCTAATAATTCCATTAATAATATACATGTTATATTTAATATCACTATGATAATATGATTTGAGGAACAGGTGACAATCTTGGAGATACAATGAAAGTTGGATCAAAAATCCTAGATACATGGGCTCAGGTTGTGGCTCAGTGGTAAAGTGCTTGCCTAGAATGTGTGAGGCACAGGGTTCAATTCTCAGCATCACATTAAGTAAGTAAGTAAATAAATAAATAAAATAAGGATATTTTTTAAAAATCCCAGATACATGTTTCTTAGAAATAAATTGTAGGAATGGGGTTGTGGCTCAATTGGTAGAGTGCTTGCCTCACATGTGTGAGGCGTTGGGTTCAATTCTCAGCACCACATATAAGTAAATAAATAAAGGTCAATCAACAACTAAAAAAGTTTTAAAAAAATAAAAATAATAATAAATTGTAGTAATTTTACATTTTGATTTGATCCCTTGAAGATTGTTTCAAAAGCCAGGTATGGTGGTGCATGCCTATAATTCCAGTGATTTAGGAGGCTGAGACAGGAGGATCATAAGTTTAAGGCCAGCCTCAGCAATTTAGCAAGACCCTCAGAAACTTAACAAGACCCTGTCTCAAAACAAAAAATAAAAAGGGTTGAGGATATAACTTGGTAGTAGAGCATCCCTAGGTTCAATCCCCAGTACCAAATACAAGACAAAACAAAAAAGATTGTCTTACACTATCTGTGTCAAAAGAGCTTTTCCAAAAGAATTGTGTTAAATGGGGTTGCATTAACTTTTCACTTTCGTTCTTTTCCTTCTCTCTTTCTTTCTTTTTTTTTTTTTTTTTTTTTTTTTTTTTTTTTT
>NW_026000048.1:11413207-11459574 GCF_001458135.2 Marmota marmota marmota | reverse complement strand
TTTTTTTTTTTTTTTTTTTTTTTTTTTTTTTTTTTTTTTGGTACTGAGAACTGAATCCAGGGGCACTTAAAACACTAAGCCACATCCCCAGCCCTTTTGAAAAATATTTCATTTAGAGACAGGGTCTTGCTGAGTTGCTCAGGGCCCCACTAAGTTGCTGAGGCTGGGTTTGAACTGGCGATTCTCCTGCCTCAGCCTCCCAAACTGCTGAGATTACAGGGATGTGCCACCATACCCGGTACATTAACTTTTCTTGAATGTACTGTGACGCTGTGATGCTTCTAGGCCGCTGATTACATTGGGTGAAAGAGAATAAGTAGACCTCTACAAACAGCAGAAAACGATGAAAACAACTTGAAGTACATTTCTTCAGCATTGATTCCCAGGCCTGAGACTAACTAACAGTATCTGCTATAGACATCCCTCCTTACAACACAAATGGATAGCAAACTATATTTCCAATTATTTTTTTCCAGTTATTCTTAAATGGCTAAAGATAATGAAAGCAGCAAAGTTAATTTGAACTAAAAAGATATTTCTGTAATTTAGAAATATTATTAGACATAGAAAAGAGAGAAAAGTGGAATACAAAAATGATAAGGGAAGAAAAGCTTATTAACCCTGTATGTAGTTTTCTACTTACAGGGAACCTGAGCAACATCTTGGGAGAAGCCACAATGAGGGGTTTTCTGAAGTTCCGGACCATTTGTCGCCTAAGCAAATGGAAATACTGCGCAGGAGTAGTTGGGTGTACCACAAACATATTCACGGTGTCTCCGTCCACCCCCTCCTCTCTGCTGTCACACATCTAGATGAGAAATGGCAAGAAAGGAGAAAGAAGTTCAGATTGTCTATTTCAATCATAGTAACAATATGAAGGCCAAAGGGAAACGTGTTTTCAATTAGAGCAAACACACTTCTCTCCATTAGAGAAAAATATTGCAAGGCAAATTTATGACCTGTGAAATACTGACCAAAAGAGAGTTCTGAGGACTCTGTCCATTGGCCCAATGCTTTGCCATGTTAACACAGCGGTTCCCAGGCAGAACTAACTGCAAAAATCATCTGAGAAGAATCTTTTAAAAAACATATTTTGCCAGGTATGGTGGTGCACAACTGTAATTCCAATGACTCAGGAAGCTGAGGCAGGAGGATCACAAGCCCAAGGCCAGCCTCAACAACTTAGCAAGGCCCTAAGCAACACAGCAAGACCCTGTCTCAAAATAAAAAATAAAAATAAAAAAACAAATAGACTGGGGATGTAGTTGAACGCCCCTGGGTTTACTCCCTAGTACAAAACTTACAGTTTAAGGTATGTATGAAGCTAGCTACAGGAGGTACTCCTTCCTTCCTTCCTTCCTTCCTTCCTTCCTTCCTTCTTTCTTTCTTTCTTGTTGTTGTCATTTTCTGGCACTAGAGATCAAACCCAGGATCTCACACATACTAGGCAAGTGCTCCAGCACTAAGCTACACTCGCATTCTGTGCAGTGGGTAGTTCAAAGAACCTAGGAAACAGTGTAACATCTCTAGGGATCCAATAGCATTCACCATACCTGCAAGAACCGTTCTATGCGACACGAGGAATGGTCTGGCCCAGCCCCGTCATAGCCGTGTGGAAGGAGAATAACAATGCCACTCTGCAGGAGCCACTTGGTCTCTCCTGGAAAAGCAGGATGCAGGCAATAAGAACTCCATGAAGCAGGTACAAAATAGTCTGCCATGACTTGGAAAGTGATACAAATGTCAATTTGAGATCTAACCCCTCAAAAACCTTTCCATTACATGCATTTGCCAGCACTGTCACCTAGCACTGTCACACCGTACTTAGGGGGAAATATCCATTTTGCTTGGTAAAAAACCTATAATTACATGGGTCCTGGGCTTTAGTGAGTAGAAGACAAACTGAAAGATAAAAGTCCTGGCTTCACAGACAGTATGTGCCACTCTTGACTTCACTGCAGACATAACCCTTAACAAGAATGGGCATCTCCTCCCCTCCTCACAGCACGGCTGACAACATAGGCTACTGTCCTCAAAAGGAAGGTGGAGGACACTTCAGAACAGTCTCTGGACATGTCAAAAGTTCAGGCTCCTGGGGCACTTCTTTCCTCATAACTAAAAAGTTAGAGAAAAACACAACTATAGGAAAGATCTAGGACATATAATCAAAATCTAAGAGCAGGTACCCCCCTGAAAATGGGACTGAAATCTGGACTTAAAGACTTTTCTTCATACACATTGAATTTTACAATAAACAGGTACTGCTTTTGAAACTTTCAAATGTCAGACACTTGAGAGACCTGGATTGTGGGGAGCAGACTTCCAAGTCTACCACTGACTCTCACCACAAAACCTCACTGTTGCCTGCTGATTTCTTGTGCTATAGTTAGTCACTCAATATACCCCCAGAACAGCTGTGGAAGTCAGACAGCCTAGAAGCTGGCAGGTACATCATAGCTCCCTACAGCCAGGCACAGTCCCCAGGAGACAGAAGGTGCTCCCTGCCCAGCTGTTGAGTGGTACATAGCCGGCTGCTGACAGAACACTACGATGTTCTTCCCAGCAGCTTGTCAAGCTGTCTGACAGCTGCCACATGCCAGTGGATGACAGGATGAGTTCGTGACTATCCAGAGATGCTGTGACATGCAGGAGTCTCAATAGTAGCAGTGTCCCCCTTTCATTCATTTGTCCCTATGAGGCCCAGGCCATGCATCCGTCACCCAGCCACACACTGACACTGACCTCCGGAGATGAATGTGTCGAAGATGATCTGGGCTCCATTGAAGAAATCACCAAATTGAGCCTCCCAGATGGGCAGCAACTTTGGGCTTTCGATGCTCATCCCATATTCAAATCCCAGGACAGCTTCTTCTGACAGGGGACTGTTGCTGACCTAATCCCAGGAAAGAGAACCAAACACTGGCATGCGAGGGGACATCTGGCAGGGGCCCACAAAGAGAAAGCATCACATTTATACAAACCTCTCAAAGGCAAGAGGGACGTAGAGGGAAGCTTTGCTTTCATTCATCAACACAGTCCTTACTGCTCAGTATCAGTGATGCATTTGGGAAAAGTCAGGACAAAGAGAGGAGAAGAAAAACAGGTTGGAATATGGATATTAAAGATTTTCTCCAAAGAAAAGCAATACATTTCTCAGATGGCCTACCTTTGGAGCTGTGAGTAAAAATGGGTCATCAAAACTTTTTTTTTTAAAAGTCATTCAAATAAAGATGGAAAAGTTACAAAATAAAGGCCTATTTTGATCAGAATCCATTATTGAAGCATCACATTTTCATGATAAGGCAAAAGAACAATCATGTTATATTAAGATTTTTAAAAAGCAGAATACAAAATTAATCTCTGAGGAGGTTAAAGAGACATGATAGTTAAATGCAACATAATTCTGGATTAGATTTGAGAAATATATTGGTAATAATGCATCAATGTTAATTTCTTGGTTTTGATGGTTATATTGGGTGATGGAGACTGTCACTGTAGGAAATACAAACCATAGGATATCCGGTTAATAACTTTTTTTTTAATTGGTTGTTCAAAACATTACAAAGCTCTTGACATATCATATTTCATACATTTGATTCAAGTGGGTTATGAACTCCCATTTTTACCCTGTATACAGATTGCAGAATCATGTGATTCTGCAAACCGGCTAATAACTTGCTAGCAAATGGTTGGTTTAGGATGAGAAAAAAAGTTCCCTTGTATCATATAACCAACTTTTTTGTAATTTTGTGTTTATTTCAACATTAAAAAAAATTTTCTGGGTTTTTTTGGGGATGTTTTGTTTATTCAATTTCTTTTGAGAGATGATCTTGCTATGTTATCTAGGACAGCTTCAAAATCCTGGGCTCAAGCAATCCTCCTGCCTCAGCCTCCTGAGTCACTGGAACTATAGGCATGCACCACTACACATAATGGTGTACCCCTATAATCCCAGTGATCCGGGAGGCTGAGACAGGAGGACGGAAAGTTTGAGGTCAGCCCAAGCAACTCAGAGAGATCCTATCTCAAGACAAACAAAAATTTTTAAGAAGAGCTGGAGATACGAGATACAGATCAGAGGTAGAGTGCCCATGAATTCAATCCTTATTACCACCAAAAAAAAAAAAAAAAAAGCCTGCCACATTTCTCAGTTGTATGAGTGTCATAAATAGGACTTGGGTAGTCACTTTACTTGGATCTTCACCTGTCCTCACCTCCTTCTTCATCACTCTTCCTACCCAAATGACATACCTACTCCTTATGTATTCATGCCTTCTTTCTGCTTCTTCTGGGACCTGCTCCATCACCCAGACCCTCCTTTATTGGCTTTCTCCCCTCAGCACATAGACACTTGAAAGCTTTAAAATAAAACAAGAAATATTCCTATGACTTGGGCTCCCCAGCAATTGCTTCCTTTCACAGTAAACTAAGTACAGATGCTTCACAACTTGAGATTGGATCATGCCCCAATAAAATCATCATACAATAAGAATATTGAAGGCCAAAGTGTGTTCACTACATTTCATCCACCAAACATTCTATCTCAGCAATGTGACACTCTACAGAGTGTCCACTGATCCCTTCTTGATCGTGTGTCTGATTGGCAACTGTGGCCCGCAGTAGCTGCCCAACATGGCGAGAGAGGGCTGTACCACCTGTAACTAGCTCAGCAAAAGAATAAAATTCAAGCTATGGTTTTTACTGAACATGTATTAATACAATATGTATCAGTACAATCATAAAGAAGCAAAACTAAGTCAAACCAGCATAAGCCAGGGACCATCTGTATAACCTAGTTTCTGCCTGTCACTCTGGGAAACAGCTTGGCATGAACTCACCATCTACTTCCCAGTTGCTAAGTGTAATTGGCCAGTCATTCTTCCTCTTATCTGACCCTCCCTCCTTGCTTATCTGACCCTCCCTCCTTGAGCACAATGACACAGAGACTTAAGGTTCTCCTGCCTTTCTGGATACTCATATGAAACCCTTTCCCTTGTCTGCCCTTTAAATGTTATTTCCCCCAGGATCCTGCCCTAGGTCCTCCTCTTATTCTACTCTCTCCAGCAGATTCTCCTACCCCTGTGGTTTCAAAACTTCTACACCCTGATTACTTCTAAATCCATCTCAGGACCCGCATCCATTATTAGCACCAGGTATGCATATCTAATTGCCATAAAAACCTCTATGTCATCTGGGAGTGGTGGCACACACTTGTAATCCCAGCAATTTGGACTGTTGAGACAGGAAGATCATTAGTTCAAAACTGGCCTCAGGGGCTGGGGTTGTGGCTCAGTGGTAGAGCGCTCCCCTAATATGTGTAAGGCACTGGGTTCAATTCTCAGAACCACACATAAATAAATAAATAGCTGGCCTGGTGGTGCCCTCCTGTAATCCCAGCAACTCTAGAGGCTGAGGCAGGAGGATCGTGAGTTCAAAGCCAGTCTCAGCAGATTATCGAGATACTTAGCAACTCAGTGAGACCCTATCTCTAAATAAAATATAAAAAAGGGCTGAGGAGGAGCTGGGACTGTAGCTCAGTGATAGAGCACCTGCCTCTCATGCGTGAGGCACTGGGTTTGATCCTCAGCACCACATAAAAATAAATAAAGATACTGTGCCCATCTACAACAACAACAAAAAGAAAAAATATTAAAGGGGGGGATGCCTGGGAATGTGGCTTAGTGGTTGAGCACCCTGGGTTCAATCCCTGGTACCAAAAATAAATAAATAGATAGATAGATAGATAGATAGATAGATAGATAATAAAGGTCCATCAATAACTAAAAAATTTTTTTAAAAACTGACCTCAACCACTCAGTGATACCCCATTTCAAAATAAAAAATAAAAATAAAGAGAGGCTGGGGATGTGGCTCAATGGTTAAGCGCCTCTGGTTTCATTTCCTGGTACAACAAACAAACAAACACTACAACCAAAAAGCCTCTATATCATTCTGCCATGTTAAAGCGGTATGTTCAAAATTAAAACGACATCTTTCCTTACCAAAGCAGTCCCTCTGCTCTCATTTGAGTGGGTGTCATTGTTACTCTTCAGTTGTCCAGGTCAAGCTAGGCTGTAACCTACATTAGTCTTCCTTCTTTACCCACCCCTAACTCTACCACTCAGTCCTGATCACTTTCATTTTCTGAATAGTCCTTCAATCTGGCTCCATCTTCTACCTACACTGCTCCTGCACTGTAGATTCTGGATCCTAAGATTACCTCCTAGAAGACTGGGGAGTGTCCTTCCCAAATGTCTTAAATTCTTATCCTTCTTACCTTACACTTCCTGAGTACTGTCACAAGCATTCTTCCTAATGTGAAAATCTGCTCACCTGGTCACAATTCCTCCATGACTCCAATTTTACGTGACTTCCACAGCATGGGTACACTAAATGGCCAATCTCTACTCCTGTATCTTCACTGCAGTTTAAACACTAGTCACGTGAAGCCATTTGTAGTTCCTGGAGCAAGCCATGCTCTCTTACTCACAACTTTTATATGTATTCTTGTGTCCACCTAGAATGTTCTCCTTGCACTTATTAGACAGAGTCTAATGTCTTTCAATTCCTAGCTCAAATGAGGCTTCTTCTCCCGAGCATTTCTTGTCTTCCACTCTTAGGGATAGCTGCCTCTTTTCCTATGAATTATTTGTACTTTGTATAAACTTGGATACTTTTTTTTTTTTTCCCCAGTGCTAGGAATCAAACCCAGGGCTTTGTGCATGCTAGACAAGTGTTCTACCAGGGAGCTATACCCCAATACACCACTAGCCCTCAAATACCTATTTTCTTGAATCTATTAAGGCTTTTACTTATTCCAAAAAGTATCCAAGATAGTTTATATAGATAAAGATTAAGACACAGAAGAGAGTTAGGGGTTAGGAGCAGATCCTGATGACCTAGTCACTCATGACAGAGGCTGCCCTGATTTCTAGTCCTTCCTCGAAGCCACCATTGATAAGGAAACACTGTCTGGTAACAGAATTCAATACATAGAATGAAGTTAAACCACTGCTTAATAAACTCCACTCATTCTCAATTCCAAGATTAACCAAGGGTTTTTTTCCTAGGATCTTGATACAGAAGGCCTGGTATTAGATAATAAATGATAACTATCTTTAACAGTATCTTCATAACAGATACAAGACATATAATAGGGGCTTTTTAAGTAGCAATATTTGAAAATGATACTAAACGTCAAATAGCAATTCAATGACAGCCTCATTTGAGGTAGAACAGATACAAAACATTTCAATATCTAGTTCACCAATCTCACTTGATCCAAAGGTGAATTTTAAATTAACTTAAAGAAAATGACCTTTAACTAATCTTCCTGGAATATTGCTCTTACCAAGCACATTTTTAATTAGAGAATCACTAAACAAGATTATATTCTCAAACCAAAGGCTAAAATGAAAAAAAAAAGAGATGGGGTGCCACTGAACTGGCCTTAAAAATACTTCATTTTCATAAACATCATGTGCTGGGCACTATGCTAACTGTTGGAGAACAAAAATGAAACAACTGAGCTCCTGCCATTAAGATGCTGAAGAAAACAGCACAGAGAATGGCACACAGAAATCCCTGCTAAATTTTAGGGAACACACAATGCCACAATGAGACCCATTTTCCTCTACAATCCCTGGTACCATTCACAGATTACAAACAAAAAAAGAAAGAAAGAAAGAAAAGAAAAGAACAAGGTAACCTGGAGGAAATGGAGTATTTTTGCTTTGTTTTGATTTTTTTTAAATTTTTAAAAGCAGGTAATAGCTTACTACCCACAACTTTGACTAGCTTCAATGACTAACTTACAACTAACTTAAGTAATTTACAACATGCAGATTATATTGTCAAATTTTTTTGTAGTTGTAGATGGACAGCATGCCTTTATTTTATTTGTTTCATTTTTATGTGGTGCTAAGGATCGAACCCAATGTCTCACACAGGCAAGTGCTCTGCCACTGAACTTCAGCCTCAGCCCTTATATTGCCAATTTTGAATTGACAAAACACATATCCATTTGACATTTATGTGATTGTAGATAAGTAGCCAGAAGGAAATAGCTTTACTCTAGCCTTTTATTTCAAACGTACACACTACTTATCTACCCACTTAGTACTCCTTTATTTTAAAAAGTCTTGAATCCAAAGTTGCTGACGTTTATTTTGGTTGCTTTAAGAATCATGTAACTATTATGGGTTGGAGCTATGGCTAAGTAGAGTGCTTGCCTAGCATGTGTGAGGCACTGGGTTCAATTCTCAGCACTGCATATAAATAAATAAAATGAAGGTCCACTACAACTAAACAATATTTAAAAAAAAAAAAAAAAAGAAAGAAAGAAAAAAAAAAAAGGAATCCTGTAACTATAATAATTGGCACCTGAATTTTACAATAGATACCAGGATGTCCTACCTCCAGAAACCCCTTCTGATTAGGGTCCATATGGTTCAGAGGAATATAGGTATCATCGGTCTTCTGACAAACCACCATGGCATGCCTTTGACTGAAAGTTCCACGACCAACATCTTGGCCACTCAGTCGGACATTGAAACCTTAAGCAAGCAATCAAGAAAAAAAATAATTTTTTTTAATCCAGATCTCCACGAATAACTTAAGTAGTAGTAATAAGGCATGGTGGCCCTGAATTCTTTCTCTCTCTTTCTTTTTTGAGACAGGGTCTTAACATGTTGCCCAGGCTGACCTTGAACTCCTGGCATCATGTAATTCTCCTGTCTCAGTCTCCTGAGTAGCCAGGATTACAGGCACACACCACATACCTGGCTGTCCAAATTCTTATACACTGGCTCATCTTAAAATTTTTCCTAAGGATAATAGATTATCCTTATTAAAACATTCCTGTTCTATAGTTAAAAGTCAAGGTAAAGTTGTATAAGAATGGAGAACTGTTAGTTGCCCTAGAAATTTTTTACTAGTGTATTTTAATTGTACAGGAAAATGGGTCTCATGGGTCTCATTGTGGCATATTTATACATGCAAATAACATACTTTCATCCTGTTCACCCCAGATTGTCTCCCTTTACATACCTCTTCCCCCATCTTCCTCCTCTTCTCAGCCTCCTCATTACTTTCATAATCACTCCCCCCCCACCACCAGATTCCACATGAATTAAAACATGTGATACTTGTCTTTCTAAATTTGACTTATTTTGCTTAATGTGATGATCTCCAGTTCCATCCATTTTCCTGCAATGAATGACAGGATTTTATTTCTTTTTTATGTCTTAACAATACCCTATTTTATATATACACCACATTTTCTTTACCCTTTCATCTGTTGATGGACACATAGGCTGATTCTATTACTGGGCTATTGTGAATTTTGCCATGATAAACATGGGTTTGTAGGTACCTATATAATACGCTGACTTTAATTCCATTGGGTATATACATAGGAGTGGTACAGCTGGGTCATGTGGTAGTTTTGATTTTAGTTTTCTGAGGAGCCTCTGTACTGATTTCCATGGTGGCTGTACTAATTTACACCCCACCAAAGTGTATAAGGGTTCCTTTTCCCCTGCATCTTCATCAGAATTTAATAGTTTTTTGTATTCTTGATGATGATCATTCTGACTAGGGTGAGATGGACTCTCAATGTTGTTTTTCCTTGCATTTCCCTGATGGCTAGAGATGTTGGATATTTCTTCATATAATTTATGGCTATTCACACTTCTTTTAAGAGGTGTTGCTCTATAAGGGCTGGGGTTGTGGCTCAGAGGTAGAGCACTTGCTTACCATGTGTGAGGCACTGGGTTCGATCCTCAGCACCACATAAAAATAAAATATATTGTGTCCACCTATATAACTAAAAAATAAAATTTAAAAACAGAAGTGTTTTTAGAGAAAACTGTCTTTCTAGTACATCTGACACTGACTCCTATATTTCTCAGTATACCGTTGTATTGTCTATGTTCTGGTGAAGGCTTTCAACATGACTTATACTAAGATCAAGTAATATTGTCCAGTAGAATGTTTTAGAAACTTTCTGGTAGATAAAAATGATAGTAGATAGTTGTAATTCAGAAAATCACAGAGGTCACATGTAACAAATGTCATTTAAAGTATTCTCCACCACCTAAGAAACTAAACAGAAATGTCTTACCTTGAGCAAGTAAGGAGCCCAAAGCAAGGGTTTCTGCTGTGGCCCAGTCTAAATTTGTTCCGCTCATCACTTTCTCCATTCTGGACTGTAAAATTGAGGTGGAAGCAAAAGAAACTTTTAAGAGCCCATATTCTTTTTCACAAACAATTTTTAAAAATTGATGCAAAAAAGATAAGTATAAAAAATATTGAGCCAGGTGTGGTTTCACATGACTGTAATCCCAGTGGTTTGGGAGGCTGAGGCAGGAAGATCACAAGTTCAAGGCCAGTCTCAGCAATTTAGTGAGACTCTCAAAATAAAAAAATAAAAAGGGCTGGGAATGTAACTCAGTGGTACAGCACCCTTGGATTCTGTTCCCAATACTCTCCCCTCCCCTCACACACACATACGCCAATACACACAACACAGTACAGAAGGACCTGTTTTTAATAACAACTATAATGGTTATTTTTAGCTTTTTTATTTTTATTTTCATTTTCATTTTTTTGTAGTGCTTGGGACTGAACCCAGGACCTTGCATATGCTAGGCAAGTACCCTGCCACTGAGCTACGCCCCCCAGCTACATACAGTTTGAAAAGGGGAAAACAAACATATACTTGGGATTAGTAGTTACCTCTGTGGGGGCACGAGGAGATGAAATCAGGGAGGGGTACATGGGAAACTTTATTTGTACTATACTGTTTTTTTTCCTTTTTTGGTATCAGAGATTGAACCTAGGAGTGCTCAATTATTGAACCACATCCCCAGTCCTTTTTATTTTTTATTCTGAGACAGGATCTCACTAAGCTCTTAGGGCCTCACTAAGTTGCTGAAGCTAGCTTTGTTTGAGCTTGCAATCCTCCTGCCTCAGCCTCCCAAGTTGCTGGGATTATAGGCATGTGCCACGGCACCCAGCATGATACCTTATTTCTTAAGGGGGATGGTGACACATAGTATGCTGGAATAGGTCTATACCTATAATAAAAACTCCAAGAACAAAGTTAGTGTTTTGAGATAATTGAGGGCAGAGTTCCTTCATGTGAGTTTAAAGATGAAGACCTTTAATTCTTCGCTTTCCTGGTTTTAACAGTGAAAGTCCTATGTTCCAAAAAATTTATAAGTCCCAGACATACCAGGATGGTTTGTCATATTATAGTAAGCATAAGATGCTATATAAAACATTAGCATTTTAAAATATCTAAATGGTTATCTTTAGGGTATATGTATCAAATTTTGTTTCTTTTATTTAAGCTACCTAAAAGAATTAAAGTGCCTTCTGTTCACTGGCTAGAAAAACTAAAATAGATATTATGCACATTTTAAATGAACATGTATTCCATGTATATATAATGTATTAAATATGCACACATGCATAAATAAATAAACGGAGGGGAATAAAAAGAAAATCTGAGTTATTGGCTCTCAGCATCAAAACAACACTAGAATCAGTTCCTTAATAACACAATAAAATATTTGTCAAATGAATATCCAACTGAAAAGACCAGTGCAACATCAATTCCTTTGCCAAACAAAAATAAAAAGTAATAATGAGCTATTTCAAAGTTCCCCACCTGAACATACATCTTTAGAAGGTGACTGTGCATCTGCAGTTCCTTCGGCACCTCCACAGACTTTACGCCAATAAACTGCAGGAGGTCAAGGGGCATGCCTGTGTTCCAGGTGGTGATTCGAGCTTCTGGTTGAACCAGGCCCTGCCATTGGGCCTGCAGGTTAGTGGCAGGGGGGCTGTAGCGGGCCATGTTGGCTAAATGCTCATTTAACTTGGCATAGTAGGAGGCTTTTATTTCAGAGAGCTCCTCTTGGGTCATGAGTCCACGGGCAATAAGGTGCTCTGCATATGTGTCTGGGATGCTCTTTCGGGCTCTGTCCAAGAGAGAAGGGGAAGAAAGTCAATCTGATCTGCAAAAATCTAAGACAGAAGCAATCACTCTCAAAGGTAATATAGGATGTTATCACCATCAAAAGGCACTTAGGAAATGTTTTAAAACTAGTTAAAGTGGTGGCTATGCAACATTGTGAATGTACAAAATGTTCACTTTAAAATACTGAATTGTTCACTTTAAAATACTGGGGGAAATTTCATATTATGATTTTTACCTCAATAAGAAGTTACCAAAACAAAATAATTACATAAAACTTTAATTAATTAATTAAAGGCACTCCTGAGTAACAACCTCTTCCAAGCAAAGAAGAAAAAAAAAGATTCACCTTTATAAGCCTCTGTCTACATTCTGGTAAAAATAATTTGCAGTGTTTTTCCTACAAGTTGGTAAATTCTGGACAATTATTTACAAGACTGACCCACCTAATTATCCATTCAACACAGCCTTTATTTCAAAAAGTACTGAACCCAAAGTTACCAACATCAGTTTCAGATTGCATTAATGATCCTTTAACTATAACAATTAGCACCTGGTTGATTCATAACAATAATATCACAACAAAAATAATGCTATTCTGTTTGTATAATCCTTTAAGCTGTACAGTCTGTTTATATGTAATATCACATTTAATCCTGACAAGAGTAAGAGGTAGGCAGGATTGGTGTTTTACATGGGGCCTGAGGCACATGGAGTCCCGCAACTACTCAGTCCTGAGCTAACCCAGAACCCAGCTTTGTTCCTCTAGGAACAGAGCTCTTCTGCTATGTCCAGAAAGGCCTGTCAAATGTCACTGAGTTTGCTCCTTGGCTTTAATGTATGCCTACGCGGAAACAGGATGAAGGAGGAGTATCTAATTAATTTCTAGTATCTAGAAAAAGAAAATGCCAAAGAAACAGTTGGAATTAATTTTAATAATGTATTTTGGGGGCTGAGGCTGTGGCTCAGAGGTAGAGCACTCCTCTTGCATGTGTGAGGCTCTGGGTTTGATCCTCAGCACCACAAAAAAAGGTATTGTTTCCACCTACAACTAAAAAAATTTTTTTTTAAATAATAATAATATTTTTTCTTTAAACCAACATATAAAAAATACTGCCATTTCAATACCCAATCAATATAGAAAGCTTGGAAATACTTTGCTTTTCTATTTCACATGCTAAGTCTTTGAAATCTGGTGTGTTTGCTATACTCACAGCACATCTACCTCAGGCCTGGCCACCTTCAAGTGCTCAATAATCATTTAATGGCTAGTGGCTTCTGTACTTGGACAGCACAAATCTGAGCCTTCATTAAAAACCCTTTGTGGGCTGGGCGTGGTGGCACATGCCTGTAATCCCAGCTAAACAGGAAGCTTAGGCAGAAGGATTGCAAGTTTGATTCCATCTTGGGCAACTTAGTCTCAAAATTAAAAATAAAGTTAGCTGGGGATGGAGCTCAGTGATAGAGCACTTTGCCTTGTATGTGGGAGGTCCTGGGTTCAATCTCCAGTATCACAGAAACAAACAAACAAAAAAATGCTTTTGTTACTTCCTAGCTATGTGGCAGTCCTTTTCCTAATCCTTCCAATGCCACCCTCAGCTCAGGCATTAAGAGGCTCAGGCAAAGCTTTGCCTAAGTGCTCTGACCTCAGTCTTCCCAACTGCTAAGTGAGTTGTTAAGCTGCTGTTATGCTAGATTCATGGAACCCCAATAGACCTCCAGGAGCCAAATCCAATGCAATCACACAAGAGTCTTTATTGCAAGCTCGAGCCTGGCTCACAACCGTTCCCGACGCAGCGGTCCCAGGGAGTGAGTCCCAGTCCTTTGTTCAGGGAGATTTTATAGGTTTTGGGGGGATACTCTATGCATCACAACATCACACAGCAAATCATTCCATACCACGGGAAAATCAAACACCAACTCTTAACATTGATTAGCACATTCACTGGCGGGAACAAGTTAGGTAGGGGTGATTGGTTAGTACAAGAGGGGGGTTCGTTTGAACTGATTGGCCACGAGGGGTATACGTGCTAAACTACATGGTTTCCCAACTTGTTATCAAACACCATAAACTACTTGGGGGTCATCTGGCATTCCAGGTATTTTCCCTATCTCATGCTGATTGGAGGTTGCTAGGAGGGTTGCTATGGGTCCTCACCTAGCCTGACTGAGTCAGGGACACCTGGCTCCACAGATCTCTCCTGTTATTTACAGACAAACAACTCAGCAGGGTGGGAATGCTCTGTGGGTTTTTCTAAGGACAAGGGTCACGACCCCTTCTTTAGGACAGGCCTTGAAGTAGAAGCTGCTATTATTTATTTATTTTTAAAAATGGAGTCACATCAGTTTCTCATTGCCTCTTCTCTATTCAATAAATAAATACATGGAATTTGAAAAATATGGGAAGCTCTCCTGAGACCCACAAGGCGACCATCCCAATTTGCCCAGGACTGTCGCAGTTCAGCACTGCAACTCTCATGTCATAAACAAACCAAGGAAGTTAGTTACCCTATCTGAGAGCATCTATTAAATATTACAGGGTTGGGGATATAACTCAGTGGTGAAGCACTTGCTAACATGTACAAGGCCCTGAGTTTGATCCCCAACGCTGCAAAATACTGACAATAACTATAACCACCACAACGACATAAGCACTGTAAGGTCAGGGGATATATTAAACAAAGGCTTATAGTTGCACCTGATGATTTTGTACATGGCCGGGTTGGTGAAGAAAGGCTCATCCAGCTCATTGTGGCCCCACTGCCGGTAGCACAACAAATCAACAATCACATCCTTGCGGAATTGGCGCTGATATTCAAAAGCCAGTCGTGTGGCCCAGACTACTTCCTCTGGCCTGTCTCCGTTGACGTGGATGATGGCACAGCCCACGAGCTTCCCTGAAGAAGGGGTGGCCGAGATGTAATCAGTTAACCTGGAATGACATTAGCACCCTGCCACCCTGGCCCCCTGAGTGACTGCCTACACGGGAAGACATACCAGGTCCTCAGAGGTAGCTAGGTTTGGTTGTTAATGGTTCAAACAAACCCTTAATTCATACAGGGCTTCCAACAGTTAACGTTATACCTGTTAATGTACGTCAAGTGTTAAATGCTTTCCAATACCTGGTATGCAATAGTTAACATTTGTTATTGTTGTTATTCTGTCATCTTTCTGCCTGAGAGAAAATGATCACTAAAGGATGCATCCTAGAAAAAGATTGCTTTTCTCCAAAGAGAAGTTCCAGAATGGATCCTCACTATTCCTATGAGATTAATCACAAAGAACTCACAAAGACAACCCCTAAAGGCATCCAGTCCAGGCCCTGGACATGAAAACAGAGCAGGTCCTACCATTTAACAGTTATTGTAACTAAGTGAAATAGGAGGGGATAATGAGATCCCTGCCCATCTCTTAAGACAGCTTATTTTCAGAAATTAACACAAGTCTTTTTCTTATTTCCTTAGATTTCAAGATCACACTCAGTGTTCAGTATGCAGCTCAGTGGTAGAGTGCTTGCCTAGTATGCACAAGGCCCTCAGTTCCAACCTCAGCACCACAAAACAAAAGAATAAATTAAATAAAGACTACATTCAGACTTTAGAGGAAATGTTAACTTGGCAACTGTTAGTGACTACTGTCCATATCTGATCCAAAATTAAAAACTGAATAACTATAAGTTTCTCTAGGAATTCCTTGTCTGACCCAGTAACAGCAGTTCTCCTGTGTTACATACCAATGTCACTACAGTATAAAGAAGACCTTCCTCTTTCAGCTGGAGTGGTGTAACCCAGTTGGTTATTGACAATCAAATGGATACTCCCACCAATTCTGAAATGTGGGAGATTAGAGAGCGTAAACGTTTCAAGAACAATCCCTTGACCACAGAAAGAAGCATCGCCGTGAACCTAAAACATGGGGCAGGGTGTGGGGAAAAAAGGAACATAAAGAATTAAGAAATTGAGGTTTTTAAATCAGAATAAATTATTAAAAATACTAACAGGAATAACAAACGACCACCCTCTCACTACTCCTCTGCCTTCCTAAAAATATGTAGGTTAAAGGATTTTCTAGAATGGTTAGGCTGACCTCAAAAACAACTTTCAAAGATGACTCGATGCATCTTTTTCCTCTACCTTGTATCACCACCTATACTCATCACTTCAGCAAACCTTCTAGAACATTCAGCAGTACCACAGAAGGAAGGCTTGTTGCAGCTGCAAAGAGAAAATCAGCTTTAGGAACTCTTGTATGAAAAGAGCCTGCAAACTGTAAGGAATAGTGCAAGCTTTGAACCCCTCCTCCTCCCAATCACCTTGTCCACCAAAGAGAGACTGCATCAAGTTTCCATCACTGATCCTGGATGCCACAACGAATATGAGAGTGAAGTGGCAGCAAAGACAAGGAGGTACAGGAGAAAAGCACACCACACATAAATGGAAAGAGGGTTTGAGGACAAAGCAGTATATTATTATAGGGGAATGCCTAAAATATGTTATTCTTCCAGAATATTCAAAGCCTGCTTGATTGGGCTATCATCACAAAACTTAGTAGACAAGGTGATAGAAAAAGGAGGTTTTGGGGTTTTGGGGGGTAGGGGATGGGGGGAGAGGTTATTTTTACATTTAAAGCAAATAATAAAGAAATAGTAGATTTTAGAATATGAGCTCTGACTTTCTTTCTTTCTCTTTCTTTCTTTCTTTCTTCTTCTTTTTTTTTTTTTTTTTTTTTAATGCTTGGGATTGAGTCCAGGTATGCTTTACCACTGAGCTACAACCTCAGCCCTTTTTAGCTCTGATTTTGAGAGAGAATCTTGCTAAGTTGCTTAGATCCTTGCTAAATTGCTGAGGCTAGCCTTAAACTTGTGATGCTCTTGTCTCAGCTTCCCAAGTCACTCCTGAGTAGCCTGGCTCTAAGGACTTCTCACTAAAAGATAATTATCAGAAATAGCCAAGTTTCTGAGCTAAATAAAATGATTCTGTATGCCCTAACATAATGTAACCATTGAACCTAAGTAACCAAACCAAATATGTAAAGCCAGAAGGTGCAAAGGTAGAATTTGAACTTAAGAATTCTTAATTTCAGAGTTTTTGTCTTTTCTTCACTATGGTACATTATAAAGTCCAATATTTAAGCAGGTGTGGTGGTGCACACCTATAATCCCAGGTACAGGAGGCTGAGGCAGGAGGATCACTAAATTTGAGGCCAGCCTCATCAACTTAGAGTCTGTCTCAAAAATAAAATGAAAAGGTTTGGGGATGTATCTCAGAGATAGAACATCCCTCGGTTCAATCCCCAGTACTGCAAAAATATTTTTAATATAAATAAAGTTCAATACTCAGTATACACAGGGTCAAGGGTTCTGATATCTGAGTATTCCTCCTCACCTTTAGGCCTCCTTGGCTATGACATCTTGTGGGACAATGTGGTAAAAAAGATCAGTACAATAAGAAATAGGGATGTTTGTCTCTTCTGTGCCTTTTCAGAAATGTTCAGCATTACTCAGGAAATAACAAGAGATAACATCTATTAACAAATTGCATCATTTTCTCATAATCCTAAGATTTTAGTGGTACTGGGGATTAAACCCACAGTCTTGCACATGGTAGGCAATCACTGATATACATCCTCAGCCCTTTTTATCTTGAGACTGAGTCTCACTAAGATGTCCAGACTGGCCCTGAACTTTCGATCTTCCTGCCTCTCAGCTCACTGGGATCACAGATGTGCATCACAGTGCCTGGCAATCTTCAGATTCTTGATGCTAAAGCATGTATATATCATTTGCTGATTTTATTTTCCTTCTTAAACCTAAAGAGACCACTGTGCTCTGCTGATAAAGTTTTGGAGGAGTAACTGTCCTCAGACATAAAAGCTGGGTAAGTTGAAAGCTTGTCAGTTAAATGCAAGGGGTGAGGATGGGCAATGGAAAGGGAGTCATGTTGAAACATGCAGAAGATCACAACTGAGAATCCATTTCCATCAGTTCCAACTCAAAGATAAAACAGAAGACAGCCGGGGGTGCAGTGGCGCACACCTATAATCCCAGCAGCCCGGAGGCTGAGACAGAAGGATTGCGAGTTCAAAGTCAGCCTCAGCAATGGCAAGGAGCTAAGCAACTCAGCAAGACCCTGCCTCTAAATAAAATACAAAATAGGGCTGGGGATGTGGCTCAGTGGTTGAGTGCCCCTGAGTTCAATCCCCAGTACCCCTGCAAAAAAAAAAAAAAAAACAGAAACAGAAGACAAAAGACAGAAAAAAGTAGCACTAGAAATCTCACCCACCATTGTTTTACAGGGTTCAAATTTAGAAGCCCCATATAATTCAGAATCATGTACTTGACAAGGAAAGACATAAGGACACAGCAGGGCAAAAGACTTGGGGAAGACCAAACAGACAAAGGAAGGCAGTTAGTATTATATCTCCTTCCTCCCTTCTTTCCTCCTCCCTCCCTCCCTCCCTTCCTTCCTTCCTTCCTGTAATAGGGATTGAACCCAGAGGCCCTGTACCACTGAACCACTGAGCTACACCCTCAACCCTTATATTTATCTATTTTTAAAATTTTGAGTCATGGTCTTGCTAAGTTGCTGAGGCTGGCCTGGAACTTGGCTATTCTCCTGCCTCAGCTTCTTGGATTGCTGGGATCATAGGTATGCTCCATTGTGCCTGGCAAGGTCACATCATTTTAAAGAAATGGACATTTTCACCCCTTACTTCAGAAGTCAATCTTAAGATATACTCAATGCACTACGTAAATATGAATGACTAAAATAGTTTAGAGATCAAGAATTAAGTCAAGTGAAAGGTAAAGAGAATATATGGCTAATGATTAGACAATTTCTATTTAGAAATACTATAACATAATCAAATCTAATTCTGTCTATTCCCAACAAGTTTTATTATTATTTGCAACAATTTTCAGGCCCATGAAAAATTAATATAAATAGGATAATGTGGCTGTTTCTGTACAGAACAGAATATTCTATGGCATTACACATGTATCTACTTCTGTGGAGTTTGAAGACTCCATCACTGATATTCAGAATTAATTTTCTCCCAGAAGTTAAAGGTTCATATGTAAATAAATGCTCATAGAAGAAAATATGACCCATAGACCAAATCTCTGAATGATATTTGTTGGGTTACCAAAAATTGGGGGGGGAATATATGAAGAAAGAGCCACAATAATAATTTTTGTTTGCCTTAAAGCCAAAGGCATTCATTTTATTTTTCTAGGTGCTGGGGATGCAAGGCAAGTGCTCTATCTATATCTCTGAGATACACCCCAACCCTAAAGTTTTTTAAACAAACCAGCAAACAAAGTAAATTCACATACTTTAAAATATGTATATATATTTAGATGGCTACAATATCTTTATTTTATATTTATGTGGTGCTGAGGATTGAACCCAGTGCCTCATGCATGGTAGGCGAGCTCTCTACCACTGAGCCACAAACCCAGCCCCAAATCCACATTCTTATATATTCCATATATGGTTATACGTAATTTCTCAGAGGGCCACACTTTCAGAGAAATGGTGACATATGTCCTTTTAGAAGGAGTAGCTCTGCCTGTGGATTGTCCCACAATTATATCAGGACAAGTGTAAGCCCCAGGTTAAAATCAGAAGCTCTGAGACTAGACTTCATATTTGCTATTACATTTTTAAAACTCCAGAATTTTCTTTTCCCAAATGTTATCTTAATTTCATTTGAATGTCTATAACCTCCTGTAAGACCTATCAACCCAGACATTCCTTTTCTCTGTTTTTCCCAACTTTTGGCCTCACTTCCTGAAGCTACAGGTACCTGTAAGCAAATGACTTTGTCCCCAGGCTGAGCAGAACCATCCAGAGAGTAGTCTCCATCCTGTCGAGACTGCTGCCTGCCACGGGTTTTCCCAACAGCCACCGGGTTAACAGCTTCAAGGTGTGAGGGGTTAGGTAGCATTGTCACATGGAGGGGACGATGGGCACCAAAGTCCAGGTCCACAGAGGAGGTCAGGTGAGACAGGACATCTCCAGTGGCTGAGAAATTTTCTGGAAATTCACTCAAACCTTGCATTTTACGGAACATAAGCTATTATGAATAAACATACAAGAAGAAAGTGTCTTTTAACACAGTGGAGACTAAGGAAAAGGTGGTTAGCTTAAATAATCCAATAAAAATGTCATGTAAATGCTTTTCTAGTTATTATAAATATGAATCATTTAAAGACAGGCACAGAACCATTTGGAGAGCTTCAGAATCAAATGAAGTGCCAACATTTTAAGAGGGGACAAAATCACAGCAAAACAAAAACACACACAGGTGGTCTCTCTCTTTTTGTTGCACAGGGCTGGGGATTAAACGCAGAGCCTGGTGTACGCTACACAAGTGCTCTACCACTGAGCTACACCCCCAGCCCTTGTGTGGTCTCTTGAAATAACAATGTGTTGTTAGTTTTAATACAACCTATTATCTATAAACTCTGCCAATAAATGGATCCATGACTTCTGATAAGCGAAAATTGTATAAAATTGCATAGAACTCTGTGTTTATTTGAATAATTGGCAAAAAATGAGAAAAGTATACTGAAAGAACAGAATTAAGCTCTATTTACATCATCCTTGAGGAAACATCAAACTTTGCAGAGAGAAGAAAGAATCCATACAGAGAAAATCAACTCAAATACTACTTCTGCCTGTCAACTTTTTTTTTTTTTTTTTTTTGGTACCTGGGATTGAACCCCGGGGGTGCTTAACCATTGAGCCACAACCCCAGCACCAGCACTTCTTGTATTTTATTTAGAGATAGGATCTTACTGAGTTTAACTTAGAGTCTTGCTAAGTAACTGAAGCTGGCTTTGAACACTTGATCCTCCTGCCTCAGCCTCCCTAAGTGCTGGGATTACAGGTGTGTGCCACTGTGCCTGGCCTCTGCCTATCAACATTAACTTCACTAAGCTAGCTCCTGGTCCAACTGCTCATAACATAGCTGGCTTTCTACAGGTAATTCTTGACATTATTTTTCTTCTGTAACAGTTCATTCTACAGTGTTGGTGAGAAACATAGAAAGGAACTTACCTCTGGAGGTAATTGAAGAAGACCTGTCAATAAATTCAGCCTCCCTCTATGGGGCATCCCAATAATGACATCAGTTATCCCACTGAAGGCTGACATTTTCAGCAACTCATGAAAAAAGCCCATCATGCTTTCAGCCCCTTCCCCTCCATATCGCTTCACGGTGGCAAACTTGGTGGCCAAAAAGTGGTCAAATTCCTATAGAACATCACACCAGACATATTAGCTTCTGAGAAATGACCTCTGCTCAGATGAAAGGCAGGGAAGTTTACATGTGTTGCAAAACTACCCCACATTCTCCCAGTGGCTGCAGCAGCACCCCTTTAATACTTATCTCAGGGAGACAGCAATCCAGGACAGTTCTGCCAAGGACCCTAGACCCAGTAGGGACTGGTAGAATTAACATACTCCAAGAAGAACCCCCTTAAGTATGTGTGTCCTTCCAGACTAGGGGCCAGGCCTTAGATCTTCATTGCCTCTCCCAGAACATTATCTTCCACAGAGGGCTCTATGACACTATTTAATTGAGGTCATACACTTCTCAACTATCCAAACTACTGGCAAGAGGCTGCTTGTCATCTTTTTTTTTTTTTTTTTTTAGTTATCGGCGGACACAACATCTTTGTTTTTGTTTGTATGTGGTGTTGAGGATCGAACCTGGGCCGCACACATGCCAGGCGAACGCGCTACCACTTGAGCCACATCCCCAGCCCTGCTTGTCATCTTAACATGCCTTAGCTCTGTCATGGTCACAGCAGAAATTTGATCCCATACATTTATATCAAGAACCTCTTCCAGGGCTGGGGTTGTAGCTCAGCGGTAAGAGCATTCACCTAGCAAGTGAGAGGCCCTGGGTTCAATCCTCAGCACCACATAAAAATAAGTAAATAAAATAAAGGCACTGTGTCCAACTACACCTAAAAAATAAATATTAAAAAAAAAAAAGAACCTCTTCCATACATAGTCTTTTGATCACTTCAGGAAAAAAAAGAAAAGTAAAATCTTAAGTCTTTTGTCATCTTTTATGGTGTAAGTAGACAAATAGATAAAAGTACTTTGAAGAAAAGCAACAGCTCAAATGTCTGGTGGTCTACTTCTTTTTCTACTTAGAATAAAAGTGGTGTGTGTTATATCGTCCCTTGGGTTGAACCAATGGGGGGCAACTATGGATGAGTTCAGAGAGTTCATGCTTTAAATTCCTCTCTTCCGTAGTTATCTATCTTGTTAGGAAATGAGCTGACCTTTTCCATTGATATTATCTGCTTCTTTTATACCTGAGACTCTAGCATTAATTTTGACAAATGTTTTCGCTCTTCTGTGGTAAATGTCTCCTTCTTCAGCTCCTCGAACCGCCTGGCAAACCAGTCTTTCTCCTCCTGGCTCTGAAGTTGGGCAGTTTCAATAGAAATTGGCCCACAGTAGATTTCGTTGAGATAGGCTAATACTTCCTCAAGAGAGGCCTTTTCCTTCCCCATGTTCAATAGTCCTAGGAAATAGAATCAGAAGGGTCATTTCAAAGAACACTCAACCATGCAGTAAATTAGTGCTGGAACATACTTATTTCAATTCAGAGCACTTCATATTAATAACTTGAGTCATTATCAATGCTTCTTTTTTTCTTTTTCCTTTCTTTCTTTCTTCCTTCTTTTCTCCCTCCCTTCCTTCTTTCCTTCCTTCCTTCCTGTCCTTTTTTTTCTTTGTGGCGCTGCATTATTGATTCCAGGGCCTCATACATGCTAGGTAAGTCCTCTTACCACCAAGCTGCATCTCTATTTCTACTTAAATTTTTCTAAAGGCAAAATTAAGGGAGAAAACAACAACAAAACAATTTTTCTTCATAAGAATAAAACCATGCTACTTTTTGCCAAATTTTGATTCAATAGCAATTTCAAATTAAAATTTAAAATCTGTGGGCCTGGAAGTAGCTCAGTGATAAAGCTCTTGCCTAGCATGTATAAGGCCCTGGGGTCAATCCCCAGAATACTACTACTGCTACTACTACTACTAATAATAATAATAAACTTGAAACCTACTTTTCATCTGCTTTATAGCTACAAATCGTATGTCCCGTCTTTTTCTGAAATATCTAATAAAACATTCATCTTATTAATGTCTATAAAGCAATACCTATTACTGAGTAAATGGTCTTGATGTGAAGTAAAGCACCAATTAATATTAACAGGAAAGCAATGTTTTAAGGTAAAAGGAAATTGATGTGGGGGCTGGGATTGTGGCTCAGCGGTAGAGCGCTCGTCTAGCACATGCGAGGCCCTGGGTTCGATCCTCAGCACCACATAAAAATAAATAAAATAAAATAAAGGTATTGTTTCCAACTACTTCCAAAAAAAAAAAAAGTTTTTTTTTTTTTTTTTTTTTTTTTTAAAAGGAAACTGTTGTGATATCCCTGAATGTCAGTCAAAGAAAAGGGAAATTTGCACATGGCATTAGCTCATCACCATATCAGTTATCAGTTACTTGCTTAATCTTGCAAAAAAGGTTTAATAAACCAGTATTTATTTTATGTTGTTAATGGTTTCTTAGAATAAACTTTAAATGTTTGATATTGATTATTTAACCTATAAAAATTACTTTGATGAGGCTGGGGCAGGAGAATAGAGTACAAAGCCAGCCTCAGCAAAAGCAAGGCACTAAGCAACTTAGTGAGATCCTGTCTTTAAATAAAATACAAAACAGGGCTGGGGATGCGGCTCCGTGGTAAAGTGCCACAGAGTTCAATCCCTGGTACCAAAAAAAAAAAAAAAAATTGCTTTGATGATGCATAACTTCTCTTTGCTTCACATTTTAGTTCATAAAACGGGGATAATCAAGGTACTTCAGGGGGTAGTTGTGATGATGAAATGAGGTAAAAACCCCAAAGTCCATGAAAGGATGAAAGAATACACAAAATGTGTTACAGCTGCACAATGGAATGTTAGTCAGCCAATCAAAGAATGAAAGTATTGATTACAACATGATTAACTTTGAAAACATATGAAAAGCAAAAGAAGCCACACAGTTTACAATTTCATTTATATGAAACATAGATCTAAGGGGCTGGGGTTATGGCTCAGCGGTAGAGCACTCGCCTACCATGTGGGAGGCCCTGGGTTCAATCCTCAGCACCACATAAAAATAAATAAATAAAGCTATAAAAAAATGTAGATCTAAGACACAGAAAGTAGATTAATGGTAGCCAGGGATTGGGGAGATGGCAGAATAGAGAGTGATTCTTTAACAGGTACAGAGTTTCCTTTTGGATAATGTAAATGTTCTGGAAATAGATTGTTGGCTACACATTATTAACTTTAAAAAATAAAATGTGGTGGGCTGGAGTTGTGGCTCAGCGGTAGAGCGCTCATCTAGCACGTGTGAGGCCCTGGGTTCAATCCTCAGCACCACATGAAAATAAAATAAAGGTGTTGAGTCCAACTACAACTAAAATAAAATATTATAAATAAATAAAATGTGGGCTGGGGATGTAGTTCAGTGGTTCAGAGTTTGCCTGAAAAGCATGAGGCCCAGGGTTCCATCCCCAGCACCATAAAAATATTTTAGAAAATAACATGAGAGAGATGGCTGGGGTTGTGGCTCAGTAGTAGAGCATTTGCCTCACATGCATGAGGCACTGGGTTCGATCTTCAGCACCACATAAAAATAAATATATAAAATAAAGATATTGTGTCCACCTACAACTAAAAAAAAAATTGAAGAAAAAAGAAAGAAAGAAAATAACATGAGAGAAAACCCCAAATCATGATTGTATTCCAGACCCCTCCCCAACCTTTTTAAGTTCCCTGGTTAGGAAAGAAAACAGGGTGAAAGGGTACAGACTTTAGAATGGAAGCAGACCTGCGTTTTCTTTCCTTTTCTAAATGCAAGTCCTTCTAAATTTTAAAAAATTCCTTCAGGCCACACTCACTTCAATGTCAGTACTCTTACATATACATATCATCCTCTGCCACTTGGCAGTTACAAATTACTTAAATTCCCTGAGTCTGTTTCCCCATTTGTGCAATGAAGATATCAATAACTACTTTTAGAAGTGGTTGTAAACTACTTTTAGAAGTGGTTGTAAAAATGAATTGACAAAAATATCTATCTAAAGTATCTGGTATTTAAACAAGAGTTTGATGTTTTTGAACATCGAGGAAAGAAGCCTCTCAGAAGACCACTCTAGGGTATCAAGACTGATCCTCCCAGAGAACTGAAGATGCCTCCTTCTCTCCTCACTAGGTGGAAGCCTCAGCTTCAGTGGGTGCACAGGTTCTTTAAGAAAAGAGCAAGGAGCTACACTTCTAGTGGGTAGCTCTCCTTTCCCTCCACAGGAATCATCTTACCTGCAGTATTGAAGGGCCCTTGCAGGGTCTGCACCAGGGCTTGGATTTCAGGCACAGTGTCCAGCAGGGCTTGTCCAGTGAAGAGGGGGTTGATTTTGGCAGCTTTATGACCATGCTCACAATATACTGCCACCAACCTGGCAAGGCCGTGATCAACTAAATCAGGGGAGAACAAAACAAACCAGTGAGATGCCCACAAACTACAAAAAAAAAAAAAAAAAAAAGTTATCGATGGATGAAATTTTTTTTTAAATTTTTTAATGTGGTGCTGAGAATTGAACCCAGTTCCTCACATGTACTAGGCAAGTGCTCTACCACTGAGCTATAGCTCCAGTTCCAGCCTTAGACATTTTTGACACTGCTCCTACCTACCACATCTGCCATCATCTTTCAAGATTAAAGATTATTAGAATCCAGGCAAACATGCTTATTTCCTTGTTTATCTCAGGATAGACTGGGGAGGGGGGGTGAGGTGGTGGTGGTGGTAATAGAACTCCGAAAACACATTTGTGAAAACAATTATACATATACATAATTATTAGAAAGGAACACACCAAATTAAAAACAAATATTAAAATGCTGAGATTACAGAGAGTCCTCTTTGTCTCCTAGTTGTTCGAGATATTTTTAGACCTTATTTTTTTTAATATTTATTTTTTAGTTTTAGGTAGACACAATATCTTTATTTTATTTTTATGTGGTGCTGAGAATCGAACCCAGTGCCTCACGCATGTTAGGCGAGCACGCTACCACTTGAGCCACATCCCCAGCCCTAGACCTTATTTTTTACATTAAAAAACTACAGATAGGTCAAACTATAAAATAGTTCCTTATTTCCTTTTTTTCACTTTTCCTGTTTTTTTTTTTTTTAGACAGGATCTCACTAAATTGCCCAGGTTGGCCTCAATTGTGATCCTCCTGCTTCCATCTCCTGAGTAGTTGGAATTACAAGACTTCACCCCCATGGCTGGCTACATTTTCTTATTTCTTTAAGATCCCAGGTACATGGTTATTTTATAAAACTGTAGATTAGGAAAAGACCTAAATTATCTTGTCACTCACATAATGGGGAAAAAAAACCCTTTCATAAAGCAGTAGATTAGTGATTGGCCTTTTCCTAAATGGGGGTCATCTTTCAATGAATTAAACTCTGAGACTATTTTAAATTGAGGACAAAAGCCATTTTTCTTTCTTTTTCTACATGTAAGTCCTTCGTGTCCACATTGAATCTTCGGTTGAAGTATTCTTACCTACAAAGAACACAAACCCCTAAAGATCAACAGATCAATGGAAGGCATACTTTTTTTTTTAATATTTTATTTTATTTTCGGACCCCCCTCCAATTGCTACCATCTTTCAAAATTTCAAATGTCTATTTTATGAATAAGTACTGACATGGAATGATTTAGAACCACTTAATGCCCTTGGGTTTGGTTTCTATATACTGTCAAAATGTACCTCTTTGCTTATCACAGGTGTAGTGAGTGACGAAAGAACAGGGATGTATTGAATATGTATAGGAGATGCTCACATCTATATGCAGTTATGTGGATCTATATTATGTCAACAGTCCCAGAGTTAGCTCTGAATGACTCCCTTCCTGAATCTTAGTTGTTCAACACGTCCTTCAGTTGGAGGAGATATCCTTATATTTTTCAAATAAGTCCATCTCTATTTAAGATAGCCAGAGTTAGTTTGTGAACAAAGTGAATTTAGCTGATTAATTTTTTTTTAATTATGGTAATATCATCTATCTATATCAGTTTTTTTTTTCTCTGCTTTAAGCAAACGTGGTGTTAGGAGACACTGAATACTATTCTGTTTCAAGGAAGCAAAATACTTATATTAGCCAGCATGAAGCAGTTCAAACTCAAGGTAGCCAGTCACAGAGGCTACCTGTAATCCCAGCTAGTCAGGATGCCAAGGTAGGAGGATCAAAGTTCCAGGCCACCCTGGATAACTTAGTGAGACCCTCTCTCAAACTAAAAATTTAAAGAAAGAACCGGGGATAGATCTCAGTGACAGAGGGCTTGTCTACCAAGCATGAGGCCCTGGGTTCAATCCCCAGTACCAATAAATAAATAAATAAGTCGATGTACCTCTTTTTCAACATCTGCTCATAAACAGCTGCCCCAAAACAATCTAGACCATATCTACAGTTCCATTTCACTTAAGGCAGAATATGCTTAAAGCAGGTGGAAGTTGAACATCCATAAACACTTTAAAGACTTCCAAGAATGGTAATTTGGTAAATGGAGACTTGTAGAACTCTATTATGGCTGCCTCCAACTTCACCTCAGGAATCACATTAAAAGCCAAACAACTTTGTACCAGAACACTATATTCTGAAAAGTAAACCCAGACCAGTTTATATAACACCTTCCAGTCCCACCTCAAAAACAATTGCCTTACAAAGTAAATTTATTTCACCAGATATTTTTCTTACAAAACAAAGAAACTTGAAGTAAAAAGTTTGCTCTGGTTCCTTCAGCTTTATTTTTTCTAATCCTTTCTTAAATAATCTGTAAGATAGATAAGTAAGGGTCATAAATTTTTAATAAATTATAGAAACCATTTAATAAGTACTTATTTTGTGAGTGAGTGTGTGTGTGTGTGTGTGTGTGTGTGTGGTGCATGTGTTTGGTACTGGGAATTAAATCCAGGGGGTACTCTAAACACTTAGTGACATTCCCAGACCATTTTTTAATTTTTTAAATTTTGAGACAGTCTTCTTATTGCCCAGGCTGGCCTTGAACTTGTGATCCTCCTGCTCAGCCTCCCAGGTTTCTGGGATTGTAGATGGACAGCCGCCACCCCTAGCTGAATACTAACTTTTGCTATACACTTGGCTGGATTTTTTTTTTTATACACATTATTTTACCTAATCCTTGTAATGACTCTGAAATAGGTGACTTTATCCTCATAAGGGTAAACAGAGGCCCAAAGAGGCTAAGTGACTTGCAAAAAGTGACACAGGTTATAAAGAAGCTAGAATTTGAACTCTAATGTGTTTGACTTCAATCCAGTGTTTCATCCATCAAAATACAATAAAAGTTTAAAAGGAAAGTCCTGATGCTATAGTTAAAAGAATGAGAGAAAGAGATGTCATTAAGACTTTTTTAAAGTATAAGGGCTAACATCTTTAGATTTTCTCAGTCTGTATTTATGTTCTTAAATTTTCCTTATTTTTAAAAATTTAGATTTTCTTCAAACTTTCTCCCATGACTCCAGTAAAGGTTCCTGCTATTTCCAACATGGAACATCCCTACAACCTCACTTCAACTATCAATGCTCAAAGCCAGTAATCACTAAGTAGTTTGGAATCTGATGGCCTCCATCTCCTGATGGTCTATAAATTCTGCCATTTTAAAAAATAATGGAAAAATAAAAAATAAAGATGTTGTGTCCACCAAAAACTAACAAAAAAAAAAGGGCTGGGGATGTAGCTCAAGCGATAGCGCCCTCGCCTGGCATGCGCGGGGCGCTGGGTTCGATCCTCAGCACCACATAAAAATAAAAAATAAAGATGTTGTGTCCACTGAAAACTAACAAATAAATATTAAAAAAATAAATAAATAATGGAGGTGCCAAATTCACTTTGATGAAATCTGTACCAATGAATCACCACCCCAAACCCACCTCTAGTTTAAGTTCAATTTTTGATAAATAAATTCAAGTTTAATGCACAAGACTCTGGGTTCAATCCCACCACCAAAATTTTAAAGACCAAATAAATAGTTCAGGTTTACTTGGAAACTTGAATTTTTTAAAGGCTGAAGTACAAGCTGTTACTAACAGCAAGCTACAAAAACACTCGTCATGGTTCAAACTTTAACTACTGAAACCACTGCCATCCAAAAGTTAACTAAAAGCAAACTCAGTATTTTTAAAAGGAAAAGGGAAATCTTAGTGAATAATGTGGTCATCCTAGATAGGCACTGATGTTAGCCAAGATAAACATGAAGAAAGAAGACCGATGAAGTGCAAAGAAAACTAGGGAAACTCCCTAAGCTTGGCTGTCCTCCTCCTACTTCACTGTGTCAGTTTTGATGTGTCCATGTCCAGTAGGGTTTGTCCTTTAATTTCCTTTGCCCATACCAAAATAACTACATACAAGACCCACCACGCTAACTCCAACCACTCCTTTCAACCAAGATGGTACCTTTCCTGAAAATTAGTGGGCATTGTAAAAAATAGGACAGCCACTCAAATGGTGTCCTTGGCCCCATCACCCTCCACCTCCTCTTTTTTTGGACTGGAGTTTGACCCCAGCAGTGCTTTATCACTGAGCTACAACCACAGCCCTTTCTATTTTTTATTTAGAGACAGGATCTCCCTGAGTTGATAGGCTGGCCTCAAACTTGCTATCCTCCTGTCTCAGCCTCTGAGTCCCTGGGATTATAGGCATATGCCACCCCCCTACCCATTCTCCACCCCAGTGATCAGTCTCCTATCCCAATTAAAAGAATTAAGCAAAAGCACATAGTTATACAGACTTTAAGAGAAATATCCATCAGCAAAGAGCATAATAATAATGTATCACCCAGTATATAAAGAACTTCCATCCTATTATGGTTATACATAGAAAATTCAAATGTACTAAATGTCACAAATGAATTGCATATATAGAAACCCATTTATATTTCTTTATTATTATTATTATTATTTAGTTGTTGATAAACCTTTATTTATTTTATTTATTTATTTTATTTATATGTGGTGCTGAAAATCAAACCAGTGCCTCACACGTGCTAGGCAAGTGCGCTATTGCTGAGCCCCACCCCCAGCCCCACTTCTATTTCTTAGTAAGAAATATGAGGTCAAGATGGAGCTACTTAATCAGCAAGCAGAGATGGAGGGAAATTCAGTTCCGCTAAAAGAGGAAAGGGATTCTGTGGTCTCGGGAATTACAATGCAGAGCATGGCAATATTAAAAAACATGGGACTTAGGAGAGATCTTTCTCAGGCTGAGAGTGCAGCATGGTAGATCACTTGCCTGGCATGTACAAGGTCACAAGTTTAATCTCCAACATGGGAAAACATTTCAAGTAAAAACAGAAGATGTGGTTCTGGTGAGGCTTTCTTAAGTAGACTCAACCCTTCTTCAGCTATAGTACCTTCTAGAAGCAACTTCTCCTTATAGAAAAATAAAGGGTGCTGCCTTAACACCCTACAGCCTAGTATTCAGATGGTTACAAGGTAAAATTTAGAGTGCACCATTGAATTTAGGGCACAGAAGTAAAAAATAAACGACTAGACATTTTAGGCTTAATAACTGTCTAGAGGAGGTCTTTGACTGTGGCACCTGGCTCATGGAAAGAAAGACTGCAGATTTTGTAAGTTTATAAAAAAAATTGTACTGCCAAGAAATCCCAACTCTGACCCAAACACACACACACACACACACACACACACACACACCTGCAATTGATGACCCTCTAAGGTAACTCTCAAGTTCCCAATTTTATCAAAAACAAAGTAGGCTATGGAAGGATGGGGCAGCTCTGAAGGAGTGCATAGTCTCCAGAGCCTACATCAGTTTTAAGCACAGAAGATAACAAGGAGAAGCCCATGAGACAAAGCCACGGAATGAACAAAACCAAATAGACTAGTGAACTTAATACATAACCACATGAAGCAGCTCTTATCATTTGCCTGCCCCAATAGGAATTGGTAACTGGCTTGAACCAGTGACTGCGGTAGATTCCTCATTCTCTTTTAATATGTCTAAGAAGGTTTTTTGGTTTTTTTTTTGGGGGGGGGATAATAAATGTGTATCTATGGGGTAGGTGGTAGTTCATAAAATTCCAGACTCTGTGGAGCCACAGGTCATCCCTGACAGAAAAAAGACTACACATTCTCCAAAGATAATGACTTTGAGCATGATTAAGAGGAGAAAAGAGGTCTGGGATTGTGGTTCAGTATTAGAGCATGAGGCACTGGGTTTCCTAGCACGCGTGAGGCAAATGTACTAAATGAATTGCATATATAGAAGCCCATTCCTATTTCTTCTTTTTTTTTTAGTTATTGAAATAAAGATATTGTGTCCACCTACAACTAAAAAATAAATATTAAAAAAAGAGGAGAAAGGAAATGAACATGTGCATATACAGAAAGAAAAGCTTAGAATATTTCAGTGGCTAGAGGTGTGGTGGCCATTCCTAGCAGTTTTTCAATCTATTTTCTTCTTCATTCAGGGTAATTCTTGCCTGGTATATGGCTGCTCTGAATAAAGCCCTGCTTCACAATGTTCTTTGCAGACATGTGTAGATAGCAACTAAGTTCTGGTCAATGGGGTGTTATTGAAGTCATATAAGCAACTCTCCTCTCCCCTTTCTCCCTCACAGCCTACTAGGGAATGATAATCTACAAAAAGAATGCTGACAAAATAACTTTCTGAAACAGAAAGAATTAAGACTGTCATAGGGCTGGGGATGTGGCTCAAGCGGTAGCGCGCTCGCCTGGCATGCGTGCGGCCCGGGTTCGATCCTCAGCACCACATACAAAGATGTTGTGTCCGCTGAAAACTAAAAAATAAATATTAAAAAATTCTCTCTCTCTCACTCTCTTTAAAAAAAAAAAAAAAAAGACTGTCATAGACCTATATGCAATGGTTAGTTCTGAAAAGTTATTCCATTTTTTAAAGTTTTATTCTAAGTATTTTTAAAAAATAAAGAAAACGAAAATAAAGTTATTACCCTTAGCAAAACAGTCTTTAAGCCAAATCCTGTAACTGTACCACAAACAATTGTTTCCAGGATTGATTTTAGTCTTCCCTCTCAGTACAACACATCATGATACCCCTAACCTGCAGTTCTAATTCAGTACTGGACTTTCAGATTTCACCAAGCATGTCACAAGAGGGCCAGTTCTCTACTAGTGAGGGAATGGGAAGCAATTTGGTGATAATGGACGAGGGAGGGGGTTATGCATAAAATCAATATTTTTCAAACCACACCAGCCCAAAGCTCCCCAGATGATTCTGATAGTCTTCCAACTGAGAACAACTGGATTAGGTTTCTACAAGGAAAGCTTAATTCTCAGCTGCCAAGTTCTTTATAGAAATGAAATAGAAATTGCTGTCATGAAGAAAAATCCTCAAAGGAGATCACAGTAGCTGTGCGTGACACTAACATGACTTCAAATGAAAAAGGTATTGTCAAACTTATCTTGCATATCCATCCCCATAACTAGAACTGTGTTGGCTAAGGATGGCCATAGATCTGCTAGAGAATCATGTAATGTACGTGATAAAAATATAAATTCCTGGGCTCAGAATGTAGTTCAGTGGTAGAATACTTGCCTAGCAAGTCCGAGGCTCTCAGTTCAACACCCAGCACCACAAAAAGTAAGAACAACAAAACAATCATATTCTTGGAACTTACTTCAGATCACTGAACTAGAAACTGTGGGAGAAGGAAGGAGTGAAGGCTGAAAACTGGCATTTTAAACATTTAAGTCATTTTGAATGCACATTTAAGTTTGAGAACAATTAATATAAAATTATAGGGGGTTAAAGGTGCAGCTGGGGTCCTGGGTTCAATTGCTAACATTGCCAAAAAAAGAAAAAGAGCAAAAATTCTAGACACTCAATTTGCAAAGTGAAATAAAATACCTATCATCTTATCTAAATGAAGAGATTAACAATCTAGGGCTGGGGTTGTAGCTCAGTGGTTGACTGCTTGCCTTGCATGTGGGAGGCACTGGGTTTGATTCTTAGCACCACATAAAAAAAATAAATAAAACAAAGCTAAAAAGCTCAATTGACATTAAAAACAAACAAGCAAACAAAAACAATCTAGCCAGGCACAGTCCCTGCAATCACAGCTACTGGAGAGGCTGAGGCAGGAGGACTCCAAGTCCAGTCTCCATAATTTAGCAAAACACTGTCTTTAAATAAAAAGGGCTGGGAATGTGTAGCTCAGTGGTAAAGTGCTCCTGGATTCAATTTCCAGTACCCACCCTCCCCAACACCACACACATACAAAAAAGATTAACAATCTTGTTGACCAAAATGCCTTCCCTAAAGAAATCCCGCAAATTGGTCAACAAGATTACACTTAAGAATTGCACTTAAGAATTGAAGTTTATTTTAAGTGCCCCCTAAGGTGAAAATAAGGTGAAGAGCAATATACTTAAGTTTCAGTGTGTGATGTAAGATACAAAGGTCAGGTACTTAGAAGATAAAAAAGATCTTAAACATCAATCTTACATTTGGATAAAAAATGCCAAATGTTTCCTCAAATAATCCATTTGTATTCATCTACTCTGAGGTTGAATACAGATAGAATTACTTTAAAGCATAAACCAAATGCTCAAAATTAGTCTCTTGCATGTAAGCAAGGAACAGAGATTCCAAAAACTGATATTCACATCTACTAATCCATTAAAACCACTAATGAGGGCTAGGAATGTGACTCAGTGCTAGAGTGCTAGCCTCACATGCAAGAAGCCCTGGTTCTATCCCCAGCACCACCACCCTCTTCCCACTTTACCCCACCCCGCAAAAAGAAAGAAAAACAACAATAACAAAATCAACGACATGGTTCTAAATTCAGCAGAGTTTTGAGCTCTGAAATTAAAGTAAAAGTCCAGTTAGATTGGCGACAAATAATAAGTACTGCTGTCATCTAAAACCACTAATGAATTGCCTTATCCCAAGTAGCATAGACATGTACCCGGCACATCCTCAAATGTACCTTATCTTTGGAGAATGCCCTGGAAAAGAATCCTTGGGTCAACTCCAGAGTTGGGGCATATTACAAAGTTTCTTTTCCCACAGACCCGCCTACACAATGAGCTATATTCTCACTCGTTGATGATTCAGGGATGGAGAGGATAAGCCCTCCCTAAACCAGGTGGAACCAACACTGAGACGCTGACTTTAAGGACCCCCAGCTACAGAGGCTAAACGGGGTGGGGGGTGGGGTGATCCCAATACTGACAACACCCATGCCCGCTTCCTCCTGGGCTGCACATGGGCCGACAGCCGGTCCCCTGGTCCTCGAAACACCTTCAAATACACCCCGCCTCAATTCAGGCTGGGAGGCCCCTAGTGTCCCCAGTCCGGGCCCCATCCTCGACCTGCGGGGCGTGCCTGGTTGTCACTGGGCGCCTGGCTCACGGTTTTCCTGGGCCAATAGCCATAGACACCCCTCTCCGTCTGGTAGCCGCGCAGGATGAAGACTGGGCGAGTCCGGCTGAGGATCCTTCTTGCTCTTGCCACAGTGATCGAAGCCATGAGTCCTCCACTCTCAGAAACGGCGTTGGGAGGACACCGGGCAATAGCAGTCCAGAAGAGACAGTGGGTGGATCCGAGGCTAGGGTAGTCCCGGAGCAAGCCACGCGAAAGATTGGAGCCCCGCCCCCAGGACACCGCCCCCACGCCTCATTGGCCAGGGGGCTGGCCCTTCTGAGCCAATCCGGGGCAGCGGCATTAACTGCGCAGCCACGCCCCGAATCGGGACGGAACTTCGGGGCGATCCCCTGGTGAAGGCCGCCTGGGTTTAGGATCAGGGCGGGGGAAGTATCCTGCAGAGCTTTACTGACTCGCAGTACAAAACTTGAGGAATCCAAACAACCTGCAGTCTCCCTCAGTAAGCATTCACCCATCACCCCTCTGCTGGAAGCCTCAGAACAGACAGTATGGATTCTCTTACAGAAAGTTCTAAACAAGAATGCAAAATGTAAAGGACTTGAGGAACAGGAAGAACAAATATACCCATTCCCACCCCCCACCTCTGCCAGGTGTTATTTTGACTTGTTTACAGACTCCAACAACCAGGAACATGGAAGAAGAAAAAAATAGGGAAGAGGGAGCCTGTAAGGAAAAGAACAGGAGTTAAAAATAAATAAATAAATAAATAAATAAATAAATAAATAAAAATTGAACGACCAGAGTAGTGTAAAAATATTTGAGGTATTTAAGATTTACATTTGGTCTGTCTCTGAGTTTATCAAGATTTTATCTGACTCACCTTTAACTTTGCCAGTTAAAGCAAAGTTAACTGGGGTAGGGAAGCATTCTTCCCCGCTCAGCAACCAGTCAGTCATGTAACTACACCTCACACTCCTTAGAACACTATCCCTACAAACTCTTCCTCACTTATTCATAACAATATTTCTATGAAGTGCTCTGCTAGATTATAAAAATCAATAAGGTACAGTGCTGTGTTCCCAGTCTAATTGCAAAATAAACTCAATGCACACTGTGATAAATGTTATGATGTGGGCAGACACAGAAGAAGGACATCCAGCATAAGCAGGTGGAAGGGACACTAGACAGGATGAGGGACGAGGAGCTAGGTAAATGTGCAAAGGGCAATTAATGAAGGGCATCCAAATGAAGCCAGAATTAGACAGGCAGTCGGTATACATGGGTAAATTGAGTCAGGTCAGATCAAGGAGGCCAATTTGTGTGACTGTTAAATTGGAGACTGCCTCCAGAGGGAATGAAATGTTAATTCTTCCTTCAGAGCCCTTCCTCCACCCTAATCAAGAACCTGTTCCTGCTCCAACCTGTTGCTAAGGTAACCCGTCCCAGGAATTGCCCCTCCCTACAGGGAGTTATAAAGTTGTTAATTAATGTGTCCAGGGCTGATCCATCCAGCCCTTCCCCCTTCCATCTGCTTCTTACCTTTTGGCCATCCCACTTAGCACCACCTGGGCCTAGTCACTTAAGCAGGAAGGAGAGAGACAAAGGGAAGAAATCAGGAGAACAAAGGAAGCCTAGTACATATAAAAAAAGGCAGAATGCTTCCATTCTTGAGGTACAAGGATATCAGCTATGGCCCCCTTCTCTCTCCCAGGAGGAGTCTATGTTACCCCTTTTTAAATAAACCCTGCTTTATATGCTTGCCTCAGCATGCTTCTCTAATGTAAAGAAGCAGGACTCCTCATTGATAACCAGTGGTATCACAAGAACACATAAGTCTGAGACTGGCAGTTTCATTTCACATTCCATTTCATTTGCTTGCTCCATTAGATGAAGATGGATTTTGCGCTTAGGCTACAGAAAAGAATGTGAAGATTTCAAAATCCAATAGTCTTTTCCTTTCATTTGCCAGGTCTGAAGTCAGGATCTTGTATTAGTGTGATTATATATAGACAGCTCTATGTATCTATATTGATACATAGAACTAAATTTCAGTGCTGTGTAGTTGAACAAGCACTCCCTTGAGTATCAGTCTATTAGGTCCTAATGTCATCTTTCCCACTGATTGGCCATATTTCTTTGGAAGGGCACACTTCTGTTTTCCTAGTGATCTATGTCTACTTAAACATGTCTTCTTAACATTTAAAACTTAAAACTTCCTTGAAGTTTTAAATGCTTTTGATTCTAAAAACATTTTTTAAAAATTTTAGTTGTCAATGGATTTTTATTTTATTTATTTATATGTAGTGCGAGAATTGAACTCAGTGCCTCACACATGTTGAAAAACCAGCCTCTACCTCAGAGCAAAGCCTGTCCAAGGAAGGGACATGACCTTTGTCCATGGAAAGACCCACAGAGCACTCCTAGGCACATTCCCACCCTGCTAAGTTGTTTATCTACAAATAACAGGAGAGATCTGCTGCGCCAGGTGTCCCTGACTTAGTCAGGCTAGGTGGGGATCCATAGCAACCCCCTAGCAGCCACCAATCAGCATGAGACAGGAAAATACCTGGGATGCCAGATGACCCTCCCAGTAGTTTATGGTGGTTGATAACATGTTGGGAAACCATGTAGTTCAGCACGAACACCCCTCTTGGCTTAAACCAATCACCCCTACCCAACTTGTTCCCGCCAGTGAATGTGCTAATCATGTTTTAGAGTTCTTTTATGATTTTCCTGTGGTGTGTGATGATTTGCTAAGAGATGCTATGATGTATGTGAAGTCCCTGCCTTCCCCAAAGAGTGTATAAAACTGCTGCAAACCCTGGGCTCGGGGCCTCTCTGCGTCACCAGTTGCTGTGTGCGAGGGGAGGACCGAGCTAGCTTGCAATAAACACCTCTTTGTTGCTTTCATCTATCTTGGTCTCTGGTAGTCTTTTGGAGATCCCAAATTCGAGCATAACACAGTTTATCTAGCTGTAAAATGGGATTATAATAGTACCTGCCTAATTGGTTACTGAGATTACATGTAAAACAACAGTGCCTGGTATAGTTAAGTACTCAATGCATATAAACTATTATAATAATTATCATCATTATTTCAAGGTCCCATTTCCAATAGTGGCTCTCAGCATCATTCCTGAGATGTAATGATCTTGAACATGTATGAGGCCTGATGACCAATTCAGGTCATAGGGTTGGCAATTAGCAAATGGCTAAGTAGAAGACTAGGAACATTACAGATATTGGTTTGTCTTACTAATACAGTGTTCAGATGTGTATATACTTACCTTATCAGGCTACACATAGACCTATTTAATTCTACTTTTTGTAGTACTTGGGATCAAACCCAGGACCTCATGTATGCTAGGTAAGTGCTCTATCAAGGTTTATTTTGTTTTTATAGGAAAATTTTCTTGCTGAGGTTCTTTGCTTTTTTTTTTTTTAGTGTTGAAAAACTAGAATTTATACTTTTGAAACATTTCTTCAACCAGCAACTATCTAAAAAAATTCTCAAATTATCATAATAGGGTATAGATATGCATTATTGATTGTATATATAGCCCCAAATTTACCTATCACCAAAGCTAATTTTATTTTCTTTCCTTACCTTTTTCTATTTTTATTATTAGAAATGTTAAGAAGTATAGGGTATAGTGTATGACAAACTTTAATCCTAGGAGGGTGAAGATAAATTTTGTTCAAATGAATCCTTTAGGTTGGATTCCTCCCTAATTCCTTTAAAAGGGGCTACTTACTTTTCTTTCACGTGGCTAATACCAAGGGTCTTCTTTTTGTTCTTATGATTTTCTCCCCTCTATTGTGAAACTGCTTTGTATGAAACTCTGAGGTTCTATTAATTTAGCAGGTATCTACTATCCAAGGGAACAAGGATCTGCACGCATGGGTCTCCTAGAGTGGCCGCACCTTTGACTGGATTGCTAGCACAGCTTCGATGACACAACTACAATGTGAAAGTTTAATAGTTCTTAGTACTTACAGACTAGCAGAAGATAGGTAAAGGTACACAGCACAGAGGTCAGGGACAGAGAAGGGGACTCATGGGTCAATGCCTTTATTAGGTCCAGGGTGTTATCCAAATTGATTTCCAGCATCGAGCTTTAATTGGTGTGTTGAAAGTAAGCAGATCATGTTCCAGAAGTGGTCACTTTAAGTTCTCAGGCAAGGTCTGAAGGGTTCCTTTAAAGGAAGTAGCGGGAAAAGAGGGATCTAGACTGCTGGAGGGTAAGATGCCTTTAAATTTTTCTCTCTGGACAGGATCTGAAGCCATCCTGGTGGGGTGTGTTTTTGGAAATGATGTTAAGGGTGACCAAGCATTGCCTCTGGAGTGCAAAAAATTAAACTTAGGATGCCAAGACAACATGAATTATAAGCACTCACTACAAAAATATATCATAACTGGGGCTGGGGTGTAGCTCAACACTTTCCTAGTATGAACATGATGGCTCAATCTCTAGCACTTCAATAAAATAAAAAGTTATGTAATATTATATATAATATTATAATATCTTATATATAATATATATGTAAGAACATATATACACATACATAGTATAATAATTACCATTGTATTATTTATCTGTTGCTGGGTAGCAAAATATCCCCTAATTTAGTGCCTTGAAACAACAAATATGCATTATTTCTCAGTTTATGTTGGTCAGTAAACTACACAGGTTAGCTTAGGGTTTCTGGCTCAGTCTCCCAGGAGGATGGAATCACTATTGAGATTTCAATTCACTTTAAGATTCAACTGGGAGATAATTGGTCTCCACATTTACTCACATGGCTACTGGCAGGCCTGGGTTCCTGGTTGGCTGTTGGCCGGAAGAGTCCTTCAGTTCCTTGACAATGTGGGCCACACCAAAGGGCACTCAACATGGCAGCTTGCTTTCCAAGACTAAGCCATAATCTGATCATTGGTACTAACATCCCATCACCTCTGTGGCATCAGAGAGAAATTAGTACAAAATCCAGCCTTCATTCAAGATGAGAGGACAGGAGGGCATGAACACCTGGAGACAGGCACTGGGTGGTTGAGGGCTGCCTCCCACCCCTTGCGCCAAGTATTGAGTGCGTGAAGGGTGCAATGGACTTATCCTGTTGACTTGCTTTCATGTACTCACTCACATTCACTCTTCCGCCAGCTGCCCCCACACTCTGCCCTGCCCTGCCCTTTTTCTTCCTTTCCTTCTACTTCTACTGACTCCCTCATCTGTTGTTTTCTTCTTCTAAATTCTGGTTTGCCATCTGTGCTCATTCTCTCAGAAGATACATGTCATGACTAAGACTCCTCAAATTTAGCCCTCTCACTTGTGCTCTCTGAAATCACTAATTAATTCACTCATACTTTCCTTTCCCCTTTCGAAATTCCTACAGCACATACAAGGCAATGCCATTCTACTTAACTTTTTTTCCTCTTACCTCTCGTCTCCCAAAGAATAAAATCTTCATGAGTAAAGATGTTTTTAACTATGTGCAGGTATATTGGGTGCTCTACAAGAGTACTTCTGATTCTAGCATTCTGGAACTCAAGTGACTCATATCCCCTACTGAACAGGGTGGTAGTGATCACACAGTAGAAACACAACTGTTTTTCTTTATTTAGAGTCAATCAATCATAACTTCATCTGATAGGAAGTACCAGGCATTATTTAATAATTATTGACTACCTACTACATAAAAGCACTATGTTAAGTGCTTCAGGATGCAGCTGCGAAGAAGCTACAATGTTCCTACCTTCAGGAGCATTCAGTCTCTGTGGGTACACAGAAGTTAAATAATTGCACAATAATGAATTATAATTCTTTTTTTTTTTTTAGAAAGAGAGAGAGAGAGAGAGAGAGAGAGAGAGAGAGAGAGAGAGAGAGTTTTTTAACATCTATTTTTTAATTCTCGGCGGACACAACATCTTTGTTTGTATGTGGTGTTGAGGATCGAACCCTGGCCGAACGCATGCCAGGCGAGCGCACTACCGCTTGAGCCACATCCTCAGCCCCATGAATTATAATTCTAACAGTGCCATGAAGCTAGGCAAGTGCTTTTGTGAATTAACAGTGCAGGATGAAACCAGATAAATAGGGGAATAGACTACCTAGTCTGTGAGATTATATAAACTGAAACTTAAAAATGAAGAAAGTAGGAGTTAGAGAAGCAAAAAAGAGCTAAGGATGAATACCTCACAGGCAAAATCAAGTTCTAACTAGTTCCTCATGTTTTCCCATTGACTAGTGAAGGAGGAAGAAGTATAAAACTACCACTTTTTTTTTTAAAGCATCTTCTGTCAGTTTTCATTTTGTCTGCTTTAACATTATTTTATCAGTTATAACTATCATGCCAATATATTGTCTTTAAACATTATTGTGGATGTTGTTCCTTTGGAAAATGTCCTTCAGACAAGTGACCCATTCCCTTGCCTCCTTCCTTGCTTTGCTTCTGGAGAGCCTGAATAGAAGCCATTGAATGCAATGGGAACTGTGCATGAGGAATGAACTTGGAAAGCAAAATTCATTTTGGATATTGAGCTACATGTGATGTAGCAGATCTATCATTTGGGTGGTTGAACACACCTTTCTGGAGTTCAGAGGAATGGCAGGGATTAGAGAAGTGAATTTTGACACTTTTCAATGTGTAGATGTCATTGAGGTTCTAGATATGAATGAGACTCTTCTTTCATTTGTGCTATCAGAGGTATTGATATCCTACAACTTAAAATGCTGAACAATTCAAAAGCTTAAAAGCTGGGATGAGAAGAAATTCCAATAAAGGAGAATAAGAAGTAGCTATAGAATTTCTGAAAAAAATGGAGCTTTTGCAGAGAAAATATCCAGGTTCAAATTCTAGTTTTGCCAGTTACAGGATATGTGATCTTGGATCACCTCTTAGTTTTCAGCTGTAAAATGGAAATAATCATGCCTAACTTAGAGAAAGCTAGCATAGGATTGTGGCTAGGTAACTTCTAATCTAAATGACCTGATTCTTAATTTTGGTTTTGCCACTCATTAGCTAGGACCTTGAACAGATTTCCCAACTTCTCTACTCATTTTTCTCATCAGTAAAATGGGCTTAATAATCATTATCTTCAAAACAGGTTTAATGTGAAGATTAAATAATAATGCACATTAAAAGTATAGAATTGTCTTACACATAGTAAATAAACAATGCTAACTATTATTATAGGGCTGTTTTAAAATGAAGAGAGAATGTATAGAACTTGCCACAGAGTACCCAAAAGATAATAGCTATCGTTATTAGCTTACTATCATTATTTTTTAACCCTTTCTTTTTAATATTTATTTTTTAGGTGTAGATGGACACAACGCAATGCCTTTATTTTTATATGGTGCTGATGATAGAACCCGGGTTCCGCCTATGCTAGGTGAGCGAGCACTCTACCGTTGAGCCACAACCCCAGCCCCAGCTTATTATTATTATTAAACTGATAATGATTGTTGAATGTTACAAAGTGACATCTGTGGTGATTGGATGAAAGCTAGAAAATATAATTAGAATCTAATATCTTTCACAATTAAGGCAATACTTCATAAACTTTATTTGAAAATCTGACATACCAAAAGATTCCCATTAGTCTGAGGTCCATAAGTAACTACTTTTAATTAGAAACCTGTTTGCTTGATCTTGTTGCATATTTACATTTTATGTCTTTTTCTCATATAATAGACGATGTGAATAAACTCAGTTTGATGACTTCTGAAAAAAAAAAAGTGACATCTGTTTGGATGAGTCTGTCATTAAATAGGAACCAATGCAATGTTCCTTCCTACAGCCTCCAGGGGAAAGTGAGGCAAGTTTAATATGTTATTGTGTCTGTGGTGTAGTACCTTTCAGAAGAAACAAGTTAGAAATGACATCTACTTCTTTCACTTACCTTTGGCAACTGACAAGAGTAAAGCCACTGCAAAAGACTCTGTATTATAACTTTTTTCTTCTATCTCTATTTATCAATGTGACATTATCATTCTGAATAATGAAGACAACTAATTTTGTACATGGATTCTTTTTTTTTTTAATTTTTAAATTTATTTTTTTAGTTTTCGGTGGACACAACATCTTTTTTTTAAGAGAGAGAGAGAGAGAGAGAGAGAGAGAGAGAGAATTTTTTAATATTTATTTTTTAGTTTTCGGCGGACACAACATCTTTTGTTTTTTTTTGTATGTAGTGCTGAGGATTGAACCCGGGCCGCACGCATGCCAGGCGAGCGCGCTACCGCTTGAGCCACATCCCCAGCCCTGTACATGGATTCTGAAACATTTGGAAGCAATGGTAAATGTCTGAAAATCAGAAAGTTTGAAATTCTGAAATGTAACCTCTATTCATTTTTAAAATGAGGCATCAGATGACAGAGGGTTTACGATGACTAGCCCCGTTCTTCCGTGTTGCCTGTGCTGTGGCTCTAAGACTCTACAGTAGGTCTTTGCTCCCCAGCTTCACCTTTTCTTTGCATTAGCATGGGTCTGGATTTGGCAATACACTGGTCTCACCCAGGCAGTCATTCTTTTTTTAACATTTTTTTCCTTTTGCAATGTTGGGGACTGAAATGCAGGACCTTCAGCACACTAGGTAAGCACTCTACCATAAAGCTACGCCCCCAAACCCAAGCAGATATTCTTGTTTTATCATATGCATTGGTCTTGGTAGAAGTAGATTATATAATCAGGTCTCTTCTTAGTCCTCATTATATCCACAGGGATGTATGCATTGTAATGTGTGTGGTACTTGGTCATATCAGGTGGGGAAAATCCTAGAACAGAGAAGGCAGGAAGTATTACATAACAGCATGAACTTTGGCATCATAGAGACCTGAACTGAGATTCTATTCAGTAGCTGTTTGATCTTGAACACAATATTTAACTGTGCTGTCTTAGTTTTGTCCCTCTGTAAAAACAGAATTAGCACCAACAATACAATTATTGAGTGGATTAATGCCTGACATACACTAAGATATTTCCATTCAACACTCATTAAAAAGTTGAATTAGCTTTAAAACAGGTCTGGAGTCCTATATTTGGTTTGTTAAGAGTTGATATATTGGGGCTGGGGATGTGGCTCAAGCTGTAGTGTGCTCCCCTGGCATGCATGCGGACGGGGTTCGATCCTCAGCACCACATACAAAGATGTTGTGTTCGCCGAAAAACTGAAAAATAAATATTAAAAAAAAATTCTCTCTCTCTTAAAAAAAAAAAAAGAGTTGATATATTCCTTGGTAAATAAATATGAAACTCCAGGCTATGATTTCCTCTTATACATGTCTGCTTAAGTATCTTTACCAAGAAAGCATTCATTCACTTATTAATCCATCAATATTTTATTAAGTGCCCTTTGGCCCTAGGACACAAAGGTCAATGAAATACAAATCATAGCCTGGAGGAGTTTATAGTTAAAAAAAAAACAAAAAACTTCATTTATAATAAATACACTTTGTGAGGAGATTTATTTCAGGAATGCAAGCAAGGCTAAGTTTTAAGAAATCTACTCATTATATTAATTAAGAAGCTTACAGTTTTATGGGCAAAACACACAAATTATTCTAATGAAGCATAACAAAAGTTATAATATGGTTGATGACAGGCTTTTATGGGGACCTCATTTGATATGTGGAATGGTGGTGATAAAAAATGACTTCCTCTAGTAAATAATCCCTAACCTAACTGGTCTGGAAATGGTCATGGGAGAAAGCACATTCTTGGCAGTCATGATATGCACACATGAAGCCCAGTACATGCAGGCTATCTGTTATGGTTGGAATTTAGACATGCAGGGAAATAGCAGGGAATGAGACTATATGTATAGAAAAGAGCCCATGGATAAGAACTTTTGTGCTAAGAATTGAGTAGTACCCTCTAAGTCAGTGGCTCCAAAAGGGCTTGGCAGAAAGGGAAACTCAATGGCTGGGGCTGTAGCTCAGTGGCAGAGCACTTGCCTAGCATGTGTGAGGCACTGGGTTCAATCCTTAGCACCACGTAAAAATGAAACAAATAAAGGCATGCTGTCCATCAAACAACTACAAAAAAATAAAAAAAGTAAAAAAGGGAAGCTTAAGATGATCCAGTTAGGCAAAAGTATTAGAACTTCTGTTTTACTTATTGTTATCTTTTCTATTTTGGGATATTATAAGGTAAACATTTGTATAGTACTATATATACACACATCATTTTTTTTATTAGTTACACATGACATTACAATGATCTTGGCAATTCATACATTTGAATCAATTGGGGTATAATTTCTCATTTTTCTGATTGTACAGATTGCAGAATCACATTGGTCATACAGTCACCTATATACATTCAGCAATCATAATTTCTAATCTATTCTGCTGCCCTTCCTATCTCCCCTTCCCCTCCCCACCTCTCCCATTACTTCTCTCTATCCAATCTAATGTGACACACTTTTTTTTTCTTTTTCGCCTCACAACATCATACATGTATTCTGTATAACAATGAGGGTTTCCTTCCATCTTCCGTGCAACTCCCCTTCTTCCTCCTTTTCCCTCCCACCTCTCTTCCCTATTTAGTGGTAATCTTCTTCTCATGCTCTTCCTCCCTATTACACACATCATTTCTATCTGAACATACAACATTGGTTGGAAGTGCATGCCTTCCTCCCATTCCCCTACAGGGATATGAGAGTAAAGAAGTCTGGAGATCATTGCCATAGAAGAGTTGTTAGCAAGGAAGTGAAACAATCTGATTTGTGTTCCAAACAATACTCTCTAAGGTGAGTAGGGGCAAGATTAGATGCAACAGGGAGAGAAATCAAGAGATGGTTGGCAATAGCAGAAGTGAGTTGACATGGGCTGAACTAAGGTTGCAGCAGTAGATAAAAAGGAGGACCTGGTCAAGGTCCTTTTAAGACATATTGACAGCATATGGACAAGGGATGAGGAGTGGGAACTCTGGCTTCAATAACTAAAAGAGTATAAAAAGGGCCCTCAAGTAGACGAATGGATAAAAAATGTGGCATATATACACAATGGAATATTACTCATCAATAAAAGAGAATAAAATCATGGTATTTGCAGGTAAATGGACGGAGTTAAAGAATATAATGCTAAGTGAAGTTAGCCAATCCCCCAAAAAACAAATGCCAAATGTTTTCTCTGATAAAAGGAGGCTGATTCATAGTGGGGTAGGGAGGGGGAGCATGGGAGGAATAGACAAACTCTAGATAGGGCAAAGAGGTGGGAAGGGAAGGGAGGGGGTATGGGGTTAGAAATGATGGTGGAATGAGATGGACATCATTATCCAAAGTACATGTATGAAGACACGAATGGTGTGAATATACTTGTGTACAACCAGAGATATGAAAAATTGTGCTCTATATGTGTAATATGAATTGTAATGCATTCTATTGTCATATATAACAAATTAAAATGAAAAAAAATATATATATATAAAAAGGTAGGGGTGGGGGATGAGTGTTAAGTTCAATTTTGGATTTTAGGTCTGAAGTATATATTGAATTTTATACTTTTCATTACAGATGTCCCAGAGCAGGGACTCAGAAACACAGGAGGAAATTCAATAATAAAGACCAATTAGATGGCAGAGTTAGCTTGTCACTACTTCCCCCAAAGAATACTGAGACTAGTTATTCTGTTGGGCAAAAAGTGAAACCAAAAATGAGAACTGATGATTTTATTTGCAAACCTCTGTCAATATCCATTACAATAAATGAGAAACCCCCTAACTTTCTTTTCAATCTTCATTTTTGAAGTTCATTGTCTTGGCACAGATTCCTAATATTTGGATTAAAATGTCTCGTAGTTGCCCTACACAACTAAGCAAAACCCTATGCAACTAAGCAAGACCCTGTCTCTAATGAAGTACAAAAAAAAAAAAAAAAAAAAAAAAAA
>NW_026000048.1:11334699-11413183 GCF_001458135.2 Marmota marmota marmota | reverse complement strand
GTTTTCCTTAAGTACTGGGGATTGAACCCACAGGCACTCCAGCCCAGTTCTTTATTCTTATTACTTATTTTTTATTTTGAGGCAGGGTCTTGCTGAGTTGTAGAGGCTAGCCTCAAATTTACCATCCTCCTGTCTTGGCCTTCAGAACTGCTGGCATTACAGACTTGTGTCATCTTACTCTTCTCTCTCATGGAAAAACCCTCAAAACCCTTTTGGAGAAACAGATTCATGCAAACTGGATGTTTTACTTCAAATTCATGATCACAAAACTCAAATAGCTTCTCAGAAGGGATCTCACTTCTCTTCAAAGTGTCTCATGTTTTCTCCTCTCTTTTCAAACCTTCTCCATTCTCTCCCTCACCTCCTAGCTAATGACTGTGCCTCGAATTTCACCAAAAAATAGGAGTGATCATGAAAGATATCCTTCCTAGACCCTCTCCTAATTTACAAACCAGATTGTATACATGCCCATCATCACTGTCTTAATACAATGTAGAAATGTCCCTGCCTCTACCAATGGCATTCTTTCCGCTTGTACTTAAAATTCCATACCTTCTTGCCACCACAAGGACTTTGCTACTATAGTGGTCTTTTTGCTGTCTCCTACATCATCAATATTTCCCTCTCCATTGAATCATTACCATTAGAAAACATTTTCTACAATACATCTCATATAAAAGATAAAAAATCAAAATCCTAAAAGAAAAAAAAAAGTCCACCCTCACCTCACATTCTTCTACAGTTGTATTTTTCTGCTGCTCTTCTTGATACAATTTCTGAAATATCTTTTTCCATCTCCAACTCAAGTCTTCAGCTACTCCAACCTGGCCCTACTTCAATGACCTGCATTTTGTAAGGTCACTGTTGGTCCCTATGGTGTTAATTTTCCTTGGCTTCTGAACTATCACTCTCTCCTGGTTTTCCTTTTCCTCATTCACTCTCTTGTTTAGAGACCTGACTTCTCTATATTTAGAAGGTTCTCAGGGTTTAGTCCTTGTCCTTTTCTTGATATATTTTCTTTGGTGATCTTACCTATTCTTAATGCTGTAGATGCAAATGGGCCCCAACTTCCTATGCTTCAACATGTCATTTTTTGACTTTACAATGCCATGAATAGAACTGTCAATAGAAACATGTTTCTAATTTTGATCTTTTCCCTGGGCTGCAAAACACAATGTAGTAGTATTGCTGGGCCATGGCAGCTAAATTAGTCACCTGGTAAGAAGGGGGAACACTAGTAGTGTACTTTGTTGCTGTGTTAGGATGTTTGATAGGTTAAATATATTGAATACACTTTTTTACTTATATTCAATTTACAATATGTTTATAAGGCTCTACCTCCATCATATGTCAAGGATCATCTGCATTACTTATGTTGATGATGCTCTTAATTTTCATCTGTCGGACAAAGCTCCCCCATACTCCAGCAGTCCATTTGATATCTCTAGTTGAATAACAAGACCTTCTTGTGAATATGTTTTCTGCAGTAGAGGGGATCTAACCCAGGCCTTGCAGAGTAGCATTGTACTAGTGACTTACATCTTCAGCCCCCTCTTCTTCTCTTTTGATTCCTCCATTCACATAATTTGTTTTTAACATCTAATGAAAGGCAAAGGTTAACTTGATTTAGGATGAGGACTTAATTTACTAATAGTGAAGTAAACCCACTTAAAGTAGTTACACAAAATAAGGAAACTTTGAAAAGAATTTTGGGTGGCTGACACAGGTTTGGTGTTTTTGAACAGCTGTCTTAATCATTTATCCATGAAATATATTAGTGTTCATCTTTCTCTCTTTTGCGACCCTTGAAATGCGTGATCTAGTGATAACCCCCCCCCAAGCACCAACACTCAGTTTGAGGGGGGTCATTTGCATGCTAAGAATAAATGGGGGCTGGAGATGTGGCTCAAGCGGTAGCGCGCTCGCCTGGCATGCGCGGGGCGCTGGGTTCGATCCTCAGCACCACATAAAATAAAGATGTTGTGTCCACCGAAAACTGAAAAATAAATATTAAAAAATATTCTCTCTCTGTCTCTCCCCGCTCTCTCTCCTCCTCTCTCTTAAAAAAAAAAAAAGAATAAATGGGACATAAAACAGTAAATAGAGGCAGAAACAAAGGCTGAATAAAAGGGAATCTAGACCTACCTCAAGTATTTGAGGTTGTGTAGCAGCTCATTTTCTGGGCTTGGTTATCCAGTGGGGCGCCCCATGTCAAGCAAGAATGAAGACTAGTTTTGTACCTTTGTTCCTTTGGCTTTGGACCAACCAAAGCCAACCGGTAACAACATCCAACCAAATTATGCTGACAAATCTTAACAGTGTTTCAGATGCACAATTTCAGCAATCGAACAGGAAGTGTGTAGCGTGGAGCAGCTGATATCCATCTTAAAAAGTTGACTTTGGTTCGCATTCGGGAAACAAGACTAACCTTATTTTTTTAACGAGTGAGTTCGTTGTAATTTTTAAAATTCGCTTGCTAGAACACAAGGTACTTCAATTTTTTCTTCATTTTATTTTTAGGTAGAACACCCGAAGCTGCTTCTGGAAATTCCCCTACGGGACTTTCGGAGTCATTTAGGGCACTCACCAATCTAGACCCATATTTTAGCAGTTTCTACCTTCTCCCCCTGCTCCAATTTCCTAAATCTTCAAACCTCTCCCCTTGAATTAGTCCAATCAAACTTTCCCTACTTGAACCTCCACCTTACGGTTCGCATCGGGACACACCTATGAGAATCACGTGACCAAACTTGTCCTTAACAGCGCTCCGTAATTCTGCTATTCCACCGCTCTTCCTCGCCTCCTGTTAGCCTAGCCCCGCCTCATTCTCGCTACTCCCCGCCACCTGCGAAGTGCCTGCGCTTGCGCATCTCCAATTCAGGCGCTTTCCCTTTCCTGGCGACCAATCCACTTCCTGCCTCCGGTCCTTGGAACACTCCTCCCTTCTGCTGGGGCCCTGGCTGGAGGTGCAGGTATCGGCTGTCCTAACTACTGCCTGATTGAAAAATTCCCTTCGAGTAGGCGATCTGAACTAACTCTTAAGGGAATAACGCCTTTTTGAGACCTTGCTCCAGATATTCCAAACTAGGGCTAAGTGGAGGACCTCGACAAGCCGGAGAATGAATGATCTGGGATGTTTTCTATCCGGCCATAACGCAGACACCTTCTTCCTCCTTTTCCCTCCCACCTCTCTTCCCTATTTAGTGGTAATCTTCTTCTCATGCTCTTCCTCCCTATTACACACATCATTTCTATCTGAACATACAACATTGGTTGGAAGTGCATGCCTTCCTCCCATTCCCCTACAGGGATATGAGAGTNCGGGGAAGCGCGTTAGGTGTAGTGAGCCAGAGCGGGGATCCGTGGGAGAGGCGTGTGGAGGGGAAGGGACTTGGGGTGTACTTGGGGCTGGTGGCCATGAGCTGCTTCGTTGACTTCCTTTTAATCGCAGGCTGGTTGATTTCCTCGCCTCGCCTTCACTCCAGGGCTCCAGTTCTCTCTGGCTAGTATTGTGGGACTAAGGAAATGATCTCAGGGTGTTGGGTCTCCAGGTTGGCAGAGTCCCCTGCCAGGTTTAGGGGTACACCGGACCTTTGGAGGTTTATAGTGACCGGACCTTTAACTATTATTCTTAAAGAACCTGTACAAGTGATGCATCCAACCAAGTAAAACTGTTACTCATAGTTTTTAGGTTTTCATAAAAATTGGACGAATCATCAGGAAAACCGTTTTTGAACTCTGGTGAAATTCTAAAGATTTTTAATGTCACTTGATGTATTAGGACTTTTTTTTTTTTTTTTTAAAGAATAAAATCAAAGATTGGGAGATACCACATCTGTGCTCTTCTGCCCTTAGAACACTTTGAATAACACAGAATTAAAAGGTAAAACAGTATTTTCTCACTCAAGTATTTTCAGAGCAGTCCGATTGTGATTTCATACATAGTCCATATGTACTTTACAAAAGAATATCTTTAAAAGGGAAACACCACTTTTCTCTGCCCCCTCTCTCCCGGTACACTCTATTGGTATCTGTTTTATCAGTAAAGTAGTTTTACTTTCTTTTGGAAGTTCAGGGTATATTTAGAAAACCAAATAAAATATACAGCCAGTGCCAGGGCACTATTTTGGGAGCTAGGAAGGTGGTTTTGAAGTATGGTTTCCTTTTAAGGGCTGTCTGAATATAGTTGTATTCAGTAAAATAATTTGTGAGAGCAGATCATTAATCATTTTGATTGAAAGATCATTAATTTTTATCTTGATTTTTAAGATAGAATCTATCTAAAGTTCTAGTTTTTAATGAGAAAAACTTTTGGAAACACTTGATGAAGTAGAGCTTGAATTTATTAAAATAAATTTTAGAATTTTTAAAAATATAAGTTAATGCCCAGTTTAATTTTTTTAAGTTAACATAATGCAAATGTGTACTGATTTGAATCATTTTAAAAAAAAAAATCTTACGGGCAGCCAATATAATGGTAAAGAGCACTGGGCTGCCACTAAATCAGTTGTATATATTCTTGGGCAGATCTCACTGCTGCTGCCTCAATATAAAAATTAAGAATTGGAGTAATAAAATCCAGTAGTCATAAGTTGAAAAGTTTCTCATCTTTTGATGGACTTTTCTATGACCTGTGTGAAAGAATTGAAAATGGCCTCTTCATGTTAGCTGCTATACTAGAAATTTAATAACTTTTTAAGGTAAATAGCATTATCTCCATTGTATTGATGAATAATTGGAATTATTAGAAAAGTTGCCCAATTTCTATAGTTAGCAGTTTTCAGAGTTGAGATTCAAATTTAAAGTCTTGACTTTAAAGTGCATGCATGCTGTTTTCAGAAGTTGCATTGCTGCCTGTACATAAACCTTTAGATTTTTTTTTAATGTTGTTTAGTTATCAGTGGATTTTTATTTATTTATATATGGTGCTGAGAATAGAGCCCAGTGCCTCACACGTGCTAGGCAAGTGCTCTAGCACTGAGCCACAACCCCAGCCCAAACCTTTAGATTTTTCTCATATTTTGTTCACTGAAATTTAGTTCCAAGTGTACTTTGGAAGTATGTTTTTAATATAAGAATGACGTAATTCAAAGGAGATGCCTGTACCAAGATTTAAGGGTCTTACAGAGAATCTATTCTATCATATTCTAGAGCAGGATATATCTTAATTTGTGAATGACTTCTAGAACTTGTACATATTTAGAACTTATTAAATAAATGAATATTGTAGAGTCACAAAAATTTGTGACTCCATGGAGCTAATAAATGATTCTTTAAGAACTTGCCAGGTATCAAGGGAATTTCTTAATGTTTTAGAATAATTTCTGATTTAATTTTATCTCTTTAAATTAAGCATAAGTTATAAATTCTAATGCCATTTTTTAAAATTGAGAATTGTAGTTTCTTATAACCCCAGAATGTCACTTGTTGATGTTTCACATCAGAAAATACAAATTCTAGCCAGGCATGGTTGTACACACTTGTAATCCCTGAGACTCTGGAGGCTGAAGCAGGAGGATCCTAAGTTCGTCGAAGCCTTGGTAATTTAGACCCAGTCTCAAAAACGGCAGGTGGGTTGCTGATGTAGTAGAGGACCCCTAGGTTCAGTCACCAGTACTGTAAAAACAAAACAACAACAATAAAACACAACCAAATTCTATGTAAACATTATTCTGTTTTGTTTTTTGGACATAATCACTGTTATCCCTAAATAAAATTGTGTTATGACCTTAGACGTTATGTATATACTTTATACTTGTCTGGAGTCGGCCAGGAAGTTGAAAACATGTGAAATAACTGCCTAATCACTATCAAGGACTCTTCCTATGTTTAAGATTCATAATTCTATGATTTGTCATAGTCAGCATCTATGATCAAGTCTTCCATCTCACAATTTGGTACTCTCAGTGTTCTTAACTTTGGTTAAGAGTATGGGTTCAGATTCCAGCTCTGTCACCAGCTGTGAAGGCCTTGGTCAAGTTACTTGGTCAAGTCTCAGTTTACTAATTTATAAGATAGGGAAAACAATAGCCATCTCATAAAGATTTTAGTATTAATTGGGGAAATATATATAATATGTTTAATATGATACCAATGAGTAGCTGTTAGTATTAAATTGTTTGAAAGTGCTTTTTTTTAGGGTATGATATTTTCACATTAAAGATGGGTATTTAATTGAAGATGTGTGAGAACGGATAATTACCCTTCCATTAGTAAATGCTAGTGTTGTCTTGACCATAAATAATAGTTACATGTTTTATTTTAGTAGTGATTGTTTAAACAGGAGTAACAGCTGTTATTTGTTCTGAATTCTACCAGTGGGGTTAATACGAGCTTTTGGGTAATGTCAAAATAATCATAGAACATGGAAATGCAGGAGAATAAGAAAGTAAAGGAGGAAAAAGAGAAGACTGAGAGAAGGTGCAGACTGTGGCCACTAAACTACTGTGTCTTACAAAAGTTACTTCTGCTGGCCTATGTTGTCTTCTTTGATAAGACTTTTTTTGTTGTTGTTGGCAGAAGCAAATCCTCTTTATAAAATATTTATTACTGCAAGTCTTATTGCTGTAGTTTAAAGCCCGCATTTGAAATTATTTAAGAATGCTGTGTATATACTTTGGCAGAAATATTATTTTCTTGTATAAAATCTTCAGGTTATTTAAGAATTAAAACATTAATACTGTCCATAAAATAAATCATATTAGAAAACTAAATCTGAGTAGGTAAATATTTTTTAGAAATGAAAAAATCTTGAATTTTGCTGGGAAATTTTTTTTTTTTTTTTTTTAGTGGTGCTGGGGATTGAACCCAGGGCCTTGTGCATGCAAGGCAAACACTCTACCAATTGAGCTATGTCTCTAGCCCCAGGAAATGTTTTTTTTTTGTTGTTGTTGTTGTTCCAGTGTTTGTTCTTTCCAGTATTGAGCCTACATTTGTACACTAGTCCTGTCCAATAGAAATTTTCATCATGCTAGAAATATTCTATATCTGCACTGTCCTATGTTGTAGTCACCAATTGTGTGAAATTGAGCATTTGAAATATGGCTGGTGACTGTCTGAAGTTCAAGTTTTATTTAATTTTAACTAATTTACACTTAAGTAGCCACATGTGGCCAGTTCAGTGATTTTCAGCTAGTGGTGATTTTGCCCTCAGGGACATTTAATACCTGTATTCACAATTAATTGAGACACTGTTTTGGAGTGGATAATGATTGAATCTGGGTAATTGGTACAGTGAAGTTCTTTTATACTGTGCTGTCACTTTTATGTTTGAATTTTTCTCTAAGTAAAAAGTTTTAAAAATATTTGGAAATAGGCATAACTAATAATGATAGACTGTGAAATGAGACCAATGTGTTTATTATCACAGATACTAGTCATTTTGCATGCTTTTATTTAATCTCACAATTACCAACCTTCATTAATATGTTTTGTTTAAAAAGTAGCATCACATCACTAAATAAAATTCATTGTATTTGTAGTACTCACTTTCTTCTACTCTTACAGATTGTCCTGGGTCACATAATGCCAGCTGAGCGTAAAAAATCAGCAAGTATGGAAGAAAAAGAATCTTTATTAAACAACAAGGAAAAAGACTGCAGTGAAAGACGGCCAGTGTGCAGCAAGGAGAAACCAAAAGACGATCTCAAGATCACTGCCAAGAAGGAGGTCAGTAAGGTCCCTGAAGACAAAAAGAAGAAACTGGAAGAAGATAAGAGAAAAAAGGAAGACAAGGAACGCAAGAAAAAAGAGGAGGAAAAGGTGAAGGCAGAGGAAGAATTGAAAAAAAAAGAGGAAGAAGAAAAAAAGAGACATGAAGAGGAAGAGAGAAAAAAGCAAGAAGAGCAGGCAAAACGTCAGCAAGAAGAAGAAGCTGCTCAATTGAAGTAAGAAATTTTAATCATTGATATGATGGAATGGGAAGATTGGATTATTTTGGAGAAAAATGATTATTTGAAATAAAACTGACTAGGTGCACCTCTTTGAGGTTTATGAGTATCTTAAATTGTTCTCTTAGTTCCACCCTTGATTAAGGAGGTCCTTTAATTATTTAGTTTAAGTAATAGTAGTCATCTTTAATAGTTTACGAGGTCTGTGGTAATCTGGATTGTTTTTTTTTTTTCTTAAACTTTCTTTTCATAGTATGATAATACTCTTATTATCAGCTACACTTTTTGCCAAAGTTTTTTTAGTATCTCTTTTTCATGAAGTTTAGGTGTGGTAGGCAGTAGTAATGACCACATTTTGCAGTATTTGCAACCCTGAGAGTTAAATGCTTATTATTTTAATTTTCTTTTTAAAAATAATAAATTCATGTTCTTTTTGGGGGGGTGGGGGTTCCAGGGATTGAACTCAGGGGCACTAGACCACTGAGCCAAATTCCTAGCCCTCATATTCAGTTTTACAATAACATTTTCTCCCTTTCTTATTAAAAGACTTTAAAAACAAAACACTACTTTTTATTGGGGAAATTTCAAATATTTGGAAGCAGAATGGCATAATGAACCAGCCTCTCTATCTACCCAGCATCAACAATTGCCAAATTTTCCTCATGGAATAATTTTAAGTATCATATTATTTTACTTGTAAAGAATTCTTTATAAAAAAAAGAATTATCTAATTCAAATACATAATAAAGAATTATCTAATTCAAATACATAATACATTATTAAGATGTACTTACATTGCTAAGCTTTTGTTTGGCTAGGAACTTTCCAAAAAATACTCAAATGTTCACGTTCCCAGTGGTGGACACATCCTCTATGTTAACATATTAGAGCTTTTTGGTGGAAAAATCATAGAATTATAGAGTAAGTCGGGAATGATTATCTAAAAAAGATGAGATAAAATTTTTTTGTGGGGCTGGGGATGTGGCTCAAGCGGTAGCGCGCTTGCCTGGCATGCGTGCGGCCCGGGTTCGATCCTCAGCACCACATACAAACAAAGATGTTGTGTCTGCCGAAAAACTAAAGAATAAATATTTAAAAAAAAAATATATAATAAATAAATAAATAAAATTTTTTTGTAAATTTATGTATATATATTTTTAAAGGGAATATTATGCTCCAAACATTTTGATTTTGTTTATTTGTTTTTATGTGTTGCTGAGGATTGAACCCAGTGCCTCACACATACTAGACAAGTGCTCTACCACTGAGCCACAACCCCAGGCCTCGCAGACTCTTTTTTTTTTTTTTTAATGTTTTTATTTATTTATTTATTTATTTTTTAGGTGTGGATGGACACAACTCAATGCCTTTATTTTTATGTGGTACTGTGGTGCTGAGGATCGAACCCAGGTCCTGCCCGTGTTAGGCGAGCGCTCTATTGCTGAGCCACAATCCCAGCCCCTTCACAGACTCTTAAAGTCAGATTATTATTCTCCTCTCAACCCTGCTCAGATTACTGCAGATTGCTGGTTTCATCTCTTCAGTGGAAAAATGGATGTATCTTAAGTTTTTAGAATAAGTTGAGTTTATTCACTTTCTATTAAAGGACTTTTAACTGATAGTTTTCGTTCCTTTCCACATTTTTTAAATTATGCTTGAATTTTTAGCAAGTGCTTTCTTGAAAGTTTCATTAATGCTCAGTATGGAAAAAAGTATCTAGTATTTCAAATCAGTTTTTTGTGCTGGAGTAGAGCACTTGTCCTAGCTTTTGAGAGACTCCGGATTCAATTGTTAGTACCTCAAAAAAAAAAAAATTTTTTTTTCTCCCAAAACATTTTAAATAAATTTTCTTAAAATGCTTAATCCGCCCCCCCCCCATATTGGGGGGCCTCATGCATTCCAGGCAAGCACTCTTATCACTAAACTACTTGCCTAGCCCTACAATTATTATTTGTTGAAATATTTTTTGTGGATGGTTTTTTTTCTGTATTTACCCCATGCCTTTGCTTGCTTTACATTTTACATCCTTCTTGAGCATATTTTATTTTCATATGGGCAGAATGATTTTTAATTTTGTTTTTGTTGTTTTTTTGCAGTGCTGGGGATTGAACCCAGGATCTTGAGCGCATTAGTAAGCACACCACCATAGTCCCACCACAACCCACATTTTAAAATTTTGATCTAGTTGTTTTCAATCCTTTGCTCTACTCACATGCAGTATTAATCAGCATATTGAGCTCTCATTGTGTTAAGTCATTAATAAAATGTCTTAAAAAGTAATGAAAACTCAATTTGGTTTTTGATCCCCTTGGATTCTGATACACACATGATTATTTTTTCATTGGCATTTATTCTTATGGGATTTATCAAGGATGCTTTGAAATATATATTTACTTATGTTTTTGCTTTTTACATAGAGAAAAAGAAGAATCCCTTCAGCTTCATCAGGAGGCTTGGGAACGGCATCAATTAAGAAAGGAACTCCGCAGCAAAAACCAAAATGCTCCAGACAACCGACCAGAGGAAAATTTCTTTAGCCGCCTAGACTCGAGTTTGAAGAAAAATACTGCTTTTGTCAAGAAACTAAAAACTATTACAGAACAACAGAGAGACTCCTTGTCCCATGATTTTAATGGCCTAAATTTAAGCAAATACATTGCAGAAGCTGTAGCTTCCATTGTGGAAGCCAAACTAAAAATCTCTGATGTGAACTGTGCTGTGCACCTGTGTTCTCTGTTTCACCAGCGTTATGCCGACTTTGCCCCCTCACTTCTTCAGGTCTGGAAAAAACACTTTGAAGCAAGGAAAGAGGAGAAAACACCTAACATTACCAAGCTGAGGACTGATTTGCGTTTCATAGCAGAACTGACGATTGTTGGGATTTTCACTGACAAGGAAGGTCTTTCCTTAATCTATGAACAGCTAAAAAATATTATTAATGCTGATCGAGAATCCCACACTCATGTTTCTGTGGTGATTAGTTTCTGTCGCCATTGTGGAGATGATATTGCTGGACTTGTACCAAGGAGAGTAAAGAGTGCTGCAGAGAAGTTTAGTTTGAGTTTTCCTCCTAGTGAGATAATTAGTCCAGAGAAACAACAGCCTTTCCAGAATCTTTTAAAAGAGTACTTTACATCTTTGACCAAACACCTGAAAAGGGACCACAGGGAGCTCCAGAATACTGAGAGACAAAACAGGTGATTTTCAAATGTTTCTCAGAATTGAGAATTTATTTTGGAGCTCATACTTAAAAATGTTTAAAGTCTTCATGCTACTGAAAGAACTTATGGAAAAGGGCTGCTTACAGGTGATTTTTTAACATTCCAGGAAAATTTCCAAGTATAACAGTCTAAATACTCATGTTTAAATCGAAAATAGATTTTGTTTCTGATTTTAAAAGAAATCTGGCACGTAGACGGTTATTTTTGCTTTGTGGATGTTTTATTCCTGCAATTTTAAAGTTTCCTTAATATTGAGTAAATTTTCTTTTCTGTCACTTTTAACTTCCCTGTTACTATTTTTTTTTATGATTTGATGTTCTCTCTCTATAACTGGTTTGCTTTCATTGTTTTGTACTTAAAGTTGATAATGTCACTGCTGCTACTTGCTCTTTTTAAGAAATGAGTCACTCATTAGCAGTGGTATTTCAGAACAGAATTTTGAGAAATAGTGCATAAAATTACCTGTGAGAAATTTTCTTTGCAACTATAAAATGCTTTTATAGAAGGCTTCTTGGGGCGCATCCATTTGAAATTCTAAAGGAATAGTGTGCTGTGGCTGTGGTAAATTGATGAAGAGACCTGACTAGGGCTAACTTTGATTTATACAAGATATTTGTAGACTCAGTTGAAAATGCAAGGAGGAGTCACCAAGCTAGAGGTTGATATAGTTTGTGGACATTGAATCAACTTTTATGAAGGAGGGGTGAGTGGTTGCAGAAAGGAGGTAACAGCAATATATTTTTGCTGAATATAACTAGTTAAATTGCATGGTTGAGAACCTGGAATTACTATTTATCAGAAATTAGTATGGGGGGAGAGGAGTACCTTTCTGTTCCCAAAAGCATGCAGTGGAGAATAGGACTGTCAGTAATTACCACTAGAAGATGATTGACTTAGCCAGAAGAGAACACAGTAACTATATGCCAGTAGAGGTATAGTTATGACAGGGTCATGTAGATGCAGAAATTATGTGGTTAAAGCTGGTGGCTAAATGTCAATGAGAATTTAAGATAAAAATGTTGTTATCAATGATTCTTCAAAAAAAAAGGCCATATGTGTGGTAATAGATGCTTATAGTTCCGGCTACTCGGGGCTGAGAGGTTCACTTGAACCCATCAGTTTGAGGACTGCCTGGGCAACATAGCAAGTCCTTCATTGGGCACAGTGGTGCATGCCTGTCATCCCAGTGGCTTCGGAGGCTGAAGCAGGAGGATCGTGAGTTCAAAGCCAGCCTCAGCAAAAAGCAAGGCAATAAGCAACTAAGTGAGACCCTGTCTCTAAATACGAAATAGGGCTGGGATGTCGCTCAGTGGCTGAGTGCCCCTGAGTTCAATCCCCAGTATCCCCCACCAAAAGAAGAATTTCTATTCTTGACTTGTATTTTGGAATTTTAATAGTTCTCACATATTTAAAGTTTCTTAATTGTGAGTTCCATAATTTGTCATCTTCATAGTCTTTTCCCATACTTTTAATTTTATTTATTTATTTAAAATTTTTTTTTAATATTTATTTTCTAGGTGTAGATGGACACAACACAATACCTTTATTTTTATGAGGTGCTGAGGATCGAACCCGGGCCCTGCCCATGCTAGGCGAATACTCTACCACTGAGCCACAATCCCAGTCCTTTTCCCATACTTTTTTTTTTTTGAATTTTTTAATATTTATTTTTTTAGTATTTGGCGGACACAGCATCTTTGTTTGTATGTGGTGCTGAGGATCGAACCCCGGCCGCAGGCATGCCAGGCGAGCACGCTACCACTTGAACCACATCCGCAGCCCCCATTTTTCCCATACTTTTTAAAAAAATGTTTATTTTTTAATTTTAGGTGGACACAATGTTTTTAGTTTATGTGGTGCTGAGGATTGAACCCAGTGCCTCATGCTCTGGCGAGTGCTCTACCTCTGAGCCATAACCCTGGCCTCCTTTCCCATACTTTCTATTTAATATATTCACAACTCTTTACTTTGTCAGTATGCTAATAAGTAATTAGTTTTATTGGCTACTTTAAGGGTGTTTGTATATTTATTTTTGGTCTCACAGAATCTTAGAGAAAGTCTACAGTGATTTAATCTAGTCACCTCTCCAATTCAGAAATATACTTTACAGATTCATAATGGATCTTATCTAACATTGTTATTCCTCTTAATACCTCCCAAAGGAGCTCAGTGTTCTCTGAACCATTCCAGTGTTGAACACGTATTTGTTTTGAATTCTTTGTTATATCAAGCTGAAATTGAACTCCCCGTAAAATGATTCATTTTAATTTAGGTTTCTTTTTCTTTTTTCTTCCTGGTACAAGTAGAATAAAGCTACTTAAAGTGGGAGTCATGAACTTTTTTACTTGTTCACAATGAATTAAGTATAAGATACTGAGTCAATATTTAGAAGTATTAAAATAATTTTCTATTGCCCTGATATTCTTTCTGTATTTTATGAAAATATCTATAATGATTGGGGGGAAATCAGTCCTTTACCACAGATGTTTGAGAAGCACTCGTGTGTGACATGTATCTTCTTTTATTCCCATACTTTACCTTAGATATTTGTAGACTGCCAGCATGTTTTCCATATTAAATACCCTCAGTTCTTGAGTTTGTTCCAGGACTTCCAGGTACTCCACTATCTTTAGGACATTTGTTTTTGATGCATTCTTTTCTGTGATCTAAAACTGCTTTGGCTTTTATAATATCCTTTTCATTCTTTTCACTTTTCATTAGGCTTATTTTCACTGCTATCAAGCTATTTCTTCATCTTGAACTAATACTTTTTTAACCTGAAGTATGTACTTTTGTAATTTAAACCTTTAAAGATGCTTTTGGCATACTACTTTAACCTAAAGATAATTTTGAATATTGATTTTTAGTTAAGTACGTAGATAAATATATGAGAACCTATCTGCTGACTTTAAGCTTTGACAAGCATATCTTCTGTTTATTTATTATTCAAATTGTTGATAAACAACTTTGGCTTTCTTTGGAAATTTTTATTCATTTGGATACAGAACTATTAATCTATGTTTATTAGAGAAGGTTACTTGCCTAGTATAGATTGACATTATCCTTGTGGAAGCCATTTGCCATGGGAGACTTTGTTCACTTACAGACATAATAATTTGGGGGATGTGAGAATCTTAATCATAGAAAACAGTTGGCATATGGCTTTATAAATTACTCATGCCATAGGGTAGCTTCAGTCCAAGCATCCTCTATAGTGTGGATGCAGATACCTGACTGAGCAAAAAAGTGCTGAGGAATGGATTAATGCCCAATCCCTGCTTGACCCAATGTTAGTTTTTTCCCTTTTAAGGAAACATTAAAGTATACTGATAAAATAATCAGTTTCTAAAAGATTGTCCTTTCCAGCCAGGTGTGGTAGCACACCTCTCTAAACCTTAGCTACTTGGGAGGCTAAGACAGGAGGAGTGCAAGTTCAAGGCCAGCATGGACAACTTAGTGATACCCTGTCTGAAAAAAATAAAATAAAAAGAACTGGGCATGTAACTCAGTAATAGAAGGCACCTGGGTTCCTTTCCCAGTACTAGGGAAAAAAATATAGTTTCTTCTTCCCAATTATTATCTAGTAGGTGTTTTCATGGGAATAAGTCACTGTCAGTAGTTTTCCCAGTGGGGTTTCTTTTGGGTCTGATAATGCTAGAAAACCAAATACCAAGCTAGCTCATACTTAAGACTCATGTAGTTAAATTTCTTTAAGCCTTTATTCATTATTTTTAAAAACAGTCAAACACGGAATTATTTTCAGTCTAGGACTCATAAGTACTCTCAACTATTTTAATGTAACTTGGGAGATAGCAGATAAAAAAAAGATAACTTCTTTTATTAGAAGTCATGATACAGTAAAGTTTGTACTTAAAAATTTATTCAACCAAATTTTTTTTTTTTTTTTGTACTGGGAATTGAACCCAGGGGTACTTAACCACTGAGCCACACCCCCAGACCTTTTTTATATTTTATTTATAGATGGGATCTTACTGAGTTGCTTAGGGCCTTTCTAAGTTGCTAAGGCTGGCTTTGAACTTAAGATCCTCCTGCCTTAGCGTTTCGAGCCACTGGGATTACAGGCATGGGCCACTGTATCTGGCTTCAACCATTTTTTAAACAGACAAGTAAAATCTCTGGTTCTTTCTTAAAGACATGAGAGTGAATGAGCAAAAGAAGTGATTAAATGAGTCATATTGAGCCTTCTAACTTATATTTGGACCTATTTCATAGTTAATGGTAGCAGGTAGTTTTCATATGTACTTACGTAGCAGGTAGTTTCTTAGTACCTAAGAAAATTTGCAGTTTTAAGCAAACAATATGGTTGACCTTGGGTAATTTTTTTTCTTTCTTTCTTTTTTTTTTTAAATATCAACCCTTCCATTCTTTTTAGTTGTAGATGGACATAATATCTTTATTTGTATTTACTTACTTATTTATTTATTTTATGTGGTGCTGAGGATTGAACCCAGGGCCTCACGCTTGCAAGGCAAGTGCTCTAGCCCTGAGCTACAACTCTAGTCCTGGGTTGGGTAAATTCTAATAAATTTGAATCTATAAATGTTTTTATACACACTTGGTTAAGTGATTTGGGGAGCTATAATTAATATTCATACATTTTAAATTATCATCTAGTAATATTTGCCAATTTGGAGTAAATAGCTTTTTAGAAGTATTGCCTTCTGTTATATTCAGTTCTTAACTTTTCTTTCAAGTGAATTATACCTATCCTTGTAGTAGGTTGTTTGATCAGTGGTAGTGTTTAAGCATTGTTAAGTATGACCTCGCTGTAGTTTAGACTTAAGGAAGTTCTAAATATTTAAGAGCTCTAAAATTGTTATCTGTTGTTTTATATTCTACTAATTTTGATTAAATGACTTTAATATAGTAGTTGTTTGATAAACACTCAAATGGGTACAGTTAGGCTTTACTATATATTCATCTTTTCAAAAGATAATGCATCCATAATCAAATTAATTCTAAAATGAGGTCAGAAGAAAATTTGATAATTCTAGAGCAAATTTTTATGACAGTTTGACAGAATACAGGAGGACATAAAAAGTAAAACCCAGTGGTTTTTCTTGAGTCTCCTTCATGATAATTTTTTCAAGATTTTGGCCATGTTATTTTGTATGATCGCACAAGGGCAAAGTTAAAAAAGATGTTCTGTATTCTTGCTGAGATTTTTTTTCTTTATTAATTTGGCTAATGGAAGAAAGTCTTACCTTCCCTACAGTGTGTTTTAGCAGGGTTTTTCCCCCCTTCTGAAAACACCATTTTAATTTAATATAATGTATGACCTGTATGATCTTTTTTTTTTTTTTTTTTAAAAAGGCCACCCGCAAGGCTGTTAACTTTCTTTTTTTTTTTTTGAGAATTTTTTAATATTTATTTTTTAGTTTTTGGCGGACACAACATCTTTGTTTATATGTGGTGCTGAGGATCGAACCCGGGCCGCACGCATGCCAGGCGAGCACGCTACCGCTTGAGCCACATCCCCAGCCCCGACCTGTATGATCTTAATTGATCTTCACATTACTCCTAAAAGAACACCTTTATTTTGAAGGTAATAGATTGAGGGATTTAAGAAGTTGCCCAGTGTAACAAAGATCAGGTTCTTTGCTTCAGTGCAATACTTTTCACAATTATATAGTGCCCATTATTATCTGTATTTAGTACTTTTTCTTCTTTTTAAAATGTCTCCAGTGTTAGCCACTCTGTAGTTACCAAGTTAATGTAAATGACGAACCTGAAAGAGACCATAAAGCACCTTAAACTGGGTAGGGTTGCTTTGACATATGCATTTGAGAGACATAATTTCAGCGTATAGTAGATAATTTTAGCTTGAGGGTCAGCCTAGTCCAGTATTGAAGAGCGTGGATTCTGGAGCCAGAATTAGACCTTTTACTCATTCATTCTATAATCTTGGGCAAGTTACCTAACCACATCTCTGTGCTTTAATTTTCCCATCTGTAAAATGGGGCTAACAATAGTATTCTACCTCTGAGATAGATGTGAATTATGTAATGAATTCTTAGCTTTAAAAAGCACTTATAAACAGTATCTGGCACATGTTAAGTGTTGAGTAAATATTAGCTGTTATGAATATGTTCCATGCTTAATCTTTCTAAAAACACTTGATTGAGAATTTCTCATCTTTTTTTTTTAAAATATTTATTTATTTAGTTAGTTTTCGGCGGACACAACATCTTTGTTTGTATGTGGTGCTGAGGATCGAACCCGGGCTGCACGCATGCCAGGCGAGTGCGCTACCACTTGAGCCACATCCCCAGCCCTCTCATCTTTTTATCATTTTGAGAATTTGAACATTAAACTTATTAAATCTTTTTTTTTTTTTTTAGTGCTGGGGATTGAACCCAGGGTCTTGTGCATGCAAAGCAAGTACTCTACCAACTGAACTATATCCCCATCCCTAAACATTATTAAGTCTTAATAGCTTTTTTTAAAAAAATCATTATTATGATTTTAGTTGTAGATGTACAGGATGCCTTTATTTTATTTGTTCATTTTCATGTGGTGCTAAGGATTGAACCCAGTGCCCATGAATGCTAGGCAAGCGGTCTGCTGCTGAGCTACAGCCCCATCCCCCTTAATAGCTTTTTTAAAAACTAATTTTTCAAGAAAATACAAAGCAACAAAATAACCGATACAAAATTTAAAACTAACAAAGTAACTAAAGATGAAAAAATGTCTCTTAATACAAGGCATTAATAGTTTTCTGGTTTATGAGATCAAATGCTTAATTCAAGAATGGACTATTTGATATTTTCTGTCAGTGTTACAATATTAAATGAGTAATATTGAAAGTGCTTCACAGGGGCTGGGGTTATAGCTCAGCGGTAGAACGCTTGCCTCGCACTTATGAGGTACTGGGTTTGATCTTCAGCACCACAGAAAAAAATAAATAAAATAAATAAAGATTGTGTCCATCTTTTTAAAAAAAATCTTAAAAAACAAAAAGTGCTTCACAAACCTAAGATTGATACACCATATGCTCTCAGACAGTGATGGCTCATATAAAGTTGGGTAAAGGTGATCTACTTTTTAAAATATTTTTATTTTAATGAGTAAGACTTAAAATGTTTTTTTTTAATTGTTTGCTTTTCACATCTGTAAAAGTGGATCAGTACATCCCTATTGTACAATAATTTGAGAAGGAATGAAGTAGATCATAAACATTTTACAGTGACACTAAATTGATTAATTCCTGTCATGACAGGGGTTGGCATACTATGGCTGGTAGGCCAGCTTAGTCCCATGATTAGTTTTTGTACCTTTTTAAATGGTTGAAAAACATCAAAAGTAGAATGATACTTTTTGAAACATGAAAATTATATGAAATTCAAATTTCAGTGTTCATAAATAAAGTTGTATTGTAATGTAGTCATACATTGTTTACATACTGTTTGTGACTGCTTTTGTACTATCATAGCAGGATTGAGTAGTTTCCACAAAAACCCTGTGGTCTGTAAAACCTAAAAATATTTACTCTCTGGCTTAAAATGTTCACTGTTTATAGAAAAGGTTTACTGACTTCTGATCTATGACATTTTCAAAAGAATGGTTTTAGTTCAACTTTATGTAATAAATATTTCAAAAAGATAGTAATTAAAATGGTTCATGATGAATTGTTTTTAGCTTACATGTATTTTCAGCGTTATATTCCCATGGAAATTTTAGTGAGAGATGGTGGTTGTAGCTCAATGGTAGACCATTTGCCTAGCATGCCTTGGAGACCACAGGTTTAATCCCCAGCACTGTAAAAAAAAAAAAAAAAATTAAATATTTTTTAAGTTTTTTTCTTTCTTTCTTTTTTTTTTTTTTTTAATAACACTAATATAAAGAAGAAGATCTCTTTGTTCAAATGTGTTGTGAAGTTTAGTTCACAGAGGTGCTTTCTTTTCTTTTTCTTTTTTCTTTTTGGCAGTGTGGGGATTGATCCCAGGGCCTTGCACCTCGTCACAGAGATTTTCTAAAAACATTTATTTTCTCTTCCGTTTTTATAGAGTTACAAAAAATTGACATATACAGTACATAAGTTATAAATGTTTCATTTTAATTTCATTAGAATTTCTAAGTGATTCTAGTGTTTTTGAATGTTCAAGTACCTGTTATATGTTGTTTGTCTACTTTAAGTCTTCTATTTAGTCTTATTACATACTGTGGATTTAGTCAGATATTTATGAAATGGTCAAGGAAAACATGAATAAAATTTGTTGTATCTTGTCCTGCTTACTAAGTACTCTGTTTAAGATGGGTTAGAAGACAAACCAACCAAATCTAAACTTTTTCATTGAGAATTGTTCTTATAATAATAATCTTCTCTTTAGGTGGTTAGGTAGATTAGTGCTGTTAAAAGAATTTGATCATGGAATTGAGAGTAGGAGGAGGACAAGGTCTATTTTTGAAGCTTTTAAGTTTTAGTTTGATTTCAGTAGACTGGAAAGGAACTGTAGCATAGACACAGAGAATCATTATTGAGTTAAGTCACTTTTAACTGACCAGGTTCAGAGTACCAGGCAAGTAGTTGAATGAGAAGTTGGACTGTTCATTTTCTGTTCTCGATATTCATCACTTTGATACTGTTTATGTATCAGAAATCCTTAGTATTGTTTATCTTAACCAACTGTGTTTACTTTAGATGAACAGAATGTCAGAACTTATTAGAGAAATGATTTTTCAGGTTATGTTATTCTGAGATATTTTCCAGTTTCTTTCCATTGTCATTTGAGGTTATGAAATCTCTTAGGATAATTATCCCTTCCAACATAATTTGCTTCAAAAAGAACTCTTCAATTTTTATCAGTTAACATATTTCTAATAATACATGGCAAACATTTTAAAGCTTACTTTTGAAAATCATTTATTTAATGGCTTAAAAAAAGCAAAAAAGCTTCCATAATCATTTGTTTTAGAATTTCTGATTAAAAGTTCCCCCATGTTGGATGTGGTGGCCTATTCCTGTAATCCCAGCAGCTCAGGAGGCTGAGGCAGGAGGATCATAAAAGAAAGTTTCTTTCATGGGTTTTTAAGTTTTAAAGTTCATTCATAAACTTATTAGATGAAGCTTTGTTTTTGCCTATAATATCAGTTTGAAATAAATATTTGAAGAGGGGATAAAATTGTTTTCTAATAATATTTTTTAGAGTTTTTAGAGAAACATTGAATTATCATCATTAGACTATTTTTACATTTTTCTGATATGTTGATAGAATGATATTGTCTAATATATATTTAAATTATAAGAAAATTGGCTTTAAAAATTCTAATTTTAGACCCTGAGAGGCCACATTTGAAAAAGGGAAAATGATTGAAATTAATGATGTGCTTGTAAATGGGAACTGATTTTCCTAACATAGAAAATGTTATTTGGAATATTTCAGAATTTCAACAAAAGTTTTTGTGAGAATAGATTAACAAAGGAAAGTTTGGAAATTGTTCCAAATAAGAGGAAAGAATAAGTCTAGGCATAATTATTCTACTTTATTTTCTTCTACTATTAAGATGATAGTATCTTAAAAAATAAAACTAAAAACTCATTTTCTTCCATGTTTATAAGAAAACTGAAATGACAAGTAATGAGAAAACTTCTAAGTTTTACTTTTGAAAATGACTTAATTTATAATTTATGATTGATTTTAAAACCTGTGTTGTATTGCATTATGGTTTATAAATTTCAGATGTTATACCACCACATAAATATTTAATACAGAAAAAATTGGATTCTTTTGTATAAGTTTCAACTGTTTTTCCTGATATGGTGGGAATTTGGACTTTGTAAATTTTGGTATTTTCCAGTATTGCATTTGTAATCATTGGTGACCTATTGGTATAGTGTTATAAAGTGAAAGAATAATTGTATCTTCTAGTCTCCTCAAGATAGCCTGGACTTGGGTAAGTGGGTTGCTCAATTAATATTTGTGAAATGGATAAATAACCAGTATTTGTAGTGTAAATTGAGAATTGGATCTATGGGTGATGTAGGCTTCTTAAGATACAGTTTGATTCATACCGTCATAGAAGTTTAACTGATTCTGTTTTTGAACCTATTCAAAACTGTTGTTTTTGCAATCTGACTTTTGGTTAACTGTATGAGTATGGCATAACAATATTAAATAATTTATAGTACATTGTTAAACATGACACGATAAAATCATTGTGGAGGTTTAAGGATAACTGATTATAACTTGTTGCTTTGGAAAACTAATTTGTTAATTGCATTAAATATTTTTTGATTAATTGTATCATAGGGAGAGTATTGCTGTAACAAAATACTCAGTCTTTCATTATTTAGTTGTATATGGTTAAATATTAATGGCATTTTGAATACATCATTTTTTTTTGAGGGAATTTTAATTGTTTAGGTCATTTGATTATATATATTTTAATTTTCAGATATATCTAGAAAATGTAATAAAAATTAAGTTATCAAGGAAGGTTGTACTAAATTTGTGTTTCGAGAAGATCGGATTTTTATGGTACATTTCCCATGTAACAACACATATGTGTGCTTTGATGAGTTTATCAGATTATTTCATCATTTGCTTATAGGCGTATTCTACATTCTAAAGGGGAGCTAAGTGAAGATAGACATAAACAGTATGAAGAATTTGCTATGTCTTATCAGAAACTGCTGGCAAATTCTCAATCCTTAGCAGATCTTTTGGATGAAAATATGCCAGATCTTCCTCAGGACAAACCAACACCAGAAGGTAAGGTGTCCTTAAAAGCACTAACACTTACCTTTAGCCTTGTCAAATGTATATTATTGAAAATTTAAGTTTAAAATGGCTTCAGAATATTTTAAATAAAGAAATGGTATCTAGGTCTAATAAATAACCTTGAAAAATTATTTGAACTGCATCCTCAAATAGAAAAGACTTTATACTTAGAGAATAATTATTAGTCATTATAGCAATTTCCTTCAGCTTTTTTTTAATAGATATCCTCAGATTATATCCAAATAGGGACCTGTCTTACACTATACTTGGGATTACAGAAAGATTTACTTGATAAGGTAATGAGAAGGTGAACTGGATATTGGGATTCTAATATTTATTTATCCTTGTTTTTGATTTATTGTTTTGAATGATATTTAGAACTAAAGTTTACTTTGTTGTTTTATGAGATGAATTATTAGTAAAAGGAGTTGTTTTTCATATTATTTCAAAGGTGTTTTAAACTTCCTTATTCTTTTTCAGGGGGTTCCTAATACTTTTACCTCATTATAACAAATATTTGATAAAATAATTATGGCTACATTAGGTAGATAAGTATTAACAAATCATTAATCTTTAAAACATCCTGTCCCCAGATATAGATACGGATGAGCTTCCTGCATTAGAGTGTGGAAAGGGATCCTCCACCACAAGTGCCATTGGCAGGTCTGAAAGGCAGGTAGCTAGCTGGTTTACACTAATCAGCAAGTAGTGAGGCCACAGCACACATTTGAATTTTATGGATAAGATGCCTATTTACAGAGGCAAAGAAGGGAGAAAGAACCAATTGTAAGGCTCAGTTTTTCTAGTCCATTTCTCAAACTATTGGGATAAAAAACCAACTACTAAGAAAGTAATTCAGGCTGGGGTTGTGGTAGAGCACTTGCCTAGCACATCTGAGGCACTGGGTTTCATCCTCAGCACGACATGCACAAAATAAAGTTATTAAAAAAATAAAGAAATTCAGGGCTTGGGATGTAGCTAGGGGAGAGCACTTGTTTAACATGTGTGAGATCCTCAGTTCAGTCAGTACCACAAAATAATAGTAATGATAATCCAGCAATCCCATGTACTTAAAAGTCTTGAGTGAAATATTTGTAAAGCATGATTTTATAATAAGAGATGCATTTTGTGTTTACATCTGCAAAAGAAATAGCTATTGTATACTCTGCATTTATTTTATTAAATTTACATATAATCATGTGCATAATTTCTAGTAATTTTTTATTTAAAAAATGAACTGGTCTCATTCAAGAGGTTGAAGCAGGAGGATTACAAATTTGAGGCCCCAGCAACTTAGCAAGTCTGTCTCAAAATAAAATTGAAAAAGAACTAGGGATATAGCTTTGTGGTAGATTTACTAGCCTGTTATTATGTGCAAGACCCTGGGATCAATCCCCAGTATCACTAAAAACAACAAGAAAAAGAGTGAGTCTCAAACTGGGGCTCCACTGTCATTCATCTCAGCATTGCTAGGGATTGAACCCACACCCTTAAGCATACTAGGCAAGCTGTCTACCACTGTGCTACATCCCCAACCCAAACTTATTAATTTTTTTAAAGAAGTTTCATAGTAGAATTTGTGTTTTTGTTGAATCTGACTGGTTTCTTATACTTTTCTCAGTATATTTTTAATGATACTATAGAACCGAAATCTTTTCATAATAATTAGCATTCTTTGGTATTTGTTTAGTTGGTTTCTTTACGGTTTTTTCCCCCAAAGAAATTGTACTGAAATTTAGGCTAATTTTAAATTTTAAATGAATTTAAAAGGTATTTTTAGGCCTTTTCCAGAGATAATAGATCTTGGTAAAATTCTGGCGTTTTTAGAAGGTATTTTCATATGGAATAGAATTTTAGGGTGAGTTTTTTCTTCCTTGCAATATAAATTAAAGATGTTGCTTGTCTTCTAAGCTTGCATTGTTTCCAGTGAGAAAGCTGCTATGATTTTTATCTTTGTTCTTATTTATATAACGTGACTTTCTGTCTGGTTGCTTTAACATGTTTTAACTATCATTGATTTTAAGAAACTTAAGTATGTGTAGCTTGGGTAGTTTTCTTTTTCTTTTTTTAAATAACTTTATTTTGTTTATTTATTTTTTTATGAGGTGCTGAGGATCGAACCCAGTGCCTCACAAGGCAAGTGCTCTACCACTGAGCCACAACCCCAGCTCATTGGGTAGTTTTCTTTGTTTCTTGTGCTTGGGTCTCATTAAACTTTTCAAATCTGAGCATGTGTAGTTTCATCTGTCCAATATGGAGAGTCTTGAACTTCATTTCTTCAAATGTATTCTGTTTTTCCGTTTGTCTCTTCTATGGATACTCTATTACAACTATATTAGATCCTGGGAAGTGGCCCCCATATCTCAGTGGTGTGCTGTTCTTTAGTGTTTTTATTCAATAGTTTTTTAAAAAAATATTTATTTTTTTAATTGTAGTTGAACACAATACATTTATTTTTATGTGGTGTTGAGGAACGAACCCAGGGCCTCATATATGCTAGGTAAGCACTCTACCGCTGAGCCACAACCCCACCAGCTATTCAGTAGTTTTTTGTCTTTGTGTTTATTGGATAGTTTACTATTGCTATGTCTTCAGGTTCACTAATCTTCTTTCATAGTATCTTATGTTCCTTGACAAACTCTAGAAGCCACATATATTTTTCTTGTCCCTTAATGTGTTCATTCTGTCTTCTAATTATATGAAATACAGATACAATAATTTTTAATGTCTTTGTTTACTAATTTTACCATTGGTGTCATTTCTGAATTGGTTTTAATTGACAGTAATTGACTAATCTCTTTTGTATGGTAATTTTTCTTTTTCTTTTTAAAATTTTTTTTAAGTTGTTGATAGACCTTTATTTTCATTTATTTATATGTGGTGCTGAGAATTGAACCCAGAGCCTCACACATGCCAGGCAAGTGTGCTACTGCTGAGCCCCAGCCCCTGTATGATAATTTTTCTACTTCTTCCATCCCTGGTCATAATTTATTGGAAGTGCTGGATATTTTTGAATTCTTATAAATGTCCTTGAGCTTTCTTCTGGACACAGTTGAGTTACTTGTAAACAGTTTCATATTTGAAAGGAAAAGAGAATCCCTGAGTCTAGGGCTAATTTTCCCTAATACCAAAGCAGTACCTTTCTTGACTGCCTGATTTCTCAACAATTAGAAGATTTTTGCAGTCTGCCTAATGGGCTTACAGGCTGTTTGTGGCCTCGTGTGAATTCCTATGTAAATACTAATACTTTTGAGTAGTTATTTTCCCATTCTCACACAGAGATACATCAGTACTCAAATGAACATTTAAGGAGGACCCACTGCACATCTTTGCGGCCTTCCTGCCTTTGGGCTGATTTTTCATTTCTAGTACTCTGTTCTGGAAACTGTAGCTGCCTTAGCTAGAGTCCTGCTGGATTCTCAGCTTTGTTGTCCTCATCTCAAGGAGACAGATTGCTGGGCTCTGCCTGGCTCCGCCTTACTTGGCCATGGCCTAAAAAATCTAGGTAGTAAGCTAGGGCAATTGTAGGATCAGTTTTTTGTTTTTTTTTTTTTTCGGTTGGTATTTGTTTGCCCTCTCTCAGGAATTAGTTTTCTTTTCTTTTTCTTTTTTTTTTTTGAGAGAGAGAGAGAGAGAATTTTAATATTTATTTTTTAGTTTTCGGTGGACACAACATCTTTGTTTGTATGTGGTGCTGAGGATCGAACCCGGGCCGCACGCATGCCAGGCGAGCGCGCTACCGCTTGAGCCACATCCCCAGCCCAGGAATTAGTTTTCTGTGCTGCCTAATGTCCAGTGTTTGAAAACCATTGTTTTGGGCCTGGAGGGTAGTTCAGTGGTAGACTTTTTATACTATTCTGTAGCTGCTTTTTTTAGTTAAATTATGTATTTTAGATATATTTTCATATGAATATTTATAAAGCCATCTAATTCTGTTAATTGATGCATAATACTACCCTGTTGTATAATTTTGTTATAATTTACTTGCCCTCTATTGATTGACATTTAAGTTCTTTCTAGTTTCAGCTATTATATCAGTGAGTCTGTAACACATTCTCTGAAATTCCTTTTATGCACACTGATATTTCCAGGATAAATTCTTTAGAAGAAGAATTCTTGAGTTAATAGAATATATGCATTTTAGGTTTCAGTATACAATGCCATTTTTTCTTCCAAAGAAGTTTATATGCCCGGATTTATAAGAATGATTATTTCCCTTTATGCTTTCGATGTTGGAGTTCTTGATTTTAAAATTCTAAGTGAGGTTTAACCTGCCTCTTTACGTTTGTTGGCTCTTTTATCAATATATTCTGTCTGTGGAATTTCTGTTGTCATTCTTTATACCCCCCCCCCCAACTCTTTCTCCCAAGTATCTTTTATTAATTTGTAAAAGCACTTTGTGTATTAAGGAAATTATTATTTTTCAAATGCAGTACAAATATTTTCTCCCACAATTTTCGGGGGGGGGGATAATTTTTTTTCTTTTGCTTTGGAGAAGTTAAATTTTTTTTCATAATTTAGTGCTAATACATTATTTTTTAATTATGCAAAATATTCATGCATATTTTAGAATAAAAGTGAGAGTTTTTTTTAATCAGATCTACTCCATTTTCCAAAGTAACGAATATTAGCAACTTTATAGGAAAGTGTCCAGACTATTTTTCTTTTAAACACAAAATATATATAATCTGGCATCTATAAATACAGTTTTTTTTTGTTGATTTAGATCAATATTATTTTGCATGTTTTCTTTTTTTCTTTCAATAGAGAGTTTCCTGAGTTCATGTAGAAATAACTTGTTCCTCTTAACACCTTATTGGTATTACTTAATTGTCTAACACTAGGTAACAGTTGTCCAGCTGCTATATAATAAAACACTATAGACTGGGTAACTCTAAACAACAGAAATTTATTGCTCACAGGTCAGGAATTTCAAGATTAGGGACTCAGCACATTTAATATCTGGAAAGGGCTTGCTGTCTGCTTTGTAGTAGTACCATCTTGCTGTCTTTACTTGGTGGAAGTTATGAACAAGCTCCCTGCTGCCTTTTTTATAAGGGCATTCATCCTATTCATGAGGATTGAGTTCTCTTGACTAAAGACCTCATCTCTCAAAGCCCAGCTTTTAATACGGTTTAAGGTTTCAGCATGGGATATTAAAACATTTGCATCATAGCAGTAGTGTTTATATGTGGATTATCAACCTTTATCTTATTGATATTTAGTTTTTTTTTCTGTTTTTACTGTTAGAAACAGTGTTACAATAGACATATTTATAAATCATGGTTCATATTTGTTGTTATTTCTAAGACATTTAAAAAGTAACAAGGTCTTGTAGGATCAAGATTATGCTTATTTTAATATTGATAAGACACTGAATATCAGTCCATACTGATATCTTACTAAAGATGTGAGTACTTCTGTCTCTCTTTCCTTCCTTTCCCTTTCCCTTTCCTTTACCCTTTCCCTTACCCTTTCCCTTTCCCTTTCCCTTTCCCTTACCCTTACCCTTACCCTTTCCCTTTTCCTTTCCCTTTCCCTTTCCCTTTCCCTTTCCCTTCCCTGAAGATTGAACCAGGGATTCTCTACCACTGATCTCTATCCTCAGTTTCTCTTTTATTTTTTGAGACAACATCTCCCTAAATACCCTAGGCCAGCCTTGAACTTCTGACTCTCCTGCCTCAGTGTTTCCAGTAGCTGGAATTAGAGGCATGCGACATGCCTGGCAGGATGAGTTCTTCCTTCTCCACTGTCTTGTCAACATTTGATGGAGTCCGTCTTTTAAATTTTCTATAATCCAGAGTTAAAGTGAATTGTTTTATTTAGTTTTATCATACTTAGTACTGAAGTGAAGGATCTTTTCATATGCTCTTACCTGTTTGGAGGCTTTATCCATTTTTGCATTGGAATTTTTGTATTTGCATATAAAGTTCTTTCTGGGAAGAAACCCACATTTTTCTACACTTTCACACAGAATACTTCTGATGCCAAGTGTGTTTCCCCCCCACACACACACATTGATAGTACCTGTTGGATCTTAGAATTTAATTAAATTCTGACACTATTCACCTAGAATTAGCATTACCTCTCACAAGTGAAGAGCTTAGTTCTAGAAAACTACCCCCCATTTAAGAGGCCAGTTGCAAGTCTGACCTCCTGTAATTTGACAGGTTCTAATGAATACCTCCTCTGCTTTGATAATTTGCTAGAATGACTTACAGAACTTGGGAGAACATTTTAAATTTACCATTTTATTATTAAAGATGTGTGTAGGATGCAGATGAACAGCCAAACGAGGAGGAAGTATGTAGGGCAAGTTCAGAAGCAGAACCCTCTCTGTCCCTGTTGAGTAGGGGTGGGCATCCCTCCCTGCACATGTATGTGTTCATTTACTAACCTGAAAGTTCATAAAGTCTCCTTGTTCAAGAGACTTTATAGAGCTTAATCCTTACTTCCCATCTTCCCTGAGGTCATTGGGTAAGGAGAAAGTGCTAACCCTGTATTCATGTACAAATGCTAACCCTTAATCTTTCTCTTCACTGGCCCCATCCTGAGGTTTAGGGCCTTCCCCTCAGTCACCTCATTAGCATAATCACCAGTAAGATTCTTGAGGCTCCTTATGAATAATAAAAGATTCATATTACTTTGGATACACCAAGTTTTAAGGAGTTCTGTGCAGGGAACCAGGGACAAAGACCACGTATGTTTTATTATACTATATATCTTATGAATATTAACATTTTATATTAGTATTGTCTTAAGGGTGCATGGCCTATTTGTGAAAATGTAAATAGTATATAAGTGTGACATAAATGGTATAGAAGGTTGGTGATTACTCAAAAATGCTTTATAGAGGGTGTGGGCCCTTAAGCTGAATGTTTTAGGAATGACCAAGCTTATGTATATTCTTATTTTGGTTTTAAGTTTCATGAAGGTAGTTCCAACATATCAGATGGCTACTTAATCTCCTATTGATTGTTTAAAACAAATCTGAGAGAAAAGCATCTGTATCCTATGTTATTATCTTCTCCATTCTGATTTAGGACCTTACTAAAAAACATTCGTGACTTGATGTTAAAAATGGTCACATGTACAATCCCAAGTGCTTGTTGACTGAAGAAGCTCCTGTCAATCAAGATTAAATAGCTATAAAATTGAAAATTAAGAATATAATGTCATGTTTACCATGCTGTACTTGCAATGGTATTAATTACCTGTGGTTTATTTTGCTATAGAACATGGGCCTGGAATTGATATATTTACACCTGGTAAACCTGGAGAATATGACTTGGAAGGTGGCATATGGGAAGATGAAGATGCTCGGAATTTTTATGAGAATCTCATTGATTTGAAAGCTTTTGTTCCAGCCATCTTGTTTAAAGACAATGAAAAAAGTTGTCAGAACAAAGAATCTAGCAGAGATGATTCCAAAGGTAAATTCTAGGGGACAAAAACTAAGTGCTGCAAAAATCAGTTTTAAAAAAATAAAAGTTGTAATATGAACATTGTATTAGGTTTTTGTTTTGTTTTTTTTGGTGGTGGTGCTAGGGGTTGAACCCAGGACTTTGTGCATGTGAGGCAAGCACGCTACCAACTGAGCTATATCCCCAAGCCTGTAATATGAACATTATATTAAATGAAAGAATAATGTGGAGTAGAGCATTAAAAGGTGATAATTGATACAATTTCACCGATGCCATACATTTAAGTTAGCATGTATTAATTTGAAAGTGTTTATTTTTAATATCTTAAGAGTGATTTCTTATGAAATGTTGGTAAGATTCTAACTTTCCCACTCAGATTGCTGGGGAAAGTGTAAGTACTAAAGAGCATTAATTTAAAATTATTAACTTTGTCTCTGGGTGCTGCATCATTTGTCTGAATTCTACCACTCCTCCCCACCATGCTATACTTTACTGCCTTATGTATGCCAACTTATTTTCCTTGGGTAAATAATAAATATCTTGAGAGCAAGGATCACATTTTAAGCTTTTTTTCTGAATGTTTAGTAGCTTAGTGTAATTTCAAATATATAGTCAAAAATCAGTAAATGCCTTTTTGATTGCACTACATCAAGAAACATTGGGGAGTAAATATATTTTAAAAGATGAATGAAAGAGAAAATAGCAGTCTATCTTCATTTAGAAACAGCATGATCCAATGGCATTTGCAGGTAAATGGATGGAACTAGAAAATATTATGCTAAGTGAAATAAGCCAATCCCAAAAAAACCAAAGGCCGAATGTTTTCTCTGATAAATGGATGCTGCTCCATAGTGGGGGGTGAGTAGGGAAAAATGAAGGAACTTTGGATTGTGCAGAGGGGAAGGGTGGGGCTGTGGGGATGGGAAGGACCGTAGAATGAGACACTATTACCCTATGTATACATATGATTACACTATTGGTATGATTCTGCACCATGAGAAATTGTGCTCCAGTTGAATGTGTCAAAATGCATTCAACTGTCTCATATTAGAACAAATTAAAAAATTTAAAAAAGAAACAGCATAATCCATACTAAGTTAGAGCTCTCATTCTCCTAAATGTGTTATGGCATCAGGTATCAATAAGACATTTCTGCTTTCAATGCAGAAATTAGGTGATTAGTGGACATAAGCGAGAAAGCTGAGAAATATGTTTTAGCATAAGTTTTTTTTTTAAGAGAGAGAGAGAGAGAATTTTTTTTTTTAATATTTATTTTTTAATTATCGGCGGACACAACATCTTTGTTTGTACGTGGTGCTGAGGATCGAACCCGGGCCGCACACATGCCAGGCAAGCGCGCTACCGCTTGAGCCACATCCCCAGCCCCATAAGTTATTTTTTAAAAGATATTTTTAGTTGTAGATGGACATAATACCTTTATTTATTTTTAAAAAATTATTTTTTATTTATTTAGATATGACAACAGAATTCATTACAATTCATATTACATGTACAGAGCATAATTTTTCATATTTCTGGTTGTATACAAAGTATATTCACACCATTGTTGTCTTCATACATGTACTTTGGATATTGATGTCCATCTGTTTCCACCAGCTTTCCTACACCCATCTGTGCCCCCTCCCTTTTCTCTCACCCTTTTGCCCTATTTAGAATTCATCTAATTCTCCCATGTCCCTCCAACCCATTATGAATCAACATCCTTATACCAGAGAAAACATGGCATTTGGTTTTTTGGGATTTGCTAACTTCACTTAGCATTATATTCTCCAAATCCATCCATTTACCTGCAAATCCTGCAAATGCCATGGTTTTATTTTCTCTCTCTCTCTCTCTTTTTTTTTTTTTTTTTTGGTGGTGCTGGGAATTGAACCCAGGACCTTGTGCATGCAAGGCTAGTACTCTACCAACTGAGCTACATCCCATCCCCGATTTTATTCTCTTTTAATGCTGAATAATATTCCATTGTGACAATACCTTTCTTTTATTTATTTATTTTTATGCGGTATGGGGGATCGAACCCAGTTCCTTACACACACTAGGCAAGCCCTCTACCCTGGCCCCTAAGCATAAATTCTTGAGTTAAGATTTTTTTTGGTAATTTTTACTTAGGAAAAAAATATAAACACAAAAGAAAGGGTAGTAGAGTGAATTTGAATTTACCCATCATCCAAATTCAACATTTATGAACATTTTGTAAATCTTGTTGCACTAAGATTTTAGCTGTTTTACTTTGATATATCCCATGTTTGTGTTTCCTCTAACTCTTGACTTCTAAATTAAAAGGATATTTTTCTTTTTTAAAAAAATATTTATTTTTTAGTTATAGATGGCATACTGTCTTTATTTTATTTTGTGTGGTGCTGAGGATCGAACCCAGTGCCTCACACATGTAGGTAAACGTTCTATTTCCTGAGCCACAGCCCCAGTCCAAAAAGGATATTTTTCTAATTAATCTTTCTATATCTACTGTCTTTTGTTTTTATAATTTATTTTGTATTGCTGCCAAGTCAGTTTTTTAAAAAAAAATATTTATTTTTAAATTGTAGTTGGACACAATACCTTTATTTTATTTTATTTATTTATTTTTATGTGGTGCTGAGTATTGAACCCAGGGGCTTGCATGTGCTAGGCAAGTGCTCTACTGCTGAGCCATAACCCCAGCCCTCCCAAGTCAGTTTTTATATCAAATCACATTTAAATATTATATCTTGGTCATTACCCTGCAAAGGCATATTGTGTAAAGGAGAAAGTCTGAACTTCTTAATTTGGCATTTGAGACCTTTTTTTAATCAGCTTGATTTCCCCTTATCTTTAGCACAGATCCTCATGCTGTAGTTGCCCATCCATCAGTCCATCTCTTTAATGAATAAATAGCATAGAGAATAATAGTAGTTATGGTCATTGTTCTCAATAAGCAAAATGTATTTTACACATTTGTTTGTTTTTGTGGTGCTGGGGATCCAACTCAGGGCCTTATTCTTGGTAGGCGCACATTCTACTACAGAGCTACATCCCTTGCACTACACATTTGTATTTTATAAAATCAACACATATATACATACATGCATATACACATAATGAATGTGCCAAATATATGTGTACTTTCTAAGACAAGTGGTGCAGATTTTGTTGATCTTTCTTTTTTTTTGCAAGCACTTTATGTGCAAGCACTCTTTTTTTCTTTTTTTTTTTCTTTTAATTTTTATTTTCTGTAGTGGCAGGAATCAAAACTCACACAAATGCTCTACCAACTGAGAAGCCCCTTGTTCTTTGTTTTTAGAGTTAAAAGAACCTAAGGATAATAAAGAAGTATCAAGTCCTGAAGACTTGGAACTTGAGTTGGAGAATCTAGAAATTAATGATGACACCTTGGAATTAGAGGGTGGAGATGAAGCTGAAGATCTTACAAAGAAACTTCTTGATGAACAAGGTAAAGGACTCTTTCATGAATTTTCATTTTTGATTATTTTATACACAAAACTATTGCCTAAAAATATGGATCTTTTCTCTTTAATTCTCTTTTTTCTTTTCTTTTTATTTTTAGCAGTACTAGTAATTGAACTCAGGGTCTCATGAATGTTTGTCATGCATTCCACCATTCCCCACCGTCCTAATTCTGTTTTTTAATTCCCTATTTTTTTGTTGTATTCAGGCTATCACTTTTAGAATTAGTTTTAGGACAAAATACTACCCAATATTATGTGACTATAAGCTTCATCATTTAAATCATACGCATCTTAAGATATTTCTGACAACTTGCTAGCATTGTCCTGGTATTTTAATTCTGTGATTAGCTTTAAAAACTTAAAATGAATGTATTTGAAAGTTGTCAAAAATGATTAAAAGATAGAACTCCAATTAGCATATCAGTTTGTGTTAATTTTATCTTTATGATTGAGTAATGTTTTGTATTTAATAATAAAAATATTACATTCTCTAATATTATTCTCTAAATACTTCCTATTGAGTTTTATTACTTAGGATTCTTTATTAGAAATATACCTTTTGTCATTATTATGTTTCTCTGTTGATTTCATTGTTTCCTACTGCAGATTTTCTTTACTAGTGAAAGGAGGGTAGTTATAGCTGGAGGCTGCCCCAGGCTTAAATCACATCAGCTAATGACATTGAGGAAAAGAGAATTTCTCTCCTACTAACTGTATATAAATATCACAGAAGGACTTTGGCTAGTCCTATGCCATTCTGTGCAGCCCAGAGAAATCATAGTATGCTGTGCTTTGATTGGCAGCAGCTACCCCCATCAGAATCTCATGGAATGGGATGCTTAGCTCTTCAAAGGCAAGATTTGGGAGTGCTGTGTTGAAGACCATAGGGGATAGAATCTGGACAGATAAAAATATTAAATTTTAGTATAAAGTACATATATTTTATGAGTAAGTTTATGTTTCTTAATAGAAAAAGTTTACCTTTTTATGGATGATATCTGAACAATGGTAGTGATTTAGGGTTATGATTCTAGAGATTCCCAGAGTTTCTAGAAATATTTTTAAAATTGCTTAATGTTTTCATGGTTATGAAAAGAAGTCTAAGATGATCTATTTCCCAAATTACTGATAATTAGGTGCTTTTATTTTTAGTCTGTTTTCTGTGTAATTCTTAAACCTATTTTAAAACTAATTTTATATTAGAACAAGAGGATGAGGAAGCCAGCACTGGATCTCATCTCAAGCTCATTGTAGATGCTTTCCTCCAGCAATTACCCAACTGCGTCAACCGAGATCTGATAGACAAGGTATTCTGATTCTTGTGTAATTTTACTCAAGCACATAGAACTTGTAGGAATCTTCTAATTTGTAATATTTGGCTTTTAGACTATTCAGACAATAAAATGAACCATTTCTTCAGATGGAGTCTTTTATGGGAATTCAATATAAACACAGATGAAGTTGGAGCCAATCTGTACATGTTTTGTTTGGGAGTGGAACTGGCTCCAGAATCTTGTTGGCTTGATACCTTTTGCCTTCAAATAGAGATCCTTCAGTTTGGAAAATAGTGTCTTGAGAGGCTCTTAAAGTGTGGTCTTTGGATTCCTGATGGCATACAAGCCACTTTCAGGGGCTCTGTGAGTTCATAACTTTTGATAAAATACTCAAACCTGGGCTGGAGATACAGCTCAGTTGGAAGACTGCTTGCCTTGCATGCACAAGGCCCTGGGTTCAATCCCCAGCACCAAACAACACACACATACACAAATACTCAAGACTTTTTTTTTCCCTTAAATTTTTTTTTGATGTTTGCAAAAATGATGGTGGTAAAGTTTTTAGCATTTTAGCATGAATCAAGGCATTATTACCATTGTGTTCTTTACTGCCATGCATTTGTAATTGGTGCCACTTTTCCTTTATCTCTGTGATAAAGTCATAAAAATGAGTGATTTTGTAATAGCTTAGTGGGTTTTTTTTGTTTGTTTGTTTGTTTTTTGTTTTTGGAGTGGTGCTGGTGATTGAGTCCAGGATGCTCTGCCACTGAGCTATACCCAAGCCTGAGGCACCCTCTATCCTCCACCTTTTTTTTTGAGATAGCATGTCACTAAATTGCTTAGGTTGGTTTTGAACTTTGGTCCTTCTTAGCTTCGATTACAGGCATGTACCACCACACTTGGCACACTTCAGCCTTTGAATATATATCCTTTGAATCTGACCAAGTGGCAAGGACGTGTAAAGCACTTCTTTCCTTAAGGTTGTCTCAAGGAAAATTATTTATGTGATGGAGTTGTAAGATAACTAGTTGCCATTTTTGCTTGGTAGAACTAATGGATAAAACCATGGTTATTCTAACTTAGGAATTTAGCAGAAATTTTTCTAAAATGAACTGTGAGTCCATTACTTCAAGGAAAACAATGAATAGTATTTATTACCAATGATCAATTTTTACTTTTTAGTGGGGCATAGTGGCACATGCTTGTAATTCCAGCAGTTTTGGAGTATGAGGCAAGAGTATTACAAATTAAAACTCAGCCTCATCGATTTAAGGAGACCATGTCTCAAAATTTATAGGTGAATTCACAGTAGCTAAACTGTGGAATCATCCTAGATGCTCATCAATAGATGAATGGATGAAGAAGCTGTGGTATATATACACAATGGAATATTACTCAGCATTAAAAGAGGATAAAATTATGGCATCTGCAGTTAAATGGATGGAGTTGGAGAATATCATGCTAAGCAAAGTAATCCAATACCAAAAAACTAAAGGCTGAATATTTTCTCTGATTAGTGGATGCTGATCTATGATTGGGGGGCGGGGCATGGGAAGAATGGAGGAACTTTGAATTGGGCAAAGGGGAGAGTGGGGAGGGCTTATGAGGGTAGGAAAGATGGTGGAATGGGATGGACATCATTAACCTAGGTATATGTATGATTGCACAAATGATGCTTCTCTACACTGTATACAACCAGAGAATTGAAATGTTGCAGTCTATTTATGTACATTGAATTGAAATGCATTCTGTTGTCATGTACAACTAAGTAGAACAAATAAAAAAAAATACAAAAAAGGCTGGGGATGTGGTTTATTGGTTCAATGCCCCTGGTACCAAAAAAACAAAAAGACATTTTAACATGAATTTGATTCTTGGAAAACTTATGTCTACCACCAAAAGCTTGACAGCTTCCCAATTCTTTTCTAAAGAGACTTTATTTATAAGACTTTTCTGATGAAATTACTGTGATACTAAATAATGTAATTTTAAAATACGTATATATTTAGATGATATGCATTGGCTCAGTGAACTAGTACTCTAAGTGGCCAGTTTATTGTGTCAAAAATCATGCTTAGGTGTTGAAGATCCACTCAAGGTATAAGGTAGACCAAAGGATTTCAACCTAATAGAGCATGCATGACATGTTATTAATCCTGTCTTGAATTCTACTTTGCGACTAACGCATGAGAAACCACCAGTTGTCAAGTTTGGGGATAGTATCAAAATAAAATAATTAGTTACTAAAAGGATTTTAAAATACACCTCAATTTTCACCTACATATTGGTGAAGCTATATTTTCTTCATATATTTTTATCCAAACACATTATAATAGATTGAATGCATAAATAGATAAAAGAATCCAGCTATTTGTTAGAGTGCCTGCCATTCTTCTCTCACTAATTTTTTTAAATACTTTTTTTTTAGTTGCAGATGGACACAATAGCTTTATTTTATTTATTTTTTTATGTGGTGCTGAGGATCAAACCCAGTGCCTTATGCATGCGAGGCAAGTGCTCAACCACTTAGCTACAACCCTAGCCCACTAATTTTTATTTTGAATTTTTTTTCTTTAAACATTAAGAGGCTTTTTCCTGTTTTTAAGTAAATTAATGTTTTTCAGATTTCCCAGTTTTAATTTCTAATATGGTAAATGGTAATAGGTGTTACCACATGAAGTTTTTTCTACTCCTTGATAATTTTAAGGATATAAATGACTCTTGAGACCCCCTAAGTGTGAAACTTTAGATGAATTTTCCCTCAAAATGTAATGTAATTTTGTATCCTTTTTGTCCTTGTAGAGAACTGCAAATTTAATTTTCTACTTATAGCCTTTCTTCAAATAACTTAGATATATTTTAGTAATTATTTATTTAATCAAATGAACTTCAAACTCATTCTACATTGGCTTACTTATGAAATAATTGGGTCAATGTAGTTTTCAAAAATTTAGTAATTATAGCATTTATTTTGGCTATCTTAAGAGATTGTCTCCTTTTTGTTTCTTCTACAAAATGTAGCAGAAACCACTTTTTTGGAGGGTGGTGTACTAGTGAGTTGAACCTGGGGCTTTTACCACTGAGCTGTATCCCCAGTCCTTTTTCTTTTTTAGAGACAAATAAGTTGCTGAAGTTCTTGCTAAATTGCTAAGACTGACCTCAAACTTAAGATCCTCTTGCCTCAGCCCTAAATTCCTGTAATTTCAGGTGTTTATCACTGTACCTGACTAGAAACCACTTTTTTTTTTTATTAGTTGTTGATGGACCTTGATTTGTTTATATTTATTTATTTATTTATATGCTGAGAATTCGAACCCAGTGCATCACACATGCTAGGCAAGCAATCTACCACTGAGCCACAAACCCCAGCTCACTAGAAACCCCTTTTAAGCAATTAGTTATGTTTCTGAGTTTTAGATATGACTGAATCTGTCCCCTGCTAAATTGGTATATTCATTTGCTATAAAAGAAGATGAGAGAAGATACCTTGGTGCTCCTGCTGACTTCCACCACATATTTTGAGCACTAGCAGAAAAATTGCAAGTGAAGAAGGATCCTTATTAGTAGTGTATATTAGTAACATTATTATTAAGAATCTCAGGTCACACTAATGTATTGTATCTTCTAGTGCCCACTTTGGTCTTAAAAGCTATTGCCAGCATTGACCACATATTAAATTCTAAGTTAGTTCTTGAAAAACCAGATGAAAAATAGGAGGCCACCATCTTTCTTTCTTTTTTAATATTCATTTTTTAGTTATAGGTGGGCACAATACCTTTATTTTATTTTTATGTGGTGCTGAGGATAGAATCCAGTGCCTCTCACATGCTAGGCGAGCGTTCTACCACTGAGCCACAACTCCAGCCCTAGGCCACCATCTTTCTTTTGGTCCCCAATAACTTTCTCATTAGGAATTTCTTGCATTTATGTTGGCAGAGACCCAAATTGCTTTAAGAGGGAAAAGTACTTGGAAACTATATAGATAAACTTAGTAGAATTTTTCAACTTAAATAATTATGTAGCTACAAATAAGCTTAAGTCAGGTAGTTAACAATAAAAGTTTAAGAAATAAAAAATATAATTTTCTTGTTTTTTGGTAAATATTCTTAATACTTTCTGGTTCTACCAGAAAACTCTTTATCTATCTATCTATCTTTCTTTCTTTCTTTTTTTTTTTTTTTTTGGTGCTGATAATGGAACCTAGGGCCTCACACATAACTGGGCAAGCACTCTACTATTGAGTTCACCCCTAACCCCTGATATTAATATTGATTTTCTTGTGTTTGAAAAGATTGATTGTACTTTTAATATCATTATTTGCCAAACACTTCTCTTTGAGCTACTCCTTTGAAGTTCTGTTCTCAATACTAAGTTGCTTTTAAAAAAAGTAGGAAGCATATTTTTTAGGTTTATTTATTATTAAGCTTTTAAGCTTAGTAATCTTTTCGTTTGGGATATTTTTATAATGGTAGTGTCTTAAAACCACTTTAAAATATTTAGAAACAAGTGAAAATATAGTAGCCAGAATTTCTATTTTCAATAGCTACATTTAAGGTAGGTTTGGTGTTTTTATTTATTTTTTATTTAATTTAATTTTTTTGTTGTTGTGTTGTTTTAAGAAGAAAAGTTTTCTCTTTTTCCTATAGGCAGCAATGGATTTTTGCATGAACATGAATACAAAAGCAAACAGAAAAAAGTTGGTACGGGCACTCTTCATAGTTCCTAGACAAAGGTAGGTGTTAATAAAAGTTATTTATTAGTGTTTTTACTATGCAGTGGTGACTGTTAGATCAAAGTTCCTATTTGTCTCTTAAAACTATCACTTGTCTTTTGATTTTATTTGCTCAATAGGCCTTAGTTTTTGTCATATGTTCTAAAATTTTTTCTCATTAGTTTGTTTTTGTTGTAATGGTAATATTTCTTCTAATATTTACCTGTTATTTTAAGAGAAAATGCTTAAGAATAAAAATAACTTTATATACAGTAATTGCTAGAAGCAATTGATTTACACTTTATATACAGTTGATTTACACTTTATATACAGTAATTGCTAGAAGCAGTTGATTTACACTGCTTCTGAGGAGAAAAAATAATAAATAATTTAAGTTTTTGGAGGGTTTATGTTTTGTATAAATATTATACTAATTCAGTGTATCTAGTTCTTATAATTAGGTTTATGTGAAAATTTTTAAGTTGTTTGGGCTATTATGATAGTTTATTTTTTTATTGATTTAAAAAAATAAATGACAGCGGAATGAATTATAATTTTTATTACACATATACAGCACAGTTTTTCATATCTTTGGTTGTATATAAAGTGTGTTGACACCAATTCAGATAACTTGTCCAGAGATTCATTGGATTTAATTGGAAGTTACATTAGGATTATGGCTAGTAGTTCAAGACAAATTTGGTTGCATATGCTTTTAAAGGATTCAACTCCTCTGATTTACACTGAAGTCTCCACTTCACCTGACTGTTTCTGGACCATTCACAGATTATTTGCCTTAGGAATTTGGAGGAGATTCATTCAGTTTATTTTACCAATAAATGAAGAATGTTTTATAACTATCGGAATGATTACATATGACATAACTACAATAGATCATTTTTCCAAAAGATGAGGATTTTAAAGTTGCTTCAGCAAAAATTTAATTTGGTCTAGTCATTGGTGGAGGCCAGTGATCTCTTAGTAATGATAACATTTCTGGGTGAAACCAAATATCCACTTGTGTTTTTCTTTCACATTGTTTTTTTATCGCCTGTCAGCAACATTAATATGAGCATTTGGTTTTTCATTTTAAATGGGTCAAGGGAGAAGGCATGTTAATATAGTGAACAGATAATTAGGAATTATATAATTAAGAAAATCATATTGATGACTTTATGTGATTTATTGTCACATGATGTAGAATTATATGCTTTATCAAATCTAAGAAACCATCAAGTTTGAATACATCTTTATCTTATATATGATTAAAAGAGAAAAGTATCGTCAATTAATTTTAAGACTTTGTGAAATAAGTTCCATTTTGATGTATGTGAAAAGTGGGGAGGAGATGTACATCTCAAATTGATGCAAAGTCACATTTTCCCTTCAGGATCTTGAACCAATTTTTTTTTTAAAAAAATATATTTATTTATTTATTTTACTATACAGGATGGAATGTTCACTTTCATATTTTTATTTTCAGCTAGTTTTTATTTGAATGAAGACATAATGTTGCAACAACTACCTAGGTTTACAAAGTATAACTATATGTTACAACAGAATATCAAATTTAAAAAAATAAAAGCCTTGATTAATTAAAAGAAACGAGGGCTGGGTATATAGCTCAGTTGGTAGACTGCCTCACATGCACAAAGCCCTGGGTTCAATCCCCAGCACCACAAAAAAAGAGAAAGAAATGATACAGTAATATTTTAGTAGTTTACCTGTAAAAGATTATCATCTTTCCTTGCAAATCCATTCCACCCACACCTCCAAAAAAGTCCTCAAACTGTTGGGTAAAATTATTTGGCCTTATTCCAGTGTTTTCTTTTATAACTGAATTTATCTGCTTTTTACAGGGGTAGAAAGATTACAAATTATTAGTAGTTCGAATTTGCTAGGGACAAACTAGAAAATAGTAGGAAGTGACAATTTATGGTTTGAGAGGAGAGAAGAAAGTATAAAACATCCCAAGTATTTAAAATGTATAGCATTCTAAAGCCTTACAAAATAGACTCCTGTATCTTGTATACCTAAAGCAAATAAATGTAATGATTTTAGTTTTTATAATCAGCCTGATGGTCTGGAAAGATGAAATTATGTTCTGAAGTCTGTTCATTCATTAGATAATACATTATGAATCTATGTATACTGTGATTGGTGCTGGAGATACAGTATAGTAATGAACAAGATCAGTTCAGCTCTTATATTCATATAACTTAAAATTTGGAGAGGGCAGATGCATAATTCTAAGTGCATTTATCAAGAAGAAATACAACATGCTTTGAAATATGGAGTGAGTAGAATTTGGTCATTAGTCTGAAAGTCAGAAAGGCTTGGGAACAAGGAACCTTTAGTCTGAATCCTGAGGCAGGCAAAAAATGGGTGAGGAAAATAAATATAAAAATTATATTTCTGATAGATGGCAGTATGTGCAGAGAGACAGAGACAGGAAAGATCATGGCATCAAACTGTTGCAAAAAAAAATCCCCACAAGGGGATTTACCACCCATTCAAACTAGGATTGACTAATCAGGTTGCAGCTTTACAGTCCAATCACTGTACCTCTGAACATTCCTGCATTAACATAGGAGCTTTTGGGGAATACTCACATCTAAGCCATAATACTGCTTTTTTTTTTAATCTACCAGACTGTAAAAACTGTTAGCTTTTTAGGAGAGAAGTCTATGACTTTTAATTTTGTACCTCTTCAACACCAAGATGTACTTTTAAGTATGGTAAATGCTTTAAAATATTTGGCAAATTAATTATAATTATATGGAGTTTCAAAAAATAAATAATACTTTCACATAGTTTAAAACCTAAAAGTATACAACATATTTGATGAAAAGTATCCTTTTGATCCTTATTTCCCCATCCATCCAATTTCTTCTTGCAATAGGAAACCAGTGTCTTGATTCTGACATATCCCCAAAGTTTCTTTTTTGTAAACAAGAAAATACAACTATAGATTCTTATTTCCTATTTGTTACACAAAGGGCAACTTGTTATTTACATCTTTTCATCTTAATACATAAAAGTTTCCCTTGTTCCTTTAAAAGCTGCAGTGTTTCTTTTTTCTGAATGTACTATGAAAAACGTTTCAGATTTTGCAGTCTTTTGCCATTACAAACAGTGCCATATTTAAACTTCCTTTTTTCACAATTCCAGTGAAAATTTACTCTTATGAAATGGGACAGTGCTAAGAAATGCTTCCCTCCCATGTGTGTACAATTTATAACAACCACCTAAGATCAGTGTCTTGCTATTTCATTGCTGAGTATGTGTAAAGTTTCACTAGTTTTCTACAATTAGTCAATATCCAATAAGTGTAGTAGTTGACTAGTTTAAAAGTACAAGCCTTCTCAGAAAGTGGTGAATGACAAGAATGATATGTCGTCACAGATAATGGAGGCTTTGCTTCATTTTAAAGATGCATTGAGGTGGATTCTGCTTCCCATGATCTAGTCAAAATCTTATTCACAAAGCTCTCTCAAATGTGTTGTAATCATCTGGGGCCTCACTCTTCCTTCATAAAGCTGGAGGTGGCTGTCTTGATGTCAGCTGAAAATTCCAAAATCTGTTGTGTTCTTTAGGTTCATATCTGTGGTTGACTTTAGGTCTGTGGTCTTCTCTAGGTTCAGTGGTTGAATCTTGGTTCCTGGCCACTTATACATCTGTGGTTAACTCATCAGTTCTAGTAGGTCTGTGATTGGTCCTGGGAGCAGTGTGGAGAAAGCCACAGTCAGGGCACACAAGACAGGGAGGATCAGGACCTTGTGGAGCATGATGTTAGTACCAAAGGGAGGGCAGTAGGCTGGTGGGTGGAGCAGGCAGGAAGGCAGACCCCCTTTATCCTTTTGATTATATTAGCTAGTGATTTCTCTATTTTTTTTCTTATCCAAACCCCCAGCTTTTAATTTTATTGTTTATTATTTTACTGTTTTTTTTCTCTCATTATGTCTAGATTTTGTCTTTATTAATTATATCCTTTTGGATCTTTCCATTTATTTTATTCCTTTCCTGGAATTTCATGTATGACTTGTTCATTGAGAGTGGTTTTAGCTGTGTCTTGTAGTTCTTATGTGTGATGATTTCTTATATTTTCTAGAAATTCTGCAGTCTCAGTTTTTATTTCCTAAGTGACCTTTGGAATTATTAGAAGTTTGAAACTTTTAAGATAATGGGATTGTTTTCTTTTGTGATGTTGTTAATAATTCATAATTTCATTTTAAGAAATTGAAGAACTTAAAAATGAGGGGGAATGAAAAATAAGAAAGTCAATAGTTTGCTGTTTGCCTGCTTGTAATGCTGAAAATCAAATCACTTGATTTGACAAATCAAATAATACAAAGATAAGCACATTTAAGGTAAAAAAGAAGAACATTAAGGAAGATAACATTAATATCAGATGGGATATCAAGATTTTTAAGTTTTTAGAATTTTTGCAATTTCCTTTGTGGTCTATTCTGTAGCCAATTTTCATGAAGGGGCTTTTTTCTGTTTGGTTGTGAGGATTGAACCAGGGATGCTTTACCACTAAGCTACAGCCCCAGCCCTCATTTTTTATTTTGAGATAGGATCTCACTAAGTTGGCCAGGCTCACCTCGAACTTGTGATCCTTCTGCCTCAGCTTCCCAAATTGTTGGGATTATAGGTGTGTACCACTGTGCCCAGTACCACGGATAATTTTTTTTTTTTTTTGGGTGGGGGCTACCTGGGATTGAACTCAGGGGCACTTGACCACCGAGCCACATCCCCAGCCCTATTTTGTATTTTATTTAGAGATAAGGTCTCACTGAATTGCTTAGTACCTCGCTGAGGTTGGGTATGAATTCACAATCCTTCTGCCTCAGCCTCCCTGGCTGCTGGGATTACAGGTTTGTGCCATCATACCTGGCTCCACAGACATTTGAAAAATGCATGTTTTTGTTTTTCTGATGCAGAGTTAAAGATGTTGATCAGGCTTACATTATTAAATAACATTTTTTTTTTTGCTTTTGCAGTGCTTAGAATTGAACACAGAGCCTCACATGTATTAGGCAAGCTCTTATTAAGATCTTTCATTTTTTTAAAAGTGTTTTTGTCTACTTGCCCATGGTTTCTGGGCTGAGAGAATTAATGAATACCACTGCTGGTATGTTTCATTTCTTCTAGTAACTACTATGATTTCAGCTTTCAGAATGATCATGGTATTTAATACGTAGATGAAACTTGGATCTGCATTGTGATCATTTTCAGAATGATCATGGTATTTAATATGTAAATGAAACTTGGATCTGCACTATTATCATTATAGTGTCTTTTTTGGTCTTTTTAATGCTTTTTAACCTTATCTAGTCTTTGATTATGACTTCTGCTTTTTTTCCCTCTATTTTTGTCTGGTATACCTTTGCTCACTCTTTTATATTTAGTCATTCACAATCAATTCAATTTTGTTGAGTCTCTTCTGTGTGTTATTGAATTTTACTTTGAGATTCATTTTCAAAATGTTTCTTTTAATAATTAAGCTAGGCTATTTTTTGCAGTGCTGGGATTCAAACCCAAGGCCTTGTGTATGGTAGATAAGCATTCTACCACTGCTCTACCACGAGGCACATCCTAGCCCCTGTGTTTTCAATTTAGTGTGTGTGTGTTCTCATTTTAAGAAGGTTTGCATTTTATTTTAGTACTTTTGTGATTGTAACTTTACTTAGTGATCATTTTTTAGGCAATTACCATGAGCAGTGATAAAAATTAGCTTGTGTTCTGTTCTTCTCATTCCTTTTCCTCACCCATCTGATATTAATGTTATCTTCCTTAATGTTCTTCATTTTTTACTCTTAAATGTGCTTATTTTTGTATTATTTGATTCGTCAACTTTGAGTGATTTAATTTTGAGCATTACAAGTAGGCAAACAGCAACTATGACTTTCTTACTTTTCATTCTCCCTCATTATTTTATTTCTATGTTGATAACATATCCTGCTGATATGAAATAAAATATTTATATTCAAATTTGTCATGCTAACAACCCTTGTATTTATTTATTCATTTTTTATTTTATTTATTTATTTAATTTAGTTATACATGGGCACAATATCTTTATTTTGTTTATTTTTATGTGGTGCTGAGGAACGAACCCAGGGTCCCGCATGTGACCCCTGAGCCAAAACCTCCCCGCCCTTGTATTTATTTTTATCTCATTCTTTTTTTTTAATGAAGCTAGTATCATTTTATTTATTTATTTATTTAAATTAGTTGCTCATGACAATACAATGATCTTGACATATACATTTGATTCAAATGGGGTATGAATTCTCATTTTTCCACGTGTACAGGTTGCAGGATCACATTGGTTATACGGCCACGTATATACATACAGCAATACTAGTGTCTATTGTATTCTGCTGCCCTTCCTATCCCTCCCTCCCCTCCCCTTCCCCTCCCCTCATTACCTCCATCACCTCTCTCTACCCAATCTACTGTGACACATTTCTCTCTCTCTTTTTTTCTTCCCCCTCACATCATTATACATGTATTTTGTATAACGATGAGGGTCTCCTTCCATCTTCCGTGCAATTCCCCTTCTCCCTCCCATTCCCTCCCACCTCTCTTCCCTATTTAGTGGTAATCTTTTTCTCATGCTCTTCCTCTGTACTCTATTTTGAGTCACCCCCCTTATATCAGAGAAAACATTCAGCATTTGTTTTTTAGGGATTGGCTAACTTCACTTAGCATAATTTGCTCTAATGCCATCCATTTCCCTGCAAATGCCATGATCTTGTTATTTTTNTCCTCTATAGCTTCCACATATGAGAGAAAACATATGACCCTTAACCTTCTGAGTTTAAATAGTGTTGCTTAACATGATGGTCTTTGGTTCTACCCATTTTCCAGCAACCGCCATAATTTTATTATTTTATGTTAGAATATAACTCCACTGTGTATATATACACCGCATTTTCTGTATCCATTCATCCATGGGTAGATACCAAGGCTGGTTCCATAGTTTGGTTATTGTGAATTATGCAGCTGTATACATGGGTTTGCATGTATCACTGAAATAAGATGACTTTAATTCTTTATGGTAAATACTGAGGAGTGTGGTGTAACTTCTAGGTATGGTGGTTCCAAGCCTAGTCTTTTGAGGAGCCTCCATACTGATTTCCATAGCAGTTGTTCTAATTTAGAGTCCCACAACAGTGTAAAAGTGTTTCTTTTTTCCCTACAGTCTCTTCAGCATTTTTTGTTATTTGTATTCTTGATGACTGCCATTCTGACTAGTGAGAGATGAAATCTCAGTGTAGGTTTTTTTGGTACCGAGGATTGAACTTAGGGGCACTTGACCACCAAGCCACATCCCCAGCTCCATTTTGTATTTTGTTTAGAGACAGGGTCTTACAGAGTTGCTTAGTGCCTCACTGTTGCTGAGGCTGACTTTTTTTTTTTTTGAATATTTATTTGTTTATGTATCTTTTAGGTTTTTTTTTTTTTTTTTTTTTTAGGTGGATACATAGTTTGTTTTTATGTGGTGCCGAGGATTGAACCCAGTGCCTCATGCATGCTAGGCGAGCACTCTACCACTGAACCACCACCCCAGCCCTTTGGTGTAGTTTTGATTGGCATTTCCCTAATTGCTAATGATGTTGAACATTTTTTCATGTATTTGTTGGCCATTTGTATTTCTGCTTTGAGGAGTGTTTGTTCATTCACCCATTTTTTAACTGGGTTATTTAATTTTTTGGTGTTTTGAGACCTTTATATAGTCTAGATATTAATCCTCTGTCAGAACAGTAGCTAGCAAAGATTTTCTCTCATTCTGTGGATTCTTTCTTCACATTTCTGTTTCCTTTGCTGAACAGAAGTTTTTTAATTTGATGCTGTCCCATTTATTAACTCTTGGTAATATTTCCTGAGCTTTAGGGGTCCTATTGAGAAAATCATTGCCTGTGTCTAAAAGCTGGAGTGTTGACCCTACATTTTCTTCTACGAATCACATAGTTCTGGTCTAATTCCTAGATCTATCATCTGTTTTGAGGTTTTGTTTTGTTTTGTTTTGTGCAGTGTAAGAGATAAGGGTCTAGTTTCATTTTCTACTTATGGATAAGCAGTTTCCCCAGAACGATTTGTTTAAAAGGTTGTCTTTTCTCCAATGTATGTTTTTGGCACCTTTGGTCAAGGATCACATGACCCTCTCTGTGTGGGTTTGTCTCTGTGTCTTCTATTCTGTACCACTGGTCTATGTGTTTCTTTTTATGCCAGTACCATGCAATTTTTGTTACTGTACCTTTGTGGTATAATTTGAAGTCAGGTATTGTGAGCTTCCAGCATTGTTTCTTTGGCTTAAAATTTCTTTGGCTGTTCTGGGTCTTTTATTTTCAAATGAATTTTAGGACTATTTTTTCTATTTCTGTGAAGAATGTCATTGGTATTTTGATGGGATTACACTGAAGCTATATTATTGCTTTTGGTAGTATTGTCATTTTAATAATATTAATTCTGCCTATCTGTGAACATGGGAGGTCTTTCCATTTTCTGAGGTTGTCTTCAATTTCTTTCTTCTGTGTTCTATTGTAGAGATCTTTCACCTCCTTGATTAGGTTTAGTCCTAGGTTCTTTTTTTTTTTTTCCTTTGAGTCAATTGTGAATGAAATTGTTTTCTTGATTTCTTTCTCAGATTCATTGTTGGTATATAGGAAAGCAATTGATTTTTATATGTTGATTTTGTAACCTGCTACTTTTCCAAATTTGTTTATTGTAAGTCTTTTGGTGGAGTTTTTTGACTCTTAGATATAGAATTATGTCATCTGCCAAGCGTGATAATTTGACTTCTTCTTTTCCTATTTTTATGTCTTTTATTTCCTTCCCTTTCCTAATTGCTTTGGCTAGAATTTCTAGCACTGTATTAAATAGGAGTGGTGAGAGTGAACATCCTTGACACTTTTTCACTGCTGTGACTAAAGGATCTGACCAGAACAACTATAGTGGAGGAATAGTTTATTTGAGGGCTCATGGTTTCAGAGGTCTTAATCCATAGAAAGCTGGCTTTATTCCAGGGGGCTCAAGGTGAGGCTGAACATCATAGCAGGAGAGGTTGGTGGAGGAAGCAGCTCGAATCACAGTGACCAGGAAGCAGAGAGAGACATTCCACTCTTCAGATACAAATATATACACCAAAGCCAGGCCCTAATTCCCACCTCCTTCAGCCATACCCTACCACTTCAGTCACCACTCAGTTAATCCCTGTCAGGGGATTAAATCACTGATTGGGTTAAGACCCTCACAATCCAATCATTTCTTCTCAGAACCTTCTTAATTGTGTCACATGCATTTTGGGGGGATACCTCATATCCAAATCATAACACTTGCCCCAGATTTTAAAGGAAATGCTTTCAGTTTTCCCCCATTTACTATGAAGCTGGCTTTGGGCTTTTCATATATAGCCTTTATGATGTTGAGGAAAGTTCCATCTGCCCCTAGTTTCTTTGGTGTTTGTGTCATGAATGGGTGCTAAATTTTGTTGAAGTCATTTTCTGCATCTATTGAGATTACTGAGTGATTTTTGTCCTTTATTCTGTTAATGTGATGAATTACATTTACTGATTTGCATATATTAAACCATCCTTACATCTGTGGAATAGAAATAACTTGATTGTGGTTTACTATCTTAATATGTTGCTGAACATGATTTCTTAATATTTTATTAAATATTTTTGAAACAGGAGCTGGGAAGCAGGGAGGAATAGAAACTCTAGATAGGGCAGAGGGGGTGGGAAGGGAAGGGAGGGGGCATGGGGTTAGAAATGATGGTGGAATGTGATGGACATTATTATCCAAAGTACATGTATGAAGACTCGAATTGGTGTGAATATACATTGTATACAATCAGAGATATGAAAAATTGTGCTCTATATGTTTAATAAGAATTGTAATGTGTTCTCCTGTCATATATAAATAAAAATGTAATTAAAAAAATTTTGAAACTAAGTTGATCTGGAATATTGATCTCTAGTTTGCTTTCTGGGATGTATTCTTATCTGGTTTTGGTGTGATTGTGATGCTGGCTTCATAGAATGAATTTGGAAGTGTTTCATCCTTTTCAATTTCATTGAATAATTTGAGGAATATTGGCAATAATTCTTCTTTAAAAGTTTGGTATAATTCAGCTAAGAATCTGTCTGGTCCTGGGCTTTGTTTTGTTGGAAGGCTTTTTATTACTACTTGTATCTCATTACATGTTTTGGTCCATTTATGTTTTCTATGTCTTCTTGATTCAGTTTTTGCAGATCATACTTGTCTAGAAATGTATCCATTTCTCCTAGGTTTTTCAATTTATTGGAGTATAAGCTTTCAAAGTAGTTTCTAATGATGTGCTGGATTTCTGAAATGTCTGTAGTCCTTCTTTTTTGTCTCTAATTTTATTAATTTGGTTTTTCCTCCCTTTTTCTTTTGGTTAGTTTGACTAAGGGCTTATCAATCTTGTTTATATTTACAAAGATCCTTGAGATACATTATTAGATTGTTTACTTGGGCTCTTTTCTTTTTTTTTTAGGGGTTCTTTTCTCCCAGTTTTTTTATACCTATATTTTATTTATTTATATGTGGTGCTGAGATTGAACCCAGTGCCTCACAAATGCTAATCAATTGCTGTACCACTGAGCTACAACTGCAGCCCCTATTTGAGCTCTTTTGATTTTCTTATGCAGACACTTACAGCATGGTTGCCTCAAGATGGCTCTTGCCCCAGCTCTCCATGGGAAACATGGGGCACTTTTTAACCAGTGTACAGTGCAGCTTCTGGATCAACTAAGGGCAGGCAGGTTGCTCTTCTGATCTCAGGATTTTCCATATTAAATCTGTCTCTCTCTGTTCTTCTTCCTCTGTGCTTATATCAGTGCCACTACTGCTGCTGCCACAACTGTTTTGGCTGCATTGTAGTCTTTCTTTGTTTAAATTTGGACTCAAATTTTTGAGTCTCTGAAACTCTCACTGTTCAATATTGAGTTTTAGTGAAATCCCTGTTTTTACCCACCTCACAGAGAAGTAGTACTCCTGCTGCTTGAATCCTGAGTCACAGAGCAATTAGGAATGTTGCCTTCCTCTAGCCGGTCATCTTGAATTCTTCCTTATTCTTCATTCTTACTGCAGCTCTTCATTTGGCTTTTGTTTGATTTTTGTCTTGTCCTTTCTTAAACCAAATTTAGTCGTGTGTAAATTTGTTTATCATTTAAGCTGTATAGTGGTATTGTTCAAGATCTACTGTGTTGGGGCTGGATTTCCATACACTTTCATCTTGTGACTTCTGCCATTGATTTACCTTGCTCCAATCTGGACTGATTTGACAACTTCTGTTAAACTTAGGCAGTATTTGGGTTTATAGATTATATGCATCTGAGGCTGAAAATGAAGTTGGCAGAATTCTTCACCCTCACCATTTTGCTTTTGTATGATGTCTGGGTGGGATTGGGGAAGTAATTGTCTCAAACTGTCATGTCTATACTGGACCTTCAAATGCAGTTTTAAACCTGGAAATTAACATTTCAAAATGTTTCTCTGTGTGTCTGTTTTCCAGTATTCATGTACTTGAGTGATTAGATCACTTTTCTCCAGGCTTTTAGCATCATTATATCACCTATCCCCGGTGATGTAGATTATCTTAGAAATGCAGTGATAAAAAAATTGTTGATCTACAAGGTGGATGTGGTGGCATACACTTATAATCCCAGTGACTTGGGAGGCTGAGAGAGTTGGATCACAAGCTTGAGGCCAGCATGGGCAACTTAGGGAGACCGCATCTCAAAGTAAAAAGATCTGGGGGTGTATCTCAGGTAGCACACAGGGGTTCAATCCCCATTACTGCAACAAAAACAAAAATTGTTTACATACATTTTTTCAAAGTTCATCTTTTCTTTATACTAATATCATTCTAGTTTTCTTGCACCAAAACAAAGCTTTTTTCAGCTTTTTCAATGAGAAACATCAATTTTCCTGAGGAAATAGATGAATTAGGAATAGGCTAAACTTTGCTGAGGTAACAAACCTATGAAATACTAACACTTCTAAGGGGTGATTCAAGGATCCAGACGGCTTTCATCTCACTGCCATGGTTCCCAGGGTCAAATGGGAAGAGTGTGTGTGAACTCAGACTAGACAAGAAATGGTACTCTTAGCTCATTGATCAGGATAGCATAAATATAGGGAAACATGGAAGGAACAATGGTTAGCACTATGGCCTTTGCAGGAGAAATGCTCATAGGGATTTCTTTTCAGTCATTACAGTTTTATTTCTCTAGTTGTTAACCTTGTGAAAACAACAAAAATGTTCTTTATGGTTTCACTGGTAGGGAACAGTCTGTTGAAAGATGTATTTGTAGCTTTGTTACTCTTTACTTGCATTTTTATATTTATATGAATTTCAGTCAGTTGTATCAAATTTGTATGACTAGATTTCCAATTTTTTAAAAATATTTATTTTTTAGTTGTAGTTGGACACAGTACCTTAATTTTATTTATTTATTTTTATGTGCTTCTGAGGATCGAGCCCAGGACTTTGCGTGTGCTAAGGCGAGCGCTCTTCTGCTGAGCCATAACCCCAAGCCTCTAGATTTCCAATTTTTATGCATTTCCTGTATTACCAGTCTTTACATTGTTTGAATAAAACTGTCTCAATCTCTTTAAAGTTCCTTTAGTCTGTGTTTTGCCTTTGTTTACAGATCCACAAGATGGAGTAATTGAGAAGAGTGTTAAACCAGATTGTGGTTCCTAGTAGACCTGTTATGTTTTCATTAATCAGAATAGCCTTTCATTTTGAAGGTCTTCTTTTGTCCTTAACCTCTAGACATCTTTCTACACTTTTTCAAAGATTTGTTCCTCAGGAAGATGGCCTGGTCCCTAGAGATACTGAAATAGATAGTAATCAAGTGCCACTAAACCTTTTGTTTGTTTCTCCTTTTCCCTGCTCCTGAATTCTTAAACCTTTCTCTATCCTTTGAATAAAAGAGATGGCTGATAGCTCACAAGAGGAGTAATAAGAGGAGCAAAGAGGGTTGCACCTAGAGCCAGTAGACTATTATGTTGTACTGGGTTAAGAGTTATTAGAGATAGCAAGTTACTCTTAGCCTTCTGGAGGTAGGATCATATTTGACCTCTATGAGGGAAAAAGGGGCACACTGGGGCTATAGCTCAGTTGATAAAGTGCATGCACATGGCCCTGGGTTCAATCCTCAGCACCACCACCACCACCAAAAAAAAAAAAAAAAAAGGGAGGAGGGGGGAAGGGGCAAAGATATACTTTCTGTCACCTTCTTTTAGCTTCCCTCCCTTACCTAGCCTGACTAGCTACCCTTACCCATCTAGACACTTTGGGCCTCAAACAGATGAGCCTCCCTCTTTCTGTGACATTTTGTTCTCCCATACTTTCTAAAGGACATGAATCCTGTTAAGTGTTTTTATTCTTTTCTTTGGCCAGGATTTCCTTCTTTATCTGTCTACCCTCAGATGACCAGAAAATACAGTATCAAAACCAGAATGGATTATTTAATAGTTATGAAGCTCCATAGGTTGTATACAGATTGTGGTTTGAGAATCTAGCAATTTTACTTAGTTTGTATAGTTTGGTTTAGGAAATATGAAACTAGATAACTCTTTTGAGGTTCTTTACTGTTCCTTTTTTAAAACACAGCTCTATTGAGATGTAATTCACCCATTTTTTTTTTTTAAAGAGAGAGAGAGAATTTTTTAATATTTATTTTTTTTTAGTTTTCGGCGGATACAACATCTTTGTTTGTATGTGGTGCTGAGGATCGAACCCGGGCCGCACGCATGCCAGGCGAGCGTGCTACCGCTTGAGCCACATCCCCAGCCCGTAATTCACCCATTTAAAGTATGCAGTTCAGTGTTCTAAATGTATATAACCATAACCATTATCTAAATAGAAACATTTTTGTACCCTTGAAAGAAACATATCCTAGCAGGTAATTCCATTCTGTTTCTTGTCTGTCCCCCACCTCCATCCCCATCTCTGACTAGCCATGAATCAGCTTTATGTCTATAGATTTGCCTATTCTGAACATTTCATGTAAATGGGAATCATAAAATATGAGGCTTTTTGTGCCTGACTTTTTTCACTTATGACTAGTATTTCATTGTGTGGATATACTACTTTTTACGTATTCATTTGTCAGTTGATAAATATTTGATTGTTTTTACTTTCTGCCTCTTAGGAGTAATGATCTTGTAACTATTCACAGGCAAGTCTTTGTAGATATCTGTTTTGGGTTCTTTGGGGAATATACCTAGGGGTGGAAGTGCTGCATCATATAGTAATTCTGTGTTGAGTATTTTGAGTAACTGCCAAACTGGTTTTCATAGTGGTGGTATCATTTTATGTTCCCACTGGCAATAGCAATGTGTTTCTAATTTCTCTACATCCTTGTCCACACTTGTTAGTGTCCATTTTTAGATTATAGCCATCCTAGCTGGTGTGTTCAAAGTTGTGCTTTTGATGTTGTATTTCCCTAAAGGCTAGTGATGTTGTACTTTTTTCATATGCTTATCTTTGGGAAAATGTCAGTTCTAGTCTTTCCTCCTCATTTCTCTTCCTCCTTTAATTGTATTTATCTTTTTACTAATGACTTATTAATTTCTGTATATTCTGGGCACACATCCTTTATCGGATGTATAATTTGGAAATATTTTCTCTCATCTTTGTCTTTTTACTTTCTTGGAGGTATAAGTTTCAGCCCAGTTTTTAAAAAATTTGATGTAGTTCATCTTTGCAATTCTTAAATTTATGATCTGAAGCAGTGTTTTAACTTTCAGTGTATTCTTCCTTCATTAATTAAATAGTGGTCAAAAAAATATCAAAAGGCTGTCACATATTAGCTTATTAATTTAAAGGAGTTCATAGAAATAAAATCTAGAAATATCCTTAATTAGATATTTGCATATCATTTTATAAGGAATTTGTAACAGCCATATATGCAAATATAATTGAAATTTTAAATAAAATGTTTACTTTTTTTTTTTAAAGAGAGAGATAAGAGAGAATTTTTTAATATTTATTTTTCAGTTTTCGGTGGACTCAACATCTTTATTTTTATGTGGTGCTGAGGATCGAACCCAGCACCCCGCGCATGCCAGGCGAGCGTGTTACCGCTTAAGCCGCATCCCCAGCCCCAAAATGTTTACTTCTTTAGTACACATGTCAGCTACCCAGATCAAGATACAGAACATTTCCAGCACCCCAAAGCTTTCTTACCCAAGTCATTTTTTTTTTTTTGGTACTGGGTATTTGAATTCAGGGGCACTTGACCACTGAGCCATATCCCAGCCCTATTTTGTATTTTTATTAGAGACAGGGTCTCACTGAGTTGCTTAGTGCCTTGCTTTTGCTGAGGTTGACTTTGAACTCATGATCCTCCTGACTCAGCCTCCCAAGCTGCTGGGCTTATAGGCATGTGCCTCTGCGCCTGGCCAGATTTTGATTTTAATTTTTTTTTTTTTTTTTTTTGGTGGTTCTGGGGATTAAACCCAGGGCCTTGTGCATGCGAGGCAAACACTTTACCTACTGAACTGTATCCTCAGCCCCAGATTTTGATTTTTAAAGTCAACCAGAATCAGGGAATGTTACATAGGAATCTCTTTTTTCTTTATTTTAAGTAGATATGCCCCATTGTTTTTAGTGACTTGGAAATCGGTGGATTTAGCCAAGTGTTGGTGGTGATGTCCGGAATCTCCATAGTTGAATAATAACAGAATACCTTCAAATGTGAAATGCCACACTAGATTCTTGGACAGCTTTTTCTCATCCACCCTTTAGGAGAGTTTGCCAGCAGTTTTGTGTTGCAGTTGGATCTCCTCCATCCTGAAATCTGAAACTGAAAAAATGTTTTTTAAGTCTGTTAATATGTTATACCTACCACTTGATGGCACTGTTACATTGGGATAAGCAGTATTGTGAAAAATCAACAGTGGTATTTGGTTGTTGATTTCAGAGTCAATTAACCCCATCTTTTATTTTATCTTGTCTATATAGAATCATCTATTTTGGTATTTCCTATGAAGAAAATTCTTCATATTTTTTAATTCAGTTTTAACAATATTTTTTTTTATGATCATTTTTTCCTTGGGCATTTTTGAGCATAGAAATACAATTAATGGCTTTCAACAGTCAAATCCTTTAATTTTTAAAGATGAATAAGGCTAGATATTTTTTTTTTTTTAAGAAAGCCAGTTGATTAGCAGATAAAAACCTGTAAACACCCTCCCCTCAGTAACAAAAGTGTGTACGTGTACGTGCATGTTCATGTTATTTTTGTTATTTGTGGTTGGTGAATGAGTGTTTACTAACTTGATAATAGTTCACAGTTGGTAGGCTACATAAAGGTGTTGTTCAAAATTACATATAAGAGGATATGAGGGGAAAGGGAAAAATAAAAAACAAGGGAGAGAAATGAATTACCCATAGATGGGGTAGAGAGAGAAGATGGGAGGGGAGGAGAGGGGGGATAGTAGAGGATAGGAAAGGTAGCAGAATACAACAGTCACTAGTATGGCAATATGTAAAAACGTGGATGTGTAACCGATGTGATTCTGCAATCTGTATACGGGGTAAAAATGGGAGTTCATAACCCACTTGAATCAAATGTATGAAATATGATATGTCAAGAGCTTTGTAATGTTTTGAACAACCAATAAAAAAAAATAAAGGTGTTGTTCAGAGACCTTGAAGATATAAATAAGGTTTTATTGTTGTTTAAGGGAAGAAATTTTTTGTGGTTCACTGTTAACTCTTGGTAAAAATACTCATCACTCTTTTATAGAATACAGTTTTCAAAAGAAAGATCCAACTTTATTTTCCATTTCCTTTTCAGGAAACTCAAGTGAAATCTATTTAGCTTGTTACTAGCACTGAGTAAGAATAACATGTATGTTTTATTTATAACACAAGGGAGTTTATTTTGTAAAGTAATGAGCGAGTAGTCACAGAACTTGAAGATTTAAATAGGGCTGGGTGAAATTTAGTATCAACTATCCATTTTATAGAGTATTCTGAGAAAATAAAATATCTGACTTTGCTTCCACATGACTAATTCTGAAAGAAAAACTAGGATAACTAGCCATATGCAAGGCTTTAAAGACTTAAGCTATTCTTGAGAATCCTTAATATATTTTTTAATGTTTTTATTAGTGCATTATACATAACAGTAGGGTTATTTTCTTAAACATTTAAAAAATCCCTATTAAAGCTTAAATCTCTTACCTGTGTCATTATAATTTGCTAACTGTGCTTGAACAGAGAGCACAAACTGTTTTCCTTGAAACTGGGTGGTTATAACTGCCCACCTTTCTTTGGGGTTAGGAAAAAGCTTGCAGTATATACTGGGCTAATTAGAAGGGGAAGTTTTTTAAAAATGAAGTAAAGTATAAGTAACGGATCAAGGAATAGAATAAGGAAATTACATAGTTTAAGTTTTTTTTGTGTGTGTGTGTGTGTGGTGTGGGTGTGTGGATGTGTGTGTGTGTGTGTGTGTGTGTGTGTGTGTGTGAGAGAGAGAGAGAGAGAGAGAGAGAGTGTGGTACTAGGATTGAACCCAGGAGCACTTAACCACTGAACCACATCCCCATCCTTTTTTATTTTTTGAGACAGGTTCTCTCTAAGTTGCATTGGGCCTTGCTAAATTGCTTAGGCTGGCTTTAAACTTGCAATCCTCCTGCCTCAGCCTCTTGGGCCACTGGGATTACAGGCATGCGCCACCATGCCCAGAAGTGTAAGAATTTTTGATGCCAAGTGTTATGATCTCAAACTTAGTTAAAAATAATACAGTGAAAAAAGACAACCAAATTGAAATTTTGTTTTGGAAATTTAAGAGCTGATTCTTAGAAAAATCCAAATACAGAAGCATCTAGAAAATATATTATGAAGAAAAAGAACACTAAACTTTTAAAGAAATGAGCAGATGATATGCTAGCCATATTTAAAAGCACTTTAAAATCTCAGTGAAATATAATTTTTTGAAAAAAGATAATGAACTTCTAGAATGGATTCAAGACAAGAATACCCCCATAGATAAATGATTGTCAAAGAAAATATAAAAAGTTGTCAGTTAATTTCATTTTCGACTCCATAGCTTTAGGTTTATTGTTCTTTAAGTCCCATGGAGCAAGAATTTTCTTTGTTACATTGTTAGTTCCAGAGCATAGAAAAGAACACTTGACATTTAATGTGTGAAGAAATAGACAAAAATCTTAACAAAAAGGAGCAAGGAATTAAAAGTATTGACCAATCTCATTTTTGACTGTTGATAGAAAAATTATAGAACACTAGCAACTAAAATTTTAGTATATTTTAAAATAAAAATCTGGTGTGATCAAAGATTTATCTTAGGAATGGACAAATACTTTAACATGGGAAGCAATATATGTTACACCAGTTGGGAAAATACGAAGCTATATGAATATCCAATCAATTGTTTAAAAGGAACATTTGGTAAATTAGCTTTTGTTTGATAAAATACAAAATTATATAACATTTACTCTTTTTTTCTCTTTATATTTTTTATATATATTTATTTTAGTTGTAAATGGACCTTTATTTTATTTATATGTGGTGCCGAGACTCAAAACCAGGGCCTCCACATGCTAGGCAAATGCTCTACCACTGAGCCACAACCCCAGCCCCACTCTTCATATTTTTATTGATGCATAATAGTTATACATAATGATGGTATTTTTGTTATATTTGTATATGCAAAGAATATAACAATATTATATATATATATATTTGGCCAACATCACTCTACAGCATCTCTCTCTCCTTTCCCTCCCTGTCTCCCATCTCTGATTCCTTTCTTCTGCTTATTTTCTTTTTTTCATGAGATCCCTACCCTATCTTCTTTTCCTTTTTCTTCTCTAGCTTCCACATATAAAACATATGTCCCTTGACCTTCTCAGTTTGGCTTATTTCACTTAACATGATGCTCTCTAGTTCCATACATTTTTTCTGCAAAGGACATAATTTCATTTCTCTTTTTTCCCTCCAAAATTCTTATTTTATTATTTTTTTCATTTTTCTTTATAACTGAGTGAAACTCCATTATGTATATTTACCACATTTTCTTTATCCATTTATCCATCAGTGGATACCCAGGCTGGTTCCATAGTTTGGCTACTATGAATTTTGCTGCTGTAAACATGGGCATGCATAGTATTATGATGAATTTTTTAGGACAAATACCAAGGTGTCGTATAGCTATGTCATTTATTATTATTTTTATAAAAATGAGATTGTACTTCTTTAATATGGGGAAAATATCCTAGATTAAATACTAATAACAATATACTGAATAGTGAGATATCAGAGACATTCCATTGTACAACAAATGTATGTATGGTGCTCCTACTTTGTTCCAGGCACTATTTTGAGTGCTGATAAACTGTCACCAAGAAACTTACATTCTAGTAGGGAGGAATGACAAGAGAAACATAACATTAACAATAAGTAAACACTATATTATAAAATGGCAAATTCTCTTTTTAAGAAAACAGTAGTCTAGAGGAAAGGGATTTGGAATATAAAAGGGAGAGTAGATTTGCAGATTCATTTGCAGAGTGTTCAGAATGGTTCTCATTGAGGTGACTTGTGCTGAGTGAGGGAGGATACAGTTTGGGGAAAGCATATTTCAGCCAAAGGGAAGGACCAGGCTGAGGCTCTGAGTGAGAGGATTAGTGAGGGGTTTGTGTGCAGTGAACAAGGAGAGAATAGGAAAAGAGGTATCATATCAGCCCATCAGATCGCAAAAGTACTATTTGTGGTGGAATTGGAATCTGGCCCTCCTAATTCCTTAGCACTTAGTGTCCAAGGACTTCAGCTCTTGTGTCTTTACCTGTGGTTGTAATAACAGGAAGTGGTAGAACTGAGGCGTAGGTTTAAAGCCCCATATTTGAATTTGTCAGTTGATTATGAATTAAAAAAGAATACTTTATTTGTTTTTACAATAGATATGGAAAAAAATAACCTAATATTTTAATGAAGATTTACAAATTTGAAATTAGTATAAATTCATTTGTTATGTAAGAAAATTGAATGGTCGTTTGCCTCAGTCTTATTTTTTTTTCTTTTAAACATTAGCAACATCAGGGAAATCATTACATATTTATCCAAGTATCTTAGAGTAATACTATATTTTTGCAATATCATTGAGTAGTAATAATGACCCATGCTATGTACATTTTTCCTGCAAAATAAGCTTAACCTTTAATGGATAAAGCTTAAATATTTTAAATAAACGTGTAAAGTTTAACAGTATATATTCTGATTTGAAAGATTTTGAATCTTTATATAATGGTTATAGTTTTCACTGTTTCTTTGAAGAGGAATGAAATTCATTTAAAAAAATTAAGGTACCACTATATAGCTACCATATTGACTTATCTGAGATCTATTCCCTAATTTCTGAAATGATTATAATATTCACCTCAGGGTACTTAATTGGATTAACAAGTTGAATAGCACCTATAAGATGCCTGGGACTGGGCCTAGCATACTTGTAAGAACTAAAAAGAAAAAAATGATAATTTTTTTTTTTTTTAAAGAGAGAGGCGAAGGAGAGAGAGAGAGAGAGAGAATTTATTTATTTTTAGTTTTTCGGCGGACACAACATCTTTGTTTGTACGTGGTGCTGAGGATCGAACCCGGGCCGCACGCATGCCAGGCGAGCGCGCTACTGCTTGAGCCACATCCCCAGCCCAAAAATGATAATTTTTAAAGAAATTAAAACAGTCGAAGAGGAATACAAAGTTTTTGAGGATTTTAGGCATGAGTTTAATCAGCTCCCTTCCCCTTAACCCCACTTTCACACATGTCTCCATTATTCCTTCACTGTGCCCCTTGTGTCTCAAGGTCAGTATGTGTATGCTGGAAGTTTTGCAGATATAATTCTAAGCCTTTCATGATATGTAATCTTCTGCTGTGTTAAACTTTTTTCATGCAGTATTGTATAGGGACATATTTGGGGATAATTAAGACTTGCAGGATTATGTGTTTCTGTTCTAATTGGCTTCAGGCTGTCATAGTTTTAGCTTGTGTGTCTACAATTTGCAGTTTTTAGCTTTCTTTCTCTCTGTCAGCTATCTTGCTGCCGTCAGTGTTGTTACCTTTGTTAGTTTGTCACTGTTTCTCATCTTCAGCCTCTGATCTGTTGAGTGTTGAATTATTGAATAATCAAATTTTATAAAATAATATCTGGCAAGAAGGGAAAATTAAGGTTTAGCTTGTATGTTGATTCTGATTAGTAGGGGCTGCCTAGAGTATTGAGTTAAGCAGTATTTTGGAGCTGCATCCATGTTTGATGTGAGAGTGCTCAGACAGCAGAAGAGGTGAAACATGTGTGCCACATTTTGCCATTGATTGTCTAAATATGTCAGTGTGTGGACTTGGGGATAATTATTTTAACAACTTAGATACATTTTTGGTTCTTGGTTATGCTCTTACTTTAAACATTGAGATTTCCAAATAACTTACCCCAAGATAAATGAAGGAAATTATGGTTTGAAAGGGCTCTGCCTATTTTAGTTACCATTGGGTTTGTTTGTTACTCAGAATATATGTGATTAAGCTATGTCAAAATTTAATAATTGTTTCTTCACTTAGTGTCTCATATTTTATCAAAATTATATATGTAGTCAGTTTTCAAATGTGTGACAAGTGCACTAAATGGAAATTGTCAGATTATTAATAAACTTTCTCAAGGCTTGTTGACTTTCCAGATACTTCATCATGGCAATAAATAGGCATGTATGAATGATTATTAGTTTTTATAAACATTTAATATGTGAATATATCTGAGAAAGTTGAAATTTTAAAATGAATTTTTCCAGTATGTCTTTTCTTTTACACATATCACATATAACTTTTGCAGGTTGGACTTGCTACCATTTTATGCAAGATTGGTTGCTACATTGCATCCCTGCATGTCTGATGTAGCAGAGGATCTTTGTTCCATGCTGAGGGGGGATTTCAGATTTCATGTATGTATTTAAGTATTTATTTTGTAATATATATATATACATATATATATATCCTTGTAAGTTGAGTGAGGATTTTTTAGTTTAAGACATAATTATTTTATTGGTGGTAATATTTTTGAAATTCAATAGTGGTTCAGAATTTGTAGGATTCTTAATTTTTGAATGCAAATTTATCCAGCAGTGCTCAAAATTGATAAGTGATATTTCAACTGGGAAGGGCCATTACTACCTTGTTCCCCATTGTAGGTACTGCACCTTATGCTTTTATAAATTAAAACTATTGTCTAAAGTCAAGACAGAGGCCTCATAGGTAGTCCCAGAAGAAACGGGATTGACCGAAGAGTTGGGGCATGGTGCTCCCTAGGGTGTCTCTTTAGGTGTTGGGATGTGAAGTATAAAATGTACCACAAATTCTGTGATCTTAAATGCTGCTGTCACTCGTGTTTTATTGATTCTTGCCTTAAGAATCTTTACTGTGGCTAGTGGTGAGTTCTTTAAAGAGCCCCCTGGCAGATGTCAGGGGCCTATTACCAGTCCCTTCCTTTCCTGTCCCAGGAGTCTGAAGAAATTATATGTCAGTGGTTCTCCCAAGCCCTCATTACCCAGCCATCTTGTGGAAGTGATAGAATTTAAAATATAGACTTGATGGGGTAAAACTGGTACTGCTAGAGGTGACTGAAAGTTGGCATTGATAGACTTTGGAAAGACATGAAATTTTAAGTGTTTGCAATAGCTGATGGAAAAATTGTATTTACAAAATTTAGCTTTATAGTTAAGTTGCAAATAAAAACAGAAAATATTTGCCGTGCTCAGTATTCACTTTATTACACTCATTATGCACAAATCAGTAGTGTTGCTGACACTTAGGGAAGAGCAGATAATTCCTGAGATCAGGAACCTCATGATACAGTTGGGGAAACAAGGCATAAATATTCACAGAAGCAAGAGGGAAATAAAAATGTCACTCTTAAATATAATAGATATAAGGATTGCATGCTTAATTAGCAAACAAATTATGGGAGAGTAAGTGCTTTGAGTTCAGAGGAAGGAGAAAGTCTCATGAGGGGCAGAGTGATCTGTAAATCCTTCTTGCTGCAAAAGTTAATTTGTTAGTATGAGCTTTGTGGTTAAAATTTTTCTGGATCAGTTTTTGCCAAAACATTTCAGATTTTCATAACTTGTATTAATATAAGCAAGGTAAGATTAAAGTGTTTAGAGAAGTTTGGAAACACTGAACACAATAAGTTAAATGGTTTTGTGTTATTCTATTGTAAAAATTCTCAAAACTTTAATAAGATGATATGCTCTGTGACTTTCCCAGAGAGATGTGAGTATGTACTCCTGTAAAGAACACACTTTGATAAATGCTGCTAGTTCAGGAACAGATACATCAGAAGTCTTATTATTCTTGTTACTATGTTTAATCCCATTGTACAGACAGGGAAATGTTTTACTAGTTGGCAGTATGAGCATGTTATGTGAGTTGTATGAATATACCTCTAAGTCAAACCCCAAATTAAACAAAGGACAAATTGCTGGACTAAGCATAATTACTGCATTTGGTAAATCAATTAAGAAAATTCTATCCACATATACTCCCTTTGCACACTGAAAATTGGGGTGGGAGTTGGGGGAATTGGCATTTTTCTTGCTACTCTTGCAGTGCTTCATTACAATAGTAACAACATGAGAGTTTTAGGAACACACTTTAGGAATCATTGTTCTCAGAGGAGAGAAGAAAAGGCACTTTTAAGGTAATTAATCACCTCTTTCTCCATCAGAATCTGTTGGTTTCTAATAGGCCATAAATATATGCATAATATGTCAAAATACACTCTACTGTCATGTATATCTAAAAAAGACAAATGAAAAAAATAGGCCATAAATATGTTCAACACTCTCCATTCTCAAACGAAAGCAAAATAACAACTGCCAAAGAAATCTCTCATGAGGTACAGTGGCACATACCTATATCCTAGTTTCTAGGGAGGTTGAGGCAGGAGGATCACAAATTGGAGGCCAGTCTTGGCAACTTTAAACTATATCAAAATTTAAAAAAACAATAAAATAAAAAAGGCTGGGAATATAGCTCAATGGGTAGGGTACCCTTAAGTTGGATCCCCAGTACTTCCAAGAAAAAAAACTTCTCTCAAACTTCTACACATGTACACTGCAGCCATCTTCTTTCTTTTCCTTCTTATTTGGATGTTTTAGAATACACTTTTCTCTACTTCTCATAAATTTGCCCTTTGATTCATCATCATAACGGCACCCTGACAGAGACTACCAACATTTTCCTAAGACTGTTAGTTGATGTTCCTACAGATTTTAAAATGCTGGACTCACCTGCTTTTTTAGGAAACCATCATTCTGGCTCCACCTCATGCTAGCATTATAACTTTGGTCAGTTTACTCAAGTTCTACACCTGATACCTTGTCTATTAAATGGGGATAATAAATATATCCTTTTAAACAATTGTTCTTAAGAGTTGAATGAGGTAATACATATACAGAATTCTTTATATGAACACAAATATCATTATCATAATAATTGTCCCTTTTCTACCACCCCTCTTTCTTGGTTCTTTCTTATTACTATTACTATTACTTATTAATATCTCAGTCTCCTTCGTGTTTTTTCTAGCTGAGTTTATAAATTGAGGTTTTCTTGCCTTTCTTCCTTAGCTCTCCTTTTTGATGGAAGACATTTTACTTGGGCTTCAATTAACATCTGTTTTCTAACAAACCCAAATCCCAAAATGTGTATCTTTTAGCAGAACCTCTCTCTTGGTACTTCTAGCTAAATATGTCCATCTTAAAGATGTCTTTATCTTTTACTTCCTTGAATGCGCTTCTGTATTCTCCCTATAAACATACAACCTATTTTATCCAACTGCTAAGAGCCCTCTGACTTTCAGGAGTCAGTATTCATCAAATTCCCTTACCTGCTTCTTCATAGTAAAACATCTCAAACCTAGCGTATTCTTTTCATATCTGCTGCTGTGTTTCATTATCCATAGCTTGAGTTACACTAATAGCCTTATTTTAACCAGGTTTCCCTGTCACTTTTATCTAGGTCCAAAAATACTGCCTTAGTCTCATGCTTCCCCCTGCGTAAAAACCTTAGCTGATAAGTGAAGGTGGTTAACAAAACTGTGTGAAATATCTCTGGTAGTTAAAGAAATTCTGGTTAAAACATGAGTTTGCTAATTTGGCAGATTAGTCAAGGTAATAGAAATAAGAAACCAACATTCTTGTATATTTCATTTAGGTAGAATTTGAAGTGGTATTTTGGCAGTATTTTTCAAGATCCTTGGAGGAATTCATACATTTGATATCTCAACAGCTGACCTAAGTAAATAATTCTGTATACCAAATAAGCTTTATTTGTATCAAAAATTCTAAAGGGGAAAAACTGATCATCTAAAAGCCCAATAGTAATTAAAAATGTGGTCAGATAGACACAGTGCTGATATGATATAAAGCCAGTTTTTTTTTACACAAATGTTTTCATATTATAGATAACATTTTTTTAAAGCAAGATAAAAAATCTTACATAATGAATCTATAGGTATGTTAAAATGCTTAGATAGTAGAGACTAGAAAAGAATTACATATGAATATGTTAACAGTGACTGTCTTTGGATAATGGAACTATGAGGAATATTTTTGACTTCTATTTTTTTCTGTCCTTCAAATTTTCAGTATAGGCTACTTCTTTATTGATGGAAGAGACAACTTTTATGTATAATCAAATCACCCTCAATCGTGTTTTTAATTAGTGGTCTCAACTTTTTCAATGAAACCTTTTTATTAATTAAAGTAAATTGGTCACATATCCCCAAAATAAGGATATTTATTTTAAAATTATACCACACATTTGCAGTTGTACCAAATATTTTATGTACATCGTACAATATATAAAAGTAAATAGAGGGATTATGGCTCAGTGGTAGAGTGCTTGCCTAGCATGTGTGAAGCACTGGATTCGATTCTCAGCATCACATACATATAAAAAAAAATGAAGGTATATTGACAACTAAAAGAATATTTATAAAAAATAAATAGAAATTTACAAAGTTAAAAGTACATAAATAGAAGTTCCAACCCCCTTCATGCACATACATATTCCTAGTAGATCAAGAATATTGTGCATTCTACTTTTCAGATCACTGGTTCACAGAATAAAAAAAGAAAATTAATTTTAAAGTTAGGTAAATTTACTTAGAGACTCAATACTCATTATACATACTTTAAATATCTTTATTTTTTATTTTACCTGGTGCTGAGGATTGAACCCCAGGGTCTGACACATGCTAGGCAAGTGCTCTACCTCTGAGCCACAACCCCTGCCCCTCATTACATATTTTTAACACTTAGTAAGTTTTCAGAAAAGTTTATTGAATGATTGAATGCATTTAATGTAAAACAATGATCAAATTATGGAGGAGAGGAAATATCTCTTTGGTTGAGTATCTATCTGGCACTTTAAGAGAGGCCACTGGGTTCTTCCTGTAGGGAAATAGTAAATGGTAGACATAGGAAAGTCTTATTGTTTATGAGTTAACAAATCGAAAGTTTTTATTAATGCCTACAGATTTATTCAGTTCTTTAAATTTCATCTATCTTTAACAAATGAGTTGCAAACAGCACTTTTGCTGTGCATGATTGATTAGTTAATAAAAATCTTACAAGAGTTATTATTGAGTGTTGTAATAGTATAGAAAAACTTACATTGTTAATTCACATTTAGTGTTTTTTGGAGGCGGGGTGGGGGGTTATCAGGAATTGAATTCAAGGCCATTCAACCGCTGAGCCACATTTCCAGCCCTATTTTAAAATTCTATGATTTTAGAATCAGGGTCTCATTGAGTTGTTTAGCGCCTCTCTTTTGCTGAGACTGGCTTTGAACTTGTGATCCTTCTGTCTCAGCCTTCCAAGCTGCTGTGATTTCAGGCCTGTGCCACCGTGCCCGGCTCTCATTTAGTTTTGCAGAAGCATTTTGACATATTTGATTATAAGACTTCAAAAAATGAGAGTGACTAATACTGAATGAGGAATTAGACTAAGTCAGTCTTGTTTTATACAGCCATTTGAAAGGCTTTCAGTTTTTATGCAAAATTACATATAAGATGGTGTGAGGGGGAAGAAAAAAGAGAGAGAGACAAAGGTGTCACAGTAGATTGGGTAGAAAGAGGGAAGGGAGAGGAGGGGGGGATAGGAAGGGCAGCAGAATACAACAGACACTAGAATGGCCCTATGTATAAACGTGGCTGTATAACCAATGTGATCCTGCAATCTGTACATGTGGAAAAATAAGATTAAGATTACGTACCCCATTTGAATCAAATGTATGATATGTCAAGATCACTGTAATGTTTTGAGCACCTAATAAAAAAAATTAAAAAAAAATAAAAAGAAGACGAGAGAGTGGAGCTGGGGGTGTAGTTCAGAGATATAGCCTTTGCTTAGCATGTGTGTTTCGCTGGGTTCAATCCCTGATAACTGCAAAGAAAAAAGAGAGAGAAAGAAAATGAGATAATTGGTTTATAATGCTTCATTTAAAGCTTCTATAATTTTGTAGAAGCTAAAATGTTAACATCATAGAATTAGAGAGTAGAATAGTGGTTACCAGAGCCTGGGAAGGGTTGTTGGGTATGGGGTATAGATGGAGAGAGGATGTTTAATAGGTACAGGGGAGCAATTGGAGAGGAAGAATAACTTTTAATATTCTGTAGCACAGTAGGTTACCTAGTCAATATTTACTAAATCAATTAATTAGATTTCAAAACAGCTAATAGGGAATGGGGGTGTAGCTTAGTGATGGTGTACTTCATATATAATGGGTTCAGTCCCCACCCTCCATAAAAGAATCCTAGTAGACATTACACATTATATACATGTATTGAAGTATCACATGATTTTCCATAAATATGTAGAATTACTATTATGTCAATTAAAAATTTTAAATGTATTTTTAAAATTCCATGTTTTTTGCCATTTTTTAGGTAGCTTGTCCTTTTGTAATATTTTGTAATATTTAAAAAGAGTTAATGTAAATACTTTTGATAATATAGTATGATACGTATTTTGAAAACTATAATACTCAATAAAATTGTATGATATTTCTTAGCAGTTGTTAAAAGAGGCTGCACACCCAGAATCTTCCAAGGAGATTTGAAAAAAAAAAAAAAGTTCTAACCCTAAAGATAGAGCTTCAGAATAGAGTTTTTAAAATGCTTTCTTATGCTTTCCCATGTGTTCTCTTGATTATAAAAGAGATGCACACTCCGTGTAATTTTGAAAATATGTAAAGTAGAAAACAGGATGGGGGGAAAAACACTTTACCATTGATCAGCAAGCCCTGTTAACGTTTTGGTGTTTTCTTTGCCTTTTTTTCTCTATAGTTTTTCATGGATGAATTATACTGTATGTACAATTTTCTGTTCTTATTTCTCACTTAGAAGCACTTTGCTTTGTCATTTAAAACACTCTTTAAACATCATTTTAGCCCGGTACAGTGGCACATGCCTGTAATCCTAGCTACTTGGGAGTTTGAGGTAGGAATAGGCAAATTTGAGGTCAGTTTGGCAACTTAATGAGACCCTGTCCTAAAAAATGAAAAGGGCTGGGAATGTAGCTTAGTGGTGGAACACCCCCCCAGGGTTCAGTCTCCAGTACTGCAGAAGAAAAAAAAAAATCATTTTAAAGGTATAACCTTCTTCTGCCCTCTATAATAATTGCTTCATATCAGATGGACTGTAGTCACTATCGTTATTATCATGTCCTAATATTTATTCTTATTTTGCCAACTGGACAGGAAGGTTCAGGTAGTTTATATGACTTGCCCAAGATCATAATATTCCCCTAGATGACCACAAGAGTGCTCATATTGTGACTAAAGATCTTCTGCTCTTTCACTTTGCTACAATACATATATAGGGGTTAAGTATATTTTTCTATTTGTTTAATCTGCAAACATTTAATGCCCTTGTATTAGATATATGAATATACAAACACAGATAAAATTAATAACATTTATTGATATCTTTCTTGTTCTAAGTACTGTTTCCTGTGCTTTACATGTATGTATTAACTTGCTTAAAATTCACAACAACCCTTATTAGCACCATTTTACAAAATAGGAAAGTAAGGCACAGATTTTAGGTACCAGCTCATAAATGATATAGCTGGAATATAAACCAAATAAAACTGGTCTAGTGGTTCATATTCAGTCTACCTTCAAGAATTCACTAAGGTAAATTAATAAAAGTTTTTCATGTGTCATGCTTGTTAAACATTTATTTATGAAAGGGTCTTTATGAAACCTGTACTCTCCTAAAGTACAAGGCTGAAAACGATTGTTTATTCAGTATTACTTTGTTTAATGTTAAAATTGAGAATCTTGTCAGTTGTATTTTCTATTTGTCTCTAGTCTCAAGCTATTTTGTTTGTATAAATGATGTGACTAAAATAAAGTTTTGGATTAAAGTTGAATTTTTGTGATTTTATTTGATTTTGCTTAGTTTATAGTTTCATTGATGCTTTAAATTCAGTTAGGATAAGCTTCTAGTTTGCTCTGAGTTTTTAGTAAACATGGTTTTGTATTGAAAGTAGGTCCTTAAAAGTGAAGATGTCAAATTCTGTCAAAGCATTAGCTATCTAGGTATTAAAAGTTTAGTTTTTACCTAAATAACTGTCATCAAGTGCACTGCTGCTGGTGAGATTAGATGTTCTTTCAGATGGGGTAGTGCAGTAGAATTCTCAGTTGACTGACAATTGGAATATTTGGATCTCAGTGTCCATTTTTGGTCATTTGACAGCTTTATTTTTAACTACTCAGAATGATAATTGTTATTCCTTTCTCAGAATGTTCTTACATGGGGAAAATTGAGTCTTCTGGAAAGATTGTTAAACTAATTAAAGATTAATATGCTACCACATTATGGTTATTGTCATTCCAATAATGTATTCCAATAATGACTGTAGGTTTGATTTTTTTCTGATTAAAATGTAAGTCTGAGGTTAAATCTAATTGCATTTATCTTAATGTGTCCATTCATATTCTGATTTAATGGGGGTTTGTTACATGATATATTTCTTGAAACATGTGCCATAAGTAGAGGACTAAAATTTACAAATGTTTTGAACTTGGACGTACAACGATGACTGGTAATAAAAAAACAACAGAGAGTACATCACTTGTTTTACTGTAGTGAATTAATAATTTAAAATACAGTATATTTCCAGTAAGCCCTAATAATGTATTTCCTTAAGTGAACCTTTGGCATTCATATTTTTAAAGCAGCATTTTCATAAAGTGTGTTCCTTATAATATTAATTTAATGGAGTATTAACTAATAGTGATTAACATTTAAAAAGGAGGACTTGTTTTGTCAAATATATTTGAGTAACATTGATTTAAATTAAGTTAAACAGGTTTCTTTAAGGGTCTCTTTAAGCCTGAAAAAATGCATTTTCCCCAGATTATTTGCCCATTAAATGTTTTGCAGCGCACTTCCTAGGACTTTTTTGCACTACACAGAGCAAAGTTTTCCAAAATATAGTTACAATAATTTGAATATAGCAAGAAATTATGCTTTATTTATTTTAAATATTAGGAGTAATTAAAATAACAATTATTAGAGGTCGAAAATGTGGATTAAGTCCTTTTTTCTCTAAATTTGTAGGTACGAAAAAAGGACCAGATTAATATTGAAACAAAGAACAAAACTGTTCGATTTATTGGAGAACTAACAAAGTTTAAGATGTTCACAAAAAATGATACACTACATTGTTTAAAGGTAAGTGCTGAATTGTTTGTTTTTAATAGAAAAATTTAAAGTTTTAGTTGTAAGTAGTGAATAAATTGAAATAATTAAATATTTGATTAATACAAAAGATAAGAAAAGGACTGGAAAAATTTCTCAATAGCAGAGTGCTTGCTTAGCATGCTCAAGGCCCTGGGTTCAATCCCCAGTACCACCAAAAAAAAAATAAAAATAACAAAAGAAGTAGAAGAAGAAATAATTAAAAAGGAATGTTTAACAGATGAGCAAAACAAAACAAATAGAAACATAGTAGATATAAATGTAGCTCTATCAGTAACTGCATGAAACATAGAGGGATAAAATAACATCTATAAAAAGCCATAAGAACATAAGACTTGATTAAAACAACTATGTGTTATGTATGAGACAGATACTATTAAATGTAAACACAAGAAAGGTTCAAGTAAAAAAAAATGGGGAAATATACTACTCTAATAATAATTAAAGCTTGTTTCACTAAACTATTTTTAAAAGTAGATTTTAAATTGAAAAACATTATTAGAAATAAAGGGTAGTTCACATTGATAAGGAGGTCATTTTAATGGGAAAATGTTACTTGAATCAGTCAATTTGCATCCAGTAACATATCTTCAAAATATATAAAGCAAAAATTGGCAAGTAATAGAGAAATAAACAAACCCATAATTACAGTGAGAGGTTTGAAAACACCTCTCAGCTGATAGAACAGGCAGAAAAAAATCCCTAAGTTTGTACTACACAGAATTTGGTAATACATTTACCAACCTTCATCTAATTGACACCATATTCCGCAACAGAATTTATAATCTCAGATACACATGGATCATTTACCAAAATCAAGTATAAAGTCTGAAAAGATTTGAGAGGATTGAAATTTTTGATCTTAAGGGTTTTGTCCACAATGAAATTAAATCAAATTCACTAACAGTAACTAACTGTATGTACTAAAGCTGATGCAGAAAAATGAAATAGTTCTTCTGTACCTGAAATTGGTCACTTTTACTAACATTGTTTTTCTCCATAACATATCTTCTGACAACTTGATTTCCTTGGTTTTTTAATAGGTATATCACACAAAATGTATCTTGTATATTCAAATACATTTAAAATACCCTGAGTTAAGCAAAATTAAACAAGTGTCTTTACCGCATGGTATCTTAGAATGTTTAAAATACCAGTAGTTGCCGAGCATGGTAGTGCATGTGTGTAATTCTAGCAGCTCTGGAGGCTGAGGCAGGAGGATCACAAGTTCAAATCCAGCCTCAGCAATTTAGTGAGGCCCTAAGCAACTCATCAAGACCCTGTCTCTAAATAAAATACAAAAAAGGATTTGGGATATGACTCAGCAGTTGAGTGCCTCTGAGTTCAGTCCCTGGTACCAAAAGCGAAACAAGACAAATAAACTCCAGTAATCATTATAAATATTCAAGGAATTAAGTTTCCTAAACTTTCTTGGAGCATCTCAAGAGATTGGTATATAGCAAAGTAAATTCAGAGAAACTCAAGACAGCATTATAAGAGATTGTAGGAATTTTCTGAACACTGTAATCGAAAGGAGTCATGCTATATAAACGTTTTAAATGTATTAGTATATTTCTTTGTATTCTTAAAATATGTAGGAAAGATATATATATTTCTTGATATAGAAATTCCATATCTAAAAATTAATTTTAAGGAAATAATCAACAATATGAGCACAGATTTACCTACAGGTCGTTTATCGTACAATTTTTGTAATAACAAAAAATGGAGATAATTTGGATGTCAAATAAATTTTTTTTTAATATTTATTTTTTAGTTGTAGTTGAACACAATATCTTTATTTTATTTTTATGTGGTGCTGAGGATTGAACCAGGTCCTTGCACGTGCTAGGTGAGCACTCTACCACTGAGCCACAGTCCCAGCCCCGTCAAATAAATTTTTAACCCATTCATATTATGCCTTCCCAGAATAAAAAAGGACATGAAAAAATACTTACATTGAGCCAATAAAAAACCAAGTTATTAAATGAGACAACATGTCTGAAGTGTTTTTTGTTTTAAAAAATATGCACAGAAAAAGATCGAGAGGATAAAATTAAAATGATATGGGAATGTGGTTATAAATTTTATACGATAAGCAAGTATTCTGGGGTAAGAGTTTTTCAAAATAAATGTTATATAGATCAAAATAAAGTCATTGAGAAAACGTTATCTTTGTATGTGGCATGTACTTAAACGCATTAATAATAAATATAGAATATAGAAAGGACTTTGACATAGTTCCCATATATCTATGAAAGGAAATACATTAAATATATTGAAGTTTCTCAATAAAATTTTATGGGAGAGCATAAAGATGCCCAGCAATGAAACGTACTAAAGAATATTTGATATTGTTTTTTACCTTGACATTTTATAAGATGATACACATATTAGATGTGTATACTGTTTTCTTTCTCTGCTAGGACTCAAATGTTGTCTTTGTAGTTTTTCATCATTTTTATTATTCCAGATGCTTCTATCAGACTTTTCTCATCACCATATTGAAATGGCGTGTACCCTGCTGGAAACGTGTGGACGGTTTCTTTTCAGATCTCCAGAATCGCACCTGAGGACCAGTGTACTTTTGGTAAGGGCTTGAGAATCCTGGTAAGAACTTGAGGTTCTTGATTTACTTCAGTGACTAAAAATATTGCTCATTGCTGTTCATCTTTCTCTGCCATGAGAATACAAACATTCCTACCGAAACTAGAACATTTCAAACTGCCATCCTGGAGAGCTGTAGGAATCTTTCTCCCTTGGTTACTAGTGAATTCACAGTATTATAAAGGGAATTAAGTTGAATCCATAAAACTAAACAAATTATACAAATAAATACATACTCTCATACTTTTAGGTTAGACTCATCTTTGTTTTTGCTACATCACAAGCAGTTATTAATGCGTCATATAAGCAGATAAAGTATAAGCTAAAAAATGTAATATTAAATTTTAACATTAAAAAATCAAAATATAGGCTGGGGATGTGGCTCAAGCGGTAGTGTGCGGCCTGGGTTAGATCCTCAGCACCACATACAAAGATGTTGTGTCCGCTGAAAACTAAAAAAAAATAAATATTTAAAAAAAAATCAAAATATAAACTTGAAAATTTAGGGAGAGAAGTTATTTCTGAAGCTAATTAGGGTGTTGAAAATGGGCATTTCAAGTTTATTGAGCATTCATGTTATTATGTTTATTGATAATATCTAAGCATTTGCTTTCAGCCTTTAAGAAGAGACAAGAGATATGGAAAGAGGGATAGTGGTACTAAAGAGAGTTCTGGTAGGAATCCCTGGGCATAGACTGTTATTCTATTGGTATATTGCATTGTAGTAGTCTTGATTTTATCATTTTGTACATGTCAGATTTTTTAGACTCTATTTATGACCATGAATACTCTATGCTGATGGTATTTAAAATGAAACATGAATTTATTTCTGTAAAATGTTTTCAGAAATATTAATGTGATTGCCATCAAATGGAATTGATTTCCAAATTCTCTCAAGGCTTACATCACATCAATCATAAATTCAAATTTTATTGTAATAAGGGAAAAATAACCCTCTTTTTCCTCTTTGGTAATTATACTAGTCAGGTTAAATGAGATATCATGTAAAACAATGTAAAACAGATGCCAGGAAAGCTTAACTTACTTTTTTTTTTTTTTTTAATGTTATTACATTTTTTATACCTTTATTTAATTTATTTTTTTTTAGGTAGACACAATATCTTTATTTTTATGTGGTGCTGAGGATCGAACCCAGTGCCTCATTCATGCTAGGCGAGCACTACCACTGAGCCACAACCCCAGCCCTTATACCTTTATTTTATTTATTTTTATGTGGTGCTGAGGATTGAACCCAATGCCTCCCATGTACTAGGCAAGTGCTCTACCACTAAGCTACAACCATAGCCCCTTAACTTACTTTTAATGCCTATATTTTATTTATAACTGAATCCTTAATATTTATTTTTTTGCTAAGGAAAATATTTATGAATTATTATGGTATAGATGAACATAATATTTCTGAAATCTGAATTCTTTCCTACCTGACCAGTGTACTTTTTCCTACCCTTCTAGCAAAAGCAGCTAGCTTTTGGTATTGATTCTCTTGATTTCTGGATACAGACCTTGTTTGTTTATCGTTTAACAGTGTTTTTAAAAAATATTTTTAGTTATAGATGGACACAATACCTTTATTTTGTTTTTTTTTATGTGATGCTAAGGATCAAACCCAGTGCCTCATACGTGCTAGGCAAGTGCTGTACCACTGAGCTACAACCCTAGCCCTCATTTAACAGTTTTGAGAACTAATCAGTTCTCTAGGGATTTTGTAGTTGGGTAGGAGGGTCATATAAAGACATGAAATATAATCATCATCCTCAAAATGTTCCACATCTAGTGAGCAAGAACTAAACACATATTTCCAATGTGGCATCATAAGTGCTTATATTAGAAGTCTACAGCAGATATTGGAGGGGTACTTAGGCCAGCAGGAAAGATCTTCTCTATAAGCTTCATTTTCTTGAGTTAAAACTATGCCAGGAGCTGGGATTGTAGCTCAGATAGAGCACTCACCTAGCATGCATGAGGCACTGGGTTCAATCCTCAGCACCACATAAAAATAAAATAAAGGTATTGTGTCCACCTACAACTAAAAAGTAAATGTTTAAAAAAAAAAACAACAAAGCTCTATGCCAGACCCTTGGGTGAAAGAGATAGTCTGCCTCTGGGTGATTTACAGTCTAGTAAGGCAGACAGAAAATAGATGATTAAAATACGTTTCTATAAGTATAATGTAATAATATGAATAAGCTTAGGATATTGTGTGTATAGTTTAACAAAGACATCTAATCTAGTCTTGCAATATCAAGAAAGTTTTCCTGAATGAAGTACTTATTTTAGAGACCTAAGTTAAGTCTTACAGAGAGAGAAACCTTTTTAAAAAATTTGTTCTAATTAGTTGTACATGATAATATAATGCATTTTAACACATCATACATATACATGGAGTATAACTTCTCATTCTTCTGTTTATACATGGTGTAGAATCACACTGGTCATGTAATCATATATGTACATAGGGTAATAATGTCTGATTCATTCTACTATCCTTCCTACACCCACATGCCCTTCCCTTCCTTCATTCCCATCTGCCAAATTTAAAGTACCTCTATTCTTCCCTAATCCCTCCCTCCCACCTTATTGTAAATTAGCATCCACGTGTCAGAAAAAACATTCTACCTTTGGTCTTTTAGGATTGGCTTATTTCGCTTAGCATGATATTCTCCATCTCTATCCAATTACCTGCAAATGCCGTAATTTTCTGTTGAAGGGCATTTAGGTTGGTTCCATAATTTAGCTATTGTGAATTGACTGCTCTAAACATTGATGTGGATGCTTCACTGTAGTATGCTGATTTTAAGTCCTTTGGGTATAAACTGAGGAGTAGGATAACTGGTTGAAATGTTGGTTCCATTCCCAGTTTTCTGAGGAATCTCCATAGTGCTTTCCATAATGGTTGCACCAATTTGCAGTCCCACCAGCAGTGTACAAGTGTACCTTTTCCCCCACATCCTAGACAACATTTATTGTTACTTGTATTCTTGATAATTGCCATTCTAACTGGAGTGAGGTGAAATTTTAGAGTAGTTTTGATTTGTGTTTTGACAGAGAAACCTTTTGAATAGGTAGTTACATTTTAAGGTTGGTGAGGTAGGTAAAACTAGATTATAAGGAGCCCTGAGTGCTATGCTAAGGAGCTTGAATTTTTTTTCCTTTAAATATTTATTTTTAGTTGTAGTTGGACACAATACCTTTATTTTATTTATTTATTTTTATGTGATGCTGAGAATCAAACCAGGGTCTCGCATGTGCTAGGTGAATGCTCTACCATTTAGCCACAACCCCAGCTCCTGAATATTTTTCTTAATTTTATCGTATAGCTATTGAAGAATTTTAAGTAATTAGGATAAGGTCAGATTTATATTTTTAGTAAGATTAGCGTGGAGGAGATGACTGAGTTATACCAAGTCCTGAGGTAGGGAGAACAGTCAAAAGACTGTTGTAAAAACCTATGGAGAGGGGCTGGGGTTGTGGCTCAGCGGTAGAGCGGTTGCCTAGAGCCTGTGAGGCCCTGGGTTCGATCCTTAGTACCACATAAAGATAAATAAATAAAACAAAGGTATTGTGCCCAACTACAACTAAAAAGTAAATATCTTAAAAAAAAAAAAAAAACCCTATGGAGAAAACAGCATAGAGAGGAACATTGTAGGGATAAGGAATGGTAATTAGCTATATGAAAAGCTTTTGGAAGTAGAACTGATAAAACTTGGGTGAGGAAAAAGAAAGTGCCCCATGATAAGACCCATGATTCTGCCATAGGCATTTGAGTGAATGATGGTACCAGTCATTGAGATAAAAGAACATAGGAGAGGGAACAGATGGAAGTGTTTGGTTTGAAGCATGTTTGGTTTGAAGTCTTATAGGATAATCTACAATGTATTCATGTTTATTTGAGAATACTTACATATAACCTTTTGCATTCAACATTTTTCTTGGCTAATGGTAAAATTGGTCTGAGGTGTATGTGTGTATTGGAGAAAATGGTTTTAAATCAGTTTAACAGATTGAAACTAATCTAGATTTAACATTGTATTACGTGTGTATAAATGATAAGTTAAATGGCACATTATATTTTGTCCAAAGAATATACAGGGCGTGGTTGTTATCTACAGCCCTATTAAACACAGAATTGTTTTCTGTTTCCTAAAGGACAGTTTGAAAGATTCAACCCACAAATCATGATATAGAAATACTAGTATTGGAGCTTAGCTGCAATTAATATACTAGGGAGCAAGAGAAACAGTTACGAAACTTGGTATACCCATGGTTGAACTTAATAGCAAAATTTTGTTCTAGTGTGTGATGGCTTCACATTGGATAAGTAGGACATGGAGAGGTTGTGTTTTTGATAGTTCATTCATTTATTCATGTATTGTTAAATATTAATTGCATGCCTACCAGGCACTATTTTACATGCAAGGTATACAAAATAAACATGACAGAGCCCTTACCTTCCTTGAGCTTACATACACAGCTGTCTTTTCAAAACTTAAAATTTGCAAGCATCCCAGTCCACAACAGCTACTTGCAGCCTGTCAGTGGTTTCTCTTCTGCTTCAAACCTAGAAACCAGAAAAGCATCCTGTATTGCCCAGCCCCTCTCTGCTTCTTCAGTCATGCTGCTACACATTGGAACCACACTGGCCTTGTATTAATTCCTATGTCCTGTCTTGCTCTTTTTCTTCTGGAAGACTTTCTTCCTATTCTCTGCTGTAAATGCTCTTCCTGTGGTTTATGAGGCTTTCTCCCCGCCTTTGTGGTGCTGGGGATAGAACCCAGGGCCTTGTTCATGCGAGGCATCTATCTACCAACTGAGCTATATCCCTAGCTATATCCCCACTTATGAGCCTTTTGACATCCTTCAAATCCTAGCCTAAGTGTTACTTTCTTCAAGAGCCTTTCCCTAGCCCACCCCTAGCTAAAGTAGGTTTCCTTTTATTCTCCATCTTTGTACCTTGCTATTTTCCTTCATAATACTGATTACAATTATTATTGTGAAGGTGAATAGTCAATTATGTGTTGACTTGTTTATTCTGTCTTCTTCCACTAGACCGTTAAACTTCTTGAAGGTAGGAATCATGTTTGTCTTGTTCATTATTGAGTTTCTAGCACAAAGCATAGTAAGTGTCAAGTAAAATGTTTTCTGGAATGTCCAAGGTCCGAGTGGATGTAAAACAACCCATAATGCACAGATTAGATCCTCAAACCAAAAAAATTATCTAAAATAGGTGTGGAAGTTGACAACTCTGAAGAGGATGGTGATTGAACAGATGTGTGTTTTTTTTGTTTGTTTGTTTTGTTTTTTACAGATGGTTCTTTGTTAGTTATCTAGATTTTTTTTTCTTTTTGATTCTTTTTTTAATTATTAGTTGTTCAAAACATTACAAAGCTCTTGACATATCATATTTCATACATTTGATTCAAGCAGATTATGAACTCCCATTTTTACTCCGTATACATATTGGAGATTCACATCGGTTCCACATCCACTTTTTTACATACTGCCATACTAGTGTCTGTTGTATTCTGCTACCCTTCCTATCCTCTACTATCCCCCCTCCCCTCCCCTCCTATTTGATTCTTGATAATGAGAAGGGTATGTAGTTGCTCCATATATCAGGTATTTGGGGCACAAATATTTGTGACTGTTATTCCTTGCTGGTGTATGACGCCCTTAAGCAGTAAGAAATGACCTTCTTTATCTCTTCTGATTAGCTGTGGCTTAAAGTTCACTTTATCTGATATGAGATTAGAAAGACTTGCTTATTTACAAGATCCATGTGAATGATAAGGTTTTTTTTAGTCCCTTTCATTTTCAATTTGTAGATATCTTTGTGTATAAGGTGGATCTCTTGGAGAGAACATATTGTTGGGTCTTGTTTTTAATCCAATCTGCTAGCCTATGTCTTTTGATTGATGAGCTGAGTCCATTGACATTTACTGTTATTATTGAGAGATGATTTTTATTCCCTGTCATTTTGATTTACTTCTAGTTTTTAAGTGGAAGTTGATTCTCCTTTGATATGCTATTCTTCTATTTTAGTATATTCTGCCAGTTTTTATTTGTATTCTCCATTTCTTCTTCATCAAATATTTTATTGCATGTACTTTATAATGCTAGCTCTATATTGATGAATTCTTTTAACTTTTGTTCATTTTTTTCACTTCATCTTCAGATCTAAAGCTTAATTTTGCTGAAAAAGTATTTGCAAGCTCTTGGTTGGCATCCATTTTCTTTTAGAGCTTAGAAAACATTATTTGAAGGCTTCCTAGCTATTAGGGTTTGG